>NW_027361693.1:12212500-12812500 GCF_039654945.1 Dendrobates tinctorius
CCCCTTGCTAACCGAAGACACAGTGTGACACCTTTGCCAATTTTTAAACTGATGACGCCCCCCCACTGATGAAGGTCAAAGCTGAAATTCTCAGCCGGGTGGACACCACTCAGCTGGGGGTCTTTCTACTCTTCTCTTGCAGTGAGTTCAGTTTATATTTCTATTTTATTACAAAAAATATAAATGTTATATGTTCACACTTTATAATATAAATGAATTTGTAATAGATTGGCATGATATCTACCCCCATACTGATGCTATATACTGTATATATTGTGGCAGGTCGGCTCACTCAGCTGCTCCCTGAGGTAGACACAGGAACACTTGGTATTAAAGTCTCTGGGTAGATTATTGCTTTATAAACGACAAAGCAAAGTAAAAACAGAAAAACAGCCTTTCTGGCACAAATAAAAGTAAATGTCCATACAGTCCTTCCCAGTATGACTCCAGCCCTCTAGGATACAACACTCTTCAACTCCCACCATAGCTTGAGATGTCCTTACTCCAAACATACAATAGAGAAAAAAAACACAGTTGCCCGACATTTAAATCTGCCAACTACACCCTTGAGATGGAGATATGGTGAGCAGTCATCCCACCCTTCTCTCACCTACGCACCAAAAACCCAGACCCTTATAATGACTTGTTTAACCCTTCAGCACCTAGAAGGCTAGAGAGAAACTTATGGGTTTCAGATCATGGGAGAAAGAATTGTTTGTGATAAATATCTCCCCTCACACACAGCTCCAGTGACCCTGTCACATATCCACCCCTCTGCCCAAAGCCAAGAGTTTTGACACCTTCAAACACAAAACAGGGAACTTGGGGGAGAGCATCCGTGTTACCGTAACTTTCCGGGTCTATATTCTATGTGAAAACTGAAATCTTGGAGGCCTAAGAACCACTTAGTCACCCTGGCATTCTTAGCCTTCTTGTCCCTCAACCATCTCAGAGGGGCATGGTATGACACTTACTTAAATTTACAGCCTAACTGGGTATGACTCTAACTTAAACCTGCAGCCTAGCAGGTAATATTTCAGTGTATCTACAGCCCATTTTATGGTTTAGCACTGCTTTGTCTCACATGAAGAGAGCTTCTGGCTCAGACACAGGATCGGATGCTCTTCCAAATTTATTTCTTGAGACAGCACAGCTCCCAAGCAGACTTCTGATGCGTCTGTCCGGACTTCAAATTCTTTGCTGAAGTATGGAGTGAAAAGAACTGGATGTGTGCACAGAGCCTTTTTCAGCTCCTGGAAATCCATTTCAATATCAGCAGTCGATTTAATCATTATCAATTTGATGCCTTGAGATCCGCCAAAGGTGCTGCAATCATGGCCAAAGTTGGGATTAGCAGACGATAATATCCAATAATTCCAAAATGCCCTCCCTTGCATGTTGGAAAGTGGTTGTGGCCACTTCTGAATCTCCTCAATCTTGTTTATTTGTGGCATGATTTCGCCCCTCCTGATGACATAGCCTAGGTACTGGGCCTCTTCCTTCCCGATGGCGCATTTTTTTGGGTTTACTATGAACCCCGCATTTCTCATCGCATGCAGGATCGCCTATACCTTTGGTAGATGACTGCCCCAGTCAGCACTGAAGAGAAGACCAAAATGTAATTTAGGAAGGCCATGGCATACTTGTTATGAGGAGCTAAGATCCGATCCATAGCCCTCTGGAAGGTTTCTGGGACCCCCTGCAGTCCAAAGGGCATTTTGGTGTATTGGAGACAATTATCAGGCATCAAGAAGGCCATTTTCTCATGGGCTCTCTGGGATATGGGAATCTGTCAGTAGCCCTTTAACAGTTCAAGGGTTGTAGTGTACCTCGTGGTTCCAAGTCTCTCAATGAGTTCATCCAAGTGGGGCATTGGATACGCATCACTACTGTAGATCTCATTCAGCCTGCACTAGTCATTACAAAGCTGCCACTCACCGTCAGGCTTTAACACGGGACAATGAGACTCGACCATCCACTTTTCGAATTCTCCATCAACCAAAAGTCTAATATTCTCTTCATCTCATTTGATATTACCTCCTGACATGTTTTGGGAATTCTACAGGGCTTGAGGTTCACCATTACATGTGGCTCTTTCAAAATGTCATGCTCCACCACATGTGTATGCCTTGACAACTCCAAGAACATGTCTTGGTTCCGCTGCAACAGCTCCCGACACTGTTGCCTATGGACCAGCATTAGAATTCCAATGTGGCTTTTGGACTGGCTCCCTGGCAAGGGGTTTCCAGTGATTCCCGATCTTGCCATGGCTTGAGCAAGTTCACATGATATATTTGGTGCAGATTCCTTTGACCTGGCTGGTGTTCCTTATAATTTACCTCATATGTTCCTTGCCACTTGGCTTCAAACTTTCTCTCTACTGTGGTGATAAGCACTAGCGTGTAGTCCCCAGACTGGAACTGCCTCAAATTCGGTGAATGGTTATACACCCTTGCCTGTGCCTCCTGTGCCTGGAGAACATGCGCCTTTATGATAGGCATTACTTTCATCATCCTTTCCTGAAACTGGGCAACATGCTCTACGATACTCTGGTGTAGCGTGAACTCGGCTTCCTGGGTTTCCTTGGTGATGCTAAGAAATACTCACAGATGTCAACCATACAGGAGCTTGAATGGCAAGAAGCCAGTGGAGGCTTGAAGAACTTCTCTGAAGGAGAAGAGCAGAAAAGGGAGCAGAAAATCCCAGTCTCAACCATCCTCAATGACCTTTTTGAGCATGGTTTTAAGGTCTTATTGAAGCGCTTCACTAGTCCATCTGTCTGCAGATGTTAGACTGAGGTTTGCAGCTGGGCAATCTGAAGGACCTTACGCAACTCTCTCATCACCATGCTCATGAAGAGAGTCCATGGTCTGTCAAAATCTTCTTTGGCAGACCTGTCCTAGTAAAAATATAGACAAGTTACCGGGTGATACTCTTAGCCAAACAGTTTCTTAGTGGTACTGCTTCAGGGTACTGTGTCGCATAGTCCATGACTACTAGGATGTATTGATGCCCTTGCACAGATTTAACTAGAGGACCTACTGGGTCCATGGCAATTCTCTCAAATGGAACCTCTATTACAGGTAACGGGACTATACACACGTGGTCAAATTTGTTTGTACCCCTCGTTTAATGACAGAAAAAAACACAATGGTGACAGAAGTAACATGGATCTGACAAAAATAATAATAAATCAAAAATCTTTGAAAATGAACAAATGAAAGTGAGACATTGCTTTCCAACCATGCTTCCACAGAATTTCCCCCCCAAAAAACTCTTGAAATAGGCCTGTAGATTTTTCTGACATTAAATGAGGGGTGCGAACAATTTTGACCACTTGTGTTTTACCAAAGCATTTGATACCGTGCCACACAAGAGGTTGGTACACAAAATGAGAATGCTGTGTCTGGAGGAAAATGTATGTAAATGAGTAAGTAGCTGGCTTACTGATAGAAAGTAGAGGGTGGTTATAAATGGTATATTCTCGAACTTGGTCGCTGTGACCAGTGGGGTACCGCAGAGGTCGGTGTTGGGACCTATTCTCTTCAACATATTTGTTAATGATCTGGTAGAAGGTTTACACAGTAAAATATCAATATTTGCAGATGAAACAAAATTATGTAAAGCAGACAATACAAGAGTAGATAGTATTCTGCTACAGATGGTTCTGGATAAGTTGGAAACTTGGGCCGAAAAGTAGCAGATTCAGTTTATCAATGGTAAATGTAAGGTTATACACATGGGAAGAAGGAATCAATATCATCATTAAACACTGAACAGGAAACCACTGGGTAAATCTGACAAGGAGAAGGACTTGGGGATTCTAGTTAATGATAAACTTACCTGGAGCAGCCAATGCCAGGCAGCGGCTGCCAAGGCAAACAGGATCATGGGGTGCATTAAGAGTTCGGGATACACATGATGAGAGTATTATACTGCCTCTGTTCAAATCCCTGGTTAGACCGCACATGGAGTACTGTGTACAGTTTTGGGCACCTGTGCTTAGGAAGGATATATGTAATGGAACTAGAGCAAATACAAAGGAGGGCAACAAAATTAATAAAGGAGATGGGGAAACTACAATACCCAAAGAGATTAGCAAAATTAGGATTATTTAGTCTAGGAAAAAGATGACTGAGGGGCAATCTAATAACCATGTATAAGTATATAAGGGGACACTGCAAATATCTCTCTGAGTATCTGTTTATACCAAGGAATGTGACGGTCACAAGGGGGCATTCTCTGCATCTGGAGGAGAGAATGTTTTTCCACCAATATAAAAGAGGATTCTTTACTGTTAGGGCAGTGAGAATCTGGAATTCCTTGCCTGAGGAGGTGGTGATGGATCTCCTGGTAACATCCCGGCCAATAGAACATTTGCATTATTCTTTCCTGCGTTTTCTCTACCCTCAGATGTCCCTCCCAAAACATGTGAATGGGCCATGTTAAAAATGCTCTGCCGTTAGGGTCCTGTAACCAACAGCTGCTCCACTTTCTCACCTCCCCTCAATGTGGTTACCAATACAGTAACTCATCACTGACTGCTGCAAAGTGTGGGAACCTGGTGTCAGCCCCAGATCTTGAGCAGCCCCATCTATCACAGACACATTTTCAAATGCCCCTTTAAGGGTAAGATCCCTAATTTGAGCAGTCCCAAAATTTTCCTCAGAAACCCTCAGTTCAGGAAACTCGACCTCACTTGCCACCTTCTCATCCTCATCACTAGCCAGGACACACAATGGGAACTCATCCACCTCTGATTGGGATGGGAATTCTTCTGGGTTGAGCTAGCTCCTGTTTGAGTCACTTAGCATCTCCACCTTTACCCACAAGTCCCAAAACAGGCTGAAGTCCCGCCCGACTATCAAGGGAGGTAGTAGGTATTAAATAACTCAGACCTCATGGGACTCAGTACCCTGGCTCATTTTTATTGACACTGGCTATGGGCTGTCCTTGGTGTCCCCATGGAGACAGCAGATGCCCACTTGTTTTCCTGGGATCAACTGGTGAGGGAGTTTGGCCCTTATCAGGGTCACCAAACTCCCTGAGTCCAAAAGTCCTGACACCAGCACCCCATTTATGGTCATGGAACATACTTGTGGCCTCTCACTAGGCTGATAGTCAACACTGCAGGTGGGATAGGTATAGTACGAATAGTGCCTCCCTAGATTGCAGTACATCAGTTCGGAGGATATAGGACAATGGGAGGCTACCTGTCGAGGACAAAGGCATCTCCAGCAGACCATGTCTTTAACAACAGTCTTTGGCAACCCCTCAATGATTTTTTGGGATTTCAAACTCCCCCCACTGGTGGCTTGACTACCCATCTTTTGGGACTTGGGCTACTGCTGGGTACCTCATTTTGGAGATGCACCACCCCTGGCTTCCTTATGGACCTGTTGACCACCTGGTAACATTCTAAGAGGCCCACCAGGTCATCTGCATTCCGCTGGTCTCCCTGGGTATCCCAGGTCTGCCCCAGCCTAGGGAGGGAGTGAATAAATCAGTCCATGACCACCCGCTCAACCATCTGGCCTGCATTAGAGGACTTTGGGTGCAACCATTTGTGAACCAAATGCAATAAGTCAAACATCTGAGAGCAGACAGGTTTCTACCATCATACACCCAGTGATGAACCGTTTGGGCTCTGAAAGATACGGTGACCCCTGATCACGCCAATATCTCTGTTTTTAACTTGGCATGTTTTACGGCATCTTGCAAAGCCAAGTCGTAATAAACTTTCTGGGGTTCATCAGCCAGATAGTAGGGCCAGCACCTCCGACCACTGCTCTGGGGGCAAATTTTTCCGCTCTGCAACCCACCAGAACACAGTCAAAAATGACTCTTCATCATCACCCAAAGTCATTTTTTGCATTGCTCATCATACCACCATCCAAATGTATGTGTCGTCACCTGGACTTGTGGAATGGACCAATGAACCACCTTGACAATCAACTCAATCTGCTACTGCTGTTGTCCGAACTGGTCCTGTTGGCATTGTTACTTTTGCTTTAACTGCTGATGATGCTGATGCTGCTGTTGCATCTGCTGGGTCTCCTCATGTGCCAGCTGTTGCTGCTACTGTGTGCTCACCAGATGCTTAATCAGGTCCTCCATACTGCCTGACTTTGTCTCCTGGCTTGTGGCCACCTTTATCCAGGACATGCGGTTTGTCCACAGCTGCTACTCGTGCTCCTGAATGCAAAACGCAACTTATCGTAGGTAGGCTCACTCAGCTGCTCCCTGAGGTAGACACAGGAACACTTATTATTAAAGTGTTTGGGTGGTTTATTGCTTCATAAACCACAAAGCTAAGTAATAACATGAAACAGCCTTTCTGGCACAAATTAAAATAAAAAGTCCATACAAAAAGTCCTTCCCAGTATGGCTCCAGCCCTCTGGGAAACAACACATTTAAACTCCCACCAGAGCTTGGATCAAGAGACTTCCTTACTCCAAACATACAACACAGAAAAAAAATACAGTCAATGGGCATTTAACTCTGCCAACCACACCTTTGAGGTGGAGATATGGTGAGTAGGCATCCCAACCATCTCTCACCGAGTCACCAAAAACAGAGACCCTTCTAATGACTGGTTTAACCCCTTCAGCACAAAGCATGCTGGAGAGAAACTTATGGGTTTAAGATCATGGAAGAAAGCAATTTTTTTATATATACTGTACCTCCCCTCACACACAGCGCCAGTGACCATGTCACTATATATATATATATATATATATGCAGTATTTATATATATATATATATATATATATATATATATATATATATATATATATATATATATATATATATACTGTGTATATATATATATATATATATATATATATTATATACACAGATTCAGATATTAACATTATAATGGAATGTCATAGAACTAAATTGGATGAGAGGCCTGCATATAATGTTATATAGGCATAATGCAGACAAAGACCTGCATATATAACATACATACAATGCCAGATACAGAACCTTGTATCCCTGCCAAACCCAATGTGTGTTGCTATGATGTATAGCTTCACCAGGGGAAGTCATTGCAAAGCCAGTCATACTCATACAGTAAGTGCACTTATTAATAATACCTCATTGATCACCAACACTTGTGAGCAGCATCCGCTATGCATCATGATGGGTAAATCAGCGTTAGCGCGCGTGTGCAAGAGAGTCCTATGCTTTCCACGAGAACAGGAAGTGGGCATTGTGCGTGTCACCACGTGGAAGTTCAGAGCAGCAAGTGTTGCATACTGGAATAATTGATGAAAATGTGCTTGCGCAAAAGAATTTTGTGCCTTCCATAGTGGATGGTAACGGCCATAGTGCATGTTCAAAACTGAAGTAGCTACCAATAAGCTAAAAAGGGAATAGCACAAGTCTGCATAATATTAGAAATAGCCAAAAGGGCATGATATTACAAAAAAATCAAAAAAGGTAGGCATGAGTGAATCCCACAAGGCACAATGGACGGAGGCCTATCATGTAAAAGGATGAGAAAAGAAAAAAATAAAAACTTGGAAAAAAGGAAATAAGTAAAAGAAAGAAGATGAAATGACTGTTAAAATAATGAATGAAAAAAGAATAAGTGATGAGGTGGGGCCAGCAATGATTACGGTATTTCTGTAAAACAATGCAGAATATGATGGCGCTATATAAGCAAAGCATTATAATGATAAAGAATCCATCTCTGTTGGATCATTTTTTGCAGACATACAATGAAACATACGATTAGATAGTTCTTTGAATGCTTGTGATAGGACAGATATTAATAACCCCTTCATGACAGGTGAATTTGTCCGTTTTGCATGTTGTTTTTTTTCTCCCCTATTCCAAGTCATAACATCGTTATTTCTTTTCTGTTATATGAGTTGTATTTTTTGAATTACACCATTTACTTTATCACAAAATTTACTGAAAAAAGGCAAACAAATACAAATAGGATAAAATGGTGAGACTAAACATAATTTTGAAATAGTTTTTCCTTTGGTTTTGTTATTACGACGATGAATGTGCAGTAAAAATGACCTGGAAAAATGATTACCGAACACATAACGTTTACTTTTTTAGTGGTTAATAAAATTCACACTTTTGTAAAAATTACAAATTGGTTTGTGTTGCAATTTTCTGAGACTCATAACTTTTTATTTTTCCACTGATTGAACTGTATGAGGGCTGCACTAGACTGACATTTTTAGTGAAAACATTTTGCAGTATAAACAACATTTTGATTGCTTTTTATTGGGGGAAATGCAGTGACCAAAAAAACTTTCATTCTGCTGTTTTGTTATGTTTTATCCTTTTGCTTTTTAAGACATAATTTAAATAATGTTGTAATTTTATTGACCAAGCTTCTAGGAACATGACAATAAATTGTTTTTACTATTTTTTCTTGCTTCTTGAGCTTGGAAAAAGTGAGGATTTAATTGTATATTATTTAAATTTGCTTTAATTTTTGTAGTTTCCTTGTTGACTTGAACCTGAAATCATTTGACTAATTACACTATATACTGCAACATTTCAGTACATAGCTCAAAGACTCCAAAGACATACTGGTAGGGAATTTAGATTGTGATTCCCAATGGGGACAGTGATGATTATGATGATGTATGTAAAGCACTGATAAGATTAATGATGCTATATAACAGTAAAATAAATAAAACAAATATAATTAATATAATAAAAGGGAAACTGTCACTTGATTTATACTACTAAAACCATTAGTAGTATAAATCAAAGCCTGAATGCCACATTGCACAAAATGTAATTTGAAGATTTAACCTAGGACTATAGGGAGAGATTAAACTAGTTCATTGCGACATTTAAAATAAACTAAAGAAATGTAGCTCACCATTGTAATTCCTTAGGCATCATGCACAGTGCAAGGAACCTGCAGTTTCACAAGTTAAACCTCCGTTAAGAACAATTTCTTCACTAATGAGTTCAGGTTGTAACAACCCTGCTGGCATCACTGCATGGCCTCCCTTCCCCCGCACACCAAATTACTCACTGCTCCGGGTCATGCTGTGAATTCTGTTTGCTGCCAGTCCTATGCTCTGTGCTCTGTGTCTCTGCTCTCCTGTATGCTTCCTGCCTATGTGTGTATTGGGGGCAGCGCCAGAACTCTCTGGTTCTTATGCAGTCAGGGTGCACCTGTTCAGTCTGTCCCTGACCAATTACTTAGAGCCCTCAACTATTTAGATCCGCCACACCCACTGAACATGGCCTGTGCAATGTCTATACTCAGCTAGTATCTTGCTGCTGAAGAAGCCAGGCCCTGTTCTGTGTATCTCCTTCTCTGTAGGAATACTCTTAGCCTTGCTTTGTGTTCTTTGTCTGCCCTCCAGGAGGCTGCATATCCTGGTCTCTGTGTCTTGGTCCTAGCTTTGTGTTTACTTGTCCTTCCACTTTCCATGAGGCAGAATATCCTGGTCATTATTATTATTATTATTATTATTTATTGTTATAGCGCCATTTATTCCATGGCGCTTTACATGTGAGGGGGGTATACATAAAAACAAGTACAATAATCTTAAACAGTACAAGTCATAACTGGTACAGGAGGAGAGAGGACCCTGCCCGCGAGGGCTCACAATCTTCAAGGGATGGGTGATAATACAGTAGGCGGGGGTAGAGCTGGTCATGCAGCGGTTTGGTCGATCGGTGGTTACTGCAGGTTATAGGCTTGTCGGAAGAGGTGGGTCTTCAGGCTCTTTTTGAAGGTTTCGATGGTAGGTGAGAGTCTGATATGTTGTGGTAGAGAGTTCCAGAGTAGGGGTGATGCGCGAGAGAAATCTTGTATGCGATTGTGGGAAGAGGAGATAAAAGGGGAGTAGAGAAGGAGATCTTGTGAGGATCGGAGGTTGCGTGCAGGAAAGTACCGGGAGACGAGGTCACAGATGTATGGAGGAGACAAGTTGTGGATGGCTTTGTATGTCATGGTTAGGGTTTTGTAATGGAGTCTCTGGGCAATTGGGAGCCAGTGAAGGGATTGACAGAGGGGAGAAGCTGGGGAATAGCGGGGGGACAGGTGGATTAGTCGGGCAGCAGAGTTTAGAATAGATTGGAGGGGTGCGAGAGTGTTTGAGGGGAGGCCGCAGAGCATGAGGTTGCAGTAGTCAAGGCGAGAGATGATGAGGGCATGGACTAGGGTTTTTGCAGATTCTTGGGTAAGGAATGAACGGATGCGTGAAATATTTTTGAGTTGAAGTCGGCAGGAAGTGGAAAGGGTTTGGATATGTGGTTTGAAGGAGAGATCAGCATCAAGGATTACTCCGAGGCAGCGAGCATGTGGGACTGGGGAGAGTGGGCAGTCATTTACTGTAATTGATAGGTTCGTAGGGGGGGTCACGTGAGATGGGGGAAAGATGATGAATTCTGTTTTGTCCATGTTGAGTTTCAGATATCTAGTGGAGAAGAAGGATGAAATAGTGGACAGACATTGAGGGATTCTGGTTAGTAGGGAGG
The DNA here is from genome assembly GCF_039654945.1 of Dendrobates tinctorius. Classification (NCBI taxonomy): domain Eukaryota; kingdom Metazoa; phylum Chordata; class Amphibia; order Anura; family Dendrobatidae; genus Dendrobates; species Dendrobates tinctorius. The sequence goes on from NW_027361693.1 coordinate 12,222,978, forward strand.
TGATATCTGGTCCAGAGATGTAGATCTGTGTGTCATCAGCATAAAGATGATACTGAAAGCCATGAGATTCTATGAGCTGTCCCAGGCCAAAGGTGTAAATAGAGAACAGCAGGGGCCCTAGGACTGAACCTTGTGGGACTCCGACAGATAGGGGGCGAGGTGAGGAGGTGGTGTGTGAGTGGGAGACGCTGAATGTCCGGTCTGTTAGGTATGATGAGATCCAGGAGAGGGCCAAGTCTGTGATGCCGAGGGATGAGAGGGTCTGTAATAATAGGGAATGGTCCACTGTGTCAAAGGCAGCCGACAGGTCCAGGAGGAGGAGGACAGAGTAGTGTCGCTTGCTCTTGGCAGTTAAGAGGTCATTGGTGACCTTAGTAAGGGCAGTTTCAGTGGAGTGGTGTGACCGGAAGCCAGATTGTAAGCGGTCGAAGAGGGAGCAAGAAGAGAGATGGGAGGACAGTTCAAGGTAGACGTGTTGTTCCAGTAGCTTGGAGGCGTATGGGAGAAGTGATATAGGGCGATAGCTAGATACAGAGGATGGGTCAAGAGAGGGCTTTTTGAGGATAGGTGTGATGGAGGCATTTTTAAAGCTTGAGGGGAAAACACCAGTTGTTAGTGATAGGTTGAAGAGATGGGTTAGGGTTGGGATGAAGACTGTGGTGAGGTTTGGGATGAAGTGGGATGGGATCGGGTCGAGTGCACAGGTGGTGAGATGTGATCTTGAGAGTAGAGTGGAGAGTCGATCTTCTGTAATGGTGGAGAAGTTGGTTTTGAAGGTGGAGGGCTGGGAAGTCGGGAGGAAGGGCTCTGGGGGTTGTTGACCAAAACTGTCCCTGATGTTATCAATTTTCTGCTTGAAAAATGAGGCAAAGTCTTCAGCTGAGATGAGTGGGGAGGGAGGAGGTGCTGGGGGGCGGAGGAGAGAATTGAAGGTGTTGAATAACTGTTTAGGGTTGTGAGACAGGGAGGATATGAGAGATGAGAAGTAGGTTTGTTTAGCTGTGGCGAGTGTGGTCTTGAAAGTAGTGAGGGACTGTTTGAATGCGATGAAATGCTCGTTGGAGTGGGATCTTTTCCATCTGCGCTCAGCAGCCCTGGAAGCTCGCCTCAGCTCTTTGGTCAGGCTGGTGTGCCAGGGCTGTCTGTTGATTTTGCGAGTTTTGGTATGTGTAAGTGGGGCAGCGGATTCCAAAGCTACAGCTATGGTGGTGTTATATAGAGCGGCAGCGTCATCCGCATTGTGTAAGGAACTTATATCTGTAAGAGGGAGGAGGGATTCGGAGAATGAGTGTAGGTCAAGGTGTTTAAGATTCCTGCGAGGGTGTGAAAGTTTGTGGGGTGGGGATTGTAGACATGGAGTGAAGAGGGAAGAGAATGTGAGCAGGTTGTGGTCAGAGAGAGGAAGAGGTGAGTTAGAGAGGTTAGATAGGGAGCAGAGGCGGGTGAAGATGAGGTCCAGTGTGTGGCCATCTTTGTGGGTGGCTGTAGAAGACCATTGAGTGAGGCCGAAGGAGGAAGTGAGAGATAGAAGTTTAGTGGCAGCTGAGAGGGAAGTGTCAATGGGGATGTTGAAGTCGCCCATGATGATAGTAGGGATGTCCGCGGAAAGGAAATGAAGTAACCAGGTGGTGAAGTGGTCAAAGAAGGTGGTGGCTGGCCCTGGGGGGCGGTAGATGACAGCCAGTTGGAGGTTGGAGGGGGAGTAGATGCGCACAGAGTGCACCTCAAAGGAAGGGAGGGTAACAGAGGGTGGCAGTGGGATTGGGGTGAAGGAGCAGGTATCTGACAGGAGAAAACCAACTCCTCCACCATGTTTGCTGCTGGGGCGGGGGGTGTGAGAAAGGTGGAAGCCGCTATACGAAAGTGCAGCAGGAGAGGCTGTGTCAGAAGGGGTGAGCCAGGTTTCGGTGATGGCGAGGAAGGCGAGTTTGGTAGTGACAAAAAGATCATGGATGTAGGAAAGCTTGTTGCAGACAGAGCGAGCGTTCCACAGAGCTCCTGTTAGTGGGACTGGGGAAGCGGGGGCTGGGTGAATGGGTATAAGGTTGGAGAGGTTACGGAAGGTTGTGATAGAGCGTGGATGGGAGGTAGAAATGACTGTGGGAATGTGGTGAGGAGGACCAGGATTTGGAGAGATATCACCAGCAGTGAGAAGGAGCAGAGAAAGTGTTACCAGGTGGGAGCAGGAGAGGGCATGAGGGGGCTGTCTGTGTTTGGAGACAGAGGATTGTATGTTAAGGAACAGTTTTGATGCGGAGGTGAGGTGGATAGGGAGGATTGAAGAAGAGATGAACAGTTCCTTACTAGGAGTAGGGATTAGGGGAATTAGCAGAAAGTGAAGGATTATTGGGGTGAAAGTGAAAACAAACAGAAACATTGTTTACAGTGACTGTGTCCAGTTACCTTCAGTTCCCTTCTGGTTCAATTCTGGTTTTAATTCTTAAATTAATCTTCACACTTCTAGCACACACTTCTAGCAATCACAATGCAGACTGAAGTCTATGCAGACTTGTACTCTGCAATATATGTACAACTAAGTGCAGTCAGGTGTGAAGCAGAGAGGAGTGGTCTCTGCTCATCTTGGCCAGACAATTAAGAGTGGACCAGATGTATATGATCAAGCCAGAGTAAACAAGGTCATAAATAACACTGGGGTAAGCTGGGGTTAGCTGAAAGGCATACCATGTGAATGCTAGGTGCAGAGGCAAGTCTATGTGCAAAGCTGGGTGACGCACTGTGTGTCCTTCATAGACAGACAGCAGGAGAGCAGGAGAGCTGGGTGGATGGACATACCGTGTGAATGCTAGGTGCAGAGGCAAGTCTATGTGCAAAGCTGGGTGACGCACTGTGTGTCCTTCATAGACAGACAGCAGGAGAGCAGGAGAGCTGGGTGGATGGACATACCATGTGAATGCTAGGTGCAGAGGCAAGTCTATGTGCAAAGCTGGGTGACGCACTGTGTGTCCTTCATAGACAGACAGCAGGAGAGCAGGAGAGCTGGGTGGATGGACATACCATGTGAATGCTAGGTGCAGAGGCAAGTCTATGTGCAAAGCTGGGTGACGCACTGTGTGTCCTTCATAGACAGACAGCAGGAGAGCAGGAGAGCTGGGTGGATGGACATACCATGTGAATGCTAGGTGCAGAGGCAAGTCTATGTGCAAAGCTGGGTGACGCACTGTGTGTCCTTCATAGACAGACAGCAGGAGAGCAGGAGAGCTGGGTGGATGGACATACCATGTGAATGCTAGGTGCAGAGGCAAGTCTATGTGCAAAGCTGGGTGACGCACTGTGTGTCCTTCATAGACAGACAGCAGGAGAGCAGGAGAGCTGGGTGGATGGACATACCATGTGAATGCTAGGTGCAGAGGCAAGTCTATGTGCAAAGCTGGGTGACGCACTGTGTGTCCTTCATAGACAGACAGCAGGAGAGCAGGAGAGCTGGGTGGATGGACATACCATGTGAATGCTAGGTGCAGAGGCAAGTCTATGTGCAAAGCTGGGTGTCATTGAGTCTTTGTCCCTGTACCTTGTCTGAACTCTGTCCTACCCCTGCCTCCTTGTCGTTGGCTTCCTTCCCTGCTGTGTCTTTCCTTGTGTCCTCCCTGTCTGAGCCTCTGCACCCTTGCAGCTCTGTCTGTGCCGCTGCACCCATGCAGCTCTGCCTGCTCCTCTCCTGCTGCTGCAGAACATCTTGCTGCAGCTTCTCTCCACTGACCTTGTGGTTCAGCTTTGCTCTGCTGCTGCAGAACCTGTTGCTGCAGCTTCTCTCCGCAGACCTAGTGGTTCAGCTTACTCTGCACTCCTGTGGCTCCGCCTATTCCACTCCTTCCTGCCTGTATCCATACCTGCACCTCCTGTGTGAACAGGTCCAAACATGTTCCTTCATATTCCACTCCTTCCTGCCTGTATCCATACCTGCACCTCCTGTGTGAACAGGTCCAAACCTGTTCCTTCATGCTCCACTCCTTCCTGCATGTATCAGTACCCGTTCCTGCTGTGTGAACAGGTCCCTACCTGTTCCTTCATACACCACCCCTGCCTGCCCAGTGTCTCCAAGCCGTGCCCGCTTGCCCAGTGTCTCCAAGCCGCACCCGATTGCCCAGTGTCTCCAAGCCATGCCGCTTGCCCAGTGTCTCCAAGCTGTGCCCGCTTGCCCTGTGTCTCAGCCGTGCCTGTCGTGCCTACCTGCCTGCTTGTCTGTAGCTTTTGTCCAAGAGACTTGTCCCCGAGTGGGATCAGCAGCCACAGCAAGACACCACCCTGGAGTGGCACCCGACAGCTATCTGCCGCACAAGCCTGACCTCAACATCAGAGGCTCCAGCAAAGACCGAGGTAGCTGTCATACTCACGCCCCTTCCAGGGTAGTCTGATTTGTTGCACAGTGGGGCCACAACCCCCCGGCTCACGCCATTCAGCCAAGGGGCGAGCGTGACATAGGTTTAATGTGCTTGTCAGGTGCAGGCTAGGAAGATGCCTTCCGTATCTACTTTTCTCAATTTCAGCGCTCTAAAAGTGATCAGTGACATTTCAGAGATATGTGAAAAAAGAGAGTACACATAATCAGGTGCAAAACACCCAATTACTTACCATAAAAGTAATAACTCTAAAAGTACACACATTTCACAACTCCCGCCAAAAAGCCCCCAGTTTTCAACGTATAACTATTACTAAAAGTAAAGATAGGGGAAAAGCTTAATTTTAACCCCTTTCCTACATTAGATGTACTATTCTGTCCATGTGACCTGGGACCTAAGTCCCAAGGACGGAATAGTACGTCTAGAGCGATCAGCTGTGCTCACGGGAGGAGCGCAGCTGATCGCGGCCAGGTGTGAGCTGATTATCACAGCTGACACCTGGCACCATGTGTCAGGGGTGGTCACGGACTGCCTCCGACACGTTAACCCCTGGCGCACCGCGATCAAACATGATTGCGGTGTACCGGGGGTTAAAGGAAGCATCGGCAGGGAGGGGGCTCCCTCCATGCTTCCCTGAGCCCCCGCAGCAGCGCGATGTGCAGTGCTGCTGCGGGGGCCTCCTTCCCTGTAGGTCCCCAGATCAAATATGGCACCGGTGACCTTCAGGGGCCTGCAGGAAGCCGGCTTCCTCATGCCTGCTGAGCGCAGACATGAGGAAGTCTGCTGCAGTGCCTGTGACAGATCGCTGATCTGTCACAGCGATCTGTGATGTGACAGATCAGTGATCTGTCACATGACAGTGATGTCCCCCCTTGGACTTTGCAATAAAGTAAAAAAAATGTAAAAATAATTCATAAAAAATCGCTAAATAAATTTTAAAAAAATTCCCTAATAAATTCATTTTTTGGAAATAAAAAAAAACAAACAATAAAAGTACACATATTTGGTATCGCCGCACCCGTAACGGACCGCCCTATAAAACTGTCCCACTTGTTAACCCCTTTAGCGAACCCTTTAAAAAATAAAAATAAAAAACGAAGCAAAAAATAATGATTTATTATCATACCGCCGAACAAAAAGTGCAATAACGCGCGATCAAAAAGACGGATATAAATAACCATGGTACCGCTGAAAACGTCATCTTATCCCACAAAAACGAGCTGCCACACATCATCATCAGCGAAAAAATAAAAAAGCTATAGCTCGCAGAATAAAGAGATGCAAAAATAATTATTTTTTATATAAAATTGTTTTCATTGCATAAAAGCGCCAAAACATAAAAAATACATAAATGAGGGACCGCTGTAACCATACTGACCCGAAGAATATAACTGTCTTAACAATTTTACCGCACATGGAACTGTGTAAACGCACCCCCCAAAACAAATTCTTGAAATGCTGGTTTTTCTTGATTCTGCGTCCCAAAAATCGGAATAAAAAGCGATCAAAATATGTGACATGCCCGAAAATGGTACCAATAAAAACCTCAACTCATCCCACAAAAAAAAACCTCACATGACTCTGTGGGTCAAAATATGGAAAAATTATAGCTCTCAAAATGTGGTGATGCATAAACTATTTTTACAATAAAAAGTGTCTTAGCGTATGACAGCTGCCAAACATAAAAACCCGCTATAAACCAAACCCCCCTTTATCACTCCCTTACTTAGGGAAAAATAATTACATTTAAAAAAAGTATTTATTTCCATTTTCCCGTTAGGGTTAGGGTTAGGGCTAGGGTTAGGGCTAGGGCTAGGTTTAGGGCTGAGATTAGGGTTAGAGGTGTATTGGGGTTAGGGTTGGAGTTAGAATTGGGGGGTTTCCACTGTTTGGTCACATCAGGTGCTCTCCAAATGCAGGAAATGGTTGAGGAGGTAAAAGTGGCTGGGACCCTAGGAGGTAGCGACCATGCTATTTTAGAATTTTGGATAACTAGAGGAGGAAGACCTGTGAAGACTCAGACGTCAAGTTAGATTTCAGAAAGGCAGATTTTAAGGGATTCAGAAAGAGAATTGGAGGGATCCAATGGCTGGATATCCTTAAAGACAAAAATGTCCAGGAAGGATGGGAAATCTTGAAAAATGAAATTCTCAAAGCACAATTGTTAACAATTCCGAAAAGAGGGAAGAATAGGAAGCATTTAAGGAAGCCAGGATGGATGAACACAGAACTTAAGCACATGCTAAAAAGGAAGAAAAAAATGTTTATAAAATGGAAAGAGGGAGGCATATCTAAAGAAGAATATAATGCTGTCTGCAGAACCTGCAGGGCACACATCAGATTATCTAAAGCTGACAATGAATTGAGCAATGAATTGAGGCTTGCAAGAGATGTCAAAAGCAATAATAAAGGATTTTGGGGATATGTCAAAAGTAAACGAAAAGTCAAAGATGCTATAGGATTTTTACAGGATGAAAATGATGAAATGGTAAGACAGGATGTTGAGAAGGCTGAACTTTTAAATTCCTATTTTGCATCTGTTTTCTCTCAGAAAGGAAATGTAACATCAACTGTTCTTCACTGTCCTATTAAGGGAATAGAAGAATCCAGGATATCTATAAACAGAAAGATAATCTATAAACAGAAAGATAGTGAGGAAACACTTAGCTAACCTAAATGAATTCAAGTCTCCAGGTCCAGATGAATTACACCCCAGAGTACTGAAAGAGATAGCAGAAGAACTTTTTGAACCCCTCTACATAATCTTTGACAATTCTTGGAGAACAGGAGAAGTCCCAGAAGACTGGAGAAGAGCAAATGTTGTTCCTATCTTTAAAAAGGGGAAGGAGGTGGACCCAGGCAACTATAGGCCAGTGAGTCTGACTTCTATACCAGGAAAGATCTTTGAACAAATTATTAAACAACATGTATGTCAGTACCTGGATAAGAATGAAGTGATTAAACAGAGTCAGCATGGGTTTGTAACTAATAAGTCATGTCAGACTAACTTAATTTCCTTCTATGACGGAATCACTGATTGGGTGAATCAAGGAAATGCTGTAGATATAGTATATCTTGACTTCAGCAAAGCATTTGACAAAGTATCTCATACAATCCTTATTGAAAAAATGACTAAGTATGGAATGGAAAAGGCAACTGTTAGGTGGATTCATAACTGGCTTAGTGATCGGACCCAAAGAGTGGTCATAAATGGCTGCACATCCAGTTGGAAGAATGTCTCAAGTGGGGTACCACAGGGCTCTGTCCTGGGCCCTGTATTGTTCAACATCTTTATCAACGATTTAGATGAAGGAATTGAGGGTAAATTGATTAAATTTTCTGATGACACAAAGCTAGGAGGGATAGCTAATACTAGAGAAGAGAGAGAGAGGATTCAAAAAGATATAAATAAACTGGAGAAGTGAGCAGCAACTAACAGAATAGTTTTTAACAGGGGAAAAACGCAAAGTACTACATCTGGGCAATAAAAATGAAAAAAGCATATACAGAATGGGAGGAATAGGCCTAAGCAACAGCACATGTGAAAAAGACTTGGGTATACTAATAGATCACAGACTGAATATGAGTCAACAGTGTGATGCAGCAGCAAGAAAGGCAAATGCAATTCTAGGATGTATTAACAGAAGCATACAGTCTAGATCACGTGAAGTCATTATTTCCCTCTACTCCTCTTTGGTCAGACCTCATCTGGAATATTGTGTCCAGTTTTGGGCACCACATTTTAAAAAAAGACATCAACAAACTGGAGCAAGTTCAGAAAAGAGCAACCAGAATGGTGACTGGTTTGCAAACCCTGTCTTATGAGGAAAGGTTGCAGGATTTGGGATTGTTTAGTTTGCAAAACAGAAGATTGAGAGGAGACTTAATTGCTGTCTACAAATATCTCAATGGCTGTCACATTGTAGAAGGATCATCTTTATTCTCATTTGCACAAGGAAAGACTAGAAGCAATGGGATGAAACTGAATGGGAGGAGACACAGATTAGATATTAGAAAAAACTTTTTGACAGTTAGAGTGATCAATGAGTGGAACAAGCTGCCACGAGAAGTGGTGAATTCTCCTTCAATGGAAGTCTTCCAACAGAGGCTGGACAGACATCTGACTGGGATGATTTAGCGAATCCTGCTTTGAGCAGGGGGTTGGACCAGGTGGCCCAGGAGGTCCTTTCCAACTCTACGACTCTATGATTCTATGAAACGCAACATGGCGTCTGATCTCAATTCCAGCCAATTCTGCGTTGAAAAAGTCAAATGGTGCTCCTTCCCTTCCAAGCTCTGCCATGCGCCCAAACGGTGGTTTACCCCACATATGGGGTATCAGCCTACTCAGGACAAATTGCAAAACAACTTTTGGGGTCCAATTTCTCCTGTTACCCTTAGGAAAATAAAAAATGGGGGCAAAAATATCATTTTTGTGGAAAAAAATATGATTTTTTTATTTTCACGCCCGGACGTTATAAACTTCTGTGAAGCACTTGGGGGTTCAAAGTGCTCACCACACATCTAGATAAGTTCCGCGGGAGGGTCTAGTTTCCAAAATGGGGTCACTTGTGGGGAGTTTCAACAGTTTAGGCACATCAGAGGCTCTCCAAACACGACATGACACCCGCAAACCATTCCATCAATGTCTGCATTCCAAAACATCACTACTTCCCTTTCGAGCCCCGACGTGTGCCCATACAGTAGTTTTCTCCCACATATGGGTATCAGCGTACTCAGGACAAATTGGACAACAACTGTTGGGGTCCAATTTCTCCTGTTACCCTTGAGAAAATAAAAAAATTGGGGACTAAAAGATCATGTTTGTGGAAAAAATATGATTTTTTTATTTTCACGCCCGGGCGTTATAAACTTCTGTGAAGCACTGGGAGTTCAAAGTGCTCACCACACATCTAGATAAGTTCTGTGGGAGGGTCTAGTTTCCAAAATCGGGTCACTTGTGGGGGTTTCCACTGTTTAGGTACAGCTGGAGCTCTCCAAAGGCAACATGACACAAGTAGAGTTGAGCGATACCGTCCGATACTTCAAAGTATCGTATCGGATGGTATCGGCCGATCTTTAAAAAAAGTATCGGTATCGCCGATTCCGATACCGGAAGTCCCATTCAAGTCTATGGGACTTCCGGTATCGGAATAAGAAAAACCCTTTCCTGCCCTTGTACAGCCTCTCTGGGGTCTGTACGGGCCTTTCGGGGGGCTGTGCCGGCCTGCCAGGGGGTCTGTGCAGGCTCCGGTGGTCTGTGCCGGCCTGCCGGTGGTCTGTGCAGGCTCCGGGGGGCTGTGCCGGCCTGCCGGGGGGCTGTGCCGGCCTGCCGGGGGGCTGTGCCGGCCTGCCGGGGGGCTGTGCAGGCTCCGGGGGTCTGTGCAGGCATCGTCCGATGGGACTACAAGTCCCATCGGGCGATGCCTGCTACCATGACAGTGATTGACACATTAGCCAATGATGGGACAGTAGTAGTCCCATCATCCGGCTAATGTGTTAAATGTAAAAAAAAAAAAAAAAATTACATGCTACATACATACAACATGCATACTACATACATGCTACATTCATACTACATACTACATACATGCTACATTCATACTACATAAATACTACATGCAACATACATACTACATATATACTACATGCATGCTACATACATACTGCATGCTACATACATACCACATATATACTACATACATACTACATGCATGCTACATGCATGCTACATGCTACATACATAACACATATATACTACATGCATGCTACATGCATGCTACATGCTACATACATAACACATATATACTACATGCATGCTACATACATACTACATGCTACATACTACATATATACTACATGCATGCTACATACTACATGCTACATACATACTACATATATACTACATGCATGCTACATACATACTACATGCTACATGCATGCTACATACATACCACATATATACTACATGCATGCTACATACATACTACATGCATGCTACATACATACTACATGCTACATACATACTACATATATACTACATACATACTACATACATACTACATGCTACATACATACTACATATATACTACATGCATGCTACATACATACTACATGCTACATACTACATATATACTACATGCATGCTACATACTACATGCTACATACATACTACATATATACTACATGCATGCTACATACATACTGCATGCTACATGCATGCTACATACATACCACATATATACTACATGCATGCTACATACATACTACATGCATGCTACATACATACTACATGCTACATGCATACTACATATATACTACATGCATGCTACATACATACTACATGCTACATACATACTACATATATACTACATGCATGCTACATACTACATGCTACATACATACTACATATATACTACATGCATGCTACATACATACTACATGCATGCTACATACATACTACATGCTACATACATACCACATATATACTACATACATACAATACATTCATACAATACATACATAGACATACAGTACATATAACATAGAGTAACATACTTACCAATACTTGTCACATTGTTCCCCGAAGCCATTGTCTTTTCCGGGATAAATATTAACATAACAAACCACAAAAATACTCACCCACGATCCGAAGCAGTCCACGAGTGTGTCCCACGACGATCTTGGGTAGAGAACTGCAGCATCAGATGATGCTGCCGTTCTCTACGGGCTGCAGGAATCCAATGACGGAAGGTAGGTATCCTTCCGCACTGTATTCCTCCGCCACTTAAAAAAAAAAAGTCCCTAGTCTCACTTTATGCCATTGCTGTGTGGGAAATTCCCACACAGCAATGGCATAAAGTGAGACTAGGGACTTTTTTTTTTTAAGTGGCGGAGGAATACAGTGCGGAAGGATACCTACCTTCCGTCATTGGATTCCTGCAGCCCGTAGAGAACGGCAGCATCATCTGATGCTGCAGTTCTCTACCCAAGATCGTCGTGGGACACACTCGTGGACTGCTTCGGATCGTGGGTGAGTATTTTTGTGGTTTGTTATGTTAATATTTATCCCGGAAAAGACAATGGCTTCGGGGAACAATGTGACAAGTATTGGTAAGTATGTTACTCTATGTTATATGTACTGTATGTCTATGTATGTATTGTATGAATGTATTGTATGTATGTAGTATATATGTGGTATGTATGTAGCATGTAGCATGCATGTAGCATGCATGTAGCATGCATGTAGTATGTATGTAGCATGCATGTAGTATGTATGTAGTATGCAGTATGTATGTAGCATGTATGTAGCATGCATGTAGCATGCATGTAGCATGCATGTAGTATGTATGTAGCATGCATGTAGTATGTATGTAGTATGTATGTAGTATGTATGTATGTAGTATGTATGTAGTATGTATGTAGCATGCATGTAGTATGTATGTAGCATGCATGTAGTATGTATGTAGTATGTATGTAGTATGTATGTAGTATATATGTAGTATGTATGTAGCATGCATGTAGCATGCATGTAGTATGCATGTATGTAGCATGTATGTAGTATGTATGTAGTATATATGTAGTATGTATGTAGCATGCATGTAGCATGTATGTAGCATGCATGTAGTATTTTTTTTTTTTTTTTTTTTTTAACATTTAACACATTAGCCGGATGATGGGACTACTACTGTCCCATCATTGGCTAATGTGTCAATCACTGTCATGGTAGCAGGCATCGCCCGATGGGACTTGTAGTCCCATCGGACGATGCTTGCACAGACCCCCGGACATCAGCACAGCCCCCCGGCAGGCCGGCACAGCCCCCCGGCAGGCCGGTACAGACCCCCACAGGGTGCACAGACCACCGGCAGGCCGGCACAGCCCCCCGGCAGGCCGGTACAGACCCCGGGCAGTCCACACAGCCCCCCGGCAGGCCGGCACAGCCCCCCGGCAGGCCGGCAGAGACCCCCGGAAGGCCCGAAATGACGGCGCATCATGATGCGCACACACCGCGCATCATGATGACGTCAGGCCGTCAATCAACTGAACTTTCGATTCCGATGCCGAATTCCGATATTGAAAAAATATCGGAAGTCGGTATCGGAATTCCGATACAGCAAGTATCGGCCGATACCCGATACTTGCGGTATCGGAATGCTCAACACTAGACACAAGCAGACCATTCCATCAAAGTCTGCATTCCAAAACATCACTACTTCCCTTCCAAGCCCTGACGTGTGCCCATACAGTAGTTTTCTCCCACATATTGGGTATCATGGTACTCAGGACAAATTAGACAACAAGGCTTGGGGTCCAATTTCTCCTGTTACCCTTGGGAAAATAAAAAAACTGGGGACTAAAAGATCATGTTTGTGGAAAAAATATGATTTTTTTATTTTCACGCCCGGGCATTATAAGCTTCTCTAAAGCACTGGGGGGTTAAAAATGCACACCACACATCTAGATAAGTTCCTTAGGGGGTCTATTTTCCAAAATAGTATCATTTGTGGGGGGTTTCCAATGTTTAGGCACATCAGGGGCTATCCAAACGCAGCATGGCATCCAATCCCAATTCCAGCCAAAAAAGTCAAATGGCGCTGCTTCCCTTCCGAGCTCTGCCATGCGCCCAAATAGTGGTTTACCCTCACATATGGGGTATCAACGTACTCAGGACAAATTGCTCAATAACTTTTGGGGTCCTATTACCCTTGGAAAAATAAAAATTGAGGGTGAAAAGATCATTTTTGTGGAAAAAATGTGATTTTTTAATTGTACGGCTGTACGTTATAAACTTCTGTGAAGCCCTTGGGGGTTCAAAGTTCTCACCACACATCTAGATAAGTTCCCTTGGGGGGGTCTAGTTTCCAAAATGGTGTAATTTGTGAGGGGTTTCCACTGTTTTGGTACGTCAGGGGCTTTCCAAACGCAACATGGTGTCCTGTTGTGAGTTCATTCTCTGGTTCACCAGTTGAGAGTTCTCCTTCCAGACTCCCTCTGGTAGTGATGGGAGGTAGTGAGGCTGATTTGATCGGTGGAGATCTGCCACCTGAGAATGAGGATGACGATTGGATCTCAGGAGTCTCAGATTGGATTTAAGACAACCGACGCCCTATTCAGTTGCTGGTGATTCCTTCTGGGTTGTCAGCTCTTAGTTTTCAGGTCTGTTCCAGTCACCTACAGCTAAGTTTTTCTGCTATTGTTCACACTTGATTTTGTTGGTCTATTCAGTTTTTTGCGTGGTCAGCCAGCCCCGGCTGGGGGCTGTGCTGAATTTCCACTCTTAGTTATCTGTATTTGCCAATTTGCTTTTTGTCCTCTTTTTGCTCTGTCTCAGAATATTTCAGAGTGCTGATATAGTGGGAGAAGTTTAGTGACTTCAGGGTTATTTTTGCTATCAGAAGTGTTGGACATTATTTTTGTAGGGTTTTTTGCAGGTTGCAGATAGTGTCTGTCCTTTCCATTCCTTTCTATTTAGTTTGGGCCCCATCGTTTGCTCAGCCTATTTTCCTACCTGTGTTTGTGTTTTCATCTTATTTCACCATCAATACATGTGTGGGGGCTGTCTATTCCTTTGGGGTCTGCTCTGGGGGTTATTTGGCTAAAGTTGTGGGGGGGTTGGGCTGGCTCCAGGTTTTCATGTGTCCTCGGCCAAAGAGTGTCAGTGCACCCCTTTAACACATATCACAACTCATGATGCTCCGATACACCACAGAAATATAGGTATAGTACAATGACACATACTTCACTGCTTACATGACATGACTGATCTATTTTAAATTGTACAATAGCTCAAAAACAGGACAGTATATTACTGCATACAGTGTTATGGCCACCACATTGTGCGCCATACAGAATAATTAGCCCCATATATTTCTCCATACCAAATAATTAGTCATATATAATGTTCCATACAGTATCTGATGAGCTCCACATAATGCTCCATATATAATGGGCCCCATTTGTAATGCTCCAGTGTATAATGGGCCCCTTAGATGCTGCTCCAGTGTCTGATCTGCCCCATTTACATTGCTCCAGTACATGATGGGCCCTATTTTTAATTAATCCAGGCATGGTATGTGAAAAGAGCTCCATGGAGAAATTTGAGGTGTGTGCTTCCACATCCTTCACTTTTGGTGTGGGTGAAGGACACAAGGAAAGGGGTTGCTCCTGACCAGAAGCCTGCAGTTATGACTCAGTGCTTGCATTTTTTACAACTTCAGAAGAGGAGGCAATAGAGCTGGAGGTTTTTTCAGCAATGTAAGCCACAAACAGTTCCTGATACTCCAGCTTTAAAAGCAGTCTACCTACTCCCAGAAAAGGGATCCTTACAGGCCTTCCAGAGCTACACCATGATGCTGGCTCAACACCTCCTGCCTTAGCTGCTATTGTGTTTTTGGCACTACCAGCAGATGTACCACCACCACCATCAGTACCTGGTGGCCCTCCACGCCCACATCCGCATCCTCTTCCACCATACTTCCTCATGTTTTGGAAAATGGACCCAAAATACCAGCAGATATATGGTACTGTATCAGAAGCATACAGCTCTATACAGTCTATGGATATATGGATAACAGTAAATCTCCATATATATTTCATGAGGCATACACAGACGCTCACAGGCTCAGTATGGATTACCCAATAAAATAACAAGTTGAAAAAGGGTACAGAATCACCAGATACAAGGTATATATAGCATATTGTAAACATTCTGATTCTCCGCATACATTTCAGGAGGCAGACACAAACGCTCTCAGGCCCAGTATGGATTACACAAGAATATGAAAAGCTGTAAATGTGCTATGTAATACAAGCATACAGCTGTACACAGTGTTGGGGTAATCTTAAAGTTCCAAATATATTGCCGGAGTAACAGACAGACGTTTACAGGCTCATTATGGATTACACCAGAATCTAAATAGCTAAAAAGGTTAATGTATCAGAAGAGTTCTGCTGTATACAGTGTTGGCCAAATTGAAAATATCGGTAAATATTTCCGTAGTCACCCTCAGACGCTCTCTCAGTTTGGTTTTGACCATAATAAAAAATGTAAAAAAGGTCCTGGATAACAAGATAGCAAGTATATGTTTTTTAGGGTACAATTGAAATCTCCTTATAAATAGTCCCGTAGTCACTCTCAGATACTTACACAGTATGGATTTGACCGTAATGGATGATGTAGGGAATGTAGACTGACAGGCAAACCAGCCTGTAGTGAGAAGCAGAGGTGTAGCGCAGTGTAGGTGTGAAACCGCTAAGATAAAGAGAAAGGGTGCAGTGTTTTAGCTTGCCCATTGGAGGGCAGTGGAGAGTGTAGGAGTGGGACTGAATAACTGCCATTGGTCAGAGGAACTGTTAAGTGATGGTGGGCGGAGTTACCAGAACTGGAAGTCTAAAAGGCTGAGGGAAGGTTCTGGAAGAGTCAGTCAGTGAAGGGAGCACAGTAAAGAGGAAGTTCTGCTGAGGAAATAGAGACAGTGGAAAGGCTCCAGAGAGGACTGACAGTTGAGGCGGTCACGGGGGGTTGGCCCAGAGGACGGTAGCTGCAGACGAAGATGGCCTGGGGCTATCATACGGACGGTGTGCTCAGACTGGTGCAGCACTGTGGTGGTTGGGCCTAGGTCAGCCACAGTGGAAGAGCCACAGAGGACGCCACGATTATAGTTACAAAGGAAGTGAAAGTACCGGGGCCTGTGTACAGAGAAATGTGAAACATTTGTGGCAAATTGCTGTTGTCGACAGAAGGATGGGCACTAAAAACGGACCTGTTCAATGCAAACTCTGTCTCAGTCTCGTGTTTGTCTGCAGCAAGAAGAGGGTCCCCCCCACAGTTGGTTATCCTACAGATGATACCTTAATACAAATTTTTGAAACAAGGTACTGTATCAGCACATACCAGGTGTATCCAGTCTAGGGTTAAATTTCCATCTATACTTCCGGAGTCAGACACAGACACTCACAGGCTCACTATGTATTACACCAGAATTAAAAAAGTAGAAAAAAGGGAAAGGTATTCATAGAGTACACTAGTATACAGTGTTGGGTAACTTTTAAATCTTCATATATTTCAATCTCAGTAAGCCAGTCAAGAATCTACGCTACTGGAAACTACATGGATACAAGTATAGACGCAAAGTCGAGTGTTAGCAGAAATTTTGGAATTACTCATCGCGGGAAAACCTCCCGGTAGATGTTACAGAGGCGATGCAGACCCTCAATTACTGTGTCTGTGGAGAAAGCGAAAAAGTTTCTTTGTGAAGAAAGGATTGCTTTATCGCAGTAGCGTGAATCACATCACTGTTACTCATCTCCATCAAATTGGGAGAGATGTAGACATGGTCCTCACTGCCTATCATGATGTGTCTGGTCATTTTGGAGTGCAAAAGACAGAAGCCACAGGCCGTAGGCGATTCTATTGGATTGGCATGAGAGGAGACATTGAAAAATAGTGGCAGGAATGTCACACGTCTGTGACTATCACAACTGTGAAAGGTGATCATAAACCACCACTGCATCCGCTTGTAAGTTGACGTCCATTTCAAATGGTAGCCATTGATCATCTGATGGTAGAGGCCAGCAGGACAGGCCATAGCTACATCTTAACCATCATTGATCAATACACCAAAATTCTAATGGCCGTCCCTGTGAAGGATTTAACTGCCCAGACTACACAGCGGTGGAGCAGGGAGAGGTAAGTATTGCAACTTGCAAGTGCTGTGGCCATGACCAAGCAGGGGGGCACAATCGTGGTCGACGGTACTGGCACAGGGCCGCTCATAGTACGCTGGTGTGTCTGATGGCGAGTGGGCCCTCCCACCATCTGAGACACAGTATTGTACTATGAGGGGCCCTGTGCCATTGCTGTCGGGCATCAGAGGGCCCATCCACCTGTTCAGAGCAACGGCACTTGCCTGGGTGCGCCAGGTCTTGACCCCACCCGTTGAGGGAGGGGTGGGCAGCCCAGTTAGGGAGGTTTAAAAATTGGCATATGTAGATGTGTTGGCTGGACATTCAGCTGCTGCAAAGGGCGTAATTGGGCAAGTCCGAAAAAGAGGAAGAAAAAACTGAAGCACTTTTCTGGTAACATATGTGTCATCAGGGGAAGGTGGGACAAAATCCTTTGAAACCCATGCATGGTTCATTTTAATGAAGCTTAGATCATCATCATTTTGGGTCATCAGACGGGTCCTTTTTTCTGTCAGGATTGATCCAGCAGCACTGAAGACTCTTTCCGATAACACACTAGCAGCAGGGCAAGCGAGCTCCTGTAAGGCACACTGTGCCAATTCAGGTCAGGTGTCCAGTTTAGAGGCCCAATAGTCAAAGGGGAATGACCTGTGAGGGAGAACATCGATATGGGACGAGAAGTAGTTTGTAACCATAGTTTACAACTGCTGCCTCCTATCACTTTTAATCAATGCAGTATTAGCAGTCGTGTGAGCGCTTCTTGAGAAATCATTCCACAAAATGGTCATTAAACCCCTTTCTCCAACGACACTTCTGCTGTGTGCACCACAAACACATCTTCCATTGTGCCCACTACGGCTCGTGGGAGAACCAGCACCGCTGCTGTGTGCTGGAAAAGCCTCCAGCAAAGGGTTTACCAGAGTTGCTTGTTTGCTTGCCAATATTATCTCTAGGTTCTCCTGTGGCATGATGTTGTGTAATTTGCCTTTGTAGCGTTGATCGAGGATGCTGGCCAGCCAGTAGTCGTCATCCCTCATCATTTTGGCAATGCGCGGGTCCCTTTTTTGGATCCGCAAGGGATAATCGCACATGTGGGCCAATGTTCCAGGTGTCAATGATGCACTGCCCGTGGTGGGTGGAGGAGCAGTTTCTGGCAAATCCACATCCCTACAGTCACGCAAAACACTGTCCCTGACCTTGGAGCGCCAACATTTTCTGTTGCCCCCTGAGAAACATCCTCCTGCCCAAAATAATCATCCCCCTCATCCTCCTCCTCTTCCTCTTCTTCCTCCACCTCGTCCAGGACAGTTCCCTGACCAGACAATGGCTGACTGTCATCAAGGCTTCCCTCCTCCTCCGCTGCAGACACCTGATCCTTAATGTGCATCAAACTTTGCATGAGCAGACGCATAAGTGGGATGCTTATGGTTATGATGGCGTTGTCTGCACTTACCAGCAGTTTGCATTCCACAAAACATTGAAGGACTTTACAGAGGTCTTTCAGCTTTGACCACTGCACACCTGACAATTCCATGTCTTCCCTCAAACTGCCTGCCCGAGTATCCTCCCACAAATGCATTACAGCCTGCCTCTGTTCACACAGCCTCTCAACCATGTGCAGGGTGGAGTTCCACCTTGTTGCAACGTAAATGATTAGGCGGTGCTTGGGGAGGTGGAGCAATCGCTACAGCTTCTGCATACGACTTGAGTGTACAGCCGAGCGACGGATATGCGAGCACAGTTTTCGCACCTTATGGTGCAGGAATGTTAACTCCGGATAATTATTAAGGAAGCACTGCACCACCAGGTTCAAAGTGTGAGCCAGGCAAGGTATGTGTGTGAGTTTTGCACGGGCTATGGCTGCCACAAAAATACGGTCGTTATCACTGACTACCTTGCCTTCCTCAACATGTAGACTACCCAGCCATGACTCTGTTTGTCGCTGCAAGTAGTCGGTCAGTACCTCCGCGGTGTGTCTTTTGTCGCCCAAAGACATCATCTTTAACACAGCCTGCTGACGCTTACCACTAGCTGTTTGATAGTGGGACACCTCGTGTGCAACACTGCCAGCTGCGGATGTAGTGCTCGTGCGACTGCGCTCTGTGGACGAGCTTTCGCTGATAGACGAGGAGGAGGAGGAGCGAAAGCCTACAGCCAACTGTGTCATATACCGTGGGCTAGGCAGCACCGTTCCACCGCCGCTGTCCCCAGTGGAGCCTGCATCCACCACATTATCCCAGTGCGCAGTGATGGACACGTAATGGCCCTGACCATGCCTACTGCTCCATGCATCCATTGTGAGGTGCACCTTTCCACTCACTGACTGTTTTAGTGCATGGACAATGCGGTCTTTCACATGCCGGTTGAGGGCAGGGATGGCTTTTCGAGAAAAGAAGTGCCGATTGGGTAGGTCATAGCGTGGGACAGTGTAAGCCATGAGGTTGCGGAAAGCTTCGCTTTCAACCAAAGGGCATCATCTGTAATAAGATTAGTTTGGCAATGTAGGCGTTCAAATACAGTGTACGCGGATGAGAGGATGAGTACTTTCTTGTCCTACTCAGAGTGTCTGGTAGGGTGAGCTGGACTGGAGAGCTACATATGGGGGAAGTAGTGGTGGACCGGATGGAGTGAGAGGGGGTTGGTGATAGTATTGGTGGTGATGGCCTAGATTCAGTGTTGTGTTGCAAAACCATTGAGATTCCCTGAGTGCTTTGGCCTTGTGATGACACCTCCACATTTAGTGCTGGTGGTGTGCTTAATGGTGGCGGTGGTCTTACAGTGGGGGTAGCGATGGAGCGTTGTTAGCTACTTCAGTCGGAGCAGGTGCACATGTGCTACCTGAGGTTTTGTAGTCTGTCCACGCTTGCAAGTGCATGTTGATTAAATGTCTAAGCATGCAACTGGTATTCAAATTTCTGTGTTGTTTACCTCGGCTAAAGGTCCTTCCACACTTCTTATCGGTAACCTTTGCCTCATCAGTAGGACAAAGAAGTGCCACACTGCACTCTTCCTACTATGGTAAACATTTTCTGGCCATGCACGCTGTGCTAAGTTGACTGTCTGGTCAAGCTGTCCTGCAACTCTTTTAATTTTTGTTCCACGTTTTAGGACAGCTACGGTCCTGTTAGATAACCGCTGCTGCGGATCCTTCTTATCTGAACTCTTGCCAGCGCCACCCTCCTCCCCCAATGGATGCCAATCCGGGTCAAGAACTGAGTCATCCATCACCTCCTCTTCAAAGGCATCTACACCTTCCTCTTTACCTTCCTCTGTGTCACCGTGTAAGGTGGTATAGTATGCAGGAAGGGGCACCTGAGTTTCATCAGGGTCAGATTCTGGCTCAGTAGACTGCGAGGTCAATGTATTGCTCTGGGTGAATGTACCAGCAGAATCATCTAGCAGTGGCTGTGCATCAGTGCACTCCATGTCAGATTCATCTTGGACTGGGGAATTCAGGATTTGAACGAATAACCCAGGCATGGTATGTGAAAAGAGCTCCATAGAGTAATCTGAAGTGTGGGCTGCCGCATCCTTAACTTTTGGTGGGGGAGAAGGACACAAGGAAAGGGTTTTTTTATGACCAGAACCCTGCACTGAAGACTCCGTGCTTGCAGGTTTCGACCGTTCAGAAGAGGAGGCAATAGAGCTGGTGGCTGTTTCGGCAATGTACGCCAAAACCTGTTCCTGATGCTCCTGCTTTAAAAGCGGTTTTCCTACTCCAAGAAATCCTTGGGCCAGAGGATGACGCAGGCTCAACACCTCCTGTCTTAGCTGCTATTGTGCTTTTGCCAGAACCAGCCGATGCACCACCACCATCAGTACCAGCTGTGCCCCCTGCCCACGTCCGCCTTTTCCACCATACTTCCTCATGTTTGGGAAAATGTACCAAAAATACCAGCAGAGAGATTGTACTGTATGAGGAACGTCCAGCTGTGTAAGGTGTATTAAACAAACTAATTCAACGTAAATATTATGTTAGTCACAGACACTCTCACAGTATGTATTGGACCGTAATCCAACAAGCAGATATACGGAACTGTATCAGAAGTGTACAGCTGTATACGATTTTTGTGCAGCTAACAATCTCCGTATATGTATTTAAGGAGTGTCACACACACACGCTGACTAGGTATAAAAGTGACTGTAATGCGAACGGCAAATATACAATACTGTTGGAGAATCGGACAGCTCTATACGATGTGTGTAAGGAAAAGTGTCAAGTTCCATGTGTTAAGGGCTGGCGGAACACACCAAATAATAAGATGGTGTTTAGGTGCGTTCGCAGCCCGAGGTCCACCGTGCAGAGGTGTTAACTGCTGCTCGGTAATGGCGGACGCGATATGGCGGTGTAATAATGGCACACACGGGGTTAACCTCACCAAAGGTGTACCGAGGCGAACTCTTATGACTTAGAGCCGCACTACCGCAAATAATAGATGCCGTAGCCTGTTTTCGCTCACAGAGCTCGGCAGAGTAAGCGCCTGCGTAACGTCACAGAACTCAGCCCTTAGACAGCAGGACTGAAGTCCCTCTAGACAGCTAGCGCCCGGCACCACGACTGCGATACCAACAGGGATCAAATAAATGGCATGTGCAAGTGTGCAGATGGCCGGTATGCACTGTGGCCTACAGGCTAGCCACTAGCAGGCGCTGACTATGTCTCTAAACCCTAACAACAGACGTATCAAAGGGTAGGGGTTTCATAATGAATCAGACACCAGATACATGCATCCATCATCATACACACCAAACTATTTGAGTCTATCTTAGCGCATGGCCGAGCGGCCATGCGAACCTTTTATAGCCGCAGGCGTCCGTGATCCTCCTTGCTTCTCGGATGGGCCAATCCGAACACGAGCAGGACCTGAGCACATGACCTTTGATCTCCAATGGGAGATCACTCCACAGGCATGTTCAGTGGCCCGACATGAGGACTTAGTCCCTGGAGGATCTTGCTGCTGAGCAGCATGCATTGCCAAAGCTGAACCAGGGGTGGCAGCAGCAAGCAAACCCACGGAGCTGGGCTGGACAGAGCGCCGGGACCGACGAGTTTGCTGAGCAAGCTCCTCTGCGGCTGGGAAGGAATGGGAGACCGTCGGAGGCAAGGCTCGGGAATCCCGCTATGCAGCGCTGGAAATCCGACGCCTAACATTACCCCCCTTCCTAGGGCCCCCTCCTCTCTGAGCCTCGCTCCACTCAAACTCTGCAATGAGAAGAGGAGCGTGGATATTCTCCACCGGCTCCCAGGTCCGGGCCTCTGGACCATGACCCTTCCAATCCACCAAGTAAAACTTTTTGCCCCGCATCACCTTGCATCCCACGATGGCATTGACCTCAAACTCGTCAGACGACAGATCTGATGTTCTGGCAGCTGGCTCAGAAAACCGGGACATGTGAACTGGCTTGAGGAGAGACACATGAAACGTGTCCGAGTAGCCAAGTGTGGTGGAAGGGCTAGACGGTAGACCACAGGATTAATCTGCTCGAGGACCTTGAAAGGACCGATGTAGCGTGGTGCGAACTTAGCGGATTCCACCCGCAGCCTGATGTTACGGGCAGAGAGCCACACTAAGTCGCCAGGGGCAAAGGTCAGAGCAGGGCGCCGGCGGGTATCAGCGGAGGACCTCATTCTCTCCTTGGAGGCCCGGATAGCATCCTGCGTGCGGTCCCAAATGTCACGTGCTTCCACCGCCCAGTCTGCCACCCTGGAGTCGGTGGATGACACGGGCATGGGCACGGGGACGCGTGGATGCTGACCCTAATTTAAGAGAAATGGGGTCTGACCGGTGGAATCGGCTACCGCATTGTTCAAGGCGAACTCCGCCCACGGCAGTAAGGATGCCCAATCATCCTGCCTAGCCGAGACAAAATGTCGCAGATATGTCACCAGGGTCTGGTTGGCTCTCTCCACCAACCCATTCGTCTCGGGATGATAGGCCGAAGAGAGATTTAGCTCAATGCTGAGCAGTGAACGGAGCTCTCTCCAGAACTGAGAAGCAAACTGGGGACCCCGGTCGCTGACAATCTTATCCGGCATGCCGTGTAGGCGGAAAACATGTTTAATGAACAATGCCGCTAGGCCTCGTGCCGACGGTAACCGAGAGAGTGGTACTAGGTGCACCATCTAGGAGAAATGATCGGTGATCACCCAGATGACGGTGCAGCCACTGGTCTTGGGAAGACCCACCACAAAGTCCATACCAACCATCTCCCAGGGCCTGTCCGCAACCGGCAGAGGATAGAGTAACCCAGCGGGCCGCTGCCGAGAGGGTCGATTCTGGGCGCAAGAGACGCACGCCTGAATATAGTCCTTGACGTCACGGGCCATATGCGGCCACCAGTACGTCCTCGCCAGTAGTTCAGTGGTCCGTTTGATCCCGAAATGACCTCCCACTCTGGATGAATGAGCCCACGAGAGGACCTCCGGTCGCAGATGGACAGCGACAAAAGTCTTGCCCGGAGGTACAGACTCAAGAGCAACCGGGGCCACGGTACTCAGGCTCTCCAATGGGACTATCAGTCGAGGCTCCTCCTCCTCCTCTGATGACACCACAGAGCGAGAAAGAGCATCGCCTCGGACGTTCTTCTCCCCGGAGAGAAAATGTAGGGTGAAATGGAACCGGGAGAAGAACAAGGACCATCTGGCCTGACGAGAATTCAGCCGCTGAGCCGTCTGCAAATAGACCAAATTTTTGTGATCGGTGAACACCTGGAAAGGATGGTGAGCCCCCTCCAGGAGATGTCTCCATTCTGAGAAGGCCAGCTTCATTGCTAGCAACTCCCTGTCCCCGATGGAATAATTCCTCTCCGCCGGTGTGAAGGTCTTGGAGAAGAAGAAGCATGGGTGCTTCCGACCTTGCGAGTCCTTCTGGAAAAAGACCACCCCAGCACCGACGGAGGAGGCATCCACTTCTAGAATGAATGGCTTATCTACATCAGGGCGATGTAGAATGGGAGCGCTAGCAAAATGGGACTTAATGGAGGCGAAAGCCTTGGAGACAGTCTCCGACCACAGTTTGGGGTTCGCACCCTTCTTGGTGAGGGCTACCACGGTTGCAACCAAAGTTGAGAAATGGGGAATGAATTGGCGATAGTAATTTATGAACCCCATAAAGCGCTGCACCGCTTTGAGAGAATGGGGTTCCTGCCAATCCATCACCGCCTGTAGCTTGGCAGGATCCATGGCCAAACCTTGGGCTGAGATGATGTAACCCAGGAAAGGCAAGGACTCCTGCTCAAACACACATTTCTCCAATTTGGCATAGAGGGAGTTGGCCTGCAGGAGATCGAAAACTTTGCGAACATCTCTCCGGTGGGAGTCAATATCTGGAGAAAAAATAAGAATATCATCCAGATAGACTACTACCGAGGTGGCAAGCATATCCCGGAAGATATCGTTCACAAAATCTTGGAAGATGGCTGGGGCGTTACATAGCCCGAAGGGCATCACCAGATATTCATAGTGCCCATCTCTGGTGTTAAATGCCGTCTTCCATTCGTCCCCATCACGGATGCGAATCAGGTTATAGGCTCCCCGCAGATCAAGCTTAGTAAACACTCTCGCTCCCCGTAGCCTATCAAATAGTTCTGATATCAGGGGCAGAGCATACTTGTTCTTAACGGTTATGGCGTTAAGTCCCCTGTAATCGATGCACGGACGTAATTCCCCATTCTTCTTTTGGACAAAGAAGAATCCCGCTCCCGCCGGGGACACCGACTTCCTAATGAATCCCCTTGCCAGATTCTCCCTGATATACTGTGACATGGCCTCTGTCTCTGGGAGAGATAGGGGTATACTTGACCCCGGGGAGGCTCGGCGCCGGGCAAGAGGTCAATAGGACAGTCGTAAGGGCGGTGCGGCGGAAGGGTCTCCGCCGCCTTCTTGGAGAAAACGTCTGCATACTGCCGATATGGCTTGGGAAGCGAGGACAGATCTGCAGGAACCTCAGAAGTAGCGACCTGAATGCAGTCCCTCAGACACCTACCCTCGCAGGACTTACTCCAAGCGAGGATTTTCCCCGAGGACCAGTCTATGTGGGGAGAGTGGGCCCGTAACCAGGGAACCCCTAGGAGGACCTGGTCGATACCTTCTGGCATCACAAGGAGAGACAGCATCTCCTGATGAGACGGAGACAGTGAGAGTCTCAGTGGAGCCGTTTGGTGGGTGATTAGGGACGGGAGTGTCGCCCCATTCACCACCCTAATGGTGACTGGCTGAGGTAGCAAGACCAGAGGGACTGCGTGTTGTTGAGCGAAGGCAGATGACATAAAGTTGCCCTCCGCCCCAGAGTCCACGCAAACCTCCACCATCAGAGTGGAAGACTCAAACTCTAACACCCCTTTAAACAGGAGCTTGGAGGAGAAATTAGCTGTGTCTAGTAGGCCCCCTCCGATAACCACTAGACGGGGGCATTTCCCGGCCGCTGTGGGCACTGGTTAGCGTGGTGCCCAGTCTGCCGACAACGGAAGCAGACTGGGGGTACCCGCACGGACCGGGCCCTGGACCCTGTGCGGGACACCTCCATGGCCTCTAGAGGCTCAGGCAGTGGGCCGAGGGGTTCCAGCGGTCTGGCAAAATTTGGAGCCAACTTATAGCGTTGGCGGGACCTGGAGCGCTCCAACCCTCGCTCAGTGA
Source organism: Dendrobates tinctorius (assembly GCF_039654945.1). Classification (NCBI taxonomy): domain Eukaryota; kingdom Metazoa; phylum Chordata; class Amphibia; order Anura; family Dendrobatidae; genus Dendrobates; species Dendrobates tinctorius. Next base: position 12,248,658 of record NW_027361693.1, read on the forward strand.
AGCGAACGTCAATCCGGGTGGAGACTGTAATGAGCTCCTCTAGGGTGGTGGGCACCTCCCTGGTGGCCAGGGCGTCCTTGACATGATCGGCCAGGCCTCTCCAGAATATGGGTATGAGCACCTTATCTGGCCACTCCAGCTCAGAGACCAGAGTTCTGAAGAGGATGGCATACTGGCTGACCAAAGACGAACCCTGGGCTAGCGCCAGCAACTGGAGTGCCGTATCATGTGTGACCTGAGGTCCCAGGAACACCTGTTTCAGAGCGACCAAGAAGTGGGTGGCACTCTGTACCAGGGGATCCCCACGCTCCCACAGTGGAGTGGCCCATTCCAAGGCCCTGCCCGACAGGAGGGAGATGATAAATCCCACCTTGGCCCGCTCAGAGGGAAATCGTGTAACCAGCAGCTCTAGGTGAATGGAGCACTGACTCACGAAACCCCTACACGAAGCACTATCCCCTGAGAACTTCTCGGGCAGCGGGAGGCGGGACAAGGTCGGGGCAGGACTGGCCGTGGAGACACGAGCGACAGCCTCTGTAGCTGCCTGAACGGCGACCGAGGTAACATCCGCAGCTGAGGTGGAACGCTCTAGCATTGCCAACCTACCCTCCAGCTGCTGGATGTACCTATGCAGTCGTTGTTCATCTGCCATTATCGGCCAGACCCTGGCGCTAAGATAATGTTAAGGGCTGGCGGAACACACCAAATAATAAGATGGTGTTTAGGTGCGTTCGCAGCCCGAGGTCCACCGTGCAGAGGTGTTAACTGCTGCTCGGTAATGGCGGACGCGATATGGCGGTGTAATAACGGCACACACGGGGTTAACCTCACCCAAGGTGTACCGAGGCGACCTCTTATGACTTAGAGCCGCACTACCGCAAATAATAAATGCCGTAGCCTGTTTTCGCTCACAGAGCTCGGCAGAGTAAGCGCTAGCGTAACGTCACAGAACTCAGCCCTTAGACAGCAGGACTGAAGTCCCTCTAGACCGCTAGCGCCCGGCACCACGACTGCGATACCAACAGGGATCAAATAAATGGCGTGTGCAAGTGTGCAGACGGCCGGTATGCACTGTGGCCTACAGGCTAGCCACTAGCAGGCGCTGACTCAGTCTCTAAACCCTAACAACAGACGTATCAAAGGGTAGGGGTTTCATAATGAGTCAGACACCAGATACATGCATCCATCATCATACACACCAAACTATTTGAGTCTATCTTAGCGCATGGCCGAGCGGCCATGCGAACCTTTTATAGCCGCAGGCGTCCGTGATCCTCCTTGCTTCTCGGATGGGCCAATCCGAACACGAGCAGGACCTGAGCACATGACCTTTGATCTCCAATGGGAGATCCCTCCACAGGCATGCTCAGTGGCCCGACATGAGGACTTAGTCCCTGGAGGATCTTGCTGCTGAGCAGCATGCATTGCCAAAGCTGAAACAGGGGTGGCAGCAGCAAGCAAACCCACGGAGCTGGTCTGGACAGAGCGCCGGGACCGACGAGTTTGCTGAGCAAGCTCCTTTGCGGCTGGGAAGGAATGGGAGATCGTCGGAAGCAAGGCTCGTGATTCCCGCTGTGCAGCGCCGGAAATCCGACGCCTAACACCATGTATTTGTATACGGACTGTCTCTGTCTAGTTTTTACCGTCATCAAACAGCAGATATACGAAGCTGTTTGAAAAACAGACCCGACTCTAAGGTGTAGGTCTGGAAAAGCGGAAAAACTTGTTTTTTTTCCAGAGTCACACACAGGTAGCTTCTATTTGTCTGTGCTAGAAGGCGGTACACGGTAGTGTGTGAGGAGCGTACACCGCTGTACAGTGCGTGTATGGAAAATTGTCAAGCTCCGTGTATTTGTATACGGACTGACACACGCTGTATCTGTCTAGTTTTGACCATAATCAAACAGCAGATATACGAAACTGTTTGAAAAACGGACACAACTCTAATGTGTAGGTCTGGAAAAATGGACAAACTCCTTGGCTTTTTCTTCCAGAGTCACACCCAGATAGCTTTTATTTGTCTGTGATACCAGCCGGTACACAGTAGTGTGCGAGGAGCGTACACCGCTAGACGGTGTCTGTATGGAAAATTGTAAAGCTCCGTGTATTTGTATACGGACTGACACACACTGTCTCTGTCTAGTTTTGACTGTAATCAAACAGCAGATATACGAAACTGTTTGAAAAATGGACACAACTCTAAGATGTAGGTCTGGAAAAACAGACAAACTTCTCGGCTTTTTCTTCCAGAGACACACCCAGATAGCTTCTATTTGTCCATAATACCAGCCGGTACACGGTAGTGTGTGAGGAGCGTACACCGCTAGATGGTGTGTGAAAAAATGAATGCTCAGTAACTCACCAGGACAAATTAATAAAATTTGGAGTGCTTTGAAAAAAGCAGTTCGAATAGCAGTGTGCACACAGCAATGCAGCTAGCAGGTAGCCTTGAAAGGCAGCCTAATCACCACCAGCGCTGCTGCAGACAAAAAAAATCCTAATCCTCCTCTTTCACTGCACACTAACAGTACAGTGAAATGCGCTATCAGCAGAAGCAGTTTTTTTCATCTTCACTGCCTAACGCTCTCCCTGATCAGAATCAGCAGCAGCACCTCTCCCTATTGTAAGATCGGCAGAAGTAAGATGGCGGTCGGCGTTCACAGCCTTTTATACTCACTATGACGCCACACAAAGCCAGGCAATCACTTCAATGTCCTTCTCTAAGATGGTGCTGACCGCTGCGCATGTCCTCCATCATTGGGTGAGAAAAGGCGCTGAAAGCATCATGTAAAACGCAACTTTGGCGCGCTGATCGGCGACCTCATGGCCGGCCTCATACTGGGGTCGGGTTTCGATTCGCAAAACCCGACTTTGGCGAAAGTCAGCGATTTTTGAATCTGACCAACCTGTTTCGCTCAACTCTACTCAGGACAAATTTCACCATAACTTTTACGTTCCTGTTACCCTTTGGAAAATAAAAATTGGGGGTGAAAAGATCATTTTTGTGGAAAAAATATGATTTCTTAATTGTACGGCTGTACGTTATAAACTTCTGTGAAGCCCTTGTGGGTTCAAAGTTCTCACCACATATCTAGATACGTTCCTTGGGGGGTTTAGTTTCCAAAATGGGGTCACTTGTGGGGGGTTTCCACTGTTTAGGTACATCAGGGGCTCTCCAAACGTGACATGGCGTCCGATCTGAATTCCAGCCAATTTTGCATTGAAAAAGTCAATCGGCGCTCCTTCCCTTCTGAGCTCTGCCATGCACCGAAACAGTGGTTCCCCCAACATATCAGGTATCAGCGTACTCAGGACAAATTGCACAATAACTTTTGCAGTCTAATTTCTCCTTTTACCCTTGGTAAAATAAAAAAAATTGGACCTGAAGTAATTTTTTTGTGAAAACAAGTTAAATGTTCATTTTTTTTTTAAACATTCAAAAAATTCCTGTGAAGCACCTGAAGGTTTAATAAACTTCTTGAATGTGGTTTTGAGGACCTTGAGGGGTGCAGTTTTTAGAATGGTGTCACTTTTGGGGATTTTCTATCATATAGACCCCTCAAAGTGACTTCAAATGTGATGTTTGTCCGTAAAAATAAAATGGTGTTGCAAAAATGAGAAATCGCTGGTCAAATTTTAACCCTTATAACTTCCTAACAAAAAAAAATGATGGTTCCAAAATTGTTCTGATGTAATGTAAACATGTGGGAAATGTTACTTATTAAGTTTTTTGTGTGCAATATCTCTGTGATTTAAGGGCATAAAAATTCAAAGTTGGAAAATTGCGAAATTTTTGCCAAATTTCCGTTTTTTTCACAAATAAACGCAAGTTATTTGAATGAAATTTTACCACTAACATGAAGTACAATATGTCACGAGAAAACAGGTTCAGAATCACCAGGATCCATGGAAGCGTTTCAGAGTTATTACCTCATAAAGGGACAGTGGTCAGAATTGTAAAAATTGGCCCGGTCATGAACGTGCAAACCACCCTTGGGAGTAAAGGTACCTAAAATGGTATTAGACATATATTCATTTTGAATTAGATATTAAAGGTTTACCAGAAAAAACACATTTGCAGAACAAAGAGTAAGAATTGCAATACATTTTTGCATGTGTCAGGCAGATTTCATTATGACATTTGTGACATTCATAATTAGAAAGCCTTCTGCGTCCGCTTTCCATGATGCAGGTGGTGCATCTCCGTTATTTAAACTTTTCCTTTATTGAATGCAAACATACTGCTGTACTGTTTTCTCCCTTTCACATTTACAGACTGTGGCGGCAATTCTTTTTCAGTTTTTCTTACAGTACCTACATATGAAAGATTCTGCATTTTCAGATAATCAATCAGATCCAATTTGAAAACCAATTGTCAGCTGTTATATAGCAAGCAGACCCAAATAAGGGTTCAGACATTCTTTTCACAACATGACTGGGTTTGTTGCTGATATGGACCGGACCTTCTGGCTGTTTTCATGCACAAATTTCAAGGTGGCATGTATAAGTTTTCCTGGGATCAACAAGGTGTCACGCGGCGGCTGCCGCGCACTCCTTCCATCGCCTCCTCCCGACTGCAGCTTACCCGCTCGCCGGTGGCCTCCTCGCCGCGGCGCCGGCTGCCGCGGGCTTCTCCGCGGTCCCTCCCGGCTCCTCTCCTCCATCCGGCAATCGCGTCCGTCCGGTCTTCTGGACCGCGCCGGGTGCGCGCTCCCACCCCTCCTCCTCGGCGGGCGCGCGCACACACTATGCCCGGGCACACGCGCGCCTCCTCCTCCTCCTGAGGACGCGCACCCTCCTCTCCTGCACTAGAGGTCACGACCCGGAAGGCCCTTCTACTTCCCCTATATCAGGCTGCCTCTTCCTGCTGGCGGTGCCTGATTATCACTGCGCTTTGTTAGTGATTCTGGCCCGCTCTCTATGTACGCCCCTGCGTCCTGTTCGCCCGTAGCTCTTCTGTCTTTTTCATTGTCCTCTCTCCTAGGCTCGGGAGGTCCGTGGTCGTGTCCCGTCCAGTTCTGTTCCTGCACCAGTGTCCTTCTGTTCGTGCCTGCTGTTCCCGCCTGTCCTGTGTCTCCAAGCCGTGCCCGTCTGTCCTGTGTCTCCGAGCTGTTCCCGCCTGTCCTGTGTCTCCAAGCCGTGCCCGTCTGTCCTGTGTCTCCAAACCGTGCCCGCCAGTCCTGTGTCTCCAAGTCGGGTCTACCTGTCTTTACATCCCCTGGGTACCAGCTGCCGTGGTAATAGTTACCCGCGGGCTTGCCCCAAACACTCCCTGTATAGGGGGTGGTTCACCTGGTCAGCTTGCCCCCGGGAGGTTCGTTGCCACGGTCTAGCGGGTCCACCCCAGGAGTACCTCACACAAGGGTATACATTTTAATTCGGTGTTTGCTAAGCTTTGATGGAATGTATTGAAGAAATGCACATCAACCATGAAAACCAGGGAGCATTTCATCAATAGTAACATTATAACCCAGAGCAATAGCTGTTCTTACAGTTTTCAACAAATTTTTGGAATAAATCGCAAATCGGAACAAGCAGGTCATATGTTTTATGTTGAGTTTGATTAGTTCTGTCGTCAAACCGAAGGCAACAAATTTGAACCTTGAATCTTTTTAAACACATAACAAGGCCACAGTTTCCTATTCCATCATCATATATACCCCAAAGTTCCTTCAAACTTTGGCAAATTGCCCTATAAGTGCCTGCAAGGTATAACAATCCAAAAAAAGCCTTCAGTTCTATTTCATCTGTGGGTTGATGATTCTGTTGCAGATGAACTTTTCCTTTAAAATGTCTATATATTGGTTTGTGTATGGGACGATAGAGTCCAGAATGTCATCTGTGAATTATCTATTCTAGCATTCAGCTGCAGTTTTAGCATTCCTTGCTGTTCCTTTAACTGCAGCAAGGTGAGTGAGAATGTTTTGAGGTCCTCTATGTTTAGTTTGCATGGGTGGCATATTGCTCCATTTGTTTTTTTATCTCTTCCCATATAATATGTGGCTATAGCGTCTTCATCCTCATCCCTCTCACCACCTTGCTCCGTTTAAGAATCAGTTTCACATTCTTCCACCTCACCTTGAGAATCAGTCTCACTTTCTTATCCTAAATCCTCATTCACCATGGGGTATGCATCATCATCATCATCATCTAACAGCATCTTCACTTCATCAACATGAAGGAGTTTTGACTAGTGATGAGCGAGTATGCACGTTGCTCAGGTTTTCCCAAGCATGCTCGGGTGATCTCCGAGTATTTGGAAGTGCTCGGAGATTTAATTTCTGTTTCTGCAGCTGCATGATTTGCGGCTACTTGACAGCCTGAATACATGTGGGGATTGCCTGTTTTTTAGGAATTTCACATTTTAGTTTGTGATTGGTTTCTCTTTCTCCAATATTTTTATTATTTAGATTTTTCTGTCTTTGTTCTTTCCTCCCATTTCTAATAGCAGAGTTCTCAATAACATTTGTCAGGTGTATGGCTTTTCTGGCCTTTTGTTTCCCTTCCCACATTGTTCTAGTTTAAAGCTCTCCTGATGAGTGTAGCAAGGTGACTTCCAAATACATGTTTTCCAGTCTTCGCAAGGTCCACCCCATCTCTAGCAAGTAGTCCAACGTATAGGTAATTCACTCCGTGATCCAGAAATCCAAATCCTTGCTGATGGCACCATCGACGTAGCCAGTTGTTCACCTGCAGAATCTTATTCCACCTCCTTGTTCCATGGCCATCAACTGGGAGGATGGAAGAGAAGACCACCTGCGCTCCCAGTTCTTTCACTTTCTTGCCGAAGTTTTCAAAGTCACTGCAGATGGTTTCCAGGTTGCTTCTTGCTTTGCTATTTGTCCCCACATGTATTAGCAGGAATGGGTAGTCATCTGTAGGTCTGAAGAGTCCTGATATCCTGTCAGACACATCTTTAATTTTTGCAACTGGAAGACAGCACATTTCTCTTGAAGTTATATCTGGTCTGCAGATAGCGCCCTCTGTTCCTCTCAACAGGGATTCCCCCATGACCACCACTCTCCATTTCTTCTTCACAACATTTTTCTTTCTCCATCCAGGAGGATTCTGAAGGCGTACAAGGTTGCTGTTTGTGGGCAAAGTCTTATCCTGATGTATTTATTTATCGTTCTCCTGCGTAAAAGCCTGGTACTGGTTCCTGAGCAGTATGGGTGCTGACTGCTTCCCAATCCTCCTGCTTTCTGGGTCACATGCTTCCATTCCTCTGTTTCTTCAGGTGCACTTCAAATTACTTCGAATTACTTCTCTTTCTATAACATGAAGAGATAATTTTGCTCTGTCTAAGAACTCTTCACCTTCCTTAATGATCTTCAATGTAGCTAACCTCTCTTCGAGATTTTGCAACTTTTCCTCCAACAGGGACACAAGCTTGCATTTGTGGCATGTGAAGTTTGGCTTTTACACTGGAAAGTCTGTGAACATGTAGCAAGAAATGCAGCTCACCAAATGGCTCCTGGCCTCTTCCATATTGAGATTTCAAAACAATGAAAAATGAGCCAAAATTTGTGCGCGGTTTACCGATTTCCTCTTTTCAGCTGCAATGGCCAAAATCCAGTGATGGTTGAGCTCATGGAGACTCTTCACTTATCCCAGAAGGCACTGGGAATATGCAAATGATCTCCTCAGGACTCTTCCCCTGGTTTACCGATTTCCTCTATTCAGCTGCAACAGCCAAAATCCAGTGATTATTGAGCTCGCGGAGACTCTTCACTTATCCCAGAAGGCACTGGGAATATGCAAATGATCTCCTCAGGACTCTTCCCCTAGTCTACTGATTTCCTCTTTTCAGCTGCAACGGCCAAAATCCAGTGATCGTTGAGCTCGCGGAGACTCTTCACTTGTCCTAGAAGGCACTGAGAATATGCAAATGATCTCCTCAGGACTCTTCCCTTGCAGTCGGTCCCTTCACCCAGAGCGCTGTGATTGGTCAGTCAATCTGACTGACCAAACACAGCGCGATCGGGTGCAAAAAACACGCCCACACATGACTCTGCCGAAATATAGAAAAATCATATCTCTCAAAATACGGCGATGCAAAAATTTCTTACAAAAAATTCTTCCAAGAAAAAGCGACTTTTAGTGTGTGACAGAAGCTAAACATGAAAAAAGGTATAAATCAGGTATCGATGTAATTGCACCGACCTGAGGAATAAAGTCACCTAATCAAAAATACCGAAAGAGGAACGTCGCAAAAAATAAAACCAATTCTTGGATTTGTTCATTCTGCCTCCCAAAGATCTGCAGTAAGGCAATCAAAGTGGGTTACCCCCCAAATATGGGGTATCAGCACACTCAGGACAAATTGTGCAACAACTTTGGTGGTCTAGTTTCTCCTGTTACCCTTGTAAAACTAAAAATTTGGGGGCAAAAAGATCATCTTTGTGGAAAAAATGTGATTTTTTTATATTCATGGCTCTATGTTATAAACTTCTGTGAAGCACTTGGGGGTTCAAAGTGCTCACCACACATCTAGATAAGCTCCTTGGGTGGTGGAGTTTCCAAAATGGGGTCACTTGTGGGGGATTTCTATTGTTTAGGCACATCAGGGGCTCTGTAAATGCAACATGACACCCGCAGACCATTCCATCAAAGTCTGCATTCCAAAACGGCGCTCCTTCCTTTCTGAGCTCTGCCATGAGCCCAAACAGTGGTTCCACCCCACATATGGGGTATCCGCGTACTCAGGATAAATTGCCCAACAAATTTTGGGGTCCTATTTCTCCTGTTACCCTTGTGAAAATAAAAATTTGGGGGCAAAAAATCATTTTTGTAGAAAAACTATGATTTTTTTTATTTTCATGGCTCTACGTTATAAACTCCTGTGAAGCACTTGGGGGTTCAAAGTGCTCACCTCACATCTAGATAAGCTCATTTGGGGGTCTAGTTTCCAAAATGGTGTTACTTGTGGGGGTTTCCACTGTTTAAGCACATCACATCACATCCTATCTCAATTCCAGGAAAAAAGGGTCAAACAGCGCTCCTTCCCTTCCGAGCTTTGCCATGCACCCACACAGTGGTTTACCCCACACATATGGGGTATCAGCGTACTCAGGATACATTGCACAATAACTTTTGTGGTCCTGTTACCCTTGGGAAAATAAAAATTGGGGATGAAATGATCATTTTTGTGGAAAAAACATATTTTAATTTTATGGCTATACGTTATAACCTACTGCGAAGGCCTTGGGAGTTCAAAGTGCTCACCACACATTTAGATAAGTTCCTTGGGGGGTCTAGTTTCCAAAATGGGGACACTTATGGGGGGTTTCCACTGTTTAGGTACATCAGTGGGTCTCCAAACGCAACATGGTGTCTGCTCTCAATTCCAGCCAATTTAACATTCAAAACCTCAAATTATGCTCCTTCCCTTCTGAGCACTGCCGTACACTTAAAGATTGGTCTTAATCCACACATGGGGTATCGGTGTACTCAGCAGAAATTGCACAACGAATATTGTGGTTTATTTTCTCCTGATACCCTTGACAAAATAAAAAAAAATGTGTCCAAAAAAAAATTTTGGGAAAAAAAGTTAAATGTTCATTTATTCCTTCCACATTGCTTCAATTCTTTTGAAGTAAAGGGTTAATAAACTACTTGAATGTGATTTTGAACACCTTGAGGGGTGCAGTTTTTAGAATGGTGTCACTTTTGGGTATTTTCTGTTATATTGACCACACCAAACTCACATCAATATGAGGTGACCCCTAAAAAAATGGTTTTGTAAATTTTGTTGGAAAAATGAGAAATCGCTGGTCAACTTTTAACCCTTATAACTTCCTGAAAAAAAATTTTGGTTCCAAAATTGTGCTGATGTAAAGTAGACATGAGGGAAATTTTATTTATTAACTATTTTTTTGTGACATATCTCTCTGATTTAAGAGCATAAAAATTAAAAGTTTGAAAATTGCAAAATTTTAAACATTTTCACCATATTTCTGTTTTTTTCATAACTAAACGCAAGTCACATCAAATAAATTTTACCACTAACATGAAGTACAATATGTCATGAAAAAACAGTCTCATAAACAGCGGGATCCATTGAAGCGTTCCAGGGTTATAAGCACATAAAGTGGTCTGATTTCAAAATTAAGGCCTGGTCATTAACCTACAAAATGGCTTGGTCCTTAAGGGGTTAAACATGAATTGGTACTTTTGGCAGTGTGGACAGGTGCCAAGTCCTGCTGGAGAATGAAATTTACATCTGCAAAAAGCTTGTCAGCAGAGGGAAGCATGAAGTGCTCTAAAATTTCCTGGTAGACGGTTGTGCTGACTTTGGTCTTGATAAGCACAGTGGACCTACACCAGCAGATGACATGGCTCCCCAAACCAACACTGATTGTGGAAACTTCACAATAGACCTCAAGCAGCTTGGATTGTGTGACTCTCCACTCTTCCTCTAGACTCTGGGACCTTGATTTCTGAATCAAATGCAAATTTTACTTTCATCTGAAAACAACACCTTGGACTACTGAGCAACAGTCCAGTTCTTTTCTCCTTGGCCCAGGTAAGATGCTTTTGCCGTTTTCTATTGGTCATGAATGGCTTGACACAAGGAATGCGACGCTTGTAGCCCATGTCCTGGATATGTCTCTGTGTGGTGGCTCTTGAAGCAATGACTCCAGTAGCAGTTCACTCCTTGTGAATCTCCCCCAAATTTTTGTATGGTCTTTTCTTAACCCCTTAATGACCGCCAATAAGTCTTTTAACTGACCTGAGATATAAGAAAATAGCATCCTCATACAGGTGAAAATCCAGCAGCTGTCGGCTGTACACTATAGATGACAACTTGCTGCATCGGCCACGATCATTGTTTGCACCGTCCAAATCTGTTTAACCCCTTAGATGCTGCTGTCAATAGTGACTAGATATAAATGGTTAACAAAGTGTGGGGGCTTCCTCTTTATCCCCATCGGCACCCTGAGATCATGATTGTGTGGTCCTGATGTTTGCCATGGCAATTCAGGACCAAATAGTGGCCTTAGAGTCTGACGGCTGTTGTAACCTATTTAGAAGTTAGCGGCATTTAGGTGGTAAAAATACACATTTTCATTTCTGTCATGCCACATTGCATTAATTCCTGAAAATCACTTGAAGGGATAATAAACTACCTGACTGCAATTTTCAATTTGTCAGGGGGTGCTGTTTTTAAAATGGTATCACTTTTGGGGTTTTCCAATATATATGATCCTCAAAGTCACTTCAAACCTGGATAAGTCCCTCCAAAAAATAAATTTTGTAAATTTCCTTGAAAAAAGGAAAAATCCCTGCTACATTTTTAAACCTCCTAAAAGGCTAACAAAATAAAATAACACTTTACAAATGGTGCTGATGTAAAGCAGACATGAGGGAAATGTTATGTATTAATGTTTTGCTGTGGTATGACTATGTGTATTAAAGGAATAATCATTCAAAGTTTAAAAATTGCTAATTTTTTAACATTTTTCTCAAATTTCTGATATTTTTTATAAATAAACACAAAACTTAGCCTAAATTTACCATTATCATAAAGTGCAATGTGTCACGAAAAAATAATCTCAAAATCAATGAGATTTGTTTAGGCATTCCAGCGTTATTACCAGATAAAGTGATACTGGTTAGATTTAAAAAAAATTGGCTCCGTCACTAAGGGGTTAACAATGCTTTCAAGGCTGCAGTTATCCCAGTTGCCCGTGCACCTTTTTCTACCACACTTTTACCCTTGAACTCAACTCTCCATTATTATGCTTGGATACAGCACTCTGTGAACAGCCAGTTTTTTTTAGCACTGACCTTTTGTGGCTTATCCTCCTTGTGGAGTGTGTCAATGACTGCCTTCTGGACATCTGTCAAGTCAGTAGTCTTCTCCATGATTGTGAAGCCTACTGAAACAGACTAAGGGGCCTTTTTAAATTCTTATAAAGCCTTTGCAGATGTTTTTGTCAATTATTCTAATTTACTGAGTTAATGACTTTTGGGTTTTCATTGACTTTAACCCCTTCATGACCCAGCCTATTTTGACCTTTATGACCTTGCCATTTTTTTGCAATTCTGACCAGTATTCCTTTATTAGCTAATAACTCAGGAATGCTTCAACGGATCCTAGTGATTCAAAAACTGTTTTTGTGACATTTTGGGCTTCGTGTTAGTGGTAAATTTAGGTAAATATTTTTTGTGTTTATTTGTGAAAATATCGGCAATTTGGTGAAAATTTAGAAAATTTTGCAATTTTCAAATTTTGAATTTTTATTCTGTTAAACCAGAGTTCTGTGGCACAAAATAGTTAATAAATAACATTTTCCATATGTCTACTTTACATCAGCACAATTTTGGAAACACATTTTTTTGTTGGGAAGTTATAAGGGTTAAAAGTTGCCCTGCAATTTCTCATTTTTACATTTGCAAAACCATTTATTTTAGGGACCACCTCACATTTGAAGTCAGTTTGAGAAGTCTATATGGCTGAAAATACCCAAAAGTGACACCATTCTGAAAACTGCACCCTTCAAGCTGATCAAAACCATATTCAAGAAGTTTATTAACCCTTCATGTGTTTCACAGCGGCAGAAGTAACATGGAAGTTAAAAATGAACATTTAACTTTTTAGTCACAAAAATGATCTTTTAGCAACAATTTTTTTTATTTTCCCAAGGGTAAAAGGAGAAAATGGACACCAAAAGTTGTTGTCCAATTTGTCCTGAATACGCTGAAACCCCATATGTGGGGGGAACCACTGTTTGGGTGCACGGCAGGACTCGGAAGGGAAGAAGCGTCATTTGACTTTTTGACTGGAAAATTAGCTCCAATCGCTAGCGGACACCATGTCACATATGGAGAGCCCCTGTGTGCCTAAACTTTGGAGCGCCCCCACAACTGACCCCATTTTGGAAACTAAACCCCTAACAAACTTATCTAGATGTATAGTGAGCACTTTGAACCCCCAGGTGCATCACAAATTGATCCGTAAAAGTGAAAAAGTACTTTTTTCACAATTTTCTTTTAGCCTCAATTTTTTCATTTTCACATGGGTAACAGGATAAAATGGATCCTAAAATTTGTTGGGCAATTTCTCCTGAGTACACAAATGCCTCATATGTAGTCATAAACCACTGTTTGGGCGCACGGCAGGGCTCTGAAGGGAATGAGCGCCATTTGACTTTTTGAATGGAAAATTAGCTCAAATCGTTAGCGGACACCATGTCGTGTATGTAGAGCCCCTGTGTGCCTAAACATTGGAGGTCCCCCACAAGTGACCCCATTTTGGAAACTAGCCCCCCAAGGAACTTATCTATATGTGTGGTGATCACTCTGAACCCATAAGTGCTTCACAGAAGTTTATAATGCAGAGCCGTGAAACTAAAAATATTTCTTTTTACTCAAAAAAATTTTTTAGCCCGCAATTTTTTATTTTCACAAGGGTAACAGGAGAAATTGGACCCCAAAAGTTTTTGTACAGTTTGTCCTGCGTACGCTTGTACACCATATTTGTGGGAAACCACTGTTCGGGCACACATCAGGGCTCAGAAGGGAAGTAGTGACGTTTTGAAATGCTGACTTGATGGAATGGTCTGCGGCATTATGTTACGTTTGCAGAGCCTCTGATGTGCCTAAACAGTAGAAACCCCCCCAAAGTGACCCCATTTGGAAACTAGACCCCCCAAGGAACTTATCTAGATGTGTGGTGAGCAGTCTGAACTCCCAAGTGCTTCACAGAAGTTTATAACACAGAGTCGTGAAAATAAAAAAATCATTTTTTTTCACAAAAAATGATTTTTTTAAGCCTGGATTTTTTTATTTTTCCAAGGGTAACAGGAGAAATCGGACCCCCAAAGTTGTTGTGAAATTTTTCCTGAGTACACTGATACTCCATATGTGGGGGTAAACCACTGTTTGGGCACACGGCGAGGCTCAGAAGGGAGAGAGCACTGTGACTTTTTTAACTCAAAATTGGCTGGAATCAACAGTGGTGCCATGTAGCATTTGGTGACCCCCTGATGTGCCTAAACAGTGGAAACCCCTCAATTCTAGCTCCAACCCTAACCCCCAACACACCCCTAACCCTAACCACAACCTTAACCCCAACACAACCCTAACCCTAATCCCAACCCTAACCCTAACCAAAAGCCTATCCCTAATCCCAACCCCAACCCCAACACACCCCTAACCCTAACACTAACCACAACCCAAGCCCCAACACACCCCTAACCCTAATCACAACCCTAACCACAACCCTATCCCCAACACATCCCTAACCCTAAGCCCATCCCTAATCGTAACCACAAGCCTAACCCTAATACCAACACCATCCCCAACACACCCCTAGCCCTAATCTTAACCCTAATTCCAACCCTAACCATAATTACAACCCTATCCCTAATTCTAACCCCAACCCTAATTCCAACCCTAACCCTAATTCCAACCCTAACCCTAATTCTTACCCTAGCCCTAATTCCAACCCTAACCCTAATTTCAAACCCTACCCCTAACCCTAATTCTAACACTAACCCTAATAGGAAAATAAAAATAAATATATTTTCTTTATTTTATTATTTCTCCCTACCTATGAGGGTGATAAATGGGGGGGTTATTTACTTTTTTTATTTTTAACACTGTGATAGTTTATCACAGTGATCAAAATGTACCTGTAATGAATGAATGAATCTGCCAGGGGCAGATTTGGCAGGCGCACTGCATATACACCCGCCATTTTGGAAGATGGCGGCGCCCATAGAGGAGGAGGCAGGGACATTGAGAGAGACACTGGGACTCAGGAGGTACCTGGAGGAGGGGTGATTGGAAGGCAGGGTGAGCAGTGGGAAGGGGGAGGGGAGCAGAAGCTGATGGTGGCGGCAGATCGCCACCATCAGTCAGTGGAAAGGGCCGATCGCCCCATCAGTCATGGGGGTTGAGATCGAGGTCTCCAGCCATGGCCGATGATATTGCAGCATCAGCCATGGCTGGATTGTAATATTTCACCAAATTTCATTGGTGAAATATTACAATCACTCTTAATTGGCTGTTTCACTTTTAACAGCCAATGAAAGCGATCATAGCCATGGGGGGCTAAGCCACCCCCCAGGTGTGAAGTACAAAGGGTCCTGTACCTGTGGGTCAGGTGACCTTTCAGTGACCCCGGTCACCCAACTCACAGGAACGCGATCAATTTATGATACCACATAGGCATCATAGGTTGTATTGGCACACTTTCATGACACCTACGTGGCGTCAAAGGTCAGGAAGTGGTTATGACATAATCATCAACATTAACAGAAATAAATACTTGAAATAGATCACTCTGTTAGTAATGACTTTAAAATTTATGAGTATCACTTTTTGTATTGTAGAACTGAAATAAATTAACTTTTTGATGATATTCTAATTTTGTGAAAAGCACTTGCATTATATTTCAATGGTGCCACACATGTACATATGTTTATTTCCTTTGTACGTATTTTAGCAATTCAAAAATATCTGAGAAAAAAGGCAAATTGGACATAATTTCACATAAAATGCAAAACCCTAATTATGGACTAGACAAAATTGTTGGCACCTTTCCAAAATTGTGAGTGAACAGCTTTGCTTCAAGCACGTGATGATCATTCAAACTCATCTGTGGTAACTGGTGTGAGCAATGTGAAAATCACACCTGAAACCAGATTGTGTATGCCACACTAAGCATGCAGAATAGAAAGAGAAGAGAACTGTTAGATGACTTGACAACAAAAAAAGTTGAACAATATCAACAATCTCAAGGTTACAAATTCTTCTTCAGAGATCCTGATATTCATTTGTCAATGGTGCACACCATTTACAAACCATGGCACTGCAGCTAAACTCCTTGTACACGGACAGCAGAGATAAATTGATGAAAACTTGTAGTGCAGGATAGTCCAGATGGTGGATATTCAGCCACATTCAAGTGCTAAAGAAGCTCAAACTGTCCTGGGTGCATGAGTGTCTGTGAGAACTATCTGTCGACATTTGAATGAAGCGAGACAATATGGCAGGAGACCCAGGAGGACCCTATTACTGACAGAGAGACATGCAAAAAATAGACTGCAATTTGCAAAATGTATGTGAGTAAGACAAAATATTTCTAGGAAAGCACATTGTGGACAGATGAGACCAAGATGGAGCTGTCTGGTAAAGAGCATCATTTAACTAGAAAATTGATAACATCAGGGACAGTTTTGGTCAACAACCCCCAGAGCCCTTCCTCCCGACTTCCCAGCCCTCCACCTTCAAAACCAACTTCTCCACCATTACAGAAGATCGACTCTCCACTCTACTCTCAAGATCACATCTCACCACCTGTGCACTCGACCCGATCCCATCCCACTTCATCCCAAACCTCACCACAGTCTTCATCCCAACCCTAACCCATCTCTTCAACCTGTCACTAACAACTGGTGTTTTCCCCTCAAGCTTTAAACATGCCTCCATCACACCTATCCTCAAAAAGCCCTCTCTTGACCCATCCTCTGTATCTAGCTATCGCCCTATATCACTTCTCCCATACGCCTCCAAGCTACTGGAACAACACGTCTACCTTGAACTGTCCTCCCATCTCTCTTCTTGCTCCCTCTTTGACCGCTTACAATCTGGCTTCCGGTCACACCACTCCACTGAAACTGCCCTTACTAAGGTCACCAATGACCTCTTAACTGCCAAGAGCAAGCGACACTACTCTGTCCTCCTCCTCCTGGACCTGTCGGCTGCCTTTGACACAGTGGACCATTCCCTATTATTACAGACCCTCTCATCCCTCGGCATCACAGACTTGGCCCTCTCCTGGATCTCATCATACCTAACAGACCGGACATTCAGCGTCTCCCACTCACACACCACCTCCTCACCTCGCCCCCTATCTGTCGGAGTCCCACAAGGTTCAGTCCTTGGGCCCCTGCTGTTCTCTATTTACACCTTTGGCCTGGGACAGCTCATAGAATCTCATGGCTTTCAGTATCATCTTTATGCTGATGACACACAGATCTACATCTCTGGACCAGATATCACCTCCCTACTAACCAGAATCCCTCAATGTCTGTCCACTATTTCATCCTTCTTCTCCACTAGATATCTGAAACTCAACATGGACAAAACAGAATTCATCATCTTTCCCCCATCTCACGTGACCCCCCCTACGAACCTATCAATTACAGTAAATGACTGCCCACTCTCCCCAGTCCCACAAGCTCGCTGCCTCGGAGTAATCCTTGACGCTGAACTCTCCTTCAAACCACATATCCAAACCCTTTCCACTTCCTGCCGACTTCAACTCAAAAATATTTCACGCATCCGTTCATTCCTCACCCAAGAATCTGCAAAAACCCTAGTCCATGCCCTCATCATCTCTCGCCTTGACTACTGCAACCTCATGCTCTGTGGCCTCCCCTCAAACACTCTCGCACCCCTCCAATCTATTCTAAACTCTGCTGCCCGACTAATCCACCTGTCCCCCCGCTATTCCCCAGCTTCTCCCCTCTGTCAATCCCTTCACTGGCTCCCAATTGCCCAGAGACTCCATTACAAAACCCTAACCATGACATACAAAGCAATCCACAACCTGTCTCCTCCATACATCTGTGACCTCGTCTCCCGGTACTTTCCTGCACGCAACCTCCGATCCTCACAAGATCTCCTTCTTTACTCCCCTCTTATCTCCTCTTCCCACAATCGCATACAAGATTTCTCTCGCGCATCACCCCTACTCTGGAACTCTCTACCACAACATATCAGACTCTCACCTACCATCGAAACCTTCAAAAAGAGCCTGAAGACCCACCTCTTCCGACAAGCCTATAACCTGCAGTAACCACCGATCGACCAAACCGCTGCACGACCAGCTCTACCCTCGCCTACTGTATTATCACCCATCCCTTGAAGATTGTGAGCCCTCGCGGGCAGGGTCCTCTCTCCTCCTGTACCAGTTATGACTTGTATTGTTTAAGATTATTGTACTTGTTTTTATGTATACCCCTCCTTACATGTAAAGCGCCATGGAATAAATGGCGCTATAACAATAAATAATAATAATAATAATAACTGTTCAGCAAAACAGAATGAGGCTTCCAAAGAAAATAACACATTACCTACCTGCAGTCAAATATAGTGAATGTTTTTTGGTTGTATTTGTGCCTCTGGAACTGGGTACCTTTACTTGACATCAAGAAATCTGAAGATTAATAAAGAATTTTGGGTCGCAATGAAATGCCCAGTGTCAGAAAACTGGGTTTGCCTCATCGGTCATGGGTCTTCCAGGAGGACAATGATCCCAAACAAGAAGAACCCAGAAATGGATGAAAATAAAGCACTGAACAGTTTTGAAATAACCAGCAATGAGTCTGGATATAAAAGATATTTAATGCCTATGGAGAGATATTAAAATTGTTGTTTGGAGATGGCACCCTTCAATTACGAGAGACCTGGTGCAGTTTGCAAAACAAGAGTGGTCCAAAATTCCAGTTGACAGATTTAAGAAGCTTGTTGATAGTTATAGAACGTGATTTATTGCAGTTATTTAATCCAAAGGATGTGCAACCAGTTATAAAATTGAGGCTGCCAACAATTTTGTCAGGCCCATTTTGGGGGTTTTGTGTAAAATTATGTCCAATTTGCCTTTTTTCACAGCTGTTTTGTGTTGTTCCAATGTACAGAAAGAAAATAAACGTGCATAACAAAGCATGTTAACATGTTATTTTAAGGGTGCTATCACTTTCAGGAGAGACTGTATATATATATATATATATATATATATATATACACTCACACACGTGGTCAAAATTTCTGGTACCCCTCGTTTAATGACAGAAAAATCCACAATGGTCACAGAAATAGCTTTAATCTGACAAAAGTAATAAAAAATAAAAAAAATCTATGAAAATGAACAAATGAAAGTCAGACATTGATTTTCAACCATGCTTCCACAGAATTTAAAAAAAATTAAAACTCATGAAATAGGCCTGGACAGAAATGATGGTACCCTTGAATATAATGTGACAAAAGTGACATGTTAAATCATGGTGTGTCCACTAATTAGCATCACAGGTGTCTACAATCATGGAATCAGTGAGTGGGCCTCTATAGAGGGCTACATATACTCACTGTGCTGTTTGGTGACATGGTGTGTATCACACTCAACATGGACCAGAGGAAGTGAAGGAAAGAGTTGTCCCAGGAGATTAGAAAGAAAATTATGGACAAACATGTTAAAGGTAAAAGTTATAAGACCGTCTCCAAGCAGCTTGATATTCCTGTGACTAGAGTTGCACATATTATTCTGAAATTTAAGCTCCATATGACTGTAGCCAACCTCACTGGATGTGGCCGCTGGAGGAAAATTGATGACAAATCAAAGAGACAGATAATACGAATGGTAACAAAAGAGCCTTCAAAAACTTCTAAACAGATTAAAGGTGATTTTCAAGCTCAAGGGACATCAGTGTCAGATTGCACCATCCGTCGTTGTATGAGCCAAAGTGGACTTCATGGGAGACGACTAAGGAAGACACCATTGTTGGAAAAAAATCTTAAAAAAGCCAGACTGGAATTTGCCAAACTACGTGCTGACAAGCCACAAAGCTTCTGATAGAATGTCCTATGGACAGATGAGACAAAACTGGAACTTTTTGGCAAGGCACATCAGCTCTATATTCACAGACGGAGAAATGAAGTATATCAAGAAAAGAACACTGTCCCTACAGTGAAACATGGAGGAGGCTCTGTTATGTTCTCAGGCTGCTTTGCTGCATCTGGCACTGGGTGTCTAGAATCTGTGAAAGAAAGGGAAGGTCCAGCTCCAAGAGATAAAATCCAGTATTTTTATTGAATCACATTTAAAAATAAATTCATGGCTGCTTGTGATCAGATATCGGCAAACAAATGAAGTTACTGCATGGGGATATTCCCAAAGTCTCTGAACGCATTTCGAGCGCAAGTGCTCTTAGACTCAGAGTAGCTGTGGAATATCAGCTGGGCAACATATAAAATTCAATCACAGGTGATAAAAATCATCTAATCAAGAGTGCAGTTTATAAAAATTATATAATGTGAAAGTAAGAGAAAAGAAAAAAAAGGAAAGAAAAGAAAAAAAGAAAAAAGAAAAAAGGAAAAACCAAACATATACCATAACACATAAAAAATATATACTTAATAGTGCAACATAAATTCCTTTCTCAGGTTTAATCCCAAGGGAACACGTGTGTCAAGCATATAAATCCAATATGCCTCCCGGTTTCTTAAGAATTTTTCTCTATCGCCGCCTCGTAACTTCCTTCTAATCCTTTCCACTGCATAAATCTTCATGCCAGATAAATCCCTATTATGGACAGAAATAAAATGCTTTGATCAATTAGAAACATTTCTGGTGATATTTTGCCCAATATCATATAGATGTTCACATATTCTCTCCTTTAGTTTGCGGATAGTTGATCCTACATATTTTAAATCGCATTCAGTACACTCAGCAATATACAGTGGGGAAAAAAAATATTTAGTCAGTCAGCAATAGTGCAAGTTCCACCACTTAAAAAGATGAGAGGCGTCTGTAATTTACATCATAGGTAGACCTCAACTATGGGAGACAAACTGAGAAAAAAAAATCCAGAAAATCACATTGTCTGTTTTGTTTTCATTTTATTTGCATATTATGGTGGAAAATAAGTATTTGGTCAGAAACAAAATTTCATCTCAATACTTTGTGATATATCCTTTGTTGGCAATGACAGAGGTCAAACGTTTTCTGTAAGTCTTCACAAGGTTGCCACACACTGTTGTTGGTATGTTGGCCCATTCCTCCATGCAGATCTCCTCTAGAGCAGTGATGTTTTTGGCTTTTCGCTTGGCAACACGGACTTTCAACTCCCTCCAAAGGTTTTCTATAGGGTTGAGATCTGGAGACTGGCTAGGCCACTCCAGGACCTTGAAATGCTTCTTACGAAGCCACTCCTTCGTTGCCCTGGTGGTGTGCTTTGGATCATTGTCATGTTGAAAGACCCAGCCACGTTTCATCTTCAATGCCCTTGCTGATGGAAGGAGGTTTGCACTCAAAATCTCACGATACATGGCCCCATTCATTCTTTCATGTACCCGGATCAGTCGTCCTGGCCCCTTTGCAGAGAAACAGCCCCAAAGCATGATGTTTCCACCACCATGCTTTACAGTAGGTATGGTGTTTGATGGATGCAACTCAGTATTCTTTTTCCTCCAAACACGACAAGTTGTGTTTCTACCAAACAGTTCCAGTTTGGTTTCATCAGACCATAGGACATTCTCCCAAAACTCCTCTGGATCATCCAAATGCTCTCTAGCAAACTTCAGACGGGCCCGGACATGTACAGGCTTAAGCAGTGGGACACGTCTGGCACTGCAGGATCTGAGTCCATGGTGGCGTAGTGTGTTACTTATGGTAGGCCTTGTTACATTGGTCCCAGCTCTCTGCAGTTCATTCACTAGGTCCCCCCGCATGGTTCTGGGATTTTTGCTCACCGTTCTTGTGATCATTCTGACCCCACGGGGTGGGATTTTGCGTGGAGCACCAGATCGAGGGAGATTATCAGTGGTCTTGTATGTCTTCCATTTTCTAATTATTGCTCCCACAGTTGATTTCTTCACTCCAAGCTGGTTGGCTATTGCAGATTCAGTCTTCCCAGCCTGGTGCAGGGCTACAATTTTGTTTCTGGTGTCCTTTGACAGCTCTTTGGTCTTCACCATAATGGAGTTTGGAGTCAGACTGTTTGAGGGTGTGCACAGGTGTCTTTTTATACTGATAACAAGTTTAAACAGGTGCCACTACTACAGGTAATGAGTGGAGGAAAGAGGAGACTCTTAAAGAAGAAGTTACAGGTCTGTGAGAGCCAGAAATCTTGATTGCTTGTTTCTGACCAAATACTTATTTTCCACCATAATATGCAAATAAAATGAAAACAAAACAGACAATGTGATTTTCTGGATTTTTTTTTCTCAATTTGTCTCCCATAGTTGAGGTCTACCTATGATGTAAATTACAGACGCCTCTCATCTTTTTAAGTGGTGGAACTTGCACTATTGCTGACTGACTAAATACTTTTTTTCCCCACTGTAGATAACATAATTTGAGTTGCAATTTAAAAACTCTTTAATTTTATATACTTTATTATTAGCAGAATTAGAAAAAGATAGAGTTTTAGATGAAAAACGACAAGTTTTACATGGTAATTGACCACACTTGTGGTATCCAAATGTGGATAACCAGTTACCTTTATCACCATTGTAAGATTCTTCTGAACGATATAAACTAGGTGACAAACTATTGCCTAACGTTACTGCCTTTCTGGAAACTATTTTAATACCATCTTTCAATAATTCATTCATGGTATCATCTTTAAGTAAAATATGTAAATTGTTATTGATGATCCTACGAATTTGATTAAAATAAGGACTACGTGTGAGTATTAAAGTCGAACAGTCACTATTTTTAAGAATAGGGGAATTGGACTTAATAAGTGTGCCCCTTGATTTTTTATTCACAATATTTACAGCTCTCTCAATAGTCCAATTGGGATAACCCCTTTTATTTAAACGATTTTTAATAGAAAAAAATATTTTTTATAGTTGTCCTCAGTGCTACAATTTCTTTTAGCACGTCTGAGTTCTCCTACAGGGATAGCCTTGATGATATGGGCAGGATGGTACCTATGAGCATGAAGAATGGTATTACCTGCAATTTTCTTTCTATAGGTGGCAGTAGAGATACATTGATGTGGTTTTCCCGTTAAACAGAGGTCCAAAAAATATATACTATGTGAGTAAGAAAAATAAGTAAAATTTAAATTAAATTGATTCAAATTAATATAATCTATAAACATAGGAATAGTCATTTTTATAAACTGTGCACTCTTGATTAGATGATTTTTATCACCTGTGATTGAATTTTATATGATGCCCAGCTGATATTCCACAGCTACTCTGAGTCTAAGAGCACTTGCGCTCGAAACGCGTTCAGAGACTTTGGGAATATCCCCATGCGGTAACTTCATTTGTTTGCCGATATCTGATCACAAGCAGCCATGAATTTATTTTTAAATGTGATTCAATAAAAATTCTGGATTTTATCTCTTGAACCTGGACCTTCCCTTTCTTTCTTGGATTTCAATATACGTCTTGGCAGAGACGTGTCCGTGCTCGGAGTTCTTAATCAGTTCTTATGAACTTACAAAAGGTGAGCTGAAATTTATCTTTCTCAGTCTAGAATCTGTGCAGGGTACAATGAAATCTCAACACTATCAAGGGATTCTAGAGAGAAATGTGCTGCCCAGTGTGTAAGAAAGCTTAGTCTCAGTCGCAGGTCATGGGTCTTGCAACAGGATAATGACCCAATATGCACAGCTAAAAACACCCAAGAATGGCTAAGAGAAAAACATTCGACTATTCTGAAGTGGCCTTCTATGAGCCCTGACCTAAATCCTATTGAGCATCTTTGGAAAGAGCTGAAACATGCCGTCTGGAAAAGGCAACCTTCAAACACGAGACAACTGGAGCAATTTGCTCTTGAGGAGTGGGCCAAAATACCTGGTGAGCGGTGCAGAAGTCTCATTGACAGTTACAGGAATCATTCGATTGCAGTGATTGCCTCAACAGGTTGTGTAACCTAATATTAAGTTAAGGTCACCATCATTTTTGTCCAGGCCTATTTCATGAGTTTTTTTTTTTTTTTATTTTGTGGAAGCATGGTTGGAAAGCAATGTCTGACTTTCATTTGTTCATTTTCATAGATTTTTTATTTATTATTACTTATGTCAGATTAAAGTTATTTCTGTCACCATTTTGGGGTTTTCTGTCATTAAACGAGGGACACCAACAATTTTTACCACGTGTGTATACATACATGCACATATATTATATCTGTTTGCTTGTTTTTGTGTAATCATGTAGCAGATCTTATGTCTTTGATGGAAAAAAAATAGTTAGCTGCCTAAACATAAAAACATTTTGTGTATTATGTTTATATAAGCATATTTGCCACTTAATGCCCTCCATAATGTTGTTACATCTTAGCTGGACTAAAATATAGGAACATATTGTTTGACCTACATTTTCTAGTCATCTATATAAATGTCTGAAGTTGACAGAAGACAAAGCATCAATTACTTGTGCAGAGTACAAAAAAAGTTAGTGAGGAAGGGTTTAATATCAATCAATTAAACACACGTTGGGCATTGTTGTATATATTTATTTTGCATGTTTTACAGTATCATTTAATATTACATACAGAACTTTAGAATACTTAGCAAATTTGCTGTTGGTATTTTACTTCTTCAGATTATTTGTGTCTAAGCAGATTTTATATCCCATGGATATATATATATATATATATATAGTAAAAAAAAGTCTTAAAATAATATGCTTTTCCTAGAACATAACACTTTCTAACCTCAGATAAGTCTAAGAAAAACATGCTTGACACTAAATTTGCAAATGAAACACATAGTAAGCTGTGCTGCATGAGTTCACAGAACAAGTACAGAGGAAAAGACCTTCTATGTTTTATTTCTGATGCAGAACAGTAATTTTACACCTGGCTGTCGTATTTAAGCCCTGAAGGTCTGCCAATATTTATGAAAGGGGATTTAGAGGAGGACGATAGCCAGTGTGTAAGGAGAAAGAAATAAAGCAAATAAACACAGCCTTTAGAGTATTCATTTGTGAACACAAACAAAGTCACATTCATTCGCAACAAATGCAGTTACAGAAAATAAATCAGTCTTAAACAGCAACAGAAGTCAAGTTCATTGTAACATGTAAGATTTGAAACAACTGACTCATTCTGATAAAATGTTTTAAAATCTGCCGTAAAACCTAAATAACCAGATCTATTATTCTGTAGTAATACAAATCTATTTATATAATTGCCTTGTAATGTTTTAATTTCCTGCTCTGTCCAGATGTCACCGTATCCTAGAACTCCAAGTGGAGGAAGTTCACTGACCACCATATTGGGACACTCAAGTGATGGGTTTCTCAATATTGAAACTGCTGTTGGTACCAACCTATTGTGTGGTACCACCAGCGGAACACCGTCGCACCACACACACACTCTATACACCATATGCAACTCACACACTCACACACTCAGCCTCTTGCGCGGTACCACCAGTGGAACACTGTCGCACTGCTCCTGTGCGAGACCGCACAAACGCAATGAATCATTCGGTAATCCTGGCAGCAGATGCATGACATGTCTACAGGCAGAGGAAGCCGATCACATTAAAGGGGTTTTCCCACAAACGAAAGTTCATTTTAAAAATTGTCTCTGTCTGACTGTGAACGGAGCATACCACATCTCCTGGGCAGGGGAGAAAGCAAAAGACAAGACTGACATTACAGCAGGGGATCACAGATGATTCATTGTGTGGGGAAAAATATTTCACTGACTGTTTTTAAACAATATTTTACCTTACAAAATGTAATCTCTGCGATCTCCTGCTGTAATGTCAGTATTGTCTTTTGCTTCCTCCCCTGCCCAGGAGCTGTGGTATGTTCTGTACACGGTCAGACAGACAATTTTTGAAATGAACTTTTGTTCATGGGAAAACCCCTTTAAATAGAAATTCCTCCTGACATGCTGTGCACTGACTGTTTAGTGATGGGGTACACAAGTCAAACAAGAGATGACATGAGAGGAGAAGACAGCAGATGGGGGAGAGAGAAAGCACACAGGGGTGAGACAGACATAGCACAGGGGGGAGACAGCTCAAACAGGACAGCACATGAGGAAAGAACACAGCACAGGAAGGAGAGAATACAGCAGACAAGGGGGATAGCACATGGGGTAGACAGGTCAAAGAAGAGAGCACAGACAGGAGAAGTAAGCACATGGGGAAAGAGAGAGTGGATAGGTGGGTGAGCACATGGCGGGGGTAGATTCTCAATGCTGCAAAGCCTGCCCCATCGAGACATTACCTCCCTCCCGATGCGATAGCATCAGGCCTCCATCTAGTAGGATAATAAAAGCAAAATGCTAGTTGATAAATATTGACTTTTTAACCCCTTCACCCTGAAGTCTGTGTTCACCTTCCTGACGAGGCCAATGTTTTCAATTCTGACCACTGTCACTTTGAGGTCATAACTCTGGAATGTTTCAATGGATCCCACTGATTCGGAGACAGTTTTTTTTACATATTGTACTTCATGATAGTGGTAACATTTCTTTACTGTAAACAAAGTAGGGGTTATGGCGCACTACCATATGCAGTAGAAAAATATGCAAATGTAATAATGGTGTGCAACACCTAATATGGATAATAACCATGAACCAGAGAGGAGAAAGACCAACCAAAAAATGGTGTGCACATCCACATAATGACTAAAAATAGAAATCTTTATTTACACACCTGAGACATAGCAAACATTAAAACCACTTAAAAAACGTATAAGAACATGGCAAATAAAACACACCCCTGAAGATGGAATAATGAGGGACATAATAAACAATGAAGCAGATGGATCAAGCAATAAGAAGCACATATGCTATAAATAAGCCGCAAAATATCCACAATATAACATGCAAAACGAGACCTACACATTCACAAATGGGACATAATGAAGATTAGAGAACATGTAAACAACAAGTATAATGACAAGTATAATGAATAGACTGAAACATCATGCTCCCAATAATATTGAACCCAAAATTGCAACACAGATGTAGATGGTAAAAAAATCCCAAAACTAAATGATGTATACATCCTGTGGTGTATAATCTGAGGGTGCAGCAGAATGCAAAGGGAATGATAGCTGACTGTATAGTGATGTCGAAGCCACCTGGTCAGTTCAAGAGAGGCTCATGTACTATATGTAAGCTGTAGAGACCAGTAGGCTGTAGTGAGGAGTACATGGTAGTGACCATTACATCATGCCCAGCTTATGCTTCTGGAGACACTCACATGTAAATTAGGTGGGCTCTCATCACTACAGAAACATCAAACATGTGGGCATTATATGTAGTTTAGACAGACTGGAACTCAGAAGGGAGGGGCACATTTGGATTTGGGGGGGGCAACGAGCCATTTTGCTTTTCCAGAGCCTTTGCACCATGGAAGCCACTATATTTTCATTTACACATAATAATAATAATAATCTTTATTTTTATATAGCGCTAACATATTCCGCAGCGCTTTACATTTTTCACACATTTTCACTGTCCCTAATGGGGCTCACAATCTAAATTCCCTATCAGTATGTCTTTGGAGTGTGGGAGGAGAGAACATACAAACTCCTTGCAGATGTTGTCCTTGGTGGGATTCGAACCCAGGACCCCAGCGCTGCAAGGCTGCAGCGCTAACCACTGAGCCACCGTGCTGCCCTACACATGACTGACCTTAGAGGGACCTGCTTTTTGTGGATTGATTTGAAGCTTTTATTGGGAACATTTTACATAACATTTAGGATCACATTTATCTGGCACTCTATGCTGAGCAAGTACCTTGTGGTTCCCATCTAAATCTCCAAGTGATGTGATTCAGATGAAACCCCTGAGGGATCCATACACATGAGAAACTGGGTCTGAGCAGAAAAAGTAAATTAATGTGCATGCAAAATGTAATTGCATATGAACACATGACCTTTACACAGAGAAAACCAAAAGCAAAACACAAAACAAATATCCTGGAATAAAAAAGTAAAAAAATATATTGCAAAAATTGCATGAAGGTAGTAATAATAAGGGTATTTAGTTAACATAATTTTGATCAAAATAATGTAGAAGCCATCCCGCCACGTCACGGCAACCCTTGTGGGACAGTCCTAACTCTTGTATTTAAAACCTTTCCACTTGTCAAGTGACGTAAATGTGAACAAGGACAGAGGGACTGAACCACCAGTAATAGTATAGGCCAGACAGGATGGATTTTCCAACTCAGAAACAGGGCGGTCACACCCTTATATGCACAGAATGCACAATGAAACAAATGAGAAACTGGGTCTGAGCAGAAAAAGTAAATTAATGTGCATGCAAAATGTAATTGCATATGAACACATGACCTTTACACAGAGAAAACCAAAAGCAAAACACAAAACAAATATCCTGGAATAAAAAAGTAAAAAAATATATTGCAAAAATTGCATGAAGGTAGTAATAATAGTAATAATAAGGGTATTTAGTTAACATAATTTTGATCAAAATAATGTAGAAGCCATCCCGCCACGTCACGGCAACCCTTGTGGGACAGTCCTAACTCTTGTATTTAAAACCTTTCCACTTGTCAAGTGACGTAAATGTGAACAAGGACAGAGGGACTGAACCACCAGTAATAGTATAGGCCAGACAGGATGGATTTTCCAACTCAGAAACAGGGCGGTCACACCCTTATATGCACAGAATGCACAATGAAACAAATGAGAAACTGGGTCTGAGCAGAAAAAGTAAATTAATGTGCATGCAAAATGTAATTGCATATGAACACATGACCTTAACACAGAGAAAACCAAAAGCAAAACACAAAACAAATATCCTGGAATAAAAAAGTAAAAAAATATATTGCAAAAATTGCATGAAGGTAGTAATAATAGTAATAATAAGGGTATTTAGTTAACATAATTTTGATCAAAATAATGTAGAAGCCATCCCGCCACGTCACGGCAACCCTTGTGGGACAGTCCTAACTCTTGTATTTAAAACCTTTCCACTTGTCAAGTGACGTAAATGTGAACAAGGACAGAGGGACTGAACCACCAGTAATAGTATAGGCCAGACAGGATGGATTTTCCAACTCAGAAACAGGGCGGTCACACCCTTATATGCACAGAATGCACAATGAAACAAATGAGAAACTGGGTCTGAGCAGAAAAAGTAAATTAATGTGCATGCAAAATGTAATTGCATATGAACACATGACCTTTACACAGAGAAAACCAAAAGCAAAACACAAAACAAATATCCTGGAATAAAAAAGTAAAAAAATATATTGCAAAAATTGCATGAAGGTAGTAATAATAGTAATAATAAGGGTATTTAGTTAACATAATTTTGATCAAAATAATGTAGAAGCCATCCCGCCACGTCACGGCAACCCTTGTGGGACAGTCCTAACTCTTGTATTTAAAACCTTTCCACTTGTCAAGTGACGTAAATGTGAACAAGGACAGAGGGACTGAACCACCAGTAATAGTATAGGCCAGACAGGATGGATTTTCCAACTCAGAAACAGGGCGGTCACACCCTTATATGCACAGAATGCACAATGAAACAAATGAGAAACTGGGTCTGAGCAGAAAAAGTAAATTAATGTGCATGCAAAATGTAATTGCATATGAACACATGACCTTTACACAGAGAAAACCAAAAGCAAAACACAAAACAAATATCCTGGAATAAAAAAGTAAAAAAATATATTGCAAAAATTGCATGAAGGTAGTAATAATAGTAATAATAAGGGTATTTAGTTAACATAATTTTGATCAAAATAATGTAGAAGCCATCCCGCCACGTCACGGCAACCCTTGTGGGACAGTCCTAACTCTTGTATTTAAAACCTTTCCACTTGTCAAGTGACGTAAATGTGAACAAGGACAGAGGGACTGAACCACCAGTAATAGTATAGGCCAGACAGGATGGATTTTCCAACTCAGAAACAGGGCGGTCACACCCTTATATGCACAGAATGCACAATGAAACAAATGAGAAACTGGGTCTGAGCAGAAAAAGTAAATTAATGTGCATGCAAAATGTAATTGCATATGAACACATGACCTTTACACAGAGAAAACCAAAAGCAAAACACAAAACAAATATCCTGGAATAAAAAAGTAAAAAAATATATTGCAAAAATTGCATGAAGGTAGTAATAATAGTAATAATAAGGGTATTTAGTTAACATAATTTTGAATTAGGTTTTAAATACAAGAGTTAGGACTGTCCCACAAGGGTTGCCGTGACGTGGTGGGATGGCTTCTACATTATTTTGATCAAAATTATGTTAACTAAATACCCTTATTATTACTATTATTACTACCTTCATGCAATTTTTGCAATATATTTTTTTACTTTTTTATTCCAGGATATTTGTTTTGTGTTTTGCTTTTGGTTTTCTCTGTGTAAAGGTCATGTGTTCATATGCAATTACATTTTGCATGCACATTAATTTACTTTTTCTGCTCAGACCCAGTTTCTCATTTGTTTCATTGTGCATTCTGTGCATATAAGGGTGTGACCGCCCTGTTTCTGAGTTGGAAAATCCATCCTGTCTGGCCTATACTATTACTGGTGGTTCAGTCCCTCTGTCCTTGTTCACATTTACGTCACTTGACAAGTGGAAAGGTTTTAAATACAAGAGTTAGGACTGTCCCACAAGGGTTGCCGTGACGTGGCGGGATGGCTTCTACATTATTTTGATCAAAATTATGTTAACTAAATACCCTTATTATTACTATTATTACTACCTTCATGCAATTTTTGCAATATATTTTTTTACTTTTTTATTCCAGGATATTTGTTTTGTGTTTTGCTTTTGGGGATCCATACACAGCAGAGTTACTCTGGATTCCATCTGGCCTCTGTTCAGTGCTATCCTTCTTTTCAGAAGTACACAAAACTGAGGTGGACCACAATTTTATGCATGCCTTGAAAAACTGAAACTGCTGGATCACAGGTCAGATGGCATCCACAGTGCCTCCATCTGCCTCACTATAGGGAATCTTGCATTGGAGTTCTGTCTGAATCACATATTTCAGAGATTTATATGGAAACCGCAGTGTAAGAGTTCAGCTTAGGGCTCAGGAGAAATGTGTGCTTAATTGCCATCTTTGGGAGGCAGAAAGAAAAAATCAACAGCAGGTTAAGACTTGGTTTTAATTATTTTTTACACTGTTTCTCATGTGGTATAAGTCATATGGCTACTTTATTCTTCGGGTTGGTGCCATTACATTGATACAAAATTTATATTGGGTTTTTATGTTTGGCTGCTCTTACACACTAAAAGAGACTTTTTTTTACAAAAACTAGATCAGATCAGCATCTGACAGGCAGGGAAGGAGGCAATTAAGCTCACGCTCTGCTGATGGAAGCACACAGGGAGCCCACTCCCTGTGTGATCTCCTCTATGTCGCTGTCACTATTGACAGAGGCATTGAGAGGTATTAGAGAGGTTAAAGAAAAATATTAAACTCAGGCTCTGGTGCTGAGCTCCACAGCACCAGATAGCAGTATACCAGGAATCAAAACTCAACCAGCAACATTATCACCGTCCACACCCACAGCTTGTCTGCTTAGAGGAAATCTATAACTGACGATCAGCCAATTGGTCATGTGACAATTTAAAGGGAGGAGTACCAACTTTAGCTGACCAACCTAAAAGAACTGCCAGCAAGAGACTGATATTAACTCTTGCTGGACCAAAATGAAAACATTTACATTTCAACAAACCCAGAGCTGACACAAATTACATAATGATTTGTGACATCTGCGTTCTTAAAGTGAAGCACTCCTTCCCATCCGATCCCTGCCATGTGCTCAAACAGTAGTGTACAACCACATATGGAGTACTGCCACATTAGGTAAAAATTAAATATCAAATTATGGGGTCCATTTTGATCTATTACCTCTTGTGTAAATTATAAATTTGGTGCTAAAACAGTATATTAGTGGAAAATATTTAATTGTTTGTTTTCACATCTAAATGTAATAAAGTTTTGTGAATCTTATGTAGCATAAAAACATTCAGTACACCACTACATTCTTTCCTTGAGGGTATAGTTTCCAATATGTGATCACTTCTTGGTCATTTATATTATTTTGGCATGTCAGGGACTCTGCAAATGCAACATGTCACTCACAATTTATTCCAGACAAATTTACGCCCCAGAAATCAAAAGGCACTCTTGCCTTTCCGAACCCTGCCATGTATCCAAACAACAGTTTTGAACTACTTACTGGTTATCGTTGTGTTCGAAATTGTGTGACAAATTATGGGGTCTCCTACTATCTATTGTGGAAATTACAAATTTGGGGCTAAATCATTATCTTAGCGGGAAAAACATATTTTTTGTTTTCACATCCACATTTTAAAAAGTTCTGTGCAGCATCTAATTGGTTCAACAAGTGCAAGACAGCGTTAGATGAATTCCTTGATGGGTCTAATTTCCAAAATAGGGTCACTTGTGTAGGTTTCTTCTTTTCTGGTACCTCAAGGGCTCATCATATGAGACATGGTGTCTGTAATCTATTCCAGACAAATTTACATTTCAAATATCAAATGTCACTTCTTCATTTCTAAGCCCTGCAGTGTCTCCAAAAGAGAATTTTTTGACTACAAATGGGGTATCACTTTTTCATGTTTCTTCCTGCAAACATTTGCAGCCAAAGTAAAATTTTTGTGAAAAAAAATGAGCATTTTCAATAATATGACTTAATGTTATAAAATTCTGTGTGCTACTTGTTGGTTCAAAATGCTTGCTATACCCCTGGATAAAATTTTTGTGGGGCGTAGTTTCCAAAATGGGTCACTTATGGCTTGTTTTTGCTGTTTTGCTACCTTGGGGCCCTGGTACTATTCACATGGTCAGGTTTAAAATACATCGGTTAGGGACTGCTCTGATGGGTATACCTTGACGTTTGGAAGAGTGGCTTATATATATTTTTTGCAAAAAACGTATCAACTAAATACCTTGTTTTGTTATCATCTTTTTACTAACACTTGCCGTTTATTGCTACATAAATTTTTTTATAGCTTAAAAAAATCTTTTGGCCAAAACAAGAGCTGCTGGCTATATGTGTGATCTGGTGATGGGAACTGTTAATGTGTGATTGGTGAGAAGTGGAGTTTTTCCAAGAGAGAGTGGTGGGACTGTGGACAGGTCGAGGGGTGGAGGCAGGGCTGGGGTGGAGCCTGGGCGGAGTCACAAGGGGGCCCCAAAAATGTTGCCAGTACAGGGCCCCAAAATTCCTAGTGGCAGCCCTGCCCTGCTGTATATCTAAACAGAGGCTTCTAAATACATGTAGGGTATCACCGCTCTCAGGTGAAACTGGGTAACAAATTGTGCAGTCCATTTTCTTGTGCTATCCCTGGTGAAATAGAAAAAATGGGGCTAAATCATCATTTTATAGATAAGTTATACAGTATTTTTTTCCTTCCATTTTGCATTAATTGCTGTGTATCACCTGAAGGGTTAAAAATATTTTTTTTAAATGGTATAACTTTTTAAACTTTCCAGTATAATTTTGTTAATTAAATCATTTTATATTCATTTTACATTTTTATTTTTTAAACCAAAACTACATATAAATTTTTGCAGATTACTACTGAAAAAATGGGAAGGTGATTGGTTGAATGACTGTTCAAACTTTTATTCTTAATTAATATCTCATGTAAACACTGAGTATTCTGTTGTTTCAATACATCTTTTGTGCAGACAAATACTGCAAATATTATGATTGATGGCAGCAAATTGACTCACATACACAGTGTATCTACTTACGACAATAGTGGATGAAATATAGTTAACACACGCCTACGGAAATATTACCATGAATTTTTGCAGTCCACTTGGTCAGCAAAAAAAACGGACATGTAAGTGCCTCCATAACCTGCAATGGTACATGATCTATCAATAAAAAATACAGAAGTCATATGTGACTCTTGAATATCTGTTTCGGGTTTATGGGTGGCCCCTTCCAGAATCTAATTCATTGAATTTTTCACATAGTTTTAAAGCAGACCCACTTCATTATCTACATCAAAGAGTAATGAAAGAGTACTTGATGCTGTTGTGGATGTGAATATTGAAGAGCATTTCAATTTTTAAATTTGTGTGAAAATCATGCAGTAAAACACACTTAAGCCTCATTCACTGTGTTTAAACATGTATGTGAAAAATAGTACTGGCAACATCAGTGTAGACTATAGTAGATACATGTTGTATCCTTGACAAAACAGACACAACACATACAGTACATGTGAATTAGTTCCCATTATTAACTTTTGTTGAGTTTTTGATGCTACAGATTTTCTGCACTGTTTCTGCACCAATTAAGTAAGGCTAGTTTCACATTTGCAGATGGAGGTGCTGCGGAGGCCTGCTTACTTCCTCCTTGAAGCTCCACCCATCGCCGCACCTCCTCCGGTCAGCCACACCTAAGTCCGCATACTTCTGCATGCGGCCTGTGCACCTTATAGTTAACATTGGGTATGCAGGTTGTGCGGATGTATGCAGATACCTCCGCATGCATCTTTTTGACGATGCGGCGACCCGCGTCGAACACAACATGTTGGAATTTGATGCGGTCACTGCATCATCAAAACGACGCATGCAGAGGCACCCGCATACATCCGCAAGACCTGCGTACCTAATGTTAAAGATAGGGTACGCAGGCCGCATGCAGAAGTATGCCGATGGAGGCGGAGCTGACCAGAGGAGGTGCGGCCATGGGCCGAGCTTCACGGAGGAAGTCTGCAGCCCTGCGCAGCTCCTCCATGCGCAAATGTGAAACTAGCCTTAATTGGTTCACTTACATTTTGACATGCATTTTTATCACCTTTTTATGCAGCATTATTTGTCTCTTTTTGATATATCATGTTTTAAACAAAGCTGTTTCATTTTTCATACTTCCTGGCATTAGACAAAACTTTATTGATATAGTCATGAGTGGATTATATGTTTTTTATGCATTTCCATATGTGCATTTCATACCAATGGAATTTCTGAATCTAATTCAATTGTATGGAAAAATGACTCAGCATACTGACAAGAGAAATTGAGAAATTGACATGTTGTGGACTTAAAACACACATGCAGATCACTTTACACTAAGTAGAAAACAAGCACAGTGGGCAGGTCATTTCTATAAATCTTATCCATTTTGCTGGATTTGTAAGACCATGCATCTTTGATGCAGCAAAAATATGCAGCGTCAAAAGCACACCAGCATTCATCAAGGGCACACAGCCTGACATCTCATTCAGATGTCCATTTTTCATATAAAAGTACTAACTGTGATATTCTTTTGGTCCATTCACATGTCTGTGATTTTATGTGGTCTGAGCGTTCCATGGAAAATCACAGAAACATGTTCAATATTGTTCCGAAGAGTGAATCAAAATAGGCAATGTAAGTCTATGGGTTCGTGAAAAATTGAGCATGCACTTAGATGACATCCGAGTGTGGTCCAATTTTCATGTGCTGTCAGAAAGGAGAAAGTGGAGAAACATTTTTTTTTCTTCAGGTACAAGAAAACCTGAGGTCACTTGGACAACACTGAAATTTTAATCAAACTCTGATCAAAATCTGATCAAGAGACCACTTTTCTAGTATGTGAAAAATTTACACTTGTGAAAGAGCTCTCAGGGTGTGTGCACATGATATCTTTTTGAGGAGGGTCTGCTTTGAAACCCCAGTGAAATGCCAAGAAGATGCTAAAACTTTGCAACATCAAAATGACTTGCTACTAGTGATGAGTAAATGTGCTCGCCACTACTCTTTACTCGCCTGAGTATCACGGGAACTTGGGTCTCAACCCAGCTTTTTTGGCGGTCTTCAGAGACCCAATCACCATGCAGAGATTGTCTGCCAGGCACTGTAACGCTGCAGCCATCTTTGTTATGGTGTTGCAGTGATTGGCTGGCCGCACAACATCATCAGGGGTATAAGAGATTGGACACCGCCCTGCTTGGCGCATTCAGCTCCAGATTGAGATAGTGTAGGGAGAGCTGCTGCCGAGATAGGGTCAGATTTGGGGATTAGTCAGTGTGGGGTCTACCATCTAAAGTACTCAAATCCAGCTAAACCAACTGTCCCTCTAAGGACTAATTCCAGAGTATATAGGTTGCAGTGTTAGGTAGGCAGGGGATTATACATCGCTCTATACATATCAGTACAAGGCATGCAGGCACTGTATTTGTGTATGTAGATATCATTGCATACATCAAGAGGGTCCATTCCCTTACTGGCTGCTGCTGCTGATACCTATAGGATATATTGACCATATATACCTAGCCCCAGGTCTAATTGGCTAGTAAAAAAAATGTTTGCCAGGTTAATAGAGCTTATTTTAATGCAAAGCAATCCAGAGGCCTTTTTTTTCTCCATTTGATTTTTGACAGTGCACAATACAGCCAGATCCTTTTCCTAGCACAGCGTGCTAGGCCTCATATATCTGTGTTGTCCAATTTTGCCATTTTTCAAGTATCTGCATGCTCCAAGTTTGGCGATTTTAGGCCGGTATTCCAGTGTTTTCCTGTGTGTCACTCTAGTTGCATACAGCACTTTTTAGCATAAAAAAAGAAAAAAATACAGGCCACAAATATCTCCGTGCTCTAAGATAGGGCATTTTAGGCAGGTATTCAATTTTTTTTGCTGTCTGTCAATCTAGTTATATACAGCACCATTTTGCATTTTTTTTTTTTTAAAAATAGGCCTCATATTTAGCAGTGTGATATCTCTGTGCCAGGCCACATATATCTGCACTGTCCAAGTTTAGCCATTTTAGGTCGGTATTCCAGTGTTTTCCTGTCTGTCACTCTCGTTATATACAGCACTATTTAGCATCAAGAAGAAAAAAATACAGGCCACATATTTGGCAGTGTGGTATTTCCATAACAGGCCTCATTTATCTGTGCAAAATATTTAGCCATTTTAGGCCTACATATTATAGTGTTTTCGTAGTCTGTTAACGTACTTATTGACACAAATTTGATAAGCAAAAAAACATTTTTAACTACAGTCCAGATAGGTTAGGTGTGGTTTTCCCACACACGTATCACATACAAGTTCGCTCCTAATTCAGCAATTTGTAGTGAACGTGTATAATATTCTAGCCCATTTAGAATGGGCAATGCGCGTGGCAAGGGATGGGGAAGTTGACGTGATGGTGATGGTGCATGCAGAGGCCGTGGACAAGTTGAAAATGGGCCACCAAAAACACCCACATCTTTGTGCTGGACCTTAGTGTCTGAAGTCCTGGGGGACCGCAGCAAGACAGCAATATTGAAGCCCGAGCAGTATGAAAAGGTTGTTGGTTGGATAGCAGAAAATACTTCCAGTTACTTATCCACCATCATCAGCACCCAGTCTTCCACACAGTCAAGTCAGAGTAGCTGTTAATCTGGACCGCATATTCCTCACCCTGATACTCCTTCCTCCCACCATGCTGAGACAACTGATCCCACACTCGGACACTCAGAAGAGCTGATATGTTTTCCATTTGTAGATTCGTGCCTCTCGCCTGGTCCACTTGAAGCGGGGCAAGATGAGCTTCCATGTACCAATGCACAAATATTTGAGCAGTCACAAGAGGTGGACAATTATGAGACACAATTGCCAGAAAGTCAGGAGGAGGACCAGGGTGCGGAAGTGGATGATGAGGTGATGGATGATATAGCAACTGACCCAACCTGGCAGGAGAACATGCAGAGCAAGGACAGCAGCAAACAGGTGGAGGGAGGCATAGCACCCCTTCAGGCAGGAAGAAGCAGTATGGTGGCTGCAAACAGAAGGCAGGCAACCAATCCCCGTAACACCTACATAATGGAAGTTGCCAGTCCAACTGTTAGGTCTTCCCGAATCTGGTTATTTTTTTAAAGACACTGCCGATAACCCCAAACAGGTCATCATTTGCAACACCTGTCATGCCAGCATCAGCAAGGGTATCAAAACTACCATCCTTACCACCAGCAGCATCATCAGGCACATGGCAGCAAAGCACCCGACTTTGTGGGCCAAACCCAAGGCTCCAGGAACAGTGTCTGTGGGTGACACCATTGCTTCTTCCACTGTTGTGCTTGCAAACCAATCCCCTGTCCACAGTGCATGCGAAGATGCCTCCTGCCCTGCACCTGCCATTGCCCACAGTCAAATAGCACCATCATCAAGCACGTCCTTGTCCCAGCGCAGCCTTCAGTTGTCCATACCTCAGTTATTGGAGCGTAAGCAGAAATATGCAGCCAACAACCCACAAGCCACAGTACTAAATTCAAACATTTCTTGTCTGCTTGCGCTTGATATGTTGCCTTTTAGGTTCATGGAGATGGAAGCTTTCCTCAACCTGATGGCGGCGGCCATCCCAAGGTATTCGGTCCCCAGCTGCTACTATTTCTCCCGCTGTGCCGTCCCAGCATTACACAAGCATGTGTTCCACAACATTACCTGTGCCCTCAACAATGCAGTTACTGGGAAATTACACCTAACCACGGACACGTGGACAAGTGCTTGTGGCCAGGGGCGGTACATCTCACTGACTGCACACGGGGTTAACATAGTGGAAGCCGGGACCCAGTCAGACCTTGGGATGGAACACGTCCTCTCAACGCCTAGGATTGCAGGCCCTGCATCATTCATGATTGCCCCCACTGTGTACAGCTCCTGCACCTCCTCCTCCTCTTCATCCTCCATCTTGAAATGAGCACATCAGTCACAAGCTGGAAGCATTGCAGCACTGCCAAAGACAAGTGGCAACAGGCTGTGCTGAAGCTAATTTGCTTAGGTGACAAACCGCACAATGCTGAAGAGTGGTTGACAGCTCTGAAAGAGCAGGCAGAAGTGTGACTGACCTTCCTGAATCTCCAGCCAGGCATGGTTGTTAGTGACAATGACAGGAACCTGATGGCAGCTCTGAATTGAGGCGAAGGGTCACTTGTACCATGTCTGGCCTATGTGCTTAACCTCGTTGTTCAACGTTTTCTAAAAAGCTACCCGGAGCTGCCGGATCTGCTGGTGAAAGTACGCTGCCTGTGTGCCCATTTTAGAAGGTCAGCTACAGCTTCAGCCACACATGCCGTGCTTCAGCAGTGATTATAGATTCCAGCTCACCGACTGGTGTGTGATGTCCCCATGCGTTGGAACTCTGCACTGCATATGTTGTAAAGTATTTGTGAGCAGAAGCAGGCAGTTGTTGAATACCAGTATCAACAAGGTTGTCGTTTTTGAGGTTTGACTACACACATAAGACCTCAGGGGAGGACATTTATGTCAGACATATATAACATCTCCAAAACTTTGAGGAGTCAACCAAGATGCTGAGCGTCGATGACAGTATAATTAGTGTCACCATCCCTCTCATCTGCAGTCTGAAAAGCTCTCTGCTCACAATGAAAGAAGGTGCATTGCAGGCAGAGCACGAGGACATAGATCAAGGAACCATAGAGGGTGATTACGCAGCCCAGCCTTATGTCATCCCAATGTCGATTGGTTGACAATGAGGAAGAGGAGGAGGAAGAACAGGAGCCACTTTCATGCGCTACAGACGGGACTACAACCACAACTGTCATACCGTCTGTTCAGCGTGGATGGCCTGGGGACAGGGAAGAAGAGGAAGAGGAGGAGGAGGACAACATCTTGGTCAGACATCCTCTTAGTGAGGACATGGCAGGCTTGCCTGTTACCCGTCTGGCATGCATGGCTGACTTTATCTTGTGCTGCCTTTCCTCTGACCCTCATATTGTCAAAATATTGGGCAACAGTCATTACTGGCTAGTGACACTTTTAGACCCACGCTACAAGGAGAACTCTTGTTCCAGAGGCAGACAGGTGTACCAAAATAGTGCAGTACCAGAGGGCTATTATTGCAGAATTATTAAAAAAAAATTCCCATCTCAAAACGCTGGTGGCAGAGATAACAGTTCATAGGCCAACCAAGGAGGACAGGCGAGAGAGACACAACTCCAATCCACTAGCAAAATTCTGGGTCAGTTTTCTAAGACTCTCCCATTGCCCTGGCACTGGGGTAGCGGGGTAATCTCACAAGGAATGCAATGTTTTCTAAGATGCTGAGGGAGTACCTTGCTGACCGTACCGTACCATGATGACTCTGTGCCTTTTAATTATTGGGTATCCAAGCTGGACACATCTCATGAACTGACTTTCTACACCTTGGAGGTCCTGGCCTGCCCTGCCGCTAGCATTTTGTTAGAGCTGGTTTTTAGTGCCTCTGGTGGATTTATCACAGATAAGCGCATTCGCCTTTCAATGGAACATGCAGACAGGCTGACTCTTATAAAAATGACCAAGGGGTGGATTGGGCCTGACTTCTCGACACCACCAAATGATGACAGTGAAACATACACTCCAGTGTAGTGTCTTTTTGGGAGGTGTATTCCCATGCACCTCTTCACAACCAAACGTGGGTAT
Source organism: Dendrobates tinctorius (assembly GCF_039654945.1). Taxonomy (NCBI): domain Eukaryota; kingdom Metazoa; phylum Chordata; class Amphibia; order Anura; family Dendrobatidae; genus Dendrobates; species Dendrobates tinctorius. Next base: position 12,288,744 of record NW_027361693.1, read on the forward strand.
ACGCTTCCTGACTTTGGCTATTTGGTGTCCTCCTCCTTCTCCTGATCCTCACTGTCCACCACCACTCGAACACCAGGGTGAATGTATTCCATCATGCTGCAGCCACTCTATTTTTTGGCAAGGGTGTTATGATGCCCATCACCAAAATACAAAAAATATGTGCACCCCCAAGGCATTTCAAGTCTAGGAGACCCGCTCCTAGAAATTGGGCCTATTTTTTAATCAGGCCTTCCTCCATGTCTCATCATCCAACGCCACTAGATCAACAGGGTTAATGTGTTCCATGCTGCTACAGCCAGTGTCAAATTCCAAACAAGGGTGGGTGGTTATGCTTGGCGTAATATACTTGTTCTGAAAAGGTTGAGGTGTACCCCACAGGAGTAAGGTTTGCCAGCCCATACACTTTGTGATTGGGCATTACATGTCTAGGAGATTCGCTCCTTTTTAATGGGACATTTTTGGTTAAGAGGCTCTCCTGCATGTTTCTTCCAAGGGGAATGGGGTTATTGGGGAGAAATGACTTGGTAGCAGGGCAGGCCTTACAGTCAATGCATAAGAAGACAGAATGGGAGTACCATATGAATAATATGAAGTGGATTTTACTGTGCCCATCCAGTACCTTGGTTCAAAGGCATATTGGGGTGCAGCTGAATGGGCAGCATGGCAGGCCTTGTTGTCAATGAATAAGAAAAGAGTATGGGAGTACAAAATGAATAATATGAAGTGAATTTTCATGGGCCCATCCACTATGTGGGTTCAAAGGCTTATTGGGGTGCATATGACATAGTAGCAGGGCAGGCCTTGCAGACAATGCATAAGAAAACAGAATGGGAGTTCAAAATGAATTATGTGAAGTGGATTTTCCTGGGTTCAAAGGCATATTGGGGTGCAGATGCCTTGGCAGCAGGGCAGGCCTTCCTGTCAATGCATAAGAAAAGAGTATTGGAGTACAAAATGAATAATGAGAAGTGGATTTTCCTGTTGTCATGATTAGTTTTGAGCGATACCATCCGATATCGTGAAGTATCGGATCGAATTGGATCGGACCGATACCCAAAAAGTATTGGGTATCGCCGATTCCGATACCGGAAACCCATGCAAGTCAATGGGGCACAAATATGGGAATGAAAACAAAACCCTTTCTTTACTTGCATATCCAGTTCGGGAGGGGGGAAGAGTGTGGGCGGTGCCTGGGCAGACACTGTGTGTGTCTGTGTGTGCGGGCGGGGTCTGTACGGTCCTCTCGGGGGTCTGTGTGGGCCTGCCGGGGGTCTGTGCCGGCCTGCCGGGGGTCTGTGCTGGCCTGCCGGGGGGTCTGTGCTGGCCTGCCGGGGGGTCTGTGCTGGCCTGCCAGGGGGTCTGTGCTGGCCTGCCGGGGGTCTGTACGGGCCTGACGGGGGTCTGTGTGGGCTGCCGGGGGTCTGTGCGGGCCTGCCGAGGGTCTGTGTGGGCCTGCCGAGGGTCTGTGCGGGCTGCCGGGGCTCTGTGCGGGCCTGCCGGGGGTGTGTGCGGGCCTGCCGGGGTGTGCAGGCATCGTCTGATGGGACTACAAGTCCCATCTGGCTATGCCTGCTACAATGACAGTGATTGACACATTAGCCAATCATCCGGCTAATGTGTTGAATGTAAAAAAAAAAACATACATACTACATACATACTACATATATACTACATTCATACAACATACATACATACTACATACTATATACATACATACTACGTACATGCTACATATATACTACATTCATACAACATACATACATACTACACATATACTACATTCATACAACATACATACTACATACATACTACATATATACTACATTCATACAACATACATACATACTACATACTACATACATACTACATATATACTACATTCATACAACATACATACATACTACATACTACATACATACTACATATATACTACATTCATACAACATACATACATACTACATACATACTACATATATACTACATTCATACAACATACATACTACATATATGCAAGATACATACATACTACATAATACATACATACTACATATATACTACATTCATTCCACATACATACTACATATATACAACATACATACTACATACATACTACATATATACTACATTCATACAACATACATACATACATACTACATACATACTACATATATACTATATTCATACAACATACATACATACTACATACATACTACATATATACTACATTCATACAACATACATACATACTACATTCATACAACATACATACTACATACATACTACATATACAGTATGCAAGATACATACATACTACATAATACATACATACTACATATATACTACATTCATTCCACATACATACTACATATATACAACATACATACTACATACATACTACATATATACTACATTCATACAACATACATACATACTACATACATACTACATATATACTATATTCATACAACATACATACATACTACATACATACTACATATATACTACATTCATACAACATACATACATACTACATACATACTACATTCATACAACATACAACATACATACATACTACATATATGCAAGATACATACATACTACATAATACATACATACTACATGTATACTACATTCATTCCACATACATACTACATATATACAACATACATACTACATACATACTACATATATACTATATTCATACAACATACATACATACATACATACAACATACATGCTACATATATACTACATTCATACAACATACATACATACATAGTACATATTACATACATACTACAGACATACAACATACATAAAACATGCTACAGACATACAACACACATACTACATACTCTACATACTACATAAAATACATTCATTCATTCATACAATACATACATATAGACATACAGTACATAAAACATAGAGTACATTCTCACCATCACTTGTCACTTTGATCCCCGAAGCCAGTGTCATATGTAAAAATATTAAAATAACAAACAAGCAATATACTCCCTGATCCGCAGAAATCCACGAGTGTCCCACGACGATCTCCCATGGAGAACAGCAACATCAGCTGATGTGACCGCTCTCTAGGGGCCCCAGGAATACAATGATGGGAGGTAGGTATCCTTCCGCACTGTATTCTTCCGCCACTGTAAAAAAATAGTCCCTAGACTCACTTTTGGCATGGCTGTGTGAAAAAGTTCCCACCCAGCTTTTGCCATAAAGTGAGACCAGTGAACTATAGTAACCTCTCAGTGATGCACTGCAGGAGATCGTCGTGGGACACTCGTGGATTTCTGCGGATCAGGGAGTATATTGCTTGTTTGTTATTTTAATATTTTTACAGTGAGATGACACTGGCTTCGGGGATCAAAGTGACAAGTGATGGTGAGTATGTAATCTATGTTATATGTACTGTATGTCTATATGTATGTATTGTATGAATGTATGAATGTATTGTATGGAGTATGTATGTTGTATGTATGTAGCATGTTGTATGTATGTAGTAAGTATGAAGTATGTATATATGTATGTTGTATGACTGTAGTATATATGTAGTATGTAGTATGTATGTTGTATGAATGTAATATATGTAGTATGTAGTATGTATGTTGTATGAATGTAGTATATATGTAGTATGTGTGTAGAATGTAGTATGTATGCTGTATGAATGTTGTATATATGTAGTATGTAGTATGTATGTATGTTGTATGAATGTAGTATATATGTAGTATGTATGTAGTATGTATGTGTGTTATATGAATGTAGTATATATGTAGCGTGTATGTAGTATGTATGTATATTGTATGAATGTAGTATATATATAGTATGTATGTATGTTTTATGAATGTAGTATATATGAAGTATGTATGTAGTATGTATGTATGTTGTATGAATGTACAGTAGTATATATGTAGTATGTATGTAGTATGTATGTATGTAGTATGTATGTATGTTGTATGTATGTAGTATATATGAAGTGTGTATGTAGTATGTATGTATGTTGTATGAATATAGTATATATGTAGTATGTATGTAGTATGTATGTATGTTGTATGAATGTAGTATATATGTAGTATGTATGCAGTATGTAGTATGTATGTATGTTGTATGAATGTAGTATATATGTAGTATGTATGCAGTATGAAGTATGTATGTGTGTTGTATGAATGTAGTATATATGTAGTATGTATGGATTATGTAGTATGTATGCTGTATGAATGTAGTATATATGAAGTATGTATGTAGTATGTATGTATGTTGTATGAATGTACAGTAGTATATATGTAGTATGTATGTAGTATGTATGTATGTAGTATGTATGTATGTTGTATGAATGTAGTATATATGAAGTGTGTATGTAGTATGTATGTATGTAGTATGAATATAGTATATATATAGTATGTATGTAGTATGTATGTATGTAGTATGAATGTAGTATATGTAGTATGTATGCAGTATGTAGTATGTATGTATGTTGTATGAATGCAGTATATATGTAGTATGTATGGATTATGTAGTATGTATGCTGTATGAATGTAGTATATATGTAGTATGTATGTAGTATGTATGTATGTTGTATGAATGTAGTATATATGAAGTATATATGTAGTATGTATGTATGTTGTATGAATGTGGTATATATGTAGTATGTATTTAGTATGTATGTTTATTTTTACATTCAACACATTAGCTGGATGATGGGACTACTACTGTCCCATCATTGGCTAATGGGTCAATCACTGTAATTGTAGCAGGTATAGACCGATGGGACTTGTAGTCCCATCGGACGATGCCTGCACACCCCGGCAAGCCCGCACAGGCCCCCGGGAGCCCGCACAGACCCCCGGCAGGCCCGCACAGACCCCCGGCAGGCCCGTACAGACCCCCAGCAGCCCGCACAGACCCCCGTCAGGCCCGCACAGACCCCCGGCAGCCCGCACAGACCCCCGGCAGGCCCGCACAGACCCCCGGCAGGCCCATACAGACCCCTGGCAGCCCGCACAGACCCCCGGAAGGCCCGCACAGACCCCCGGCAGCCCGCACAGACCCCTGGCAGGCCCGTACAGGCCTCGGCAGGCCCGCACAGACCCCCGGCAGCCCGCACAGACCCCCGGCAGGCCCGCACAGACCCCCGGCAGGCCCATACAGACCCCCGGCAGCCCGCACAGACCCCCGGCAGGCCTGCACAGACCCCCGGCAGCCCGTACAGACCCCTGGCAGGCCCGTACAGGCCCCGGCAGGCCCGTACAGACCCCGGCAGGCTCGCACAGACAACGCATCATGATGACATCATTTCAGCAGCCAATCACAGCCATGCCATTAGTTAACATGGCTAACACAACTGGCGGATAGCATTATGGGAACTTCCAATTCTGATATTCGATATTGTAAAAATATCGGTACTCGGTATTGGAATTCCGATACCGTGAATATTGGTATCGGAATGCTCAATACTAGTCCTGATGCATTTTCGGGTCTGTGGCAGAGTCTGGACTCTCTTATATGAACCTTTTTCCTTTCTGGCCTCAGGATTTAATATGGAGTTTTGCCCCAGTGGCCGCTGGTGTTAATACAACTGTGGTTGGTCGGCAGCTGGGTTTTTGCCCCTGGTGGCCGCTGGTGTTACTACATGCTTAATTAGTCAGCAGGTGGTGACCTCCCCCCTCCTTCCTATAAAAAGTCGTCAGCTGCTGCTGCTTCCTGTTGGTAATACTGGTCTGTTATGAGTTCATTTTCCCCTTCACCATTGAGGTCTGATGAACTCCCTCTTCTGGTGAAGGAAGGTAGTGAGGCTCATTACCAAGCACCTGAGCTGGGAGAGGATGACTGGGCGACGGGGATCTCTGACTGGATATGAGGCAGCCGACGCCCTTCTGCCTCGCTGGTGATTTCTCTGTGGAATTCTAGGAGACCAGTCTGATTTCTGCTCCTCAAAAGCTAAGTTTTCTGCTTTGCCTTTTTGCATTTGTGTTTTGGCTTTAGTTTGCCTTGCTTTTCTGGATTCTGCCATTCCCTTCTGGGTGAGCTGAATTCCTTTTTTGTCAGTTTGTTCTGTCTTCAGAAAATACCTGAGTACTGACATAGTCTTTTTGAAGCCTAGCGTCTTCAGGGCCTTTTTCCCTGTCAGTCTGTTGGCTCTTATTTTGATAGGGTTTTTCGCGGATTGCAGACAGCAGCTTTCCTATCCTGTCCTATCTAGTTAGCTTGGGCCCCATCATTTGCTTAGTCTATCATTCTATCTGTGCTAGTGTTTTTTCTTCTTGCTTCACTGTCATATGTTGGGGGCTGCCTATTGCTTTGGGGTCTGCTCTGGGGCAGTTTAGATTTCCCTTTCTGTCTTTAGGCTAGGCAGTTCTCCAGCTGTGATCGAGGGGTCTAGGGCATCGTAGGAACCCCCCACAGCTACTGCTAGTTGTTGTTGATAGGTTCAGGGGTCTGCAATCCGATAGCTGCCAACTTCTCTGGTTTTCTGGACTTAGCTAGCATTTCTGTTTTTGCCTCCTACGGTGACTCATTCATAACAGAATCACCAGCCATTCCGCAGATCCTAGGGCACTCAATAGCAGGAAAGAACAAAAAAAAAAAAAAGTGTGTATATTTTTTCCTCTATATCTCTGAGGTCGTAGGGGGAATTTTTTTTCTCTCTCAATGGAGATAAAGCAATTGTCTGATCGTGTGGAGCAGCTCGCTGCGGAAGTGCGGGGAATTTCTGCCTACCTTGCTCATTCACATGCTGCTGAACCAAAGATCCCTACTCCTGATGTGTTTTTTGGGGATCGGTCTAAATTTTTGAATTTCAAAAATAATTGTAAATTATTTTTTGCCTTGAAGCCTAACTCGTAAGGGAGCTCCACGCAGCAGGTTAAAATTGTCATCTCTTTGCTGCGTGGCGATCCCCAGGATTGGGCGTTTTCTTTGAAACCTGATGATCCTAGTCTGACTAATGTGAACGCATTTTTTCAAGCCTTGGGGTTGTTGTATGACGAGCCTAATGCTATTGATCAGGCTGAAAAGACTCTGTTGGCATTGAGCCAGGGTCGAGATTCTGCAGAATTGTACTGTCAAAAATTCCGAAAGTGGGCGGTCCTTACTGCCTGGAATGATAATGCCTTGGCAGCTCTCTTTCGGAAGGGTTTGTCAGAAGCCGTAAAAGATACTATGGTGGGATTTCCTGTTCCCTCTGGTCTGGACGATTCTACAGTCATGGCCAAAAGTTTTGAGAATGACACAAATATTATATTTTCACATGATCTGCTGCCCTCTGGTTTTTATGTGTGCTTGTCAGATGTTTTTATCACATACAGAAATATAATTGCAATCATATTATGAGTAACAAAAGGTTATATTGACAGTTAGAATGAGTTAATGCAGCAAGTCAATATTTGCAGTGTTGACCCTTCTTCTTCAGGACCTCTGCAATTCTCCCTGGCATGCTCTCAATCAACTTCTGGATCAAATCCTGACTGATAGCAGTCCATTCTTGCAAAATCAATGCTTTTATTTTGTCTGAATTTGAAGGTTTTTGTTTGTCCACCCGTCTCTTGATGATTGACCACAAGTTCTCAATGGGATTAAGATCTGGGGAGTTTCCAGGCCATGGTCCCAAAATCTCTATGTTTTGTTCCCTGAGCCATTTAGTTATCACCTTTGCTTTATGGCAAGGTGCTCAATCATGTTGAAAAAGGCATTGTTGATCGCCAAACTGCTCTTGGACGGTTGGGAGAAGTTGCTCTCGGAGGACATTCTGGTACCATTCTTTATTCATGGCTGTGTTTTTAGGCTAGACTGAGAGAGAGCCCATTCCCTTGGCTGAGAAGCAACCCCACACATGAATGGTTTCAGGATGCTTGACAGTTGGCATGAGACAAGACTGGTGGTAGCGCTCACCTGGTCTGCTCCGAGTAAGCCGTTTTCCATATGTCCCAAACAATCGAAAAGGGGATTCATCAGAGAAAATGACTTTACCCCAGTCCTCAGCAGTCCACTCCCTGTACCTCTTGCAGAATATCAGTCTGTCCATGATGTTTTTTCTGGAGAGAAGTGGCTTCTTTGCTGCCCTCCTTGAGACCAGGCCTTGCTCCAAGAGTCTCCGCCTCACAGTGCGTGCAGATGCACTCACACCTGCCTGCTGCCATTCCTGAGCAAGCTCTGCACTGCTGGTAGCCCGATCCCGCAGCTGAAACACTTTTAAGAGACGGTCCTGGCGCTTGCTGGTCTTTCTTGGGCGCCCTGGAGCCTTTTTGGCAACAAGGGAACCTCTCTCCTTGAAGTTCTTGATGATGCGATAGATTGTTGACTGAGGTACAATCTTTCTAGCTGCGATACTCTTCCCTGTTAGGCCATTTTTGTGCAGTGCAATGATGACTGCATGTGTTTCTTTAGAGATAACCATGGTTAACAGAAGAGAAACAATGATGCCAAGCACCAGCCTCCTTTTAAAGTGTCCAGTGGTGTCATTCTTACTTAATCATGACAGATTGATCTCCAGCCCTGTCCTCATCAACACCCACTCCTGTGTTAATGGAGCAATCACTGAAACGATGTTAGCTGGTCCTTTTAAGGCAGGGCTGCAATGATGTTGAAATGTGTTTTGGGGGATAAAGTTCATTTTCTAGGCAAATATTGACTTTGCAAGTAATTGCTGTTAAGCTGATCACTTTTTATAACATCCTGGAGTATATGCAAATTGCCATTAGTAAAAATGAAGCAGTACACTTTGTAAAAATTAATATTTGTGTCATTTTCAAAACGTTTGGCCATGACTGTATGTCATTAGCCATTCAGGTTGATCGGCGTTTACGTGAACGCAGGACTGCACGAGAGGAGTTGCCACCTGTTGAACAAGTGTCTGAACCTATGCAATGTGATAGAGTTTTGTCCAGGGAGCAACGTCAGGAGTTCAGAAAGTGTAATAAGCTGTGTTTTTTTGTGGAGATGCCTTGCATATTATTTCTGTCTGTCCTAAACGAGAGAAACGTTTTGCACACACGTTTTCTGTGGGTGGTGTTCAACCTAAGTTTCTTCTGGCAATTACTCTGATCTGCTCCCTGTCCACATTTTCTGCCAATGCTTTTGTGGATTCGGGAGCAGCCCTGAACCTAATGGACTTGGATTTTGCTAAACGTTGTGGATTTCCTATGACACCTCTGCGGACGCCTATCCGTTTGAGAGGGATTGATGCTACTCCTTTGGCAAAAAATAAACCTCTGTTTTGGACCCAGGTGGTAATGCGGGTCGCCCCAAACCATCAAGAAAATTGCAGATTTTTGGTTTTGCATAATTTGCATGATACCATTGCTCTGAGGTTTCCCTGGTTGCAAATTCATAATCCAGTTTTGGACTGGAAATCTGTGTCTGTGGTGAGTTGGGGTTGTCGGTGTGCCCTTAGTGAGGCTCCGGTTTTTTCCACCTCTCCTCAGTCGCATGATGTTCCTGACTATTTGGCGGACTTTTATGATGTATTTAGTGAGAATGAGTCTGCGTCTTTGCCTCCTCATAGGAGTTATGACTGTGCAATTGAACTGAGCCAGGGGTGTAAATTTCCCAAGGGTTGGCTCTTCAATTTATCTGTACCCGAGCACGAGGCTATGTGATCCTATATTAAGGAGGCTTTGGAGAAGGGTCATATTAGACCATCCTCTTCATCATTAGGTGCTGGTTTTTTTTTCGTGGCCAAAAAGGATGGTTCATTAAGGCCTTGTATTGATTATCGTGCCCTCAACAAAATTACTATTAAATATCAGTATCCATTACCCCTGATTTCGGATCTATTCTCCAGAGTTAAAGATGCTTGCTGGTTTACCAAGCTTGACCTCAGGGGGGCGTATAATCTTATCCGCATTAAGCATGGGGATGAATGGAAGACGGCGTTTAATACTCCAGAAGGACATTTTGAGTACCTGGTGATGCCTTTTGGGCTCACTAATGCCCCTTCTGTCTTCCAGTGCTTCATGAACGACATTTTCCGAGACTTTGTAGATAAATTTTTGATTATCTATCTGGATGATATTTTGATCTTCTCCAAGGATTGGGATTCTCGTATGGAACATGTTCGGACTGTTTTCCGGATCTTGAGGGAGAATTCCCTGTATGTCAAAGGATCAAAATGCCTTTTTGGGGTACAGAGGATTTCATTTTTGGGATTTATTTTGTCTCCGTCAACTATTGAAATGGATCCGGCCAATGTACAGGCAATTTATGATTGAGTTCAGCCCACTTCTTTGAAGGCCCTCCAGAAGTTTTTGGGTTTTGCTAATTTTTATCGGAAATTTATAGCAAAATTTTCTAGTATTGCCAAGCCATTGACTGATCTGACTAAGAAGGGTGCTGATGTGTTGAATTGGTCTCCGGAGGCTGTTTCTTCCTTTCAGGAGCTGAAGCGAAGATTCACTTCTGCCCCGGTTTTGCGGCAACCTTATGACTCACTCCCGTTCCAGGTAGAGGTGGACGCTTCTGAGATTGGTGCAGGAGCTGTTTTGTCCCAAAAGGATCCTGTAACATCTAAAATGAATCCCTGTGCTTTCTTATCCTAAAAGTTCTCCCCATCTGAACGTAACTATGATGTGGGGAATCGGGAACTGTTGGCCATGAAATGGGCATTTGAGGAGTGGAGACATTGGTTAGAGGGAGCTAAACATCAAGTCGTGGTCCTCACTGACCACAAGAATTTGATTTACCTGGAGTCGGCCAAACGCTTGAACCCTAGACAGGCTAGATGGGCCTTGTTTTTACACGTTTTGATTTTGTGGTCCCTTTTCTTCCTGGCACTAAGAATGTCAAGGCTGACGCTCTTTCTAGGAGCTTCTTTGCTGATTCTCCTGTGGTGACCAAGCCTGCTACCATCTTAGGCGAAGGGGTAGTTCTTTCTGCCATCTTGCCCGATTTGAGACGTGCTCTGGAAGAGTTCCAGGAGGACAAACCTGAGCGTTGTCCCAGTGGAAAGTTGTATGTTCCTGACCAGTGGAAGAAGAGAGTGATGTCTGAAGTTCATTGCTCTGCATTGGCTGGTCATCCAGGTATTTTTGGTACTAGAGATCTGTTGAGTCGGTCTTTTTGGTGGCCCACCTTGTCTCGTGATGTCAGGAATTTTGTGCAGTCCTGTGGGACTTGCTCCCGGTCTAAACCTTGTTCTCGCTCTATTGGGTTGTTAATGCCTTTGCCGGTCCCCAGGAGGCCATGGACCCATATTTCGATGGATTTCATCTCTGATATGCCTGTCTCTCAGAGAATGACTGTTATTTGGGTGATTTGTGATAGGTTCTCTAAGATGGTTCATCTTGTACCACTCCCTAAGTTGCCATCTTCTTCTGAGTTGGTGCCCCTGCTTTTGCAACAGGTGGTTTGCTTGCACAGGATTCCTCAGAACATTGTATCTGACAGAGGAGTTCAGTTTGTGTCTAGATTTTGGAGGACGTTCTGTTCCAAGCTGGGAATTCAGTTGTCCTTCTCCTCTGCGTTTCACCCTCAGACCAATGGGCAGACGGAGAGAACAAACCAGACCTTGGAGTCGTATTTGAGATGTTTTATTTCCGCTGATCAGGATGAATGGGTTTCATTTTTGCCCTTGGCCGAATTTGCTTTAAATAATAGAGCTAGTTCTGCCACTTTGATGTCACTTTTTTTTGTAACTTTGGATTTCATCCTCGATTTTCTTCAGGGCAGGTGGAGCCTTCTGCCTGCCCAGGTGTTGACACTGTGGTGGAGAGAATGCACCAGATCTGGGACCAAGTGGTGGATAAGTTATCTCTCTCCCAGGAAAAGGCCCAGCGGTTTTCCAACCGACATAGGACCGTTAGTCCCCAGTTTAAGGTTGGTGATATGGTTTGGTTATCATCAAAAAATATCGCTATGAAGGTAGCTTCTCCTAAGTTTAAGCCAAGATTTATTGGGCCTTACAAGATTTTGGAGATCATTAATCCGGTCTCTTTTTTCGGTTGGCTCTTTCTGTCACATTTAAAATCCATAATGTGTTTCATAAGTCCTTGTTGAAGAGGTTTGTTGAACCAGTAGTTCCTGGGGTGGCCCCTCCTGACCCTGTATTGGTTGATGGTAACATGGAATATGAGGTAGAGAAGATACTGGATTCCCGTCTGGCTAGACGGAGACTCCAGTATTTGGTTAAGTGGAAGGGTTATGGTCAGGAAGATAATTCCTGGGTCTCTGCCTCTGATATTCATGCCAAAAGATTGGTGCGTGCCTTTCATCGGGCTCACCCTGATCGCCCTGGTGGCATGGATGCGGGTTCGGTGACCCCTCCTCAAGGGGGAGGTACTGTTATGAGTTCATTTTCCCCTTCACCATTGAGGTCTGATGAACTCCCTCTTCTGGTGAAGGAAGGTAGTGAGGCTGATTACCAAGCACCTGAGCTGGGAGAGGATGACTGGGCGACGGGGATCTCTGACTGGATATAAGGCAGCCGACGCCCTTCTGCCTCGCTGGTGATTTCTCTGTGGAATTCTAGGAGACCAGTCTGATTCCTGCTCCTCAAAAGCTAAGTTTTCTGCTTTGCCTTTTTGCATTTGTGTTTTGGTTTTAGTTTGCCTTGCTTTTCTGGATTCTGCCATTCCCTTCTGGGTGAGCTGAATTCCTTTTTTGTCGGTTTGCTCTGTCTTCAGAAAATACCTGAGTACTGACATAGTCTTTTTGAAGCCTAGCGTCTTCAGGGCCTTTTTCCCTGTCAGTCTGTTGGCTCTTATTTTGATAGGGTTTTTCGCGGATTGCAGACAGCAGCTTTCCTATCCTGTCCTATCTAGTTAGCTTGGGCCCCATCATTTGCTCAGTCTATCTTTCTATCTTTCTTAGTGTTTTTTCTTCTTGCTTCACCGTCATTATATGTTGGGGGCTGCCTATTGCTTTGGGGTCTGCTCTGGGGCAGTTTAGATGTCCCTTTCTGTCTTTAGGCTAGGCAGTTCTCCGGCTGTGATCGAGGGGTCTAGGGCATCGTAGGAACCCCCCACGGCTACTGCTAGTTGTTGTTGATAGGTTCAGGGGTCTGCAATCCGATAGCTGCCAACTTCTCTGGTTTTCTGGACTTAGCTAGCATTTCTGTTTTTGCCTCCTACGGTGACTCATTCATAACACTGGTCATTCACTAACCAACCTTTGAGAAGAGAGGAGCTATTTGGAGCAGTGCTGCTGCAGCTTAGCTGGAGCCTTGGTGTTTCTGATGGAAGCTGTGTCCGGGTGCCGTACTCTGCTGCCTCAGGAGCATTGGCAGCAGAGAAAGCCAAGTTGTTTTTTTCCCTGTCTGTTGTTTTCCCTGGTGTGTTTATTAGTGCACTGGTGAGGACCAGTGTGCGCACTTGACAGTTCCCTAGTAAGGGATAGGTGAAGGGCAAGTTATGGACTGAGGTATTCTGGTCGGCAACAGGTTGAAAGAACCTGTATAGGGAATGTGAGATGAATTCAGGGCTCTTCCTTAGGAGAGTGCAGGAGGTGTCCATTTCCCCGTTCCCTATTATAGGGCCCACTGTTGTAATTGTTTCCCCAGTATCCCCTTGTCTGTCTTGTTGCTTTGTCACCGGCCGATTGTCGGGTCACATCACGCAGAGCCAGACATACCGTGATAATACCGTGACACCTGTGCCCATCCAGTACCTGGGTTCGAAGGCATATTGGGGTGCAGATGACTTGTCAGCAGGACAGGCCTTGCTGTCAATGCATAAGAAAACAGAATTTGAGTACAAAATGAATAATGTCAAGTGGATTTTCCTGGGCCCATCCAGTACCTCGGTTCAAAGGCATATTGGGGTGCAGATAACTTGGCAGCAGGGCAGGTATCAATGCATGAGAAAAGAGTTTGAGATTAGGAAATGAATAATGTGAAGTGGATTTTCCGGTGGCCATCCAGTACGTTGCTTTCATGTAACTTTGGGGCAAGCCAGGCCTTTCATTCAATGCAACATTTTTTCTGAAAGCCCTCCTGTACCTCGCATTAAAGAGGTATTGTGGTGCGTCATAATTCTTGGCAGCTCATCCACTCACTGCATAGGCAATAACAGTTTAGGAGACCCACTGTATAATACTGGCCCTTTAAGAAGATTAATGCCTCCTGATCCCTCGGTAAAAATAGGCTCTGTGACTTTAAGACTCCCTCCTTCATAAATGAAACAAGATGTATCTGCTTATGTGTAACACACCTCATGGCCAGCTGGGTTGCTAAATGTTACAATAACATTTCCAAGTAAATGCATTTGTATTGGTTGAAAGCAATGTTAAATTTGGAAAACGCTTCAAACACGCTGCGTCTAAACATTGCCCAAGTGGGCATTTTGGTCTGGGGTTAATTATTTTGCCTTATATATAAGTAATTAACCTGGAAAGGTTGTAGCTTAACATATTTCCCAGCAAAATCCGTTTTGGTTTTGTTTTGGTATGTTTTTTGGTGCACCGGTAAAAATGGCATGAAACTCTGACAACATTGTTTAAAGCTGTGAACTAGGAGTCAGAAATGCTTCCGGGGCAATCCCCATGATGTTCCCATGTCATTTGAGGAGTGTTTCCATCATTTTCAGACGTTTTTAGACCTTAAAGGACCCCCAGGGGGATCGCGGAAAAACTGCTTGGGTCTCCCATAGACTTACATTGGGCTCGTTGTTCTGTCCGAGTACCCAAGTAGTCCAATTTGCTCGACCCGAGCAACGTGCACCCGAGCATTTTAGTGCTCGCTCATCACTAATGACCATGTGATATTTCAGCTTTTCTTTTTTAATAAATTTGCAAACATTTCTACATTTTTGTTTTTTCCAGTCAAGATGGGGTGCAGAGTGTACATTAATGAGAAAAAAATGAACTAGTTTGAATTTACCAAATGGCTGCAATGAAACAAAGAGTGAAAAATTTAAAGTTGTGTGAATACATTCTGTACCCACTGTAAGCATTCCTTTCTAGCTGATCAAGAAAACAGACTTTTGTTTGTGTAAGCCTGTAATATTGACTTGTAAGCTGATATTTCATATAACAAAATGTGCTCTTATCCTTGATGACAAAGTGATGCTTTCTGATATGCTAATTATGCAAGTTTGTTGACTTCGAAAACAGAGAGGGAAAAATTATTCATATAGATTAAATAATCAAGTAATGCTCCTTGATCTCACCTCCATTCTTACCCTTATCTGTGAGGCTGGACTGAAGGACACTTTCTAAAACATAAAAAGAGGTGATATGCCTCTATATAGTTTGTCAGAGACAGAGAAAGAGACAGCCAGAGATTCTGCCAAAACATCCTAACAACTAAAGAACCAGAAACAGGGCTGCTTCTAATTCATCATGACCCCATTACAAGAGACACTGTTCTCTAATTCTGCAGGATAAAACCTAGAGGTTTTCAGCCCCGGTTGGAAGAATATAGATATTCTCCACTGACCATTGTTGAACCCTGGATTTGTTTGGAGAAAGCCAGAATTGGGACCCTCCGGTCTCCTGGCTTTATGGAGATTTTCGGAGAAGCCAGGTTGTGACCCTCAGGTCAACTGGCCTTGTGTCTGAATGG
This sequence comes from Dendrobates tinctorius, assembly GCF_039654945.1. Lineage (NCBI taxonomy): Eukaryota > Metazoa > Chordata > Amphibia > Anura > Dendrobatidae > Dendrobates > Dendrobates tinctorius. Next base: position 12,304,246 of record NW_027361693.1, read on the forward strand.
ACTGTCATCTCCCTACGCTTGCCATTACTTCCTCTCTGTGTGCATTCCATGGGGGGGTAGCCAAGCAGGGGAGCTCTGAATCAACAGCTGCCATTATCCAGCAAGTTAGCAGAAGGATGAGAATATTTTATCTGCACCATCTTGGGGTATTTTGCTGGGACTGTTCTACATGTTATCTGCCTGTTTTGTGGTTTCATAAAGCATTACCACACTATTTTACCCTCGCCCTGTGTTGTCTGAGAAGCCTTATGCCCATGTTGAAGAAAGAGCGGGCGTTTGTAGGGATGTTCCCTGGTCTATGCGGTTCCGGCTAGTGGACCAGGACACCCGCTGACCCCCTGTTTCTCCAAAGAAGGGTCCCATGTCATTTTTTAAAATTATTTAAATAAATAACTAAATAATTTTAAAAAATGGCGTGGGTCCCCCGTATATTTGACAACCAACCATTCTAAAGCAGACAACTCGGGGCTGGTATTCTCAGGCTGGCAAGGGGCCATGGATATTGCCCCCCAGCCTAAAAATAGCAGCCCACAGCCACCCAGAAAAGGCACATTTAGTAGATGCGCCAATTCTGGAGCTTTACCTGGCTCTTCCCACTTGCGCTGTGGCAGTGGAAAGTGAGGTTCATATTTGTGAGGTTGATGTCACCTTTGCATTGACTGGTGAAAACAATTGATCTGTGCAATCTCCATGTTGTTTTCATGACAAATGGGCATATGAATGAATACAAAACATTCCTAGTGAATTTGTGATTAACACTAGAGTTGAGCGAAACGGGTCGGTCAAATTCAAAAGTCGCGACTTTCGCTGAAGTCGCGTTTCATGAAACGAAACCCGACCATAGCGTGAAGTCGGCCACGAGGTCGGCAACCCAAGCGCCAAAGTTGCATTTCAAATGATGCTTCAAGCGCCCTTTTTCAGCCAATGATGGAGGACGCACACTGTGGGCAACGCGATGACATAGGCATCGGTCACCACCATCTTTGAGAAGGGCATGCAAGTGATTGGCTGGCTTTGTGTGGCATCACAGGGGCTATAAAAGGGCGTGCACACCTACCGCCATCTTACTTCTGCTGATCTTAGCATTAGGGAGAGGTTGCTGCTGCTGATTCAGAATAAGGGAGAGCGTTAGGCAGGGAAAAAGAACCAAAAAAACTGCTTCTGCTGTTAGCGATTTCCACTGTACAATACAACAGTTTGTGTGCAGTGATAGGGGAGGCTATATTTTTGTGCATTAGCTCTGTTGGTTATTAGGCTGCCTTATAGGGCTCCCTGATAGCTGCATTGCTGTTTGCACACTGCTGTGCAAACTGTTTTTTTAAAAGCAAAAATACTTTTCTTCCTCTTTTCTGCAGTTACCAAGCATTCATTTTTCCACACTTTTGTGTGCAGCAGTCTTGCGTATTAGGCTGCCTGCGTCCATACTTGGACTGAGAGCATCATTGTCAGCCTCCTAAAATCTCTAGTGAGATCCAAATTCTCACCAATACTATATACACCCTCCACCTCGTCATACACCATCCAATTTCAGCCTATTACATTGAGGTGTAATCTCTACTGGGCCTGAGACAATAGTTCAGCATCCTCAAATCTCTAGTGAGATTCAAATTCTCACCAATACTACATACACCCTCCACCTGGTCATACACCATTCAATTTCAGCCTGTTACATTGAGGTGTAATCTCTACTGGGCCTGAGACAATAGTTCAGCGTCCTCAAATCTCTAGTGAGATTCAAATTCTCACCAATACTACATACACCCTCCACCTTGTCATACACCATCCAGCTTCAGCCTGTTACATTGAGGTGTAATCTCTACTGGGCCTGAGACAATAGTTCAGTGTCCTCAAATCTCTACTGAGATTCAAATTCTCACCAATACTACATACACCCTCCACCTTGTCATACACCATCCAATTTCAGCCTGTTACATTGAGGTGTAATCTCCACTGAGCCTGAGACAATAGTTCAGCATCCTCAAATCTCTGGTGAGATTCAAATTCTCACCAATACTACATACACCCTCCACTTTGTCATACACCATCCAATTTCAGCCTGTTACATTGAGGTGTAATCTCTACTGGGCCTGAGACAATAGTTCAGCGTCCTCAAATCTCTAGCGAGATTCAAATTCTCACCAATACTGCATACACCCTCCACCTTGTCATACACCATCCAATTTCAGCCTGTTACATTGAGGTGTAATCTCTACTGTGCCTGAGACAATAGTTCAGCGTTCTCAAATCTAGTGAGATTCAAATTCTCACCAATACTATATACACCTTCTACCTTGTTTTACAGTACCATATAGTCATACAGTACTCATCATCTTTCCTCCATCTCACAGATCTTCCTTACCCGACCTAGCTATAACAATTAATGACATCACACTTTCCCCAGTACCAGAAGTCCACTGCCTCAGAGTAACCTTTGACTTTGCCCTGTCCTTCAAACCACACATCCAAGCACTTTCTACCTCCTGTCGCCTCCAGCTCAAAAATATTTCCAGAATCCGTCCTTTCCTCAACCCTCAATCTACTAAAATGCTTGTGCATGCCCTCATCATCTCCCGCCTCGACTACTGCAACATCCTTTTCTGTGGTCTCCTCTTCTAACACCTTCGCACCTCTCCAGTCCATCCTTAACTCTGCCACCCGACTAATTCATCTCTCTCCTCGCTACTCCTCTGCTTCTCCCCTCTGCAAATCTCTTCACTGGCCCCCATTCCCTCAGCGCATCTAGTTCAAATTACTAATACTGACCTACAAGGCCATCTATAATCTGTCTCCCCATATGTCTCTGATCTAATCTCCCGATACCTTCCCTCACGTAATCTCCAGTCCTCCCAAAACCTGCTTCTCTCCTCCATGCTTATTCGCTCCTCACCCAACCGCCTCCAAGACTTCTCTCGAATAGCCCCTATTCTCTGGAATTCTTTGTCCCAACATGTCTGACTATCAACCACATTTGGATCCTTCAGACAGAACTTGAAAACCCACCTCTTCAAGAAAGCCTACAGCCTGCAATGACCCAGCTACCTCCTTCTTTCTCACCACTTCCGGTGATATCACCTCCACCAACACCGGAACTGCTGCAAGCCACCAACCTACTGTCTCCTTCCCCACCATCCTGTAGCATGTAAGCCCGAAAGGTTAGGGTCCTCTCTCCCCTCTGTATCAGTCTGTCATTGTTAGTTTGTTTACTGTAAATAATATCTGTAATTTGTATGTAACCCCTTCTCATGTACAGCACCATGGAATCAAAGGTGCTATATAAATAAATAATAATAATAAATAATAATATAGCTGGTGGTATTTTGGGTACATTTTCACAAAAATGAGAAAGTATGGTAGAAGAGCCCATGGAAGTGGGTGGGGGTTGCCAGCTGGTCCTGATGGTGGTGGTGTTGATGGTGCATCTGTTGGTAGAGGCAAAAGCACAATAGCACCTAAGGCAGGAGTTGTTGAGCCTGCGTCATCGTCTGGCTCCACAAGGCCTCGAAGGCTCCCTTTTCCGGGAGTAGGTAAACTGCTTTTAAAGCCAGAGCTTCAGTAACAAGTTTTGGCTTACATTGCTAATACAGCCTCCAGCTCCCTCGCCTCCTCTTAATAATAATAATAATCTTTATTTATATAGCGCCAACATATTCCGCAGCGCTTTACAGTTTAACAGTTTCAAAACACAAGTCATAAGTAACAACGCTAACAATACAATAATTAAAGCAAAATAAGACGAAATAAGACGACCCTGCTCGTGAGAGCGTACAATCTACAATGAGGTGAGGGAGATACAGAGTACAGGTGTGTATTTACAATGGTGTATTTACAATGAAGGTCCAGCCATCTTGCAGGAGTGAAGGATGGATGGAGATAGTGAATGGGCTACGCACGCACACTTACACAGAGAATGACTTTGATTAGTGAATGTGATAGGCCGCTCTGAACAGGTGTGTTTTGAGGGAGCGCCTAAAACTATGCAAATTGTGGATAGTCCTGATTTCTTGGGGTAGAGCATTCCAGAGGATAGGAGCAGCACGGGAGAAGTCTTGGAGTCGGGAGTGGGAGGTACGGATTAGTGCAGAGGTTAGTCGAAAGTCGTTTGCAGAGCGCAGCGATCGGCTAGGCCGATAGACCGAAATGAGAGAAGAGATGTAAGGGGGTGCCGCACTGTGGAGAGCTTTGTGGGTGAGAACAAGTACTTTGAATTGGATCCTATAATGAATGGGCAGCCAATGTAACAACTGGCGAAGAGCGGACGCGTCCGAGTACCGATTACCCAGATGGACGATCCTGGCTGCTGCATTGAGTATGGACTGGAGAGGGGATAGTCGAGTGACGGGGAGGCCAATTAATAGAGCGTTGCAGTAATCCAGGCGAGAGTGGATCAATGCAACAGTGAGGGTTTTTGTTGTTTCCATAGTGAGAAAAGGGCGGATTCTAGAGATGTTCTTTAGGTGTAAGCGGCAAGAGCGGGCAAGGGATTGTATATGGGATGTAAAGGAGAGATTGGTGTCAAATATAACACCCAGACAGCGCACCTGCTGCCGGGGCGTTATTGTGGTACCACCCACGGAGAAGGAAATGTCAGATTTAGGGAGGTTAGTATACGGCGGGAGCAGAAGAAGTTCAGTTTTGGAGAGGTTGAGTTTCAGATAGAGAGCGGACATGATATTGGAGACTGCGGACAGACAGTCACTGGCGTTCTGTAGTACAGCGGGGGTAAGGTCGGGGGAAGACGTGTATAGTTGTGTGTCATCAGCATAAAGATGGTACTGAAAGCCAAATCTGCTGATGGTCTGTCCAATTGGGGCCGTGTAGAGAGAGAAAAGAAGGGGGCCAAGGACTGAGCCCTGAGGTTCCCCGACAGCAAGAGGAAGAGGAGATGACGTGGAGCCAGAGAACAAAACACTGAAGGAGCGGTCAGAGAGATAGGAAGAGAACCAGGAGAGTGCAGTGTCCTTAATGCCTAGTGACTGGAGCCTAGAGAGTAGGAGATGGTGGTCAACAGTATCGAAAGCTCCTCTTCTGAAGTTTCAAAAAATGAAAGCACTGAGTCATCAGTGGAGGCTCCTGGTCAGGAACAACACCTTTCCTTGTGTCCTTCACCCCTACCAAAAGTGAAGGATGCGGCAGGCCACACTACAGATTACTCCATGGAGCTCTTTTCACATACCATGCCTGGGTTATCAAGTTAAATCGTGAATTCCCCAGTCCAAGATGAATCTGACATGGAGTGCACTGATGCACAGCCACTGCAAGATTTTTCTGCTGGTACATTCACTCAGAGCACTACATTGTCTTCGCAGTGTACTGCAGAATCAGACCCTGATGAAACTCAGGTGCCCCTTCCCGCATACTATACCACCTTATAAGGTAACACAGAGGAAGGTGCACATGAAATTGAAGAGGAGGCGATGGATGACCCTGTTGTTGACCCAGATTGGCATCCATTGGGGGAAGAGGGTGCCGCTGCCAATAGCTCAGAAGAGGAGGAGGAGGATCCGCATTAGGCAACGACATCGCAACAGCTGTTATCTGGCAGGACCGTAGCAGTCCAAAAACGGGTTGCAAAAACCAAAAGAGTTGCAGGACAGCTTGGCCAGACGGTCAAATTAACACAGCGTGCAAGGACTCAAAATGTCTTCCATAGTAGGAAGAGTGCAGTGTGGCACTTTTTTGAGCAAAATCCTCATGATCAGGCAAAGGTTATCTGTAAGAAGTGCGCAAAGACCTTTAGCCAAGGTAAAAATCTGAGAAATTTGAATACCAGTTGCATGCTTAGACATTTAACCACACTGCACTTGCATGCGTGGACGGACTACCAAACCTCAAGTACCACATGTGCACCTGCTCCGAATGAAGGTAGTCAGCAACGCTACATCGCTTCCCCACTGTAAGCCCACCGGTTAGCACACCACCAGCAACAAATGTCGTGGTGTCGTCGTAAGGGCAAATCAGTCAGGGAATCAAAATGTTATTGCTACGAAAGACTGAATCTAGGCCATCAGCAACACCACCAAGACCATCACCATCACCAACCCTCTCTCAGTCTGCCATGTCCACCGCTAGTTCCACCATATGCAGCTCTCAAGTTCAGCTCACACTACCAGAGACTCTGAGTAGGACAAGAAAGTACTCATCCTCTCATCCGCGTACACTGACTTTGAACGCCCACATTGCCAAACTAATCTCGTTAGAGATGGTGCCCTACCGGTTGGTTGAAAGCAAAGCTTTCCAAGAGCTCATGGCCTACGCAGTACCACGCTATGACCTACCCAGTCGGCACTTCTTTTCGCAAAAAGCCATCCCAGCCCTCCACGTGTATGTGAATGACCGCATTGTCCATGCACTCAAGCAATCAGTGAGTGGAAAGGTGCACCTCACAGCAGATGCATGGTCCAGTAGGCATGGCCAGGGCCGTTAGATGTCCATCACTGCGCACTGGGTTAATGGGGTGGATGCAGGGTCCACAGGGGACAGCGGAGGTGGGACAGTGCTGCCTTGCCCACGGTATAGGAAACAGTTGGCTGTAGACGTTTGACCCTCCTCCTCCAGAAGCGAAAGCTCGTCCACAGAGCGCAGTCGCACGAGCACTCCATCCGCAGCTGCCAGTGTAGCACACGAGGTGTCCCACTATCGAACAGTTAGTGGTAAGTGTCAGCAGGCTGTGTTGAAGATGATGTGCTTGGGCGACAACAGACACACCACGGAGGTACTGGCCGACTATTTGCAGCGACAAACTGAGTCATGGCTGGGCAGTCTACATCTTGAGGCAGGCAAGGTAGATAGTGATAACGGCCGGAATTTTGTGGCAGCCATAGCCCTTTCAAAACTCAGGCACAAACCTTGCCTGGCTCACACCTTGAACCTGGTGGTGCAGTGCTTCCTCAATAATTATCCGGAGTTAACAGCCCTGCTCCATAAGGTGCGAAGACTGTGCTTGCATATCCGCCGGTCGCCCGTACACTCCAGTCATATGCAGAAGCCCCAGCGAATGCTCCACCTCCCCAAGCACCGCCTAATTATCGACGTTGCAACAAGGTGGAACTCCACTCTGCACATGGTTTAGAGGCTGTGCGAATAGAGGCAGGCGGTAATTCATTTGTGGGAGGATACACGGTCAGATTGTATGCGGGCAGACATGAAGTTGTCTGGTGTGCATTGGTGAAGCTGAAAGACCTTTGTAAAGCCCTTCAGTGTTTTGAGGAATGCACACAGCTGGTAAGCGCAGATGACGCCAACATAAGCATGAGCATCCCACTTATGCGTCTGCTCATGCAAACTTTGACGCACATTAAGGAGCAGGCGTCTGCAGCCGAGGAGGAAGCGGAGGAGGGAAGCCTTGATGACAGTCAGCCATTGTCTGCTCAGGGAACTCTCCTGGACGAGGTGGAGGAAGAAGAGGAAGAGGAGGAGGATGTTGGGGATGATTATTTAGGGGAGGAGGATGCATCTCAGGGGGCAAGACAAAATGTTGGCGTGGCAAGGTCAGGTACAGGGTTTGTGTGTGACTGGAGGGATGTTGATTTGCCAGAAAGTGCTCCTCCACCCAGCACTCGCAGTACATCATTGACACCTGGAACATTGGCCCACTTGTCTGATTATGCCTTGCAGATCCTAAAAAGGGACCCCCGCATTGCCAAAATGATGAACGATGACGACTAGAGTTGAGCAAAACGGGTCAAAAAAATTCAAAAGTAGCCAACTTTCGCCAAAGTCGGGTTTCATGAAACGAAACCCGACCTTAGCGTGAGGTCGGCCACGAGGTCAGCGACTTTAGCACCAAAGTTGCGTTTCAAAAGATGCTTTAGCGCCCTTTTTCAGCCAATCAGGAAGAACGGACACTGTGGGCAACGTGATGAGATAGGCAGCAGTCACCACCATCTTGGAGAAGGGCATGCAAGTGATTGGCTTGCTTTGTGTGGCGTCACAGGGGGTATAAAAGGGCAGGGACGCCGACTGCCATGTTACTCATGCTGATCTCAGAATAGGGAGAGCTGCTGCAGCTGCTGATTCTGTAGGGAGAGCGTTAGGAAGGCAAAAAGAAAAAAAAACTGCTTCTGCTGCTAGCGCTTTTCACTGTAGTTACTGTGCAGTGAAAGTTGAAGATTTTTGCTTTTGTGCAGCAGCACTGGTGGTGATTAGCCTGCCTTTTAAGGCTAGCTGCATTGTCGTGTGCACACTGGTGTTCAAACTGCATTTTTTAAAAGCAATCCAAATTGTATTGTTTTGTCCTGGTGAGGTAGTGAGTGTTCATTTTTTCACACACTGTACAGCGGTGTACGCTCCTCACACAGTACCGTGTAATGGCTGTTATCATGGCCAAATTGAAGCTATCTAAGTGTGTGACTCTGTAAGGAAAATCCGAGGAGTTTGTCTGTTCTTACAGACATATGCCTTATAGTTTTGTCCGTTTTTCAAACAGTTTAGTATATTTGCTGTTTGATTACATTCAAAACTAGAGAGAGACAGCGTGTGTCAGTCCATATACAAAAACACAGAGCTTGACAATTTTACATACACCGTACAGCAGTGTACGTGCACGCTCCTCTCTCAGTACCATGTAGCGGCTGTTATCACGGCCAAATTGAAGCTATCAATGTGTGTGACTCTGTAAGGAAAAGTCGAGCAGTTTCTCTGTTCTTACAGACCTACACCTTATAGTTTTGTCTGTTTTTCAAACAGTTTAGTATATTTGCTGTTTGATTACATTCAAAATTAGAGAGCGACAGCATGTGTCAGTCCATATACAAAAACACGGAGCTTGACAATTTTACATACACCGTACAGCGGTGTGCGTGCACGCTCCTCTCTCAGTACCATGTAACGGCTGTTATCACGGCCAAATTGAAGCTATCTACGTGTGTGACTCTGTAAGGAAAAGTCGAGGAGTTTGTCCGTTCTTACAGACCTACACCTTATAGTTTTGTCTGTTTTTCAACCAGTTTAGTATATTTGCTGTTTGATTACATTCAAAACTAGAGAGAGACAGCGTGTGTCAGTCCATATACAAAAACACAGAGCTTGACAATTTTACATACACCGTACAGCGGTGTACGTGCACGCTCCTCTCTCAGTACCGTGCAACGGCTGTTATCACGGCCAAATTGAAGCTAACTACCTGTGTGACTCTGTAAGGAAAAGTCGAGGAATTTGTCCGTTCTTACAGACCTACACCATATAGTTTTGTCAGTTTTTCAAACAGTTTAGTATATTTGCTGTTTTATTACATTCAAAACTAGAGAGAGACAGCGTGTGTCAGTCCGTATACAAAAACACGGAGCTTGACAATTTTACATACACCGTACAGCGGTGTACGTGCACGATCCTCTCTCAGTACCATGTAACGGCTGTTATCACGGCCAAATTGAAGCTAAGTGTGTGACTCTGTAAGGAAAAGCCGAGGAGATTGTCCATTCTTACAGACCTACACTCTAGGGAGATTCCAATTCTGCCCAATTCTATATACACCTTGTAGTTTGTCATACACTAGTCAATTTCTGCCTGTCACATTGCGGTGTTATAGACACAGGGCCTGACAGAATCCAACTGTGTCCTGAAGTGTGGAGAGATTCCAATTCTCCACAGTCCTCTATCCACCTTTCTTACAACATCCAGAATCTGCCTGTCTCATTGCGGTGTAAAATCAACAGGGCCTGACAGAATAGAACTGTGTCCTGAAGTCTACAGAGATTCCAATTCTCCACAGTCCTCTATCCACCTTTATTACACCATCCAGAATCTGCCTGTCACATTGCGGTGTAAAATAAACAGGGCCTGACAGAATTCAACTGTGTCCTGAAGTCTACAGAGATTCCAATTCTCCCCACTACTATATACACCTTGTACCTTGTTTTACAGTACCATATAGTTGGTGGTTTTTTGGGTACATTTTCCCCAAAAATGAGGAAGTGTAGTGGAAGAGTCCGTGGAAGTGGGCGTGGGTTGGCAGCTGGTAATGATGGTGTTGGTGTTGGTGGTGGATCTGCTGGTAGTGGCAAAAGCAAAATAGCACCTAATGCAGGAGGTGTTGAGCCTGTGTCTTCGTCTGGCTCCACAAGGCCTCGAAGGCTCCCTTTTCTGGGAGTAGGTAAACCGCTTTTAAAGTCGGAGCTTCAAGAACAAGTTTTGGCTTACATTGCAGACTCAGCCTCCAGCTCTATCGCCTCCTCTTCTGAAGTTTTAAAAGACAAAAGCACTGAGTCATCATTGGAGGCACATGTTCATGAACCACACCTTTCCTTGTGTCCTTCACCCCAACCAAAATTGAAGGATGTGGCAGACCACACTACAGATTACTCCATGGACATGTTTTCACATACCATGCCTGGGTTATCAAGTCAAATCGTGAATTACCCAGGCAAAGATGAATCTGACATGGAGTGTACTGATGCACAGCCACTGACAGATGATTCTTCTGGTACATTCACTCAGAGCACTACATTGTCCTTGCAGTGTACTGAGCAAGAATCTGACTCAGATGAAACTCAGGTGCCCCTTCCCGCATACTATACCACCATACACAGTGACACAGAGGAAGGTGCACATGACATTGAAGAGGAGGTGATGGATGACCCAGTTGTTGACCCAGATTGGCATCCATTGGGGGTAGAGGGTGCCGCTGCCAATAGCTCAGAAGAGGAGGAGGAGCATCCACAGCACGCATCGACATCGCAACAGCTGTTATCTGGCAGGCCCAGAGAAGTCCAAAAACGGGTTACAAAAGCCAAAAGAGTTGCAGGACAGCTTGGCTAGACGGTCAAATTAGTACAGCGTGCAAGACCTTAAAATGTCTTCAATAGTAGGAAGAGTGCAGTGTGGCACTTTTTTGAACAAAATCCTAATGATCAGGCAAAGGTTATCTGTAAGAAGTGCACAAAGACCTTTAGCCGAGGAAAAAATCTGAGAAATTTGAATACCAGTTGCATGCTAAGACATTTAACCACCATGCACTTGCAAGCGTGGACGGACTACCAAAACTCACGTACCACATATGCTACTGCTCCCAAAGAAGGTAGTCAGCAACGCTACATTGTTTCCCCCACTGTAAGCCCACCGGTTAGCACACCACTAGCAGCAAATGTTGAGTTGTCGTCGCAAGGGCAAATCAGTCAGGGAATCACACTGTTATTGCAACGAAAGACTGAATCTAGGCCATCAAAAAGAACAGCAACTCCATCACCATCATCAACTCTCTCTCAGACCGCCATGTCCACCGCTAGTTCCACCATGTGCAGCTCTCAAGTCCAGCTCACCCTACCAGAGACTATGAGTAGGACAAGAAAGTACTCAGTCTCTCATTCGCGTACACTGGGTTTGAACGCCCACATTGCCAAAACTAATCTCGTTAGAGATGATGCCCTATTGGTTGGTTGAAAGCTCAGCTTTCCGCGAACTCATGGCCTACGCAGTACCACGCTATGACCTACCCAGTCACCACTTCTTTTCTCGCAAAGCCATCCCAGCCCTCTACCTTCATGTGAAAGACAGCATTGTCCATTCACTCAAGCAATCAGTGAGTGGAAAGGTGCACCTCACAACTGATGCATGGTCCAGTCGGCATGGCCAGGGCCGTTACGTGTCCATCACTGCGCACTGGGTTAATGTGGTGGATGCAGGGTCCACAGGGGACAGCTGTGATGGCACAGTGCTGCCTAGCCCACGGTATAGGAAACAGTTGGCTGTAGGCGTTCAACCCTCCTCCTCCTCCAGAAGCGAAAGCTCGTCCACAGAACACAGTCGGACGAGCACTTCATCCACAGCTGACAGTGGTGCACACGATGTGTCCCACTATCAATCAGCTAGTGGAAAGCGTCAGCAGGCTGTGTTGCAGATGATGTGTTTGGGCGACAGACACATGGCGAAGGTACTGGCCAACTACTTTCAGCGACAAACTGAGTCATGGCTGGGCAGTCTACATCTTGCGGCAGGCAAGGTAGTTAGTGATAACGGCCGGAATTTTGTGGCAGCCATAGCCCTTTCAAAACTCAGACACATACCTTGCTTGGCTCACACCTTGAACCTGGTGGTGTAGTGCTTCCTCAATAATTATCCGAAGTTAACAGGCCTGCTCCATTAGGTTCGAAGACTGTGCTCGCACATCCGCCGATCGCCGGTACACTCCAGTCGTATGCAGAAGCTGCAACTATTGCTCCACCTTCCCAAGCACCACCTAATTATCGACGTTGCAACAAGATGGAACTCCACCCTGCACACGGTTGAGCGGCTGTGCGAACAGAGGCAGGCTGCAATGCATTTGTGGGAGGATACACGGGCAGGCACTTTGAGGGCAGACATGGAGTTGACAAGTGTGCAGTGGTCGAAGCTGAAAGACCTCTGTAAAGTCCCTCAATGCTTTGAGGAATGCACACGGCTGGTAAGTGCAGACGACGCCATCATAAGCATGAGCATCCCACTTATGCGTCTGCTCATGCAAACTTTGACGCACATCAAGGAGCAGGCGTCTGCAGCCGAGGATGATGAGGAAGAGGAGGAGGGAAGCCTTGATGACAGTCAGCCATTGTCTGTTCAGGGAACTGTCGTGGACGAGGTGAAGGAAGAAGAGGAGGAGGAGGAGGAGGATGATGAGGATGATTATTTAGGAGAGGAGGATGCTTCTCATGGGGCAAGAGAAAATGTTGGCAAGGCAAGGTCTAGTACTGGGTTTGTGTGTGACTGGAGGGATGTGGATTTGCCTGAAAGTGCTCCTCCATCCAGCACTCGCAGTGCATCATTGACACCGGGAACATTGGCCCACATGTCAGATTATGCCTTGCAGATCCTAAAAAGGGACCCCCGCATTGCCAAAATGATGAACAATGATGACTACTGGTTGGCGAGCATCCTGGATCCATGCTATAAAGGCAAATTCCAAAACATCATGCCACAGGAGAACCTGACCTAATATTGGCTAACAAGCAAGCAACTCTGGTAAACCAGTTGGTTGAGGCATTCCCAGCACACAGCAGTGGTGATGGTTGTCACACGAGCCGTAGGGGCCGGGGGCAACTTGGCAGAGGTGTTCGTGGTGCACACATCAGAAGTGGCGTTGGAGACAGGGGTTTCATGACTATGTTGTGGACTGATTTTTCAAGTCCCGCTCACACGACTGGTAATACTGCTTCAATTGAAAGTGACAGGAGACAGCACTTGTCAACTATGGTTACAAACTACTTTTTCTTCCATATCGATGTTCTCCCTCACAGGTCATTCCCATTTGACTATTGGGCAGCTAAACTGCACACCTGGCCTGAATTGGCACAATATGCCTTACAGGAGCTTGCTTGCCCAGCTGCAAGTGTGCTATCAGAATGAGTCTTCAGTGCTGCTGGATCAATCCTGACTAAAAAAAGGACCCGTCTGTCGACCCAAAATGTGGATGATCTAACCTTCATTAAAATGAACCATGCATGGGTTTCCAAGGATTTTGTCACACCTTACCCTGATGACACATAGGTTGACAGAAAAATTGCTTTCTTTGGTCCGCCTCTTCCTGGGACTTGACCAATTTCGCTTTTAGCAACAGGTGAATGTCCCACATCAACATATGCCATTTTGTAAACCTCCCTAACTGGGCTGCCTCCTCCCCCCATGGCCGGGGTCACCACCTAGCGCACGCAACCATGCGAGTGCTGTTGCCCTGGACAGGTGGGTGAGCTGACTCTTGGGCGCAGGCACTGGCACAGGGTCCCTCATAGTGCAATCAAGTGTCTCTGACGGTGGGGGTGCACACCTGCCATCAGACACACCACCGTACTATGAGGGGCCTAGTGCCAGTACCGACGCCCATGAGTGGGCCCCCTTGCTTGGGCAGGGCCCCAGCATTTGCAATGTTTACCTCTCCCTGCTCCTCCGCTGTGTAGTCTGGGCTGTCAAATCCTTCACTGGGACTGCCACTACAAATTTGGTGAACTGATAGAAGATGATGGTTAAGACATAGCTATGCCCTGTCCTGCTGGCCGGGATCTAGCTTCAGATGATCAATGGCTTCCTATTTCTTATGGACGTCGACTCACAACTACATGCAGTGGTGGTTTCTCATCAGCTTTCACAGTTTTCCTACCCACAGACGTGTGACATTCCAATGCACATTTTTAAATGTGCCCTCTCATGCCAATCCAAATGAATCGCCTACGGCCTGTGGCTTCTGTCTTTTGCACTCCAAAGTTACGTGACAGAGCATGATAGGCAGTGAGCACCATGTTTACATCTCTCCCTGTGATCAAAATTATATGGATATGAGTAATGGTGATAGGATCAACGGTACTGCGATACAGCAACACTTTCTTCACAAAGAAAGGTTTTAGCTCTCTCCACACACTAATTAATTGAGGGTCTGCATCGCCTCTGAGAATTGTGATGGAAGTTTATCCCGTGAATAGGAATTCCTAGATTTCTGCAATCACTAGAATTTATGTCAGTAATTGTATGCATCTCATTTCCTATTGTGGAGAGTCTGGACTGTCTTACTGAGACAGAAATATATATGAAGATTTAAAAATACCACCAAAAGTGTATACTGGTGTACGCTTCAAATACATTTCCGTTTTTCAACTTTTTAGATTGTTGACTAATCCACACTGAGAACATGGAGATTTTAAATATTTAAACTATGCTATATATACCTGCTATCCAGTGATAATGTACCCTTTCTCAACTTTGTACAAGCTAGTCAAATCCATACTGGGCCTGAGACCGTCTGAGCCTGCCTCCTGATCTATAGACATTGATTTTTAATGTGTAAACTATGCTATACATACCTGTAATCCGGTGATACGGTACCCTTTCTCACCTTTGTCCAATCATGTCTAATCCATACTGGGCCTGAGACCGTCTGAGCCTGCCTCCTGATATATAGACCTACGTTTTTAATGTGTAAACTATGCTATACATACCTGTTATCCAGTGATACGGTACCCTTTCTCACCTTTGTCCAGTCACGTCTAATCCATACTGGCCTGAGACCATCTGAGCCTACCTCCTGATATACAGACATAGGTTTTTAATGTGTAAACTATGCTACATATATACGTGTTACCCGGTGAAACTGTACCCTTTATCAACTTTCTAGAATCTTGTCAAATCCATACTGGGCCTGAGAACGGCTGCCGAGCTGTTAAGCAAGCTACAGCAACTGTAGTTTGGACATGTAATTTTTTGCATTTTTTCAGGAATGCCAGTTAGGCCTAATTCAGGAATTGCAGTTGACCTGCACTTACTGGGAAATCATCATTCGCAGGGAATAATTGGAATCACAGATCCCCACCACTAATGGTGTTCTGCTGGTTATCTGCACCTGTAAGCGACAAAAGCTGGTCCTTTCAGTGTAGCGCGCATGCAGCCCCGGACATGTAACACCATGATAGACCATGATAGTGCCAGAGCCTCGCGTATCCCTCTAGTAAGCTTGACACGTACGTACCGCGGGGGCATGCCGGAGTCTCGTTCGTTAACGGATTAAAGCTGACAAATTGCTAGCACAACTACAAACGGACATACCACACCACACACACAATCGACAAAGCTTTCAATATGTACATCTTTTCTTGAGGTGGCATGGTTGTGGTTTCCCAGGTGGAGTCCAATTAAGCCGCAGGCTCCACTCCTGGTGGTGCCCTTTTGGACATTCCTTTAAGGTTCAGCTTTGCAATCATACTGCCCCCGGAAAGCAAACACTTTGCCTTCATGGACGCTGTTTGGAGGTTCGTGGGAATAACGCCGCCCGATCGCCAGTTGGCATAATTTATTGGTGGGAAGTCCGACGGTATATGATCGTGTTCGATATCAGAATTTTTTTTTTTTTGGTTGGTATTTTACATTTTTATTCCAGCCTTTCTTGACTTCACAAGGGAATGACAAGCCTATATCTGTGTCTTCTCCACCTCCTCCTTTTACTCCACCTCTTTTCTAAATGTAGCTGCCCTTTTCCATATGTAATTTTTGTCTTCTGAGCATTTTCTCTGCTTTGGGACACCTTTTAAGGTGTTTTGTAATTGTTTTCTATGTGTTTGTATGTGTTTTTGTTTGCCTGCCTTTGTTTTCATTGGGGCTCGACGAACATTCGACGAACTTGCCTCCTGTGTGACGAACCAAAACACTAGCGTGGTGGCTCAACACTACTCCTGATATATAGACGTACATTGTTAATGTATAAACTATGCTATATATACCTGTTATCTGATGATACTGTACACTTTGTCTACTTTTTATATTCTTGTCTAATCCATACTGAGCCTGCGAGAGTCTCTGTGTGACTGATGGAATATATATGGAGATTGACAATTATCCTTTGACTGAATAGAGCTGTACATTTCTGATACAGTGCCATATATCTGATGTTATTTTGTGTCTATTTTGTGCAAAATTTTGAAGTTTGGTGGAAGAGGCCGCGGACGGGGGCGTGGGGGGGCCAGCTGGTGATGATGGTGGTGGTGCATCTGCTGGTAGTGGCAAAGGTACAATAGCAGCTAAGGCAGGAGGTGTTGAGCCTGCGTCATGGTCTGGCTCCGGAACGCCTGGAATGATACCTTTTCTGGGAGAAGGTTAACCGCTTTTAAAGGCGGAGCATGAGGAACTGGTTTTGGCTTACATTGCCGAAACAGACTCTATCAAATATGCCCGCCTCTTCTGAAGTTTCAAAAATTGCAAGCACTGAGTGGTCAAGTGCTGGCTTCTGGTCAGGAAGAACCTCTTTCCTTGTGTCCTGCACCCCCACCCAAACTGAATGAGGCAGCAGGCCGCACTTCACATTAGTCCATGTAGCTCTTTCTATGATACCATGCCTGGGTTATCAAGTCAAATTGTGAATTCCCCAGTCCAAGATGAATCTGACATGGAGTGTGGGTGGCCAGCCAGGGCAGTGGGGTTAATCGGTACCAGGCCGGTGTCTCACAGGGATGTCTCACGGTGGTGGTGACCCGTTCCGTGGCCCTGGGTGTCCATGCAAAGGGGTGAATTACGTTTATAGGTGAATGATATGTGACGCCACCTCTTGTTTCTGATTAGATTGACCAGCGCTGCAGTGTCGCGTCTGTGGGACAGATGTTGTGGTGCAGCTAAGTTGTAGAAGATCTGCACAGGTAGGGCCGTAGTCGCAGGGCAGATGAAAGAGTTGGGAGATGGTGTGCAGTGCAGGATGTAGGTGAGCTATGCGCCAGGCTCAGGAGAAAGATGACAGACACAGTCGTGCAGTTCCTTTACCTGTGCTTGGTAGGTACTGTCCAGGACCCAGAGTACAGATGGAGAAGGAGTTGGTCAGCCTGGAAGCCAATTTGGATTCCTCTCTGCAGATAGGTAGTGTGGCCTCTGTTCTAGCGCTTATCTGAGGTACTCGCAGTGCTGAGTTCAATGAAGTTCCCCCTGTTGACTCTCTTTTGGAACTTTCTCGTATGGCTGGCAGCCGTAGCCTTTTCCTTCTGGCTCACACACGTCGATGCTGGGGCCTCTGAGCCTCAGTTGGGTACATAGCATTTACAGCTGCTACTTCCTCCGGATTCTGCTGCAGGAACATCAGTGTCCCTACAAACTCGGAGACCGGAATCCAGACCATGTGCTCCAGCTAGGAATGAGCCTTAACTCTGCTCATCCTCCATCTCCCCTTCTCATGTCCAAACACTTCCCCTTCCCTGCACAGAATGGCCTAACTTACCTCCTCCCGACCACAGAGAGCAGCTCCTCACCAGTCACGTTCAGAGGTCTCCCTGCTGACGTGGAGTGGGAAATGTGTTGTGTGTTGGTTTAACTTCTAGAGAGATCCTTCATTGCTCCCAAGCATGACATCACACTCCCTAGGAGGAAGGTAATGCCACTGTGGCAACCGTACTCCTGGGGATGACACAAGTGCACTGATGCCCAGCCACTGCTACATGATTCTGCTTGTACATTGACCCAGACCACTACATTCCCCTCACACTCTACACAGCCAGAATCTGACCCAGAGGAAACTTAGGTTCCCCTTCCCGCATACTATACCACCTTACAATGTGACAAAGAGGAAGGTGCAGATGAAAGTGCAGGTTCCTTGAGCTGGTGGGGCGGCATACTCATGGGCGACGGCACTGGCACAGGGCCCCTCATAGTATGCAAAAGTGTCTCTGCCGGTGGGAGGGCCCACCCGGGTCCACCCCTACCCGCCGTCAGACACGCCACCACACACCACTGTACTATTAGAGGGGCACTGTTCCACTGCCATTGCCAATGAGTGGGCCCTCCCTGCTTGCTCAGGATCACAGCACTTGCAAAGTTGAAATACTTAAATCTCCCTGCTCCACCGCCATGAGGTCTTCCGCGTTTCCTGACAGTGATAGTCTGATCAGAGAGCGCAATGACATCGTGTCTGTACGCCCTCTGCCTAAACAGCCAAGTGCAGTGAGATGGACGATGGGGACGACGAGGAGTCCAGACTAGTACAGCAATTCCATAGCGAGGAGACTTATTTAATTGTTTTCAATGTTGGGACAGCATTTTTTGGGGAGCACTATACTCTGGAGAAAGATATATGGGGCCTACCATACACTGGAGCATTCCAAAGGTGGACATCAGACACTGGAGCAGCATTTACAGGGCACATTATACACTAGAGCATTAGAAAAGGGGCCCATTATGTATGGAGCATTATTTGGGCCCATAAAACAGTGGAGCTTCATCCATGGGGACCAACATAAACTGTAGCATTATGTGGAGCTCATCATATACTGTTTCAAACATTATATGGGACCAATGATTCTGTATGGAGAAATATATAGGCCTCATTACTCTGTATAGCGCACTATGCGGCGGCCATAATACTGTATGGAGTAATATACTGTCCGTTTTTGGAGCTATTAAAAATGGATATCAGTCATGAGATGTAAAAAGTGAAGTATTTTTCATTGTACTATGCCGCTTTTTCTCGGCGGTATCGGAGCATCATGAGTTGTGGTATGTGTTAAAGGGGCGCTCTTTGGCCCAGGGCACATGAAAACCTGGAGCCAGCCCTACCCCCCCCCCCACAAATTTAGCCGAATAACCCCCATTTTTCAGTTCGCAACTAGTATTATGAAGTAAATTAAGGTTGAAAAGCTTCAGTAATCAGAATTGATGTTTTTGGCATTCAAAAGGGCACTGTAGTTGTGTTTCCTGTCCTCCACTCCCTGCCGACTTTGCTTCCCCATTGACTTGCATTGGGTTTCGTGTTTCAGTCGGCCTTCGACTTTTCAAGATAATCGGCCGATTTCGTTTGACCCAAATTTTGCGAAGTCGGGTTTCATGAAACCCGACTCGACCAGAAAAAAGGCAAAGTCGCTCATCTCTAATGATGACTACTGGTTGGCCAGCATCCTGATCCATGCTGTAAAGGCAAATTCCAAAACATCATGCCACAGGAGAACCTAGAGCTAATATTGGCTAACAAACAAGCAACTCTGGTAATCCGTTTGTTTGAGGCATTCCCAGCACACGGCAGCGGTGATGTTTCTCCAAAGAGCCATAGGGGGCAACATGGAAGAGTTGTTCATGGTGCACACAGCCAAAGTGACGTTGGACACAGGGGTTTCATGACCATGTTGTGTACTGATTTTTCAAGTACCGCTCACACGACCGGTAATATTGCATCGATTGAAAGTGACAGGATACAGCAGTTGTCAACTATGGTAACAAACTACTTCTCCACCCATATCGATGTTCTCCCTCACCGGTCATTCCCCTTTGACTATTTTTGACTATTGGGCCAGTAAACTTGACACCTGGCTTGATTGGCACAATATGCCTTACAGGAGCTCGCTTGCCCTGCTGCTAGTGTGTTAGGCCTGTTTCACAGATCAGTTTTTCAACTTCAGTCAAAATCAGCCAAAATTTGAAAATGGCGGATCCGCTTTTCTTGTGGCGGATCCACCATTTTTTCCCATTAAGATACATTAGTGGCGGATTTTGGCGGATGGTCGTCCGTTACGTCCGCTCTTCAGTGGATCCGCCAGATTTCTGGCGGATTCTGTCTGAGGTGAATGGACTTTGCAATGTTTTTCGGCGCCGTCAAAATGGAAGGAGATGGCGGATCCGCCATGTGATAGAATGGGCGCCTATGGGCGGCGGATCCGCTATTTTGCGAAATGTGCCGGCGGAATCCGCTTTTTTGCAGTGAGCATGCTCAGAAAAAAAGATACTTTTCCAGACAGTCCAAAAACTATATAAGGTGGGCTAATTAATCATTGGACCCAGACATCCGGCACCAGCCACACTGAGGAGACAGAGACAGAGCCAGCACCTGCCCAGCAGCAAGACCCCTGGAAGTGAAAGCCCCCTGGAACCACAAGCCCAGGAGCAAGAGGCCTGCCGGCACCTGCCCAGCTGCCTAGCACCAAGTCAGGACCTAGCTGCCTGCCATTGCCAGTCAGCACGACTAGCCTGCTAGCAAAGCCTTCAATTATTGTGTGAGTATAAAACGAATTTGTGTGGGGCATGTCTGTGTGTGTCTGTGGCTTGCCTGCCTGTCTGTGTGTGGTCTGCCTTCCTGCATGTATATTCGTGGCCTCCCAGTGTTGCATGTCTGTGTGTGTCTGTGGCTTGCCTGCCTGTGTGTGTGTGGTCTGCCTTCCTGCATGTATGTTTGTGGCCTCCCAGTGTTGCATGTCTGTGTGTGTGTACTTTAATATGCTTTTTTCATACTTTAATTGTTTTTCTGTTGCATGTGTACTGCATTTTATTTTCATAGTAATGTAATTTTATTTGCATATTTGCAATTGTGCTGTGATTGTGTTGTGTATTGTATGTGGTGTAACTGTGGTATTGTATGTGGTTTTATTGTACTATATCACTGTTTTTTTATTTTTCATTTATTGTGGTATTTAAAATAAAGAGCAGAGTAGCTCCTACTTGTGAAAAAAAAATGTAAAAAAATTAATAAAACTGTTTTTAGAAACTGTCCATAGTATTATTTTAAAACCAGGTAAAATTAAGTATGGGTATAAGTGCAAAAAAGGTTACATTAAGTGTTGGTTTTTGGTATACAAGTGTGGTTATACTCTCAAGTGAGAGATTGTAAGGGAATTTACACATGCAAACACTTGGGTATACTCTCAGTGAGAGTTTCAGGGAATTACACACATGCAAACACTTGGGTATACTCTCAGTGAGAGTTTCAGGGAATTACACACATGCAAACACTTGGGTATACTCTCAGTGAGAGTTTCAGGGAATTACACACATTCAATCACAGTGTGGTTACACTCTCAGTGAAAGATTGTAAGGGAATTTACACACATGCAAACACTTGGGTATACTCTCAGTGAGAGTTTCAGGGAATTACACACATGAAAACAGTTGGGTATACTCTCAGTGAGAGTTTCAGGGAATTACACACATGAAAACACTTGGGTATACTCTCAGTGAGAGTTTCAGGGAATTACACACATGCAAACACTTGGGTATACTCTCAGTGAGAGTTTCAGGGAATTGCACACATGCAAACACTTGGGTTTACTCTCAGTGAGAGTTTCAGGAATTACACACATGCAAACACACGGGTATACTCTCAGTGAGAGTTCCAGGGAATTACACACATCCAATCACAGTGTGGTTACACTCTCAGTGAGAGATTGTAAGGGAATTTACGCACATGCAAACACTTGGGTATACTCTCAGTGAGAGTTAAAGAGAATTACACACATGCAAATACTTGGGTATACTCTCAGTGAGAATTTCAGGGAATTACACACATGCAAACACTTGGGTATACTCTCAGTGAGAGTTTCAGGGAATTACACACATGCAAACACTTGGGTATACTCTCAGTGAGAGTTTCAGGGAATTACACACATTCAATCACAGTGTGGTTACACTCTCAGTGAAAGATTGTAAGGGAATTTACACACATGCAAACACTTGGGTATACTCTCAGTGAGAGTTTCAGGGAATTACACACATGAAAACAGTTGGGTATACTCTCAGTGAGAGTTTCAGGGAATTACACACATGCAAACACTTGGTTATACTCTCAGTGAGAGTTTCAGGGAATTACACACATGCAAACACTTGGGTATACTCTCAGTGAGAGTTTCAGGGAATTGCACACATGCAAACACTTGGGTTTACTCTCAGTGAGAGTTTCAGGAATTACACACATGCAAACACACGGGTATACTCTCAGTGAGAGTTCCAGGGAATTTCACACATCCAATCACAGTGTGGTTACACTCTCAGTGAGAGATTGTAAGGGAATTTACGCACATGCAGACACTTGGGTATACTCTCAGTGAGAGTTAAAGAGAATTACACACATGCAAACACTTGGGTATACTCTCAGTGAGAGTTTCAGGGAATTACACACATCCAATCACAGTGTGGTTACACTCTCAGTGAAAGATTGTAAGGGAATTTACACACATGCAAACACTTAAAAGTGTGGGTATACTCTCAGTGATACATTCTCAGGGAATTACACACATTAATACCAATGAAGAATTTTTTATGTTACTAAAATTCTCTTTATACTTGCAGATTCGTTCAATTAGGATCCACCAGGCCGCAGCATACTCGCCACGCCGCAGCATACCTGCCAGATTGCAGCAGACGCACATAGGAAAAACTTCAGTTTTCCCAGTAAGTATAAAGGCCTGAAAGCTTTTGTTAACCTTTGTATAGTAGCTTAACAAGTGTCTTTATACTTGCAGATCCATTCAGGAAGAGCCCACCAGGCTGCAGCATGCCCTCCAGGCCGCAGCAGATGCACATAGGAAAAACTTAATTTTTCCCAGTAAGTATAAAGGCCTGAAAGCTTTTGTTAACCTTTGTATAGTAGCTTAACAAGTGTCTTTATACTTGCAGATCCATTCAGGAAGAGCCCACCAGGCCGCAGCATGCCCTCCAGGCCGCAGTAGATGCACATAGGAAAAACTTCATTTTTCCCAGTAAGTATAAAGGCCTGAAAGCTTTTGTTAACCTTTGTATAGTAGCTTAACAAGTGTCTTTATACTTGCAGATCCATTCAGGAAGAGCCCACCAGGCCGCAGCATGCCCTCCAGGCCGCAGTAGATGCACATAGGAAAAACTTCATTTTTCCCAGTAAGTATAAAGGCCTGAAAGCTTTTGTTAACCTTTGTATAGTAGCTAAACAAGTGTCTTTATACTTGCAGATCTGTTCAGGAAGTACCCGCCAGGCCGCAGCAGAACCGCCAGCGATCCGTTGAGGAAGGACCCGCCAGCCAGACCACAGCAGACCCGCAAGCAAGTCCACAGCAATAATGTCTTCTTCTGGGAGCTCCCCCTCACATCATCAGCGAACTGAGGTAAATATTTTTTTTTACTCTTATTTTACACATTTTTTTAACCCTATATGCATGTATTATGTTTTCACAGGAAGCTGAATCTGAGGAACTTCCAGGAGGAGACATGCAGGGTGGAGAAATGCAAGGAGGGGGCACGCAGAGTGTAAGTTTAGCAGATACAAAAACTCACATACATACATACATACATACATAATGCTACACCCAACACAAACTTTCATCACAGCACACACAATAACTGCGCATCCTTCCAATTTTTTTACAGTCTTCAGAATCCGGTGCCCGCACTAGAGCGACTCTCAGGACATCCCATTGTCGTCAAGGTGGTTCATCTGGTGGTTGGCGAACGGTAAGTAACCCTTTATTTGGGTGATTGATTAATGAACCTCATGTGTTTGAATGTAATCATTTTTTTTGTTTGTTTTATTTTTTTTCTTCACAGGTTTCACAGCATGCTCCCCACAGACTTGCGGAAGATTCTCTCATCATTGATGTGGACGCCCTCATTGAGATTGTGCAACCACGGGAGCCGCTGTGGAACATGGCAAACCGCTTACATGACTACCAACCAACCACCCGATGGCTTTGGGATGAGGTGTGTTCGGAGGTTGTTGAGAACTGGGAGGAGCTCGATGCGAGGGCCAGGGATTTTGTGCGTAAGTATTCCAATTTCAGTAACTTATATTACAGCATGTGAAGTGTTGAATACTAGCAACTTTTTTTTTTCCTTCACAGGTGACAGGGTTATCATACGGTGGCTGTCGCTCAGGGATCGCTTCAAGAGGGACTTCAACAAGGAGATGCAGGCCCCGAGTGGATCGAGAGGACGCAGGAGCACCTAGTATAAACATTACCGAGCCCTGTCGTTCCTCCGGTCGACGATGGTGAGCAGAAGGTAAATATTCCACACACCATTTCTTTAGTACAAATGTTTACATGTTTAACCTATTTTTTTTCAGCAATGTTAAATGAGATATTAATATTTTTTTTCTCTTTTTTAGCACCATCTGCAGCACTCGGGAGCCTGCATCTGAGTTTCCTCCCTCTGGAGGGATCCCTTCAGAGACCGCCACCGGTGACCACATCGAGGTATCCGACCCCTCTCTACCTTCCCTCTTGTCTCATCCCTCTATCCCCTCCACCAGCACTGGAGCAGCAGGGCAGACTTCATCACATGAAGCTGCAGGTGACGATTTACAGTACACTTTATCCCACCCCTCTGACACTGCCGCAACATCTTGACCAACTCTTGGTTCTGGACGGCAGCATCTGAGAGGTCTGGAAAGGATGACCTTGTCTGACTGTTTGAGTCTGAACTCATGCGTCCAGAATGCTTTCCACGTTTTTGGGCAACAGTTAGCTTCTGGGTTGAACATGATAAATCAAAGTATCATGGAATTCAGAAGCTACATGGAACGGATGAATGCAGAGTCAAACCAGACGCCGAGACATATTTTTTTTCATTCAGTTGTCCGGCAAATGGAAGGTTTAAATACTCACCAGCAGATGCATGTGATGCAAGCCTGTCACAATGCTCTAGTTGCTGCAGTGTCTGAAGCATCCCATGCACCTATTCCATCACCTCATTCCACCGTCCATCCTCCCTCTGTCCATCCTCCCTCTGTCCATCCTTCCCCCATTCATCCTTCCACCGTCCTTCCTTCCACCACCATCCATCCTCCTACCACTCCTTCTCCTTTCTCTAATTCCCCATTCCATTCTTCCCAGTACCTTCCTTCCCCTTTGCATTATACCCCAATGCCCTCACCATACCCACCCCCACACACACCTTCAATGTTCCCACAAACCTCCTCTGTCCATCAACTCCCATCCCAAACTCATGTTTTCAACCCCCTTCCACTTCTGATCCTCACCAACTCCGTTCCCAGTCCTCCACCCACCCCCTCGATGTGGTCAACCCTGTTAACCCCTTTGATGATATCTCCACCCAACAAAACCGGCATATGTAATTTGCTAAAAAAAAAATAAAATAACAGTTTCTAAAAAATTAAAATATCAGTTTTGTAAAAAATTAAAAAAGTATATAATTTTGAAAAAATGCAAAAATAAACATGTGTTTGTTTCAAAACAATTTTATTGTGTAGTTTACTTTTTTCTTTAGTTCTTGGTAAAGGTTGAAAGTACACCGGTGGTGTACAAATACAAATACACAACACTTGGTAACATTTCAAAGTTCACCGGTGGTGTAAAGGTAAAAAAACACAACACTTGGTAACGTTTCAAAGTACACTGGTGGTGTAAAGGTAAAAAAACACAAACACTGTTATTACCCACTATGAAAGAAAAAAGGAAAAATTACTAAAGTTTTTCTTATCCAAAAAAGGAACCTTGGTAAAAAAAAATATATATATACCTTGTCATCTTGCCAGTCAACTCTTCCTTCTGGTGACAGAAAATAATCCGCAAATGTGTCCCTCATTCTTGACACTGACACAGTACTCCAAACACTTGTCTGCTGATAATCCCACAAGGTGGTTTCACAAACATTTTCTTCCATGGAAACAGGTTCCTTTGAAAGTACAAAATTGTGCATGAATGCACATGCTTTCACCACTTCATCCACAGACTCAGTTTTCATTTGTATTGCCGTTAACAGCACTCTCCATTTTGCAGTTAAAATCCGAAAAGCACACTCCACCACTCTTCGCGCTCTTGTCAATCGATAGTTCAATATTTATTTGCTGTTTCAATCCATAACTACCATATGCCTTGAGAAGATGTTTGGAGAGTTGAAATCCGTCATCACCAACACACACAAATGGCATTGGTGGGCCTGTTGTTCCAGGGAGTGGTCTTGGAGGTGGGAAATCAAAATTGTCTCCATACAAACGACGGCCCATTGTGGACGTCTTGAATACCTGAGAATCATTTGATCAACCATACGCACCAATGTCCACCGCAATAAATTTGCATTTTGAGTCTGCGATGGCCATCAATACAATGGAGAAGAATTTCTTGTAGTTGAAAAATTCTGATCCAGATCCAATGGGTTTCACAATCCTTATATCAACTGCACCAACACAATTTGGAAACTGGCAGATTTCTTGAAAGTTGTCCGCAATCTCCAACCACCTTTCCTGTGTTGGCTGTAGGTTGTACTCCTCGTATAGACAATCCCACAATGCCCGACAGGTCTGTTGGACAATTCCAGATATTGTTGATATCCCAAGCCGGAACAGGTAGTGGAGGGAGGTGAAGGATTCTCCAGTTGCCATGTATCTGGTAAAAAAAGGGAAAAAGTAAAATTAGTACAAACTACAAGCCATAACATGACAATAAAAGTCTGCAGAATCTGAAAACTTTTAAAAAATTGATAACTTACCGAAGGGTCACCATCAAACGCTCCGCCGGTGAAATAAAAAAGTGCATGTAGGTGTCCCTTCTCCGGATTTGCGCTTCAACACGCTCCACCAATATCTCAAACAGGTCCCGTCTCATCCGCACATAATTGAAGAATTTGTCCGGATTATCCCTCAATTCCAGATACAGTGTTGAAAACACTCCAAGGGTAAATCTATGTGCATTTATCGGATGAATCCACTGCCGTCGTCTCTTCCTTCTCCAACGCAGGAGTCACAGTCTTTTTTTCTCCCTCTGGAGAGCAATAATTGCCGAACGATTGGAGTGCAAATCAAATTCCACACAAAAGCTGTTAATATTTGCTATGACTCCTTCCATCTCTGCCACTAGCTCTACAACCTTTCAAAGATATTGTTTTACAACACCATAGATATAATTTCCCCTAGTTTCCAGGATCCAATCACATTTGGGAGAATTTTTCAAGAGCCAATCATATTTGGGAGCATCCCATTTGCAGGGTGTGTAAAAACGGATCCGTCAGAAAACGGACGCAACGGATAGCAAAAATGGATGCCAGCAGATGGAACGGATCCTGTGTTTGACGGATCCGTATAAAAATCTGTTTAGCGGATCCGTCAAAAACCAGATCCTTACCATCCGCTTGCATCCGTTTTTGCACATTTTTAGTGGATCCGCCATTTTCACTTTTTGGCGGATTTTGACTGATGGTGAAAAACTGAAACAGGCCTTATCTGGAAGAGTCATCAGTAGTGTTGAGCATTCCGATACCGCAAGTATCGGGTATCGGCCGATATTCGCTGTATCGAAATTCCGATACTTAGTTCCGATACTTTTTTCATATCGAATACCGGAATCGGAAGTTCCCATAATGCTAGGAGCCCGCTCGATTTGATTCAGCCAATGGGGATCCTCAGAAGTGTGGGCACATCCTGTTAGGCATGTAGGCATGTTAACTACTGGCATGGCTGTGATTGGCTGCTGAAATGATGTCATGATGCACTATAAAAACCGCTGCAGCCGCCATTTCTGGTCACTCTGCTGTGAACTCAGTAAGGGACAGGCTGCTGTTGAAGACTGTGAGGGACAGTTAGAAATAGCGATCATCAAAAATATCTATTGCTCTACCCAGGCTACATAATCCACCACTGTAGCATTTTTGTAGCCCAGCAGAGCTGTTTTAATAGCTGTCTGCAAGGGCTGTGTGAGTGCAGACCCACGCTGTGTAGTGTGTCCTGCAGGCACGTCTGCTTGTAGGCCGCCCAGCGTGTGTCTCTGCCTCATACCCATTTTTCTTTTATTGCTGCTTTTTTTTTCTTCTCTATAGTGTGCTTCCATACGTATCCATATACGTTGGTTGCAAACACTAAAGGAGTGGACAGCAGAGCCTTTCAGCAGCCTTTCAGTGCTATAGCCCATTTCTCTGCACTGTTTTTGGCTGTCTGATAGGTCTCTCTGTGTGTGAGTGCAGCTCACGTTGCAGTGTGTTCTACAGCCACCGCTAGCTGTAGTCCGCTCAGCGTGCGTCACTGCCTCATACATAGTCCTTATTTTGCAGCTAATTTAGCCAGATTTTTGCTCCTATATTAGTGTGCTTCCAACCGCATCCATTGTCATTGGTTGGTTGCAAACACTATATAGGATTAGATAGAGGAGCCTTTTTGCTGGCTTGTGCCCTTCAGGGCCAGCCAGACTAGTATCACCCTATTTTTTGGAGCCTCATCAATTGCATTGTAGGTTAGCTTCCTGCATTGTAATCGCTCCAAAAAGTTTGTGATACTATAGCTTTCAAACTTTGGTCACATCCTTTTCTTCCCCCCCCCCAAAAAAAAGGAAATAAAGTTCACCAAACACTCCACTTTACAGTTGTCTAGGCCACATTAGATCATATTAAAGTGTAGTACACACACTCTTAGCCAAATTAGTGTTTCTTATACTGGTTAGCAGGTGTTCAGGAATAAGAACACTAAGCCACCCCTTTTTTACTTTTCTGCCTATCTTTATCAGTCTACCAAGATGAAGAAGGCAGGGAGTAAGGCACGTGGTCGTGGCCGTGGAGTTTCAGCAGGGAGAGGACGGGGGGATTCAGCAGGGAGAGGACGTGGGGATTCGGTGTCTGCTGCGGCCACCAGTGACCCGGCATCACCCACTTTTACCAGGCAACAGTCCTTCATGTGCAGCTTTGTAGGACCTCGCCGTACCCCACTGCTGCGTGACGAACAAATTGAAGCCGTTGTCGGATGGATGGCAGCTAACACATCCACTTCAATGACTTCTGCATCCTCCCAAGGCCAGAGCACTGAAGAGCAACCATCTGTCTCTTCACCACCTGCCAAATTGCCCAGGCAGTTGAGAGCCCTGGACAGGAGCCATCTCAATCCTTACTTCTGTTCTCAGAATCTGTTGGCTTGGAAAGAGGTGGCCAGCCAAGCAGCATTCTAGAGCGTGAAGAAGAGGGAGTATGCAGTGATGCGCAACTGCTTTGTCCCTCTGAATCTGAAGAGGCGGGTGGGCCAGTGCCTATTGTCAGCACACCTCAGTGCTCATCTGATGATGATGAGACTCATTTGCCAATTTCTGGTGCGTACGGTGCTGGCGAGACAATCCAGGACCAGCCGGTGCTTGAAGAGGGGAGTGGAGATGATGAGGTCCTTGACCCATCATGGCGTCAGCCACAGGAAGGTGGTGGGAGCAGCTCTGAGGAAGAGATTCCCCGAACGGCCAAAAGAGGAGGGAGAGGGCGGGGGCAGACTTGGTTGCCTGTAGCCTCAACTTTGGCACCCGTGAGGAGCAATCCTCTTCCAAAACACAAAACGGGTGCTCCCAGGACTTGCAGTGCGTGGTCTTTTTTTGACACAGTTGCAGAAGACATTTGCTTTGTCAAATGCAAGCTGTGTCATCAGAAAGTGAAACGAGGGAAAAATGTGAGCAACCTCAATACCACAAATATGTGGAAACATGTGCGTACCAAGCATGAGGTGGAGTTACACAGACACACTGAAGATGTAGGCCAACCTTCAGCAGCACCTACCACCTCTTCAGCTCGTGTTGGGGCCTCTTCCTCCAGCTCACACACAGCTGGTTCGGCTTCCCCACTGGAACGCCATGGAAGAACCACTGCCACTGTTGTCCAGAGACCCAGTGAAATTGCACCCACTGAACCACGTTCGCAGTCATCAGCACACTCCCAGGCCACTCACCAGCAATCGGTAGCACAGGCATGGGAGAAAAAGTGGCCATACTCGGCAAACCATCCCCGAGCACAGGCTCTGAATGCCGGCATTGCCAAACTACTGGCCCTTGAGATGCTGTCATTCAGGCTGGTGGAGACTGACACCTTCCGGAACTTTATGTCATTGGCAGTTCCACAATACAATGTGCCCAGCCGCTTTTATTTCAGCAGGCAAGCCGTCCCTGCCCTGCAAAAGCATGTGGAGGGAAAAATTAAAAATGCGCTACTAAACACCATCAGTAGCAAGGTCCACCTGACCACCGATGTGTGGACCAGTAGCCATGGACAGGGACGATACCTTTCCCTCACTGCCCATTGGGTCAATGTTGTGGAGCCGGGTACAGATCTGGAGAGTGGTTCTGTACATATTCTGCCAACTCCAAGGATTGCAGGAATGCAGTCTGTACATATTGAGTCCTCCTCCTACTCTAGTCCCTCGGAATCAGCACTGCATGAGCCTGT
The DNA here is from genome assembly GCF_039654945.1 of Dendrobates tinctorius. Taxonomy (NCBI): domain Eukaryota; kingdom Metazoa; phylum Chordata; class Amphibia; order Anura; family Dendrobatidae; genus Dendrobates; species Dendrobates tinctorius. The sequence goes on from NW_027361693.1 coordinate 12,334,534, forward strand.
TAGGCCAGATATGAGCACAGGTGTGGCCAAACGTCAACAGGCCGTCCTTAAATTAATTTCTTTGGGGAATTGGAGCCACACAGCACAGGAGCTCTGGAATGCCATCAAGCAGGAGAGCGATGTGTGGTTTGTGCCAGCGAATCTCCAGCCAGGTTTGGTAGTGAGTGACAATGGCCGAAATCTAGTGGCAGCTCTGGGTCTAGGCAACCTCACTCACATACCATGTCTGGCACACGTGCTCAATTTGGTCGTGCAGCGCTTTCTGAGGGACTATCCGGATCTTGATGCACTGCTGCACAAGGTTCGCCTAGAGTGTGCTCACTTGCGGCGTTCCAGCATGGCAAGATCGCTCATTGCATCTCTGCAATGCCGATTCCACCTGCCAGAACATCATATGTGACCTCCCCACCAGGTGGAATTCAACGTTACATATGTTGGAGCGGTTGTGTGAGCAGCAGGCAGCAGTAATGGAGTACCAGCTGCATCAGGCGCAAACAAGTCGCACTGTGCGCCGGACACACTTCACCATCACTGAGTGGGCTACTATGAGGGACATCTGCCAAGTTTTGCGTGCCTTCGATGACTCCACGCGGATGGCCAGTGCAGATGATGCACTAATCAGCATGACTGTCCCCCTCATCTGTCTGCTTCAAAAAACCTTACAAGCACTAAGTGAGGAGGTTTTTGAAGAGGTCGAGGATGAGCAGTCAGAAATGCCATCTGCTTCTGGCAAGTCTGCGCAACGTGCTTCCACACAAAGGCCCAGGCAGGGGACACTTAGTGAGGAGGATGACGAGGAGTCAGTGGAGGAGGAGGAACACATCTCTCCAGAGGAGGGAGGTACACAAGGCTCTAGTAGTCAGTGTGTACAGCGAGGGTGGGGTGATGCTGAGCAGGCAGAGATGCTGCCTCAATTTGGGGACAGCGTTTCCGGTCCAGTTGGCAGTCTGCAGCACATGGTTGATTTCATGCTGCAGTGCTTGTTAAATGACCACCGCATCGCCAACATTCTCCACACGGCTGATTATTGGGTGTACACCCTCCTAGATCCTCGCTACTGGGACAACTTACAAAGCCTCATACCACAGTTGAACCGGGAGCGAAAAATGCGGGAGTACCAAGAAACACTTGTGCAGGCCATCATGTTCTCCATTCCCCCCGCAAGCATTGCTGGTAGTGCTTTTCAAAGCAGCCATGTGGGTAGAGGCAGTGGAGGAAGCTCTGCACAAAGAGGTAGCAGAGGCAGTGCCGCAGGACAAGGCAAGGCCAGTATGGCCCAAATGTGGAAAAGTTTTGTGGTACCGCCACAAATGGCTACACCATCACAGACGGCTCCAGTCAGCAGGAGACAACTTTTCGGTCAGATGGTGACAAACTACTTGTCTTGCCCTGTTAGTGTTCTCCCAGACGGCTCTTCCCCGTTCAAGTATTGAGTCTCTAAGCTGGATACATGGCCAGAGCTTAGCCAGTATGCATTGGAGGTGCTGGCTTGCCCTGCTGCCAGTGTATTATCGGAACGTGTCTTTAGTGCTGCAGGTGGTGTGGTAACAGACCGTCGCACGTGACTATCGGCCGATAATGTTAACCGGCTTAATTTTCTGAAATGAACAAGGCCTGGATCTCACCTGAATTTGACAGTCCTCTTCCAGAATAAATAATTGGCTGGCAACAGGATCCAGGTCTCCTGTTGTGTTCATGTTTCTATAACCTGAACTTTATTTCCTGGGCTACAGCAACGCCCGTTGTTGCTCAGAAGTGCTGTCCACACAGACAAAACACTCGCTCATGTGTAAGTGGGGTTCGGTAATGTCAGCTGATCCCCTGCTGTGTGTATGGCAATGTGTCCTGCTCCCTCCACAGTCAAACAACCTCAGATTTACACCTGGCTCCAAGTAGGCCTCGGCCTACTACCTGATTTTCCCTGGGCTCCAACACCGCCAGTTGGTGCTCAGAAGTGCTGTCCGCACAGACAAAACACTCGCTCATGTGTAAGTGGGGTTCGATAACGTCAGCTGATCCCCTGCTGTGTGTACGGCAAACTCTTCTGCTGACTACAACTTCTGACTACCTCTGATTTAATATGTTCTCTGATTTGCCCTCTGTCTCCACTCTGTTTTGAGTATTTCTTCCGGCCTACAACACCGCCTGTTTCTGCTCTCAAGTGCCGTCTGCACAATCCACACTTGTTCCTGTGGTACCTGGGTCCTGTAACATCTGCTCATCTCCAGAGGTGAGCACGGCAATGTCTCCTGCTTTGTCTACATTCCCACCACTTGTAGTGGAAATGTGGACAGAGCAGGAGACATTGCCTGACTCACCTCTAGGGAGAAGCTGCTGTTACAGAACCCCAGTAACACAGGAACAAGTGTGGGTTGTGCAGACGGCATTTCAGAGCAGCAACTGGCGTGGTCGGAAGCCAGAGGAAATACTCAAAACAGAGTGAAGACAGAGGCCTAATTGGAGTACGTTGACAGTTAGTAGTAGTCTAGAAACAATCGCAAACTGCCACCAAGTAGGCCTCGGCCTACTACCTGATTTTCCCTGGGCTCCGACACCGCCAGTTGGTGCTCAGAAGTGCTGTCCGCACAGACAAAACACTCGCTCATGTGTAAGTGGGGTTCGGTAACGTCAGCTGATCCCCTGCTGTGTGTACGGTAAACTCTCCTGCTGCCTCCAAATTCAAACAACGTCTTATCTTAAACTGCCTCCAAGTAGGCCTCAGCTTACAAAATGACTATCCCTGAGCTCCAACATCATCAGTTGTTGTTCGGAAGTGCTGTCCACACAGAAATAAACACTCGTTCATGTGAAAGTGGGGTTTGGTAACGTCAGCTGATCCCCTGCTGTGTGGAGGGCAAAGTGCTGCTGCCTCCAAATTGTAACTACTTCAGATTTAAACATTCTCTGATTTGGCCTCTGTCTCCACTCTGTCTCTAGTATTTCCCCTGACCTCCAGCACCGCCAGTTCCTGCTCACAGTTGCCGTTCGCGCATTCCACATGTTCCTGTGTTACTGGGGTTCTGTAATGTCAGCAGATCCCCCAATGTGTGTCCGCCACTGTCTCCTGCGCTGTCCACCTTCCCACTGCAAGCGGTGGAAATGTGGACAGAGTAGGAGACAGTGGCAGACACACATCAGGGGCTCTGCTGACATTACAGAACCCCAGTAACCCAGGAACACGTGTGGATTGGGCAGACGGCTGCTGTACGCATAAAATGGCGGTGTTGGTGGTCATGTGAAATCCTGGAAACAGAGTGGAGACAGATGCCTAATTGGAGCACGTTGACAGTCTGTTGTAGAATACAAACAATCTAAAACTGCCACCAAGTAGGCCTCGGCCTGCACCCTGATTGCCCCTGGGCTCCAACAACACTAGTTGGTGCTCGGAAGTGCTGTCCACACAGAAAAACACACTTGTTCATGTGAAAGTGGGGGTCAGTAACGTCAGCTGATCCCCTGCTGTGTGGAGGGCAAACTGCAGCTACCTCCAAATTCAAACAACGTCTTATCTTAAACTGCCTCCAAGTAGGCCTCAGCCTACAAAATGACTATCCCTGGGCTCCAACATCGTCAGTTGTTGCTCGGAAGTGCTGTCCACACAGAAAAACACACTTGTTCATGTGAAAGTGGGGGTCAGTAACGTCAGCTGATCCCCTGCTGTGTGGAGGACAAACTGCTGCTGCCTCCAAATTGTAACTATTTCAGATTTAAACATTCTCTGATTTGGCCTCTGTCTCCACTCTGTCTCTAGTATTTCCCCTGACCTCCAACACCGCCAGTACCTGCTCACAGTTGCCGTCCACGCATTCCACACGTGTTCCTGTGTTACTGGGGTTCTGTAACGTCAGCTGATCCCCCAATGTGTGTTCGCCACTGTCTCCTGCGCTGTCCACCTTCCCACTGCAAGCGGTGGAAATGTGGACAGAGCAGGAGACAGTGGCAGACACACATCAGGGGCTCTGCCGACATTACAGAACCCCAGTAACCCAGGAACATGTGGGGATTGGGTAGACGGCTGCTGTACGCATAAACTGGCGGTGTTGGTTGTCACGTGAAATCCTGGAAACAGAGTGGAGACAGATGCCTAATTTGAGCACGTTGACAGTCTGTTGTAGCCTACAAACAATCAAAAACTGCCACCAAGTAGGCCTCGGCCTGCACCATGATTGTCCCTGGGCTCCAACAACGCCAGTTGGTGCTCGGCAGTGTCTTTGGCACGGGTACTCCCTGTTGCCCAGCCTGGTTCCAGCACGCCAGCTGTTTCCGGGTAGTGTCAAGGTCACTATGCCACCAATCCGTTGTCCTGTCGTCTTGCGGCCGGGTTAGCCGACTCTACAGTGCCTGCAGTTTAGGTGACTCCTATGTGGGCTGCGGGAACTGGCACTGAAGGCTGGATCCGTAGTGCCAATGGGACATGGACCCCCTGTAGGACTGTGGGTTTCGGTAACTGTGGCCGGCTTGCAGCCTGGCTACTTTGCTTTGAATGGGTACCTTCTGCTACCCACCCAGGTTCCAGCACTGTCTGCTGGTTCTCGCCAGAGCCTTTGGCCTAGGTGCCTCCATCTCGGTATCCGAGGTCCAGCACCGTCAGCTGGTCCTTGGTAGTGCTTTCTAGTACAGGTACCTCCTGCCTAGTAACCGTGGTCCAGCACCGTCAGCTGTTCCTCGGTAGTGCCATTGGCTCTTGTAGCTTTTGCTACCCATCTGGGTTCCAGCACTGTCAGCTGGTTCTCGGCAGTGTCTTTGGCATGGGTATTCCCTGTTGCCCAGCCTGTTTTCAGCACGCCTGCTGTTTCCGGGTAGTGTCAAGGTCACTATGCCACCAATCCGTTGTCCTGTCGTCTTGCGGCCGGGTTAGCTGACTCTACGATGCCTGCAGTTTAGGTGACTCCTATGTGGGCTGCGGGAACTGGCACTGAAGACTGGATCTGTAGTGCCAATGGGACATGGACCCCCCTGTAGGACTGTGGGTTTCGGTAACTGCGGCCGGCTTGCAGCCTGGCTACTTTGCTTTGAATGGGTACCTTCTGCTACCCACCCGGGTTCCAGCACTGTCTGCTGCTTCTCGCCAGAGCCTTTGGCCTAGGTGCCTCCATCTCGGTATCCGAAGTCCAGCACCGTCGGCTGGTCCTTGGTAGTGCTTTCTAGCACAGGTACCTCCTGCCTAGTAACCATGGTCCAGCACCGTCAGCTGTTCCTCGGTAGTGCCATTGGCTCTTGTAGCTTTTGCTACCCATCTGGGTTCCAGCACCATCAGCTGGTTCTCGGCAGTGTCTTTGGCACGGGTACTCCCTGTTCCCCAGCCTGTTTTCAGCACGCCTGCTGTTTCCGGGTAGTGTCAAGGTGACTATGCCACCATTCCGTTGTCCTGTCGTCTTGCGGCCGGGTTAGCCGACTCTACGGTGCCTGCAGTTTAGGTGACTCCTATGTGGGCTGCGGGAACTGGCACTGAAGGCTGGATCCGTAGTGCCAATGGGACATGGACCCTCTGTAGGACTGTGGGTTTCGGTAACTGCGGCCAGCTTGCGGCCTGGCTACTTTGCTTTGAATGGGTAACTTCTGCTACCCACCCGGGTTCCAGCACTGTCTGCTGCTTCTCGCCAGAGCCTTTGGCCTAGGTGCCTCCATCTCGGTATCCGAAGTCCAGCACCGTCAGCTGGTCCTAGGTAGTGCTTTCTAGCACAGGTACCTCCAGCCTAGTAACTGTGGTCCAGCACCATCAGCTGTTCCTCGGTAGTGCCATTGGCTCTTGTAGCTTTTGCTACCCATCTGGGTTCCAGCACCGTCAGCTGGTTCTCGGCAGTGTCTTTGGCATGGGTACTCCCTGTTGCCCAGCCTGTTTTCAGCACGCCTGCTGTTTCCGGGTAGTGTCAAGGTCACTATGACACCAATCCGTTGTCCTGTCGTCTTGCGGCCGGGTTAGCCGACTCTACGGTGCCTGCAGTTTAGGTGACTCCTATGTGGGCTGCGGGAACTGGCACTGAAGGTTGGATCCGTAGTGCCAATGGGACATGGACCCCCTGTAGGACTGTGGGTTTCGGTAACTGCGGCCGGCTTGTGGCCTGGCTACTTTGCTTTGAATGGGTACCTTCTGTTACCCACCCGGGTTCCAGCACTGTCTGCTGGTTCTCGCCAGAGCCTTTGGCCTAGGTGCCTCCATCTCGGTATCCGAAGTCCAGCACCGTCACCTGGTCCTTGGTAGTGCTTTCTAGCACAGGTACCTCCTGACTAGTAACCGTGGTCCAGCACCATCAGCTGTTCCTCGGTAGTGCCATTGGCTCTTGCAGCTTTTGCTACCCATCTGGGTTCCAGCACCGTCAGCTGGTTCTCGGCAGTGTCTTTGGCACGGGTACTCCCTGTTGCCCAGTCTGTTTTCAGCACGCCTGCTGTTTCCGGGTAGTGTAAAGGTCACTATGCCACCAATCCGTTGTCCTGTCATCTTGCGGCCGGGTTAGCCGACTCTACGTGCCTGCAGTTTAGGTGACTCCTATGTGGGCTGCGGGAACTGGCACTGAAGGCTGGATTCGTAGTGCCAATGGGACATGGACCCCCTGTAGGACTGTGGGTTTCGGTAACTGCGGCCGGCTTGCAGCCTGGCTACTTTGCTTTGAATGGGTACCTTCTGCTACCCACCCAGGTTCCAGCACTGTCTGCTGGTTCTCGCCAGAGCCTTTGGCCTAGGTGCCTCCATCTCGGTATCCGAGGTCCAGCACCGTCAGCTGGTCCTTGGTAGTGCTTTTTAGCACAGGTACCTTCTGCTTAGTAACCGTGGTCCAGCACCGTCAGTTGGTCCTCGGTAGTGCCATTGGCTCTTGTTCCTTCTGCTACTCATCCGGGTGCCAGCACTGTCTGCTGGTTCTTGCCAGAGCCTTTGGCCTTGGTGCCTCCATCTCGGTATCCGAGGTCCAGCACCGTCAGCTGGTCCTTGGTAGTGCTTTTTAGCACAGGTACCTTCTGCTTAGTAACCGTGGTCCAGCACCGTTAGTTGGTCCTCGGTAGTGACATTGGCTCTTGCTCCTTCTGCTACCCATGCGGGTGCCAGCACTGTCTGCTGGTTCTCGCCAGAGCCTTTGGCCTAGGTGCCTCCATCTCGGTATCCGAGGTCCAGCACCGTCAGCTGGTCCTTGGTACTACTTTTTAGCACAGGTACCTTCTGCTTAGTAACCGTGGTCCAGCACCGTCAGTTGGTCCTCGGTAGTGCCATTAGCTCTTGTTCCTTCTGCTACCCATCCGGGTGCCAGCACTGTCTGCTGGTTCTCGCCAGAGCCTTTGGCCTAGGCGCCTCCATCTCGGTATCCGAGGTCCAGCACCATCAGCTGGTCCTTGGTAGTGCTTTTTAGCACAGGTACCTTCTGCTTAGTAACCGTGTTCCAGCACCGTCAGTTGGTCCTCGGTAGTGCCATTGGCTCTTGTTCCTTCTGCTACCCATCCGGGTGCCAGCACTGTCTGCTGGTTCTCGCCAGAGCCTTTGGCCTAGGTGCCTCCATCTCGGTATCCGAGGTCCAGCACCGTCAGCTGGTCCTTGGTAGTGCTTTTTAGCACAGGTACCTTCTGCTTAGTAACTGTGGTCCAGCACCGTCAGTTGGTCCTCGGTAGTGCCATTGGCTCTTGATCCTTCTGCTACCCATCCGGGTGCCAGCACTGTCTGCTGGTTCTCGCCACAGCCTTTGGCCTAGGTGCCTCCATCTCGGTATCCGAGGTCCTGCACCGTCAGCTGGTCCTTGGCAGTGCTTTTTAGCACAGGTACCTTATGCTTAGTAACCGTGGTCCAGCACCATCAGTTGGTCCTCGGTAGTGCCATTGGCTCTTGTTCCTTCTGCTACCCATCCGGGTGCCAGCACTGTCTGCTGGTAGATTTGAGCGACCTTTGGTTTTTTAGGGTCGAGTTTCGTTTCGTGAAACCCGACTTTTCCAAAAGTCGGGTCGAGCAAGATCGGCCGATTATAGGGAAAAGTCGGGGTCGTCCCGAAACACGAAACCCAATGTAAGTCAATGGGGAATAAAAGTCGGCAGTGAGAGGAGGACAGGAAACATACCTACAGTGCCCATTTGAATGCCAAAAGCATCAATTCTTCTTACTTAAGCTTGTCAACCTTAATTAACTTCATAATACAAGTTACGCACTGAAAAATGGGGGTTATTTGGCTAAAGTTGTGGGGGGGTAGGGCTGGCTCCAGGTTTTCATGTGCCCTGGGCGAAAGAGCACCCCTTTAACACATACCACAACTCATCATGCTCCGATACGGCAGAGAAATAGCGGTATAGTACAATGAAAAATACTTCACTTTTTACATCTCATGACGAGGCCCATCTATTTCTCCATACAGAATCATTGGTCCCATATAATGTTTGAAACAGTATATGATGAGCTCCACATAATGCTACAGTATATGTTGGTCCCCATGGATGAAGCTCCACTGTCTTATGGGCCCAAATAATGCTCCAAACATAATGGGCCCCATTTCTAATGCTCTAGTGTTTAATGGGCCCTGTAAATGCTGCTCCAGTGTCTGATGTACACCTTTTTAATGTTCCAGTGTATGGTGGGCCCCATCTATCATTCTCCAGAGTATAGTGCTCCCCAAAAATTGCTGTCCCAACATTGAAAACAATCAAATAAGTCTCCTCGCTAGGGAATCCCTGTACTAGTCTGGACTCCTCGTCATCCCCATCTTCCATCTCACTGCACAGTATTTCAACCTTGCAAGTGCTGTGATCCTGAGCAAGCAGGGGGGGCCCACTCGTTGGCGACGGCACTGGCACAGGGCCCCTGATAGTACGGTGGTGTGTCTGATGGCGGGTGGGCCGAACCTGCACTTTCATCTGCAGCTTCCTCTTTGTCACCGTGTAAGATGGAACTGTATATGGGAAGGGTAACCTGAGTTTCATCAGGGTCAGATTCAGGCCGTGTAGCGTGCGAGGGGAATGTAGTGGTCTGGGTCAATGTACCAGAAGATTCATCGAGCAGTGGCTGGGCATCAGTGCACTTGTGTCGCCCCCAGGAGTACGGTTGCCACAGTGGCATTACCTTCCTCCTAGGGAGTGTGATGTCATGCTTGGGAGCAACGAAGGATCTCTCTAGCAGGTTAACTGATTGGGCGGCATTATTCCCACGAGTCATGACCCTCCAAACAGCGTTCATGAAGGCAAAGTGTTTGTTTTACATGGGCAGTATGGTTGCAAAGCTGAACCTTAAAGGAATGTCCAGAAGGGCACCACCAGGAATGGAGCCTACGGTTAAATTCGACTCCACCTGGGAAACCTCCACCATGCCAGCTACAGAACAGATGCACACATTGCAAGCTTAATTCCGTTAACGAACGAGACTCCGTCATGCCCCGTGGTCCGAGTCCGGCTTACTAGAGGGACACGTGAGGCTCTGGCACATGAGATTGGCCAATAACTGGTGTGTCATGCCCTTACATGTCCGTGGCTGCATGTGCGCTACACTGAAAAGGCCAGCGTTTGTCGCTTACAGGTGCAGATAACCCGCTGAAGAACGTTAGTGATGGGGATCACTGATTACAATTATTACCCGCGAACGATGATTTCCCAGTAAGTGCAGGTCAACTGCAGTTCCGGAATTAGGCCTAACCGTCATTCCTGAAAAAATGAAAAACTTACGTGTGCAAACCACAGGTGCTATAGCTTGCTTAACAGCTCGCCAGACGTTCTCATGCCCAGTATGGATTACACGTGATTGCACAAAGGTGAGAAAGGGTACCGTATCCCCGGATAACATGTATGGATAGCGTACACATTCAAAATATATGTCTATACATCAGGAGGCAGGCTCAGACGGTGTTAGGCCCAGTATGGCTTGCACGTGATTGCACAAAGGTGAGAAAGGGTACCGTATCCCCGGATAACATGTATGGATAGCGTACACATTCAAAATATATGTCTATACATCAGGAGGCAGGCTCAGACGGTGTTAGGCCCAGTATGGCTTGCACGTGATTGCACAAAGGTGAGAAAGGGTACCGTATCCCCGGATAACATGTATGGATAGCGTACACATTCAAAATATATGTCTATACATCAGGAGGCAGGCTCAGACGGTGTTAGGCCCAGTGTGGATTGCACGTGATTGCACAAAGGTGAGAAAGAGTACCGTATCCCCGGATAACATGTATGGATAGCGTACACATTCAAAATATATGTCTATACATCAGGAGGCAGGCTCAGACGGTGTTAGGCCCAGAATGGATTGCACGTGATTGCACAAAGGTGAGAAAGGGTAGCGTATCCCCGGATAACATGTATGGATAGCGTACACATTCAAAATATATGTCTATACATCAGGAGGCAGGCTCAGACGGTGTTAGGCCCAGTATGGATTGCACGTGATTGCACAAAGGTGAAAAAGGTTACCGTATCCCCGGATAACATGTATGGATAGCGTACACATTCAAAATATATGTCTATACATCAGGAGGCAGGCTCAGACGGTGTTAGGCCCAGTATGGATTGCACGTGATTGCACAAAGGTGAGAAAGGGTACCGTATCCCCGGATAACATGTATGGATAGCGTACACATTCAAAATATATGTCTATATATCAGGAGGCAGGCTCAGACGGTGTCAGGCACAGTATGGATTTGACGGCCCAGACTACACAGCGGAGGAGCAGGGAGAGGTAAAGATTGCAAATGCTGGGGCCCTGCCCAAGCAAGGGGGGCCCACTCGTGGGCGTCGGTACTGGCACTGGGCCCCTCATAGTACGGCGATGTGTCTGACGGCGGGTGTGCACCACCACCGTCAGAGACACTTGATTGCACTATGAGGGACCCTGTGTCAGTGCCCACGCCCAAGAGTCGGCCTACCCACTTGTCCAGGGCAACGGCACTCGCACGGTGTTGTGCGCTAGGTGGTGACCCCGGCCATGGGGGGGGGAGGCAGCACAGTTAGGGAGTTTTAGAAAGTGGCATATGTTGATGTTGGACATTCAGCTGATGCAAAAGGCGAAATAGGTCAAGTCCCAGGAAGAGGTGGACCAAAGCAAGCCATTTTTCTGTCACCCTATGTGTCATCAGGCGAAGGTGGGACAAAATCCTTGGAAACCCATGCATGGTTCATTTTAATGAAGGTTAGATCATCCACATTTTGGGTTGACAGACGGGTCCTTTTTTCTGTCAGGATTGATCCAGCTGCACTGAAGACTCTTTCCGATAGCACACTTGCAGCTGGGCAAGCGAGCTCCTGTAAGGCATATTGTGCCAATTCAGGCCAGGTGTCCAGTTTAGCGGCCCAATAGTCAAAGGGGAATGACCTGTGTGGCAGAACATCGATATGGGAGGAAAAGTAGTTTGTAACCATAGTTGACAACTGCTGTCTCCTGTCACTTTCCATCGATGCAGTATTACCAGTTGTGTGAGCGGTACTTCAAAAATCAGTCCACAACATTGTCATGAAACCCCTGTCTCCAACGCCACTTCTGCTGTGTGCACCATGAACACCTCTGCCAAGCTGCCCCCGGCCCGTACGGCTCGTGTGGGAACCATCACCGCTGCTGTGTGCTGGGAATGCCTCAAGCAACCGATTTACCAGAGTTGCTTGTTTATTAGCCAATATTAGGTCAAGGTTCTCCTGTGGCATGATGTTTTGTAATTTGCCTTTATAGCGTGGATCCAGGATGCTGGCCAAACAGTAGTCGTCATCGATCATCATTTTGGCAATGCAGGGGTCCCTTTTTAGAATCTGCAAGGCATAATCTGACATGTGGGCCAATGTTCCCGGTGTCAATGATGCACTGCGAGTGCTGGTTGGAGGAGCACTTTCTGGCAAATTCACATCCCTCCAGTCACGCACAAACCCTGTACCAGACCTTGCCACCCCAACAATTTCACTTGCCCCATGAGATGCATCCTCCTCCCCTAAGTAATCATCCCCATCATCATCCTCCTCCTCCTCTTCTTCCTCCACCTCGTCCAGGAGAGGTCCCTGAGCAGACAATGGCTGAATGTCATCAAGGATTCCCTCCTCCTCTTCCTCCTCATCAACATTGGCTGCAGACGCCTGCTCCTTAAGGTGCGTCAAAGTTTGCATGAGCAGACGCATAAGTGGGATGCTCATGCTTAGGATGGCGTCGTGTATACTCCCACAAATGCATTATGGCCTGCCTCTGCTCGCACAGCCGCTCCACCATGTGCAGGGTGGAGTTCCACCTTGTTGCAATGTCGATAATGAGGCGGTGGTTGGGAAGGTGGAGCAATCGCTGCAGCTTCTGCATACGAACGGAGTGTACAGGCGACCGGCGGATGTGCGCGCACAGTCTTTCGCACCTTCTGGAGCAGGGCTGTTAACTCCGGACAATTTTTGAGGAAGCACTGCACCACCAGGTTCAAGGTGTGAGCCAAGCAAGGTATGTGGCTGAGTTTTGAAAAGGCTATGGCTGCCACAAAATTACGGCCGTTATCACTAACTACCTTGCCTGCCTCAAGATGTACACTGCCCATCCATGACTCAGTTTGTCGCTTCAAGTACTCGGCCAGCACCTCGGTGGTTTGTCTGTCGCCCAAACACATCATCTGCAACACAGCCTGCTGACGCTTTCCACTAGCTGCTCGATAGGGGGACACCTCGTGTGCAACAGTGGCAGCTGCAGATGGATTGCTCGTACGACTGCGCTCTGTGGACGAGCTTTCGCTTCTGGAGGAGGAGGAGGAGGAGGGTCGAACGCCTACAGCCAACTGTTTCCTATACCGTGGGCTAGGCAGCACTGTCCCACCACCGCTGTCCCCTGTGGACCCTGCATCCACCACATTAACCCAGTGCGCAGTGATGGACACGTAACGGCCCTGGCCATGCCGATTGGACCATGCATCAGTTGTGAGGTGCACCTTTCCACTCACTGACTGCTTGAGTGCATGGACAATGCGGTCTTTTACATGATGGTGGAGGGCTGGGATGGCTTTGCGAGAGAAGAAGTGGCGACTGGGTAGGTCATAGCGTGGTACTGCATAGGCCATGAGTTCGCGGAAAGCTGCGCTTTCCACCAACCGATAGGGCATCATCTCAAACGAGATTAGTTTGGCAATGTGGGTGTTCAAACCCAGTGTACGCGGATGAGAGACTGAGTACTTTCTTGACCTACTCATAGTGTCTGGGAGGGTGAGCTGGACTTGAGAGCTGCATATGGTGGAAGTAGCGGTGGACAGGGCAGACTGAGAGAGGGTTGATGATGGTGATGGAGTTGGTGTTCTTTCTGATGGCCTAGATTCAGTATTTCGTTGATATAACAGTGGGATTCCCTGACTGCTGTGGCCTTGCAACGACACCTCAACATTTGCTGCTGTGCTAACCGGTGGGCTTACAGTGGGGGAAACAATGAAGCGTTGCTGACTACCTTCTTTGTGATCAGTTGCACATGTGGCACTTGAGGTTTGGTGTTGTGTCCACGCTTGCAAGTGCATGCTGGTTAAATGTCTAAGCATGCAACTGGTATTCAAATTTTTCAGATTTTTCCCTCGGCTAAAGGTCTTTGCGCACTTCTTACAGATAACCTTGGCCTGATCATGAGGATTTTGTTCAAAACAGTGCCACACTGCACTCTTCCTACTTTGGCAGACATTTTGCGGCCTAGCACGCTGTTATATTTTGACCCTCTGGACAAGCTGTCCAGCAACTCTTTTGATTTTTGGAACCTGTCTTTGGAGTGCTCCGGGCCTGCAATCTCAATTATTAATACAAGAAGGGTTTAGAATATTATCATGAATGTATATCCCCTAAAATTGGTACTTTATTAATAATAAAAAACCACTAGTGTGGTCATACACCAAAAGAAAACGTGACAAATACACAACAAAAGAAAAAGGTTTTCAAACAGAAAACCCACATTTGGGACAACTAGGAATCCCTGATAATTCTGAGCTTGTACCTGCCTGGCCGCGGAGGTTGGCATCCTAGGGGGAACGTTGTGGCGCCCCCGCTCAACGATGGCTATCCCTAGGGGCCCTGATATACCCTGCAGCCGCTAATGACACCCTCTACCTGATAGCTGAGGGGACCCCTAATGCTAGACAGAGATATAACTGCTCTAAAGAGGATCCTGTGTCCCACAAGGATTAAAAACAATGGTAGAACACACTTGGCATCTGGTGGTACATATGGGAATTATCCTGCATAAAGCTACTCCACATGAGATTTCAATCAGATAATATAATGTATCGATGGAATGCATATATAATAATGCTAACGAGATTAATCACCAAATCCATGTAGTTCATTCAGTGATACCCCAGCCTCATATAAAGATACTAATATACTGATGCAAACAGAAATCCACCTTCAACATCACCAGCGGCTTAGTTCACTGGCATCTCATTAATTAGCATATCTTTAATGCCCCGTTACAATCTGGCATAACTAATGGAGCATTTACTTTTCTCATCCATGAGTAATGTACACAAAATTGCAACAGCGATACTCATCTTGTGTCACCTGCCACCTGCCATCAATTGGTTAACGCCTCAAAGTGTTCAAAGTGCTCCGGGCCTGCCAGATAACAGCTGTTGCGATGTCGATGTCTGCTGTGGATGCTCCTCATCTGAGCTATTGGAAGCAGCACCCTCTTCCCCCAATGGATGCCAATCTGGGTCAACAACTGGGTCATCCATCACCTCCTCTTCAATGTCATGTGCACCTTCCTCTGTGTCACCGTGTATGGTGGTATAGTGTGCGGGAAGGGGCACCTGCGTCTCATCAGGGTCAGAATCTGGCTCTGTACACTGCAAGGACAATGTAGTGCTCTGAGTGAATGTACCAGCAGAATCATCTATCAGCGGCTGTGCATCAGTGCACTCCATGTCAGATTCATCTTGGCCTGGGTAATTCACCATTTGACTTGATAATCCAGGCATAGTATGTGAAAACAGCTCCATGGAGTAATCAGTAGTATGGCCTGCATCATCCTTCAATCTTGGCTGGGGTGAAGGACACAAGGAAAGGTGTGGTTCATGAACATGAGCCTCCAATGACGACTCAGTGCTTTTATTTATTACAACTTCAGAAGAGGAGGCGATAGAGCTGGAGGCTGAGTCAGCAATCTAAGACAAAACTTTTTCCTGAAGCTCTGGCTTTAAAAGCGGTTTGCCAACTCCTAGAAAACTAAGCCTTCAAGGCCTTGTGGAGCCAGACGATGACGCAGGCTCAACACCTAATGCATTCGGTCCTATTTTGCTTTTGCCACTACCATCAGATCTACCACCAACACCATCATTACCAGCTGCTAACCCCCGCCCAATTCCACGGCCTCTTCCACCAGCCTTCCTCATTTTTGGTAGAAATGTAGACAAAATCCAACAAACTATATACTAATGTAAAACAAGGTACAAGGTGTCTATAGGACAGGGGAGATTTTGAATTTCTGCAGACACTTGTGGACACTGGACACTTTTGGATTGTGTGAGGCCCACTGAATATCAGAGCGCTATGTCACAGGTTCGATGGCACAGGTGTGAAAAAAGTGACTACAGGATAAGGGAGATTTTGAATTTCTGCACACACTAGTGGACACTGGACACTTTTGGATTGTGTGAGGCCCACTGAATTTCAGAGCACTATGTCACAGGCTCGATGGCACAGGTGTGAAAAAAGTGACTACAGGATCACAGAGATTTTGAATTTCTGCACACACTAGTGGACACTGGACACTTTTGGATTGTGTGAGGCCCACTGAATATCAGAGCGCTATGTCACAGGCTCGATGGCACAGGTGTGAAAAAAGTGACTACAGGATCACAGAGATTTTGAATTTCTGCACACACTAGTGGACACTGGACACTTTTGGATTGTGTGAGGCCCACTGAATATCAGAGCGCTATGTCACAGGCTCGATGGCACAGGTGTGAAAAAAGTGACTACAGGATAAGGGAGATTTTGAATTTCTGCACACACTAGTGGACACTGGACACTTTTGGATTGTGTGAGGCCCACTGAATATCAGAGTGCTATGTCACAGGCTCGATGGCACAGGTGTGAAAAAAGTGACTACAGGATAAGGGAGATTTTGAATTTCTGCACACACTAGTGGACACTGGACACTTTTGGATTGTGTGAGGCCCACTGAATATCAGAACGCTATGTCACAGGCTCGATGGCACAGGTGTGAAAAAAGTGACTACAGGATCACAGAGATTTTGAATTTCTGCACACACTAGTGGACACTGGACACTTTTGGATTGTGTGAGACCCACTGAATATCAGAGCGCTATGTCACAGGCTCGATGGCACAGGTGTGAAAAAAGTGACTACAAGATAAGGGAGATTTTGAATTTCTGTACACACTAGTGGAGATTGGACACTTTTGGATTGTGTGAGGCCCACTGAATATCAGAGCGCTATGTCACAGTGGATGGCCATGGAACAAGGAGGTGGAATAAGATTCTGCAGGTGAACAACTGGCTACGTCGATGGTGTCTTCAGCAACGATTTGGATTTCTGGATCACGGAGTGAACTACTTATACGATGGACTACTTGCTAGAGATGGGGTGCACCTTACGAAGACTGGAAAGCATGTATTTGGAAGTTGCCTTGCTACACTTGTAAGGAGAGCTTTAAACTAGAACAACATGGGAAGGGAAGCAAAAGACCAGAAAAAGCCATACACCTGACAAATGCTATTGAGAACTCTGCTATTAGAAGTGGAAAGGAAGAACAAAGACGAAAGAATCTAATTAATAAAAATATTGGAGAAAGAGAAACCAATCACAAACTAAAATGTTTCTATACTAATGCACAAAGCATGGGCAACAAACAAGGAGAATTGGAACTACTAACACAGGAAAAGAAATATGATGCCATTGGAATCACTGAAACTTGGTGGGACAATACACATGATTGGAATACAAGACTAGAAGGATACAACTTATTTGCAAGAAACAGACTTGATAAACGAGGACGGGGTGTCGCATTGTATATTAGAAACACGTATATCTGCACAGAGATTGAAGTTTCAGAGACTGGGAGTTCTGTGGAAACTGTTTGGGTAAGAATACAAGGACAGAACAATGGAAAGGACACCATTGTAGGCATTTACTACAGGCCGCCTGTGCAAGCTGAAGATATGGATAAACTCTTTATGCATCAAATGGCCAAGTTCTCCAAAAAATATGACATAGTTGTCATGGGAGATTTCAACTATCCAGACATTTGTTGGGAATCTCTCTCAGGCAAAACTAACAGGTCAAGGAAATTCTTATCCTCTCTTGCTGACAACTTTATCTTCCAAAAGGTAAGGGAGAAAACAAGGGGAACTGCTACCTTGGATCTAATCCTTATAAACAGGGTGGAAATGGTTGAGGAGGTAAAAGTGGCTGGGACCCTAGGAGGTAGCGACCATGCTATTTTAGAATTTTGGATAACTAGAGGCGGAAGACCTGTGAAGACTCAGACGTCAAGGTTAGATTTCAGAAAGGCAGATTTTAAGGGATTCAGAAAGAGAATTGGAGGGATCTAATGGCTGGATATCCTTAATGACAAAAATGTCCAGGAAGGATGGGAAATCTTGAAAAATGAAATTCTCAAAGCACAGTTGTTAACAATTACGAAAAGAGGGAAGAATAGGAAGCATTTAAGGAAACCAGGATGGATGAACACAGAACTTAAGCACATGCTAAAAAGGAAGAAAAAAATGTTTATAAAATGGAAAGAGGGAGGCATATCTAAAGAAGAATATAATGCTGTCTGCAGAACCTGCAGGGCACAAATCAGATTATCTAAAGCTGAAAATGAATTGAGGCTTGCAAGAGATGTCAAAAGCAATAATAAAGGATTTTGGGGATATGTCAAAAGTAAAAGAAAAGTCAAAGATGCTATAGGATTTTTACAGGATGAAAATGATGAAATGGTAAGACAGGATGGTGAGAAGGCTGAACTTTTAAATTCCTATTTTGCATCTGTTTTCTCTCAAAAAGGAAATGTAACATCAACTGTTCTTCACTGTCCTATTAAAGGAATAGAAGAATCCAGGATATCTATAAACAGAAAGATAGTGAGGAAACACTTAGCTAACCTAAATTAATTCAAGTCTCCAGGTCCAGATGAATTACACCCCAGAGTACTGAAGGAGATAGCAGAAGAAATTTTTGAACCCCTCTCCATAATCTTTGAAAATTCTTGGAGAACAGGAGAAGTGCCAGAAGACTGGAGAAGAGCAAATGTTGTTCCTATCTTCAAAAAGGGGAAGAAGGTGGACCCAGGCAACTATAGACCGGTGAGTCTGACTTCTATACCAGAAAAGATCTTTGAACAAATTATTAAACAACATGTATGTCAATACCTGGATAAGAATGAAGTGATTAAACAGAGTCAGCATGGGTTTGTAACTAATAAGTCATGTCAGACTAACTTAATTTACTTCTATGATGGTATCACTGATTGGGTGGATCAAGGAAATGCTGTAGATATAGTTTATCTTGACTTCAGCAAAGCATTTGACAAAGTATCTCATACAATCCTTATTGAAAAAATGACTAAGTATGGAATGGACAAGGCAACTGTTAGGTGGATTCATAACTGGCTTAGTGATCGGACCCAAAGAGTGGTCGTAAATGGCTGCACATCCAGTTGGAAGAATGTCTCAAGTGGGGTACCACAGGGCTCTGTCCTGGGCCCTGTATTGCTCAACATCTTTATCAATGATTTAGATGAAGGAATTGAGGGTAAACTGATTAAATTTGCTGATGACACAAAGCTAGGAGGGATAGCTAATACTATAGAAGAAAGAGAGAGGATTCAAAAAGATTTAAATAAACTGGAGAAGTGGGCAGCAACTAACAGAATGGTTTTTAACTGGAAGAAATGCAAAGTACTACATCTGGGCAATAAAAATGAAAAAAGCATATATAGAATGGGAGGAATAGGGCTAAGTGACAGCACATGTAAAAAATACTTGGGTATACTAATAGATCACAGACTGAATATGAGTCAACAGTGTGATGCAGCAGCAAAAAAGGCAAATGCAATTCTAGGATGTATTAACAGAAGCATACAGTCTAGATCACGTGAAGTCATTATTTCCCTCTACTCCTCTTTGGTCAGACCTCACCTGGAATATTGTGTCCAGTTTTGGGCACCACATTTTAAAAAAGACATCAACAAACTGGAGCAAGTTCAGAAAAGAGCGACCAGAATGGTGACCGGTCTGCAAACCCTGTCTTATGAGGAAAGGTTGCAGGATTTGGGAATGTTTAGTTTGCAAAAGAGAAGACTGAGAGGAGACTGAATAGCTGTCTACAAATATCTAAAGGGCTGTCACATTGTAGAAGGATCAACTTTATTCTCATTTGCACAAGGAAAGACTAGAAGCAATGGGATGAAACTGAATGGGAGGAGACACAGATTAGATATTAGGAAAAACTTTTTGACAGTTAGAGTGATCAATGAGTGGAACAGGCAGCCACGAGAAGTGGTGAGTTCTCCTTCAATGGAAGTCTTCAAACAGAGGCTGGACAGACATCTGACTGGGATGATTTAGTGAATCCTGCTTTGAGCAGGGGGTTGGACCAGATGGCCCAGGTGGTCCCTTCTAACTCTACGATTCTATGATTCTATGATTCTATGACAGGCTCGATGGCACAGGTGTGAAAAAAGTGACTACAGGATAAGGGAGATTTTGAATTTCTGCACACACTAGTGGACACTGGCACTTTTGGATTGTGTGAGGCCCACTGAATATCAGAGCGCTATGTCACAGGCTCGATGGCACAGGTGTGAAAAAAGTGAATACAGGATAAGGGAGATTTTGAATTTCTGCACACACTAGTGGACACTGGACACTTTTGGATTGTGTGAGGCCCACTGAATATCAGAGCGCTATGTCACAGGCTCGATGGCACAGGTATGAAAAAAGTGACTACAGGATCACAGAGATTTTGAATTTCTGAACACACTAGTGGACACTGGATATTTTTGGATTGTGTGAGGCCCACTGAATATCAGAGCGCTATGTCACAGGCTCGATGGCACAGGTGTGAAAAAAGTGACTACAGGATAAGGGAGATTTTGAATTTTTGCACACACTAGTGGACACTGGACACTTTTGGATTGTGTGAGGCCCACTGAATATCAGAGCGCTATGTCACAGGCTCGATGGCACAGGTGTGAAAAAAGTGACTACAGGATCACAGAGATTTTGAATTTCTGCACACACTAGTGGACACTGGACACTTTTGGATTGTGTGAGGCCCACTGAATATCAGAGCGCTATGTCACAGGCTCGATGGCACAGGTGTGTGACTACAGGATAAGGGAGATTTTGAATTTCTGCACACACTAGTGGACACTGGACACTTTTGGATTGTGTGAGGCCCACTGAATATCAGAGCACTATGTCACAGGCTCGATGGCACAGGTGTGAAAAAAGTGACTACAGGATCACAGAGAATTTGAATTTCTGCACACACTAGTGGACACTGGACACTTTTGGATTGTGTGAGGCCCACTGAATATCAGAGCGCTATGTCACAGGCTCGATGGCACAGGTGTGAAAAAAGTGACTACAGGATCACAGAGATTTTGAATTTCTGCACACACTAGTGGACACTGGACACTTTTGGATTGTGTGAGGCCCACTGAATATCAGAGCGCTATGTCACAGGCTCGATGGCACAGGTGTGAAAAAAGTGATTACAGGATAAGGGAGATTTTGAATTTCTGCACACACTAGTGGACACTGGACACTTTTGGATTGTGTGAGGCCCACTGAATATCAGAGCGCTATGTCACAGGCTCGATGGCACAGGTGTGAAAAAAGTGACTACAGGATAAGGGAGATTTTGAATTTCTGCACACACTAGTGGACACTGGACACTTTTGGATTGTGTGAGGCCCACTGAATATCAGAGTGCTATGTCACAGGCTCGATGGCACAGGTGTGAAAAAAGTGACTACAGGATAAGGGAGATTTTGAATTTCTGCACACACTAGTGGACACTGGACACTTTTGGATTGTGTGAGGCCCACTGAATATCAGAACGCTATGTCACAGGCTCGATGGCACAGGTGTGAAAAAAGTGACTACAGGATCACAGAGATTTTGAATTTCTGCACACACTAGTGGACACTGGACACTTTTGGATTGTGTGAGACCCACTGAATATCAGAACGCTATGTCACAGGCTCGATGGCACAGTTGTGAAAAAAGTGACTACAAGATAAGGGAGATTTTGAATTTCTGTACACACTAGTGGAGATTGGACACTTTTGGATTGTGTGAGGCCCACTGAATATCAGAGCGCTATGTCACAGTGGATGGCCATGGAACAAGGAGGTGGAATAAGATTCTGCAGGTGAACAACTGGCTACGTCAATGGTGTCTTCAGCAATGATTTGGATTTCTGGATCACGGAGTGAACTACTTATACGATGGACTACTTGCTAGAGATGGGGTGCACCTTACGAAGACTGGAAAGCATGTATTTGGAAGTTGCCTTGCTACACTTGTAAGGAGAGCTTTAAACTAGAACAACATGGGAAGGGAAGCAAAAGACCAGAAAAAGCCATACACCTGACAAATGCTATTGAGAACTCTGCTATTAGAAGTGGAAAGGAAGAACAAAGACGAAAGAATCTAATTAATAAAAATATTGGAGAAAGAGAAACCAATCACAAACTAAAATGTTTCTATACTAATGCACAAAGCATGGGCAACAAACAAGGAGAATTGGAACTACTAACACAGGAAAAGAAATATGATGTCATTGGTATCACTGAAACTTGGTGGGACAATACACATGATTGGAATACAAGACTAGAAGGATACAACTTATTTGCAAGAAACAGACTTGATAAACGAGGACGGGGTGTCGCATTGTATATTAGAAACGCGTATATCTGCACAGAGATTGAAGCTTCAGAGACTAGGAGTTCTGTGGAAACTGTTTGGGTAAGAATACAAGGACAGAACAATGGAAAGGACACCATTGTAGGCATTTACTACAGGCCACCTGTGCAAGCTGAAGATATGGATAAACTCTTTATGCATCAAATGGCCAAGTTCTCCAAAAAATATGACATAGTTGTCATGGGAGATTTCAACTATCCAGACATTTGTTGGGAATCTCTCTCAGGCAAAACTAACAGGTCAAGGAAATTCTTATCCTCTCTTGCTGACAACTTTATCTTCCAAAAGGTAAGGGAGAAAACAAGGGGAACTGCTACCTTGGATCTAATCCTTATAAACAGGGAGGAAATGGTTGAGGAGGTAAAAGTGGCTGGGACCCTAGGAGGTAGCGACCATGCTATTTTAGAATTTTGGATAACTAGAGGCGGAAGACCTGTGAAGACTCAGACATCAAGGTTAGATTTCAGAAAGGCAGATTTTAAGGGATTCAGAAAGAGAATTGGAGGGATCCAATGGCTGGATATCCTTAATGACAAAAATGTCCAGGAAGGATGGGAAATCTTGAAAAATGAAATTCTCAAAGCACAGTTGTTAACAATTACGAAAAGAGGGAAGAATAGGAAGCATTTAAGGAAACCAGGATGGATGAACACAGAACTTAAGCACATGCTAAAAAGGAAGAAAAAAATGTTTATAAAATGGAAAGAGGGAGGCATATCTAAAGAAGAATATAATGCTGTCTGCAGAACCTGCAGGGCACAAATCAGATTATCTAAAGCTGAAAATGAATTGAGGCTTGCAAGAGATGTCAAAAGCAATAATAAAGGATTTTGGGGATATGTCAAAAGTAAAAGAAAAGTCAAAGATTCTATAGGATTTTTACAGGATGAAAATGATGAAATGGTAAGACAGGATGGTGAGAAGGCTGAACTTTTAAATTCCTATTTTGCATCTGTTTTCTCTCAGAAAGGAAATGTAACATCAACTGTTCTTCACTTTCCTATTAAAGGAATAGAAGAATCCAGGATATCTATAAACAGAAAGATAGTGAGGAAACACTTAGCTAACCTAAATTAATTCAAGTCTCCAGGTCCAGATGAATTACACCCCAGAGTACTGAAGGAGATAGCAGAAGAAATTTTTGAACCCCTCTCCATAATCTTTGAAAATTCTTGGAGAACAGGAGAAGTGCCAGAAGACTGGAGAAGAGCAAATGTTGTTCCTATCTTCAAAAAGGGGAAGAAGGTGGACCCAGGCAACTATAGACCGGTGAGTCTGACTTCTATACCAGAAAAGATCTTTGAACAAATTATTAAACAACATGTATGTCAATACCTGGATAAGAATGAAGTGATTAAACAGAGTCAGCATGGGTTTGTAACTAATAAGTCATGTCAGACTAACTTAATTTACTTCTATGATGGTATCACTGATTGGGTGGATCAAGGAAATGCTGTAGATATAGTTTATCTTGACTTCAGCAAAGCATTTGACAAAGTATCTCATACAATCCTTATTGAAAAAATGACTAAGTATGGAATGGACAAGGCAACTGTTAGGTGGATTCATAACTGGCTTAGTGATCGGACCCAAAGAGTGGTCGTAAATGGCTGCACATCCAGTTGGAAGAATGTCTCAAGTGGGGTACCACAGGGCTCTGTCCTGGGCCCTGTATTGCTCAACATCTTTATCAATGATTTAGATGAAGGAATTGAGGGTAAACTGATTAAATTTGCTGATGACACAAAGCTAGGAGGGATAGCTAATACTATAGAAGAAAGAGAGAGGATTCAAAAAGATTTAAATAAACTGGAGAAGTGGGCAGCAACTAACAGAATGGTTTTTAACTGGAAGAAATGCAAAGTACTACATCTGGGCAATAAAAATGAAAAAAGCATATATAGAATGGGAGGAATAGGGCTAAGTGACAGCACATGTAAAAAATACTTGGGTATACTAATAGATCACAGACTGAATATGAGTCAACAGTGTGATGCAGCAGCAAAAAAGGCAAATGCAATTCTAGGATGTATTAACAGAAGCATACAGTCTAGATCACGTGAAGTCATTATTTCCCTCTACTCCTCTTTGGTCAGACCTCACCTGGAATATTGTGTCCAGTTTTGGGCACCACATTTTAAAAAAGACATCAACAAACTGGAGCAAGTTCAGAAAAGAGCGACCAGAATGGTGACCGGTCTGCAAACCCTGTCTTATGAGGAAAGGTTGCAGGATTTGGGAATGTTTAGTTTGCAAAAGAGAAGACTGAGAGGAGACTGAATAGCTGTCTACAAATATCTAAAGGGCTGTCACATTGTAGAAGGATCAACTTTATTCTCATTTGCACAAGGAAAGACTAGAAGCAATGGGATGAAACTGAATGGGAGGAGACACAGATTAGATATTAGGAAAAACTTTTTGACAGTTAGAGTGATCAATGAGTGGAACAGGCAGCCACGAGAAGTGGTGAGTTCTCCTTCAATGGAAGTCTTCAAACAGAGGCTGGACAGACATCTGACTGGGATGATTTAGCGAATCCTGCTTTGAGCAGGGGGTTGGACCAGATGGCCCAGGTGGTCCCTTCTAACTCTACGATTCTATGATTCTATGATTCTATGACAGGCTCGATGGCACAGGTGTGAAAAAAGTGACTACAGGATAAGGGAGATTTTGAATTTCTGCACACACTAGTGGACACTGGCACTTTTGGATTGTGTGAGGCCCACTGAATATCAGAGCGCTATGTCACAGGCTCGATGGCACAGGTGTGAAAAAAGTGAATACAGGATAAGGGAGATTTTGAATTTCTGCACACACTAGTGGTCACTGGACACTTTTGGATTGTGTGAGGCCCACTGAATATCAGAGCGCTATGTCACAGGCTCGATGGCACAGGTGTGAAAAAAGTGACTACAGGATAAGGGAGATTTTGAATTTCTGCACACACTAGTGAACACTGGACACTTTTGGATTGTGTGAGGCCCACTGAATATCAGAGCGCTATGTAACAGGCTAGATGGCACAGGTGTGAAAAAAGTGACTACAGGATAAGGGAGATTTTGAATTTTTGCACACACTAGTGGACACTGGACACTTTTGGATTGTGTGAGGCCCACTGAATATCAGAGCGCTATGTCACAGGCTCGATGGCACAGGTGTGAAAAAAGTGACTACAGGATCACAGAGATTTTGAATTTCTGCACACACTAGTGGACACTGGACACTTTTGGATTGTGTGAGGCCCACTGAATATCAGAGCGCTATGTCACAGGCTCGATGGCACAGGTGTGAAAAAAGTGACTACAGGATAAGGGAGATTTTGAATTTCTGCACACACTAGTGGACACTGGACACTTTTGGATTGTGTGAGGCCCACTGAATATCAGAGCGCTATGTCACAGGCTCGATGGCACAGGTGTGAAAAAAGTGACTACAAGATAAGGGAGATTTTGAATTTTTGCACACACTAGTGGACACTGGACACTTTTGGATTGTGTGAGGCCCACTGAATATCAGAGCGCTATGTCACAGGCTCGATGGCACAGGTGTGAAAAAAGTGACTACAGGATAAGGGAGATTTTGAATTTCTGCACACACTAATGGACACTGGACACTTTTGGATTGTGTGAGGCCCACTGAATATCAGAGCGCTATGTCACAGGCAGAAATTTGCTAGTGTATCACAAACTACAAGGTTTATGTAGAATTGGGCAGAATAGGAATCTCCCTAGAGTGTAGGTCAAGTCCTCCACTTATCCTTCCACAGTGACACACAGATAGCTTCACTGTGGCCGTGAAAACAGCCGTTACACGGTTCTGAGAGGAGCGTGCACGTACACGGCTGTCCGGTGTACGTAAAATTGTCAAGCTCCGTGTTTTTTAAGTATACGGACTGACACACGCTGTCTCTCTATAGTTTTGAATGTGATCAAACAGCAAATATATTTACAGTAACTGTTTGAAAGCTAGACAAAACTAGTAGGTGCAGGTCTGTAAGAACGGAACATGTCCTCGACTTATTCTCACAGAGTGACACACAGATAGCTTCACTGTGGCCGTGATAACAGCCGTTACACGGTACTGAGAGGAGCATGCACGTACACGGCTGTCCGGTGTATGTAAAATTGTCAAGCTCCGTGTTTTTTAAGTATACGGACTGACACACGCTGTCTCTCTATAGTTTTGAATGTGATCAAACAGCAAATATATTTAACTGTTTGAAAGCTAGACAAAACTAGTAGGTGCAGGTCTGTAAGAACGGAACATGTCCTCGACTTATTCTCACAGAGTGACACACAGATAGCTTCACTGTGGCTGTGATAACAGCCATTACACGGTACTGTGTGAGGAGCGTACACCGCTGTATGGTGTGAAAAAATGCACGCTCAGTACCTCAGCAGGACAAAAAAAAAAATTGGGATTGCTTTTAAAAAAGCAGTTTGCAGAGCAGTGGGTAAACAGCAATGCAGCTGTCAGGAAGCCTTAGAAGGCAGCCTAACAACCAACACCGCTGATCCACCACAATATAGCCTCCCCTTGCACTGCACACACAGTGACTGGTGTGTTGTACAGGCAAAATCACTAGCAGCAGAAGCAGTTTTTTTTTCTTCTCCCTAACGCTCTCCCTAAAGAATCAGCAGCAGCAACCTCTCCCTATGCTAAGATCGGCAGAAGTAAGATGGCGGTCGGCGTGCACGCCCTTTTATATCCCCTGTGACGCCCACCAAAGCAAGCCAATCACTTGCATGCCCTTCTGAAAGATGGTGGTGACCCCTGCCTATGTCATCACGTTGCCCACAGTGTCCGTGGATCCTGATTGGCTGAAAAAGAGCGCAAAACAAACTTTTGAAACGTGACTTTGGCGCGTAAGTCGCCGACCTCGTGGCCCACCTCATCCTAGGGTCGGGTTTCGTTTCATGAAACCCGACTTTGCCAAAAGTCGGCGACTTTTGAAATTTTTCGACCCGTTTCGCTCAACTCTATCTGCTGGTTCTCGCCAGTTTCTCAGCCTTCTTGTACCTTCAGCTACATTTCCAAGATCAAACTTTTTGAAATTGTCTTTGGTAATCCTTATTGATCTCCATGACGACGTCCCTGATGACGACGACCCTGAAGACCACACCAAAGAAGACCAGAAATATGACCCTAAATAATAAGACCAAGAGGACAAAGAACATGAAGACAACCACCAAGATACAGAAGAAAAGACAGAAGAACAAGAAGGAGAAGAAGCAAAAGCAGAAGAACAGAAAGCAGAAGAACATTAAGCATAAGACTAAAAATCAGCATAGAAGAAATCAAAATTATAAGCAGAAGAAGACTAAGCAGTAAATGGGGGTGAGTCCGTTCCTCCTCGTGGTGCCCCTGGAAAATGCCTGCTGCTGCAGGCCAAACTGAACGCGGACAAATCCTGTTGTAAATCTTTAGTGACAGGCAGAACGTAAGGTGTAATCTTATAACTTTTATAGATAAGTACTACAGGAATGCCTGTCACCATAAGAAAATGAAGACAAAGAAGAATAGGAAGAAGATGAAGAAATAGCATATTAAAATTAATAATAGCTGAATAAGAAGAATATGAAGAATGGAAAAAAAAATTAATGGGAAGAAGATGAAGAAGATGAATAAGGTGAAGAAAAAGTTGATGAAAAAAATGCTACTACTGCGGATCATGAAGGAGAAAGTGTGGGAGAAGTACAAAAGAAGGTGAAGAGCATGGAAGTTGTGAAACATACATATCTGACAAAATACAAAAAAGGTTAACATAGTCAATATCTTTTTAACTCCGAACGTCTTGAAAAAAAAAATTGGAATTAATGCTATGCCATGTGATTTGAATAAACCACTATGCCTTTAATGTCTTCTCCACCTCCCACAATACATTCTACATGATTCTTATTTGTTTTCAATTATGTAGAATTAGCCAACAAGGAAATAAAGGGCTTTTTTAAATTCCGATACCGGAAGTCCCATTGACTTGAATGGGACTTCCGGTATCGGAATCGGCGATACCCGATATTTTTTTTGTATCGGGCGATACCATCCGATACGATATTTTTGGGTATCGAACGGTATCGCTCAACGTTAGTCATCAGTGCTGCTGGATCAATCCTGACAGAAAAAAGGACCCGTCTGTTGACCCAAAATGTTGAAGATCTAACCTTCATTAAAATGAACCATGCATGGGTTTCAAATGATTTTGTCCCACCCTCCCCTACTGACACATAGGTTGCCATAAAAATGGCTCGCTTTTGTCCTCTTTTTCCACGGACTTGTCCAATTACTTCATTTGCAGCTGCTCAATGTCCAACATCAACATATGCCATTTTTTCCACCTCCCTAACTGGGCTGCCTCCCCCCACAAGGCCAGGGTCACCACCTGGCGCAAGCACCCATGCGATTGCCGTTGCCCTGGACAGGTGGGTGGGCCCACTCTTGGGCAACGGCACTGGCACAAGGTCCCTCATAGTACAATCAAGTGTCTCTGATGGTGGGGGTGCACACCCGCCATCAGACACACTGGCGTACTATGAGGGGCCCTGTGACGGTGCCGTCGCCAACGAGTGGGCCCCCCTGCTTGCTCAGGATCACAGCACTTGCAAATTTGAAATACTTACCTCTCCCTGCTCCACTGCCGTGACATCTTCCGAGTTTCCTGACAGTGACATTCTGGTCAGAGAGCGAGATGACATCACGTCTGTATGCCCTCTGTCTAAACAGTCCAAGTACAGTGAGATGGAAGATGGGGATGACGAGGAGTCCAGACTAGTACAGGGATTCCCTAGCTAGGAGACTTATTTAATTGTTTTCAATATTGGGACAGCAATTTTTGGGCAGCACTATACTCTGGAGAATGATCTATGAGGCCCACTATACACTGGAGCATTCCAAAGGTGGACATCAGACACTGGAGCAGCATTTACAGGGCCCATTATACACTGGAGCATTAGAAATGGGGCCCATTATATATGGAGCATTATTTGGGCCCATAACACAGTGGAGCTTCATCAATGGGGACCAACATATACTGTAGCATTATGTGGAGCTCATCATATACAGTATGGAACATTATATGGGACCAATGTTTCTGTATGGAGAAATATATGGGCCTCATTACTCTGTATAGCGCACTATGCGGTGGCCATAATACTGTATGGAGTAATAGACTGTCTGTTTTTGGAGCTATTGGAGAATTTAAAATGGATATCAGTCATAAGATGTAAGAAGTGAAGTATTTTTCATTGTACTATACCGCTATTTCTCTGCCGTATCAGAGGATCATGAACTGTGGCATGTGTTAAAAGAGCCCAGTGACAATCTTTGGCCCAGGGCCCACGAAAATCTGGAGCCAGCCCTACCCCCCCACTACTTTAGCCAAATAACCCCCAGTTTTCAATGCCTAACTATTATTATAAAGTAAATTAAGGTTGACAAGCTTAAGTAATAAGAATTGATGTTTTTGGCATTAAAATGGGCACTGTAGGTGTGTTTCCTGTCCTCCACTCCCTGCCAACCTTGGTTCCCCATTGACTTGCATTGGGTTTCGTGTTTCAGTCGGCCTTCGACTTTTCATGATAATCAGCCGATTGTGTTCGACCCGACTTTTGAGAAAGTCGGGTTTCATGAAACCCGACTCGACCCGAAAATAGGCAAAGTCGCTCATCCCTAATTAACACTGAAATAGCACACAAAGAGGACTTAAAAATCCTCCAATAATAGAAAACAGCAAAAGAGCAAAAAGGTTTACCCGTCCAGGCCTCCAGACAAATGCACTATCAGGATGCAGTGGACCCATATAATTAAGATGGCAACACAGGTGCAAGAATACCGATGAAACACAGTCTACCAGTACATGGAGGGGGCGGTTGCCTGGTATGTCAATGCACAATAAAAAACTTGTATGTGGCGCTGTTCACACTATGACCATGCACAGCATCCAGGCCAGTCTAGTAGTGACACCCTTCTATTAGCTCAGGCGGGCTGCCCAGCGCTATCAAAATGCATGCCATGTGAACAGACACTGCAGTTTACAAGACCAAATGGGCCCAACTGCACCCTGAATAAAAAGTTGAAAAAACACATTAAAAAATGTGGAGTATTAGCTGATATTTTGGCCAAAATACGTCAGCCCGTAACCTGCGCCAAAGGTCTCCACGTTTGCGGGTACCTAACACTAAATCCTAACACTGAAATAGCACACAAAGAGGACTTAAAAATCCTCCAATAATAGAAAACAGCAAAAGAGCAAAAAGGTTTACCCGTCCAGGCCTCCAGACAAATGCACTATCAGGGTGCAGTGGACCCATATAATTAAGATGGCAACACAGGTGCAAGAATACCGATGAAACACAGCCTACCAGTAC
This sequence comes from Dendrobates tinctorius, assembly GCF_039654945.1. Taxonomy (NCBI): domain Eukaryota; kingdom Metazoa; phylum Chordata; class Amphibia; order Anura; family Dendrobatidae; genus Dendrobates; species Dendrobates tinctorius. The sequence goes on from NW_027361693.1 coordinate 12,364,742, forward strand.
ATGGAGGGGGCGGTTGCCTGGTATGTCAATGCACAATAAAAAACTTGTATGTGGCGCTGTTCACACTATGACCATGCACAGCATCCAGGCCAGTCTAGTAGTGACACCCTTCTATTAGCTCAGGCGGGCTGCCCAGCGCTATCAAAATGTATGCCATGTGAACAGACACTGCAGTTTACAAGACCAAATGGGCCCAACTGCACCCTGAATAAAAAGTTGAAAAAACACATTAAAAAATGTGGAGTATTAGCTGATATTTTGGCCAAAATACGTCAGCCCGTAACCTGCGCCAAAGGTCTCCACGTTTGCGGGTACCTAACACTAAATCCTAACACTGAAATAGCACAGAAAGAGGACTTAAAAATCCTCCAATAATAGAAAACAGCAAAAGAGCAAAAAGGTTTACCCGTCCAGGCCTCCAGACAAATGCACTATCAGGGTGCAGTGGACCCATATAATTAAGATGGCAACACAGGTGCAAGAATACCGATGAAACAACTGCTCACAGCCTACCAATACATGGAGGGGGCGGTTGCCTGGTATGTTAATGCACAATAAATAACTTGCATGCAGCGCTGTTCACACTATGGCCATGCACAGCATCCAGGCCAGCCTAACAGTGACACCCTTCTATTAGCTCAGGCGGGCTGCCCAGCGCTATAAAAATGCATGCCATGTGAACAGACACCACAGTTTACAAGACCAAATGGGCCCAACTGCATCCTGAATAAAAAGTGCAAAAAAACACATTAAAAAATGTGGAGTATTAGCTGAGCTAATAGAAGGGTGTCACCATTAGGCTGGCCTGGATGCTGTGCATGGCCATAGTGTGAACAGCGCCGCATACAAGTTTTTTATTGTGCATTAACATACCAGGCAACCGCCCCCTCCATGTATTGGTAGGCTGTGAGCGGTTGTTTCATCGGTATTCTTGCACCTGTGTTACCATCTTAATTATATGGGTCCACTGCACCCTGATAGTGCATTTGTCTGGAGGCCTGGACGGGTAAACCTTTTTGCTCTTTTGCTGTTTTCTGAATTTGTGAATAACCAGAATGTCTAGTTTCTAAGTGCCATTTTTCCTTTCATGAGCTTATGTAGTACCACCTTTCCTGAATTAAAAGTACGGTAGGTATTATCTGTGATTTGGATTTATTTATGCATATGAGCGACATTAGCATGCAAATGAATTCTGCAGACTATAATACTGACACTTCTGTATATCAAACACGGCAAGTTATTACTGCTTAGGTTACAAAGGTCTAAAATCATATTACAAAAATCTTGCAGGCTATTTTTAGGTGTTACATTTTGTTAAACTGTAGGGGTCGATTGCACAATGTGCTTCAGGTATATTTCACCGCACTGAGATTTACAATTTTAAACTGCAACGTACCGTACTGAGATTATTAGCATTAACAATATAAGAGAAAGGAATTGGGCATGTTTTTCCTTCTTATTTTTTTTCATTAGAATAGTTTTCCTCTCTAATTGAATTTGGATGCAGTTCCTTGTGTGTATAATCAGTATATGAAATATGAAAAGGGGCTTAGAATAGATTAATTTAAGGGAAAATCTCTTTAAAATGCTGCAGTTTTTTGGGTATTATGGATACATGCTGAAGTATGAAAAGATCATTAATTTCATAGTTTTTAAGGATGAAGGTAGAAAATAAGTCTATCAAGTTCAACATTCTGTATAGCTTAACATCAACCTTTATTAGAACTGTCTGAATATTTATAAATTGAAATACATTCTACTCTACACCTTTGAGTAGCTGAGATTTGATAACCTGTCTTGTTACTGCAGTTCACCCATTCCCTTAACAACCTTGGACACTCTTCTCTGCACAAGCTCTAGATCAGCTATGTCCTTCTTATACATTAAAACCCCAAACTGTTCATGGTAGTGTGGCTGTGTGACTGCACTAGTGACTTTCATAGAGGTAAAGTTATGTTCATTTCTTGAGCATCAATGCCTCTTATAATCCATTTTGCTGTTCCTATGAGTTGCTTTTTTTTCTTGAAGAGGTTTTGAAAAGCATTTGGTGGAAAGATCGAGCATGTCACTTCTTTGAAAAGGAAGAATACTAAAGGAAGAATCTCCAAATTAGGCACTATTAAATCAAAAGGCTAAATCAAAAATTCTTCAAAAAAATTATTCCAAAACTTTAAAACCTTTTTAGAGCACGTCGGTAAAGGTAGAATTTCCTGGGAAGGTTTTTTACTTGAAAAATTCATCATTTTTGAATACCTTAAAAAACTGTGTGAGCATAGCTTAAGATTACATTGGGTGTACTGGGGAGCTAGAAGCAAATGCTACTAGTAATAGGTCACATTGAGCTTAAAGAGTAACTAAAAGTTTAAGTATTGTGACAGCCACTGGCAGAGTGGTAGAAGGGAGATTTGTGTCACTGCGCTTAACGGCATCAGTGATATGAAACAAGAGCATTTTTTTTCTCCAGCACACTACGTGTTGAGAGGGTTAAGTTGCATAAAAGGGCTGGTTTTATGTGGACTCTCATAGAGCGGGTGGGAGAGGGTCCACTTTATCTACCAGGCAGACCTGCCAGGACCTGCGTGAGGTCATGATCATGTGATCAATCACATGATGGAATCACAGGCTTAGGGTTAAACAGCCAAGCTCTACAGGCAGTTGGTTTTCAGCTAGCCAGGAGAAAGGAGCTCCAGAGGCTTTGTAGCTTGTTGGGCAGAGACTGAACCTGTGCTGCTCCAGAGCGAGGTGCCCCCCTCAACATACAGACTGTGTTGCAGCGTTGTTGCTTTTTTCCTTTTTGATTGTTTGTTCCGGTTTTAGCCTGTTTATGCTGCCTGATAATAAGCTAACAAGAATTTAAAGAGACGATGTACCCAGTTTTTCCTACCTTTCTGTGCCGCCATGTGAGTGAACTACCACAGTATGCTGAATAGGACTCAAGCTCTAGTGCCATTTATTGGACGTAACAATCATACAAGTCAATATTGACCCTTTAAAAATCAAAGGATCTGATTTGACTCTATGAGAAACCTATGACTGTGGTCTAGGGTTAAGTCCTCTCTTAATGTAGAGATTCATGTCTGTCATGTCAGTTTAAGAAGCCTTATAGGCCTTAAATTGTTTCTCTCAGAAATTAAATATGTAAATAGCCTTTTCTGAGAGTAGGAGGGCTTTAACTCTAGTGCCATTTATTGAAGAAGCAATCCTAAATGTCAATATTGACCGTTTAATGATCCTTGCCAAAATGAGGAGGGGCAACACTCTGAAACATGTGTCTGCAATCATAGATTCTGGTTTGGCTTTTGTCCTAAGTCATGTGATAAGACTCATTAAAGGGTTGATATTGCTTAGAAGGATTGCTACTTACAATACATTGAACTAGAGTTCAAGTCCTTTTGTTCTCTCAAGTGGCAATTTTCATATTTAAAGGCAATCTGTCAGAAGAGTTTTGATATGCAATCTGAAGACAGCTGGATTAAGCGCTGAAACAGATTTCAATGATTTGTCAGTTTTTGGCTGTGTGCTGCTGTTTACTTACAATGAAGTTTTCATCACCTGTGAATTATCACTGTCTGACTATGTGCTTGTGGAGCGCCCCACGGGGCCTGGGGGTACTCGGTACCAGGCCCGTCGTCTTCAGTGGGGGACAGTGTCACGGCGGCGGCGACCCGGTCCATGGCCCAGAGGCGTCCAGTAATAAAATAAGGGAAAGTTGTGTGGTATTTATGTGGTAAAAATGAAAATAAAGTTTATAGATGGTTATGTGGTATTCTGGTCAGAGGTGACCAGCGCTGCGGTGTGGTTCCCCTGAGACTGTTGGTGTGTCGCAGCTGAGGTGAAAATAGCCCTCCACAGGTAGAGCAATAGTCCTAGGGCAAAGATGTTAAATTAATAGTAAAAATGGCTGTGAATGTTGGGGTGCAGGAAAATGAGAGTAAGACACAGAGAGGTGCAGTTTATTTACCTTTTACTTGAAAGTGGTTGTAATCCAGAGTACCACACACAGGTGATGGAATGAGTCCGGCTCGCCTGGAGGCATTCAGGGGTCGACCTTGCCAGGTGGGGATTTAGGATCTTCCTTCTGCGCTTTTTGTGTGGGTCTCCGCTGTTTATAACTATGCTGCGACCCTCAATTGTGTGATGATTTCACTAACCTGTATGGCTGTCAGCATGAGCCTATTCCACGGGTACAGTCCTTTTCACCGTCGGTCCCGGGCTCCTTATCTGCTGTTGTGCCCTCAGTAGTGTTGAGCATTCTGATACTGCAAATATCGGGTATCGGCCGATATTCGCTGTATCGGAATTCCGATACCGAGTACCGATATTTTTTCTATATCGGATACCGGAATCAGAAGTTCCCATAATGCAATGAGCCCGCTCGATTTGATTCAGCCAATGGGAATCCTCAGAAGTGTGGGCACATCCTGTTAGGCATGTAGGCATGTTAACTATTGGCATGGCTGTGATTGGCTGCTTAAATGATGTCATCATGATGGGTGGGGCCTGCCGGTGGTCTGCACGGGCCTCTCGGGAGCCTGTGCCGGCTGCCGGGGGCCTGTTTCGGCTGCCGGTGGTCTGTGCGGGCCTGCCGGTGGTCTTGTGTGTGTGCAGGCATCATCCAATGGGACTACAAGTCCCATCGGGTGATGCCTGCTACACTGACAGTGATTGACACATTAGCCAATGATGGGACAGTAGTAGTCCCATCATCCGGCTAATGTGTTGAATGTAAAAAAAAATATATATATATATACATACTACATACAACATACACACTACATATATACTACATACATACTACATTCATAAAACATACATATATACTACATACATACTACATTCATACCACATACATACATACAACATACATACTACATATATACTACTTACATACTACATATATACTACATTCATACAATATACATATATACTACATACTACATATATAGTACATTCATACAACATACATACATACTACATACAACATACATGCTACATATATCCTACATTCATACAACATACATATATACTATATACTACATACATACTACATATACACTACATTCATACGACATACATACATACTACATACAACATACATGCTACATACTACACACATACTACATATATACTACATTCATACAACATACATACATACATACTACATACAACATACATGCTACATATATACTATATTCATACAACATACATACATACTACATACAACATACATACTACATATATACTACATTCATACAACATGCATACATACTACATACAACATACATACTACATATATACTACATTCATACAACATACATACATACTACATACTACATACATATATACTACATTCATACAACATACATACATACTACATATATACTACATTCATACAACATACATATATACTATACACTACATACATACTACATGTATGCTACATTCATACAACATACATATATACTACATACATATATTCTACATTCGTACAACATACATACATACATACTACATACTTACTACATATATACTACATTCATACAACATACATACATGCTACATACTACATACATATATACTACATTCATAAAACATACATACATACTACATACATACTACATATATACTACATTCATACAACATTCATACAAAATACATACATACTACATACATATATACTACATTCATACAACATACATACATACATACATACATACTACATACATGCTACATATATACTACATTCATTCTTGGGAACTTTCTCACACAGCTTTTGCCATAAAGTGAGACTAGGGACTATTTTTTACAGTGGTGGAGGAATACAGTGCGGAAGGATACCTACCTTCCGACATTGGATTATTGAAGCCCCTAGAGAGCGGTCGCATCAGCTGATGCTGCTGTTCTCCATGCGAAATCGGCATGGGACCCTCGTGGATTTCTGCGGATCAGGGAGTATATGGCTTGTTTGTTATTTTCATATTTTTTCATAGATGACACTGGCTTCGGGGAACAATGCGACAAGTAATGGTGAGTATGTACTCTATGTTATATGTACTGTATGTCTATATGTATGTATTGTATGAATGTATGAATGTATTGTATGTATTGTATGTAGCATGTATGTAGTATGTAGTATGTATGTATGTTGTATGAATGTAGTATATATGTATGTAGTATGTAGTATATATGTATGTTGTATGAATGTAGTATATATGTAGTATGTATGTAGTATGTATGTATGTTTTATGAATGTAGTATATATGTAGCATGTATGTTGTATGTAGTATGTATGTATGTTGTATTAATGTAGTATGTATGCAGTATGTAGTATATGTGTATGTTGTATGAATGTAGTGTATATGTAGCATGTATGTAGTATGTAGCATGTATGTATGTTGTATGAATGTAGTATGTAGCATGTATGTTGTATGTAGTATATATGTATGTTGTATGAATGTAATATATATGTAGCATGTATGTAGTATGCAGCATGTATGTATGTTGTATGAATGTTGTATATATGTAGCATGTATGTAGTATATAGCATGTATGTATGTTGTATGAATGTAGTATGTAGCATGTATGTTGTATGTAGCATGTATGTATGTTGTATGACTGTAGTATGTAGCATGTATGTTGCATGTAGTATGTATGTTGTATGAATGTAGTATATATGTAGCATGTATGTTGTATGTAGTATGTCGTATGCATGTAGTATGTAGCATGTATGTTGTATGTAGTGTATATATATATATATATATATATATACATATGTTGTATGAATGTAGTATATATGTAGCATGTATGTAGTATGTAGTATGTATGTAGTATATATGTTGTATATATGTAGTATGTATATATATATATATATTTTTTTTTTTTACATTCAACACATTAGCCGGATGATGGGACTACTACTGTCCCATCATTGGCTAATGTGTCAATCCCTGTCAGTGTAGCAGGCATAGCCCGATGGGACTTGTAGTCCCATCGGACGATGCCTGCACAGACACAAGACCCCTGGTAGGCCCGCACAGACCACCGACAGCTGGCACAGGCCCTCGAGTGGCCCGTACAGACCACCGGCAGCCGGCACAGGCCCCCGAGAGGCCCGTACAGACCACCGGCAGCCGGCACAAGCCCGCAGCAGCTAGCACAAGCCCCCGGCAGGCCTGTACAGACCCCCGGCAGCTGGCACAAGCCCCTGGCAGGCCCGTACAGACCCCCGGCAGCCAGCACAAGCCCCCGGCAGGCCCTTACAGACCACCGTCAGCCGGCAAAGGCCCCCGGCAGCTGGCACAGACCACCGACAGCCGGCACAGGCCCCCGAAAGGCCCGTACAGACCACCGGCAGCCAGCACAGGCACCCCGAGAGGGCCGTACAGATCACCGGCAGCCGGCACAGGCCCCCGAGAGGCCCGTACAGACCACCGACAGCCCGCACAGGCCCCACCCGCACACACAGACACGCACAGTGTTCGCTCACGCACCGCCCACACTCTTCCCCCCTCCTGAAAGGGTTTTTTTAATTCCGATATTTCTGTCCCATTGACTTTAATGGGACTTCCGGGATCGGAATCGGCGATACCCGATACTTTTTTTAGATCGGCCCATCCAATCCGATCCGATATTTTTCAATATCGGGTGGTATCGCTCAACACTAGCCCTCAGGTGTTCAATGTCGCACAGGAATTTACAATTCCCTGTACTTTCAGATCCGGCAATCAGAACATACAGCTCCTGACCACCAAAGACTCTGACGTCCCTTTTCCCTTTAATAGCGCTTCGCTCTGGGGTCTGCTATAGGCAGTTTTAGCTTCCCCAAAGTCTCTCCGTCTCTGCTCGTGTCCTTTCCCTCTTCACAGATCAGCTGCCTGTCTATTGAGCTCCTCTCAGATCAGCTCCCTCCTCTGAACTGACTGGATCTTCCAGAAAGATCTTTTTACCTCACGTTTAACTGTTGTCATTTCTCCTCACAGTTCACAGCTGTTCTCGTCTTCATGACACCTCCCTCAGCTCACCTCTAGCTGACTCACCAACCCCCTCTGCTGGCCAGAATTTATAAGGCAGCTCCATTTTTTGACCTGCAGCAGGAATTGTGATTTAATCTATGCTACCTGGCATGGGGGTCCCTTTTCTGCCTCCAAGCATGACTTCACCTATTAGAGGGAGGCGATATCACTGTGACAACCGGACTCTGGGGTGTCACACTTGCATGCCTCCTAGTCCGAGTCCACCCCTGATAAGCAGCTAACTGTCAATTGACTGTCTATACAGAGCATGGTGTGGGTGGGGTTAGCTTTGGAGCTCCGCTTCACACTGCCTCTTAGAATGCTGAATTTGTCACAACTGCTGCACTCAGTAAACTAAATGATACAAAGTTGAAATTCGGCTCACTTTCTCTATATTATGCTACTCTCAGATTAAATGAAAAAATCTCGCTGAAAAATTCCTTTTGGTTTCCCAGAGGAGCATTGGATGTCCTAAAAGTCTCCTTACACTGGCATGCCACTTTCTACTGGGAAAGATCTTTTCTTTTAGACCTCAGCCATAGGCCTCCCATATAATCAAATCCAATGTTCTGATTTGTGCTGAGGAGGGATGACTCCCTGAAATACATAATTGTAGTAAATAGAAATTGCCTTTTATCCTAAGTCAATTGACAAGGTTCTTTAAACAGTTGATATTGACTTGTAGGTTTGCAACAGCTAATATCTGGTACTATGGTATATATATATATATATATATATATATATATTTAAGGAAGCCGAGAAAAATGGAGGTCAATGATAAAGCAGCACTTCCAAAAAGTATAGGAGCCCAAAAGAAAAAAGATGCTAATGCAGCTTGGTAGAAAAATATTTCATTTTTATTAATTTATTATTATGAACAAGTACAGTTTAATTAAATTATGGAGACGAATGACAAAGAGACCCCAGAGGTACAGAGAACAGAAAAAAATAATAATAAATGCTAGGGAGCATGTGCACTGGTAAAAGATAAAAAAAAATTTAGGGACTGTACATATAAGTCATAGCATCCAAATTGAGTATTAGTATAGCATTGAAAATAATAAAAAATCCCATATAGGGTAAAAGGCAATCAACACTACAAGATACCCATATTAGAAATGTATGTATTTCTGCAGTCAGTTTTAAACATGTTTTTCTTAATAAAGAAATTGGATTTTAAAGGACCGGTGAATATAACTAATTTTTCTTCCTGTATACATGTTTGCATGTCATTTTATGACCAACCAATTACTGCAGGCTTGATTGCTCAGTCCAAAGCTTGGTTAAAGGACATGTTCACACACACAGATTAAATGGTGCTGGCTTTCTCCTTGATTTTCTTTACAAAGTAGAAATTTACTTAGATAGAGGAGGTAATAATTATGACAAAATATCCAATATTAGCTACAATTTAGAATAATAAGCTTTGTATTATCAAATGATCAGAAGATTGGTAATGCAATGCCAGTAACATATGTAATCCTATGAAAAATCCACTGTCGCGTACAACCATATATAGGCTAATAAAGCTAGCCAAGCGATATCCTGATGGTTTATGTAAAGGCAATGCACGAATAATACATGAGTGTACAACTTCAAAACATAGAAGCATAAGGAATATACTCACCTGAACAACCTGAATTGAATGAGGACAGGTACCCCAATGCGTGTTTTGCGATAGCTTCTTCGGGTGTAATACATAGGAGGACATGTAGGGCTCCTTTAAATAGACACTCATCCATCAAAAATAAATACTGTGGATTAATTGGCACTTCTGAAGGTGAAGCCATGTTGGAAGACATGGGTTCGACATCCTACAACATAGGTACCCACCCGCTGCTGAAGCTTCAGGTAAGAGGAGGGGGAGTATGACCTGTGCAGGATGTATAATCATAGCGACTGCATGCTGGTCCACCTTCAAAAGCACAACTGCATGTACGGAGTGTATAAGATCCAAATAGAGTGTGCTGCCAAGGTGTACAGCACAAAAAATAGACATGGGTGACTGAAAAAGGAAGGCAAAGGACCTCTTTCCACACCCATGGAAATGAATTTAAAGTACTTACAAAATATAAAAAAATACTTAAAGGGGTTGTCCACTACTAGGACAACCATTTCTTAAACTAAATGTTCTGCCCTGAAAAAATAATAAAGCCTATACTAACCTCACGTGCCAGCGCTGTTCCCATGGTGTTGGCACTTGCTCTCCCCAGGACTATGATGCGGTGTTGTGACAAATGATGCCGGCGCCGAATCAGCACTGCGTCGCTGTCTCAGCCTTTTGTACGAACTGAACATGAAGAGGAAGCCAGAGCTGCAGCTGATCCCGGACATCCACTTCATGTTCAGTGTGTCTGAAAATGAAGACAGTGAAGTCAGCACTGATTGGGCTCCGGTGTCACTTGACATTCCACCGCATCACAGTCCCTGGATCACAAGAGCCGAGCAGCTGGAAAGGAGCTGGCATGTGAGGTGAGTATAAGCTTTATCATTTTATTGGGACTGAATATTTACTGTATTTTTCTGGCTATAAGAAGTAATTTTTTCGGAATTTTTTTGGGGGAAAATGGGGCGCATCTTATAATCCAAATGTACTTACCAAGAACGTGGTGGCAGCAGTAGTCAGTTGATTCTGCCAGCCCTGGGCTGGGAAGAGGGGGTATTCTTTGGTCTGACACTGCAGGATGATGATCTGACTCTCATCCCAGGCAAGTGTGGCAGTTTTGGTGGTGCTTTGTGGTGCGTGGGCTCCACCGACATTTTGTGAAAGGCCGGAGCCCCCACACTTCTATTGCTTCATTGAGATGGCCCTGGAAAATGTCCAGCGGCACATGTATAGATTGAGATCTCAGCAACAATATCTCGCCCCGAGATCTCGGTGCCAGCAACTCAATCTGCTCATGTGTTGACTCCGGCAGCCATTTTCTTGAAGCCCACCGCATTGTAGTAATGGATGTGCAGGGGTTCCAGGCTTTCACAAAATGTCTTAGAATAGAAGTAAAAATAAGTAATTCAAAGTAACAAGGGCGTGAGAGGCAAAAACCTTGCTTCCAGAAAAAGTGTGTAAATGTAAATTATTAAATTACCTAGTGGAATACTCCCAGAGATATGAAAACCCAAAAAAAATGGAGTACATGAAAACCACCAAAAGGAATAAAATACAAAAAGTTTTATTAAGCAAAATAACATACATAAAATATAAGCCACTGTCACAGAGAAGGGAATAGGTGTGAAGCCATGCTGATACAGCAGGGAAGAGGACAAGGAAAAAATGGTAACCAGAAGTAAGCAAGGTCACAATCCATATAAAGAAAATTATTGTAAAGATATAGGTAGTAAAAGGTACAAAGATACAGGTGAATAGTCAGGTAAGATTGAATAGAACACCGGACTCATGCACCCACCAAGGTTAGTCCTGCTTCCTACCCAATCCTCCTGAAGAAGGATTGTGACACATGCGTCAGGGCAGCAGGGACACCAGGAATCCCAAGTGCACCTTACAGGTATTTTCTTGGCCCATCTTTATTATTAATGTAATACTGTTTTACCATTACCAGGCACTTATGTTTTTGGACTAATAGTCGTATTTATAAGCACGTCACACTGTAATTAGTCTTGTTTTGCCATGTTTACTTATTATAAGTTGTTTAAATGTTGAGCGCTTTGGCAATTTATAAAATTAAGGGTATATTGTAATATAGCCCCTATTTGTATAGTGTAGGCTCTGTTTTTGTAACACTTTGTATATTTGTTCTATTGAATTGACAATTATTATTTTGCGGTTATACCTCAGTATGTCATCATTTATTAGTCTCTTTGGGCCTGCTGTTCATGTTAACAGCTTATGCACTAGGGATACTCCATGGCAGTATGTCTCTTTTTTTGTATTTTCAGGACCTTTCTCTTTTTTTAAAATTGTTTTTATATTGATTCTCAATAAAATACATAGTTTTATCCAGTATCCTTTATGTGTTGCCTACATCACATTTGGGTAACCTTTTTGTGTTTAAGTATTGTATGAAAGGATACATATACCCCATGTAGTTAGGGGTTACAAGATATCAAGGACTTCTTTTGTGCGTATAATTTTCTAATGTGCATTTAATAAGTTCAAGACAGTGTAAGATTATAGTGTTGAAGGTAGTTTCGATTTCCAAAAAGTAAGGGATTCATTAAAGCACCTAAAGCAACCTTCCTTCTCCCAGGGCCAACGTGACTATACATTTAAAAGAGTGGCACCAGTGGTTGGATGATATTGCTGGCTGCAAGGTTGTACCTGCTCAAATCTTTGCTGCTCTAATTACCTTACCCAATAATTCTTAAAGACCAGGGATGATATCTTATAACAAAATAGTTGTTTCTCCAAGCTACACTTTTTGGAAGCCATAGCAGAATAAAAAATGAAAAAATTGGTTGCAGAAATTAAGAGCAGTATGCTGTCAATACAGAGAGCTAAAACAATGTTTGTATTCTCTGTGTGAAAAATGAGAAAAATAGAAATTCTGCAATTACAGTGCACCAAATATCTACAGTACTTAAACAGAATTTTCTGGTATGCTTATCCTTTGGGTAAGAATTATTTGTAAAGTCCTTTTCCATGCTAGACATTGTATTTTATATTGCACAAATATTGAAAATGTTACTTAAATAATATACAGGTAAGAAAAAAGGCAAACAAATACATGATTAGATTGACAAATATATTTTAATACTTTTAGCCAAGAAACTTAAAAAGAACAAAATGTTATAATGTGCATTAAGTATTAAGTACATAGAATAGCCTAAAAAATAAGCAGTTTTGCAATAAGCAGAAGGATGCATAGAAGCCTTTTACTATGGACACAACCATCAGTGGAAATACAGCTAAATAATATTTTATACAATAATCTCTACCTTTATTGGACTAGATATATCAAAAATTAGATAAACAGGCCATCAAATTTGTAGATGAAAGGACTGTATATTTTTATATAGGGGTAAATAAAATAAAAAAAATGTATTTATTAGGGATGATACATATCGCCTTTCTTCTAAATGTATCTAATAATGATGAGCGAGTATACTCGTTGCTCGGGTTTTCCCGAGCATGCTCAGGTGTCCTCCGAGTATTTTGGCGTGTTCGGAGATTTAGTTTTTGTCAATGCAGTTGCATGATTTGTGGCTGCTAGACATCCTGTATACATGTGGGGATTGCCTTTTTTAGGGAATCCCCACATGTCTTCAGGCTGACTAGCAGCCGCAAAGCATGCAGCTGCGTCGACAATAACTAAATCTCCGAGCATGCCAAAATACTCTAAGGACACCCGAGCATGCTCGCGAAAACCCGAGCAGCAAGTATACTTGCTCATCACTAGTGTCTAATCTTTTTTAAACTAGAAAATCTCACATCCACTTACTCTAAGATAAATTACATATTTTCTTTGTGGTGAAATAAAGTAAATGAAGAATTGTGTGAAATGATTGTTTGACTGAGAAGATGTCACTTCAGGTTATTGTCATGTTGAAAGTACAGCATAAATGAAGCCAGTAAAAATTAATCATAAATTATCAGTTTGGGAGCAGTTGAATATGTTCTGAAAAAAAATCCATAATTATTAAATAATTTAATAAAAACAAATACAAAATAAATAAGGTTAAGGGATAATTCACACATCTTTTTCATTCTAATTACACTCCAAAAGCCATTTTCAACAGTTTTAACTAAATATTAGAAAGAATGAACATATGCATTTTTTTTTATGTAAAAGCAAGTTATTGTTAATAAGTTCTGTCTTTTGAGTGGACATCTTTTAATTGCTTCAGGTCTCCAAAGACTCTAAACAGTTAATAGAAGTTAGCTGATGATTCTTTAGTAGAGTTGAGCGACTTTGGTCGTATCGGGTTTCATGAAACAAAATTTGAGTCAGATGAAACTGGTCCGACTAGGGCAAAAAAAGTTGGAGTTTCGTCCTAAACCCGACCCCAATGCAAGTCAATGGGAAATAAAAGTCGGCATTGAGTGGATGACATTCATCCACTCAATGCCGACTTTCATTCCCCATTGACTTGCATTGGGGTCGGGTTTCGGACGAAACTCTGACTTTTTTTGCCCTAGTCGGACCAGTTTCATCCGACTCAAATTTTGTTTCATGAAACCCGATCCAACCAAAGTCGCTTAACTCTATTCTTTAGGCATTTTATGCTCTGAAAAACCTCCTCATATTGCAAAAGTAGTGAATTTTAAAGTAGTCAACTCAAAAAATGCCCGGAAGATGCAGAGGCTTTTTTTTTAAGCATTTTGCTAACATTCTTGCTTGAAATCACACTAGCATTTCCTTCAAGGTTGAGTGCCAATTAAAGTGATTGGAAAATGATAGTAAAAAAGATGCCACAAAAATGCTGAAAAAAATTATTAATAAAAAACTGCAGGTGGTCAAAAAAATGCTCAGTCAACAAACAAGAAAATGCTGAAAAAGCTACCTCAGAGAACCAAAATGTTGACATTTCCTGAAGTGTTTTCCTCCTGAAAAACTCAGCGGTTTTGCTAGCCTGAAAAAAGATATCAGATGTATATAGTCTTAAAGGTATCAAATAATTTTTTTAACATGATTGGTAAATGGTAATGGTAAATTAATGGTAACCACACAACAGGGACCCCAATCTAATATTAGTTTGAGAAGCTTGTTATTTTTCTTTGTTATTATGGCTATGAGAATTTGTTTTCATGAATCTCTGATTACACGTCATAGTTTTGGGTAGGGAGTAAAAAGTGGCTCAAGACCACCATTTTATTGATTGTGGAGTATCTCATGGTGTAACTTGGCAAATGAGATTGCAAAACGACTATGGGAAAAGTCAAAGAATAGGGAGGTCAAAAATGGGCAAGCCTACTATTTATTAAATTGAGTGAATGGAAATGACAATAATGGCACTCCTGACTAGCTTCTTAACCCAGCTGCAGCTAATCCGGCCAATCCACTTGTCACTAACATTGGAATAAAATATGAAATTGTGAACCTGCATTTAGGAGGAGGTATTGGGATTATCTAAGTGATCCCTCTGACAGGGATCCTAAAGTGATATGCATAGAAACCATTTATTCTACAGTGATAGTGTGCACAGAATACATTAGTAGCCTTTTAGTGCCTTCCTACAATAATACAATTAGACATATAAATTTATTGAAAATGTCAGGCTTTAGAGTACACACATAAAGCTAGAGTTCCAATGCAGGTGAATATATTTTTCTATATGCAAATTCAAGAGGTGCTAATTTGCATATCATATTGCCACAAAATCAGGCTTGAGATTTAGTAGCATTCCCCACTGAAAACAATTAGTAGAAGACAATATACAACCAGCAGGGGTATTATTATTATTATTTATTTATATAGCGCCATTAATTCCATGGTGCTGTACATGAGAAGGGGGGTTACATACAAAGTTATAGATATCGTTAACAGTAAACAAGTTTCCACAACAAATTTACAATGACAGACTGGTACAGAGGGGAGAGGACCCTGTCCTTGCGGACTTACATTCTATGGGATAGCGGGGAAAAGACAGAAGGTCGGGGGTGAAGCTGCTCTGGTGGTGATGAGGTGGCAGCTCAGCCGGTGGTGAGGTATATTTGCTCAACAATACCTATTGGAATACTGTAGGTCTATAAAGTGACATCAGGGGTATATTTGCTCGGCATTGTCTCTTTAAAGTGTTACATGCATGGAATCAACACATGGTTATCGACTTTTTCCTGTAATCAACAGGTGTGATTATCAAGTAAGTAGGAGGGTATCTAACAGTCACAGTGCAACAGTTCATCGACACTATGCATGTAGAGTGCCATATATGTGCATTATATTGTTCTTATCATGTTGAAGGTAATGCTATAAAAGAAGCGGCTGCAACTCCAAGTCTCCTTAAGGTGAAATGTGCTGGATTTGGATACCATCTTCCCACTGCAAGCCTCCGCAAGGTAAAGCCTGTTGGATCAAGAAACTGTCCTTCCACTGCACTCCTATGGTTGGGATGTAAACTCCTATGCTTTCAATGAATCACTATCACCTGAAGTGCGATCAATTTGAGTAGTCAAAGACAATATAATGGACATATATGGCACTCCACGTGTATAGTGCTGATGAACTATCGTACTGTGACTGTCCTTAGATATCCTGCTAGTTACTTGATAATCACACCTATTCATAACAAGAAAAAGTGGATAACCGTGTGTTGATTCCACGTACACAGAACTTTAAAGAGACACTGTGAGCAAATATTCCCCTGCTATCACCTCATCGACCTTCAGGAAATAGCGGAATCCCACGTCTTGATTTGATTCATGTGGTATTCCACTGAGGTATTGTTGAGCAAATATTCCCCTGCTGGTTGTATCTCGCCCTCTACTAATTGTTTTCAGTAGGGAATACTACTAAACTTCAAATGTGATTTTGTGGCCATATCATATGCAAAGTATCACCTCTTCAATTAGCATATAGGAAAATATGTCCACCTGCATTGGAACTCTAGCTTTATGTGTGTGTTCTAAAGGCTGGCATTTTCAATAAATATACATGTCTGATTTTATTCTTGTATGAAGGCACTATAAACCTCTTCTATGCACACTATCTCTGTTGGTTAAATGGCTTCTGTACATGTTACACTAGAATCCCTGTCAAAGGGAACTCCTAGATATTTATTAAACTGAATTAAAAAATGACCTATATGAAGCTTTTTATACTTTATACAACCTTGCAAAATATTCTGGATAACTGCAGCTGTGAACGAGAATTAATTAACACCGAGCTCTCCTTTCCTGTAACATTATGCTACGGGGCTAATTCACAGGCACCAAGAAATGTAGATCACTACAGGGAAATTGCTGGTCTGACACCTTACAATAAAATTTAATTGCTATCTATGAAAACATATCTAGAGCATTTTTCATCTGTGCCTTTTATTGACAAAATCACGGCTGATAATTGGCAAGAGTATCCACTCCCCTACAGCTATCTCCAGAGTGCAGAAATCAAAGTATTGTATGTGATAGCTGTTAAATAATGGATGCTGGAGCTTAGTCTGCCTATATGTCACTAAATTACCCATGTCAAGTTCAGCTACAGAGACCTGAAAGTAAGGTTATTAAGTCGTGAAGAACATAGAGGTTAGGTGACATTTATGATATATCACTAACAAAAATACCATTCATTATTGTCAGCATTATGACTATTTCTAATGATTTGTGGCCAAGTATCTAAACCATAAAAATAAGAGAAAGTGTTCAAAACCAGGGGGTAAAATACCACATGTAATCTCTAAAGCTGCACATGACCAAAATGTAAGTAGGCCCACTGCACCAAGCAAATATAGGACTGAGCGAATGAATTAACTCTCAAGTCAAGTTTCTGGAAATTCAGATACGGCCAGCTTCAGACCAGCATTTGCAAACTCTTTAGCAAAGAACTTGTAAGCTTGTGCTTCCCACCAATGAGACAGGCCACTTCTGGGTGGCTAGCACTGGGTTAGTCCTGGGTTCAAATCCAATCAAGGATAATATCTGCAAGGAGTTTGTTTTCTCTCTATGTTTAGCCGAGTTCTCTGGTTTTCTCCCACACTCCAACGACATACCGATAGGGAATCTAAATTGTGAGCCCCAATGGGGAGAGTGATGATGTATGTACAGCGCTATGGAATTGATGGCGCTATATAAGTGAGTAAAA
Source organism: Dendrobates tinctorius (assembly GCF_039654945.1). Taxonomy (NCBI): domain Eukaryota; kingdom Metazoa; phylum Chordata; class Amphibia; order Anura; family Dendrobatidae; genus Dendrobates; species Dendrobates tinctorius. Next base: position 12,382,449 of record NW_027361693.1, read on the forward strand.
TAAATACTTCAGGAGAATAACTTACTATCTAGGGAGTAAGCCTATAAATAACATAAACCATTGAAAAATGTCTTATATGCTTGAAAAGTTACTCCAATAATATTATGCCATATGCATCATTTGAACACATTTGCTGCAATGCTGGAACCTAAAGACAAACAGAGCCGATGGGGTTCTCCATATGCAGAGACTTAAAATGTAGTGCACAAGGCCTATTAATATTGTATTTTTTCATAGGATAAAAAGATACAATACTTCTTTTATAAAAGTAAGGGCACACAGTGGTGTTGTTTAACCCAAATATATAAAGCACTGGGCAGATTTATCAAAACTACCATACAATAACTGTTCTGCGAGCCAAATTTCATTTTACCGTTAAATTGATTGTAATTGATTGCTATGGGAAACAAAGAAAGGTTTTTTCTTTTTTTAAAATTTCATAAATCTCATCCTGCATGCCTAAAATGCGTCTTTTATTAGAATTTACCTTCTACTGTGTTATTTTTTTATTTTTTTTATACTTTGTCATTTTAAGGCTGTGTGCCCACGATACGATTTTTAAGCGTTTTTGCCGCGATTTTCGACGCGAAAACGCTGTGAAAACGTTTAAAAATCGTGTACAGAACGCATCCCGTGCATTCCTATGGCATTCTGCACATGCTGTGCTAATGCTGCGCTTTTTTCCGCGGCAAAAACGCATCGCGGAAAAAATCACAGCATGCTCATTCTTTTGTGCTGAATCGCAAAGAATTGCAGCGATTCCCCACCCATAGGAATGAATGAGAATTGCTGACTTCCCCCATGTGGCTATGCCCACCATGCGGGAAGTTAAGCGTCTCATGTGCGGTTGGTACCCATGGTGTGGAGGAGAGGAGACTGTCCTCCAGGCTCTGGGTACCATACCCCTGTAAAAAAAAGAATAAAAAATAAAAAATCGGGGTATATTTACCTTCCTGCGTTCTGCGCTGCATTCCCGGCCTAAGCGTTCCCAGTAATGCTTGGCGGCAAGGTCCTGTGATGACGTAGTCTCGCGTGACTCTAGCGGTCTCGCGAGATCGCTATAGTAACGCGAGACCAACGTCATCACAGGTCTCGAAAGGCATTACTGGGAACGCTGAGGCCCAGGATGGCAGCGCGGGATGTCAGAAAGTAAATATACCCCGATTTTTTATTTTTTTTATCATTTTTAACATTTTATCTTTTACTTTTGATGCCGCATAGGCGGCCTCAATAGTAAAAAGCTGCTCACACTTGTCAAACACTATGTTTGACGAGTGTGACCAACCTGTCAATCACTTTCCAAGTGATGCTTCAAATCGCTTGGAAAGTGCTTGAGAAAATCGCGGTAAAATCGCGGTGAAATCGCACGGAAAAAAACGCGCAATTTCTGGGAAGGAGTCTGGTTTTCAGTGTACGTTTTAACACGCAACGTGGGCACATAGCCTAAATGCATTTATTCAGTTATTTACAGCTTTTTAAACATCATGTAGCGATTCATGTTTTGACAACATTACTGATATTTCATCAAATAAACTACACTTAAATACTTATTATTATTTCAAGGGTGACTTGCTGCATGCAATCTATCCAGATGTACTATATGGCTCTAGTACTGTTTTAACCAAAAGCTTACTACTAACCTCTTTCAGGCGTAATAGTACGCTGACGTTGGACTCCCTCCCTTTGATGTGGGCTCCGGCTGTAAGCCCACATCTTTCCTGGGACATGTCAACTGTTTTGAACAGCTGACATGTGCGCAGAATAGCCGTGTTAGGAATCGCGATCCACCTGCGGCTATTAACCCGTTAAATGCCGCTATCAAACACTGCCGCAACCCACCAGTGACCCCTGTCATATGATTGCGGGTCACTGGTTCATTAACATGGCAGCCAAAGGTCTCCTGAAGACCTCTATGGTCGTCAATGCTGGTTTGCTGTGAGCGCCACCCGTTGGTCGATGGTTATAGCAAGTGACATAGAGACAATGTGATCATCACCTGTATGTAGCAGAGCCGATCGGGTTGTGGCAGCTTCTAGTCTCCCAAGGAGACTATTGAAGCATGCCAAAAGAAAAAAATAAAATAAATGTTCAAATCACCCCCCTTTCGCCCCATTCAAAATAAAACAATAGAAAAATCAAACATACACATATTTGGTATCGCTGCATTCAGAATCGCCTTATCTATCAATTAAAAAAAGATTAACCTGATCACTAAATGGCATAACGAGAAAAAAAGTCAAAATGCCAGAATTATATTTTTTGGTCGCTGCGACATTGCATTAAAATGCAATATCGGGTGATCAAAAGATCATATCTGCACCAAAATGGCATCATTTACAATGTCAGCTCAGCATGCAAAAGGAAAGCCCTCACCCAACCCAAGATCACTAAAAGGGTATCTGAAAATGGCGCAATTTTTTTTAACAAAGTTTGGAATTTATTTCACTACTTAACAAATAACCTACACATGTTTGGTGTCTAGGAACTCGTAATGACCTGGAAAATCATAATGGCAGATCAGTTTTAGCATTTAGTTAACCTAGTAAAAAATCCAAACAAAAAACAAGTGTGGGAATGCACGTTTTTTGCAATTTCACCTCACTTGGAATTTTTTTCCAGTTTTTTAGTTCATGACATGGTAAAATCAGTGATGTCATTCGAAAGTACAATTTGTACCACAAACAGGAAGCCCTCACATGGCTATATTGATTAAAAAAAAATAAAAAAGTTATGTCTCTGAGAATAAGGGGAGCAAAAAACAAAAACGCAAAACCGAAAATACCTCCGGTCATGAAGGGGGTAAACTACACAAAGGAAATCTGCTTGTTATGATAAGCATTGAAAAGCTACAGAAAGAACTGTCCAATTCAACTTGTAAAAAAAATATAAAAATCCACAGTGCCAAAGCTTAAATCCGCTGTAGTCTGACTTATCCCATTTGGCATAGTGGCATTTCACTGCCACTCTATTAAGTATTATGTCAATACCTTAGATGGATCATTAGGCAAAGTTTAGCAAGTACTGAGAAAATTGAATACAACATAGTCTGATTCTCTTTTTAAAGTAGATGCCCCACTGGTTCTGTACATTTTGTCTGAAAAGCAAGCTCAGCAGATGTGTGCAATAATAATTTGCATTATTTTATCATAGCGACTGAGTCAAAGACAGAAAATAAATACAAAGTGATTTTAGAAAAGAAGAACACTATTATTCTAACCTTCAAATGAAAAATAAGAAATAATTTGACATAACTGCAGCAAGCATAAAATATTAACAACAAATAACATGACTTTTCTAACAATATAAGGATTCTCTTTTCAAACATGTCAAGCGGTGCATGTTTCCTTCTCTAGAGTATTGTTTTATGGTGATCTGCCGTGCAGCGCAGGGATGTTATGCAGGTTGACAAGAACATTAACACAGTTCTGCTTGATAAGCAAAGAAAGCATAGAAAGAGACAGCCATGTGTGTTATTAGTGTAGAGAGGACTAATTAATACCTGAAAGACCTTTAACTTGATTGAAAACCTGAAAAATAATAAAACTTGGTTGCAAGGTTGAAAACTATTGGTTGCATTAAAATGAAAAACAGGAATCTGAAGATCTGAATATCAAATTATGCAGGTAATGTTGGATGAAACTTGTAAATTGTAAGCCATGGAACAATTGTAATATATTTCTATTTTATATTTATATATATATATATATATATATATATATATATATATATATATATATATATATATATACAGCTCTGGAAAAAAATAAGAGACCACCACATCAAAACCTTGTCATTCCACAAAATATTGATTTCTGAACTCTTCCTGAGTTAAAACATTAGTATTGTTGTTTCTAAAAAAAAAAAATGAACTTGTTTTCTTTGCATTATTTGAGGTCTGAAAGCAATGTTTTTTCCAATTTTGACCATTTCTCCTTTTCAGAAAAAAAAAAATATTGCTTGGAAATTCAAAGACGTGTTGTCATAAGTTTGTAGACTAAAAGAACAATTTACATTTTACTCAAAAATATACCTATGAAGAGAAAAATCAGACAAACTGAACATTTTGCAGTGGTCTCTTAATTTTTGCCTTAGCTGTGTACACACGTGGTCCAAAATTGCTGGTACCCCTCGTTTAATGACAGAAAAACTCACAATGATGACAGAAATAACTTGAATTTGACAGAAGTAATAATAAATAAAAAATCTATGAAAATGAATAAATGAAAGTCAGACATTGCATTTCAACCATGCTTCCACAGAATTTTAAAAAAATAAAACTCATGAAATAGTCCTGGACAGAAATTATGGTACCCCTGAAAATAATGTGACAAAAGGTACACATTAAATCAAGGTGTGTCCACTAATTAGCATCACAGGTGTCTACAATCTTGGAATCAGTGACTGGGCCTGTATAGAGGGCTAGGGACAAGATCATAGACCTGCACAAAGCTGAAATTGGATACAAAACCATATTAAGACGCTGCGTGATAAGGAGACAACTGTTGGTGCAATGGTAAGAAAATGGAAGAAATGCAAAGTGACTGTCAATTGACATTGATATGGGGCACCATGCAAAATCTCACCTCATGGGGTATCCTTGATCATGAGGAAGGTGAGAGATCAGCCTAAAACTACATGGGGGAACTTGTTAATGATCTAAAGGCAGCTGGGACCACAGTCACCAAGAAAACCATTGGTAACACATTACGCCACAAAAAAATTTCTGCAATGCCCGCATGGTCTCCCTGCTCAAGAAGGCACATGTGCAGGCCCTTCTGAAGTTAGCCAATGAACACCTGGATGATTATGAGAGTGATTGGGAGAAGATGCTGTTGTCAGTTAAGACAAAAATTGAGCTCTTTGGCATTAACTCAACTCGCAGTGTTTGGAGGAAGAGAAATGCTGCCTATGACCCAAAGAACACCATATCCACTGTCAAGCATGGAGGTGGATACATTATGTTTTGGGGGTGTTTTTCTACTGGGGGCACAGGACTACTTCACCGCATTAATGAGACAATAAATAGAGCCATGTACTGAAAAATCCTGAGAGTCAACCTCCTTCCCTCTGCCAAGACATTAAAAATGGGTCGTGGCTGGGTCTTCCAGCAAGACAATGACCCAAAACATGCAGCCAAGGCAACAAAGGTGTTAGGACTGGCGGAACGCACCAAAGATGGTAATAAGGTGCGTTCGCAGCCCGGGGTCCACCGTGCAGGGGTGGTAAACTGCTGCTCAGTAATGGTGGACGCTATATGGTGGTATAATAGAAGAACACACGCAGGTTAGCATCACCCAGCGTGTACAGGGCGGCTTCTGTTGCTTCACAGAGCCACACTACCGCAGAACATAAATGTCGGAGCCTGTTTAAAGCTCACAGAGCTCGGTAAGGGAGCGCACAGAATGCGGTCACAGAACTCTGCCTCAAGAACACAGGGTCAGAGTCTCTCTAGACCTTCTGGGTGCGTGGCGTCGCACCTGCGGATGCCACTACAGACGCTGACTATTGTGGCGTGTCGAGCATGTGCACCGTGGTGTGCAGAGCCAGCGGTGGACACTGATGCCAGTCTCAGACTCTGCCTCTACCTACACCTTAGCATGGGTGCTTAACAGGCTAGGCTGAACAACACATGCGTACCAAGGGTTGGGGTTTCTTAATGAGTCATTCACCAGAGACATTCATACATGCATACAACACTCCCTGCTCATAGTCTGGTAATGCAGTCTATACTAGCGCATGGCCAAGTGGCCATGCGAACATTTTATAGCAGCGTCCTTCCGGGACCTTCCTGACATTTCTGATGGTCCAATCCGAGCTGGAGAAGGACCTGAGCATGTGACACCTGATCTCCAATGAGAGATCGTCCCACGGGCATGCTCAGTGGACCGAAAGGAGGACTTAGTCTCTGGAATAGCTCGCTGTGACCAGCATGTGTTGCTATAGCTGGACCAGAGGTGCCAGTAGCAACCAAACCCACAGAGCTGGTCTGAGCAGAGCGCTGGGATCGACGAGTCTGCTGAGCAGCCACCTTTGTGGCCAGAGAAGAATGGGAGACTGCCAAATGCAAGGGTCGGGATTCCTGCTGTGCAGCAACACGGGCATGCTCAGTGGACTGAAAGGAGGACTTAGTCCCTGGAATAACTCGCTGTGACCAGCATGCGTTGCTATAGCTTGACCAGAGGTGCCAGCAGCAACCAAACCCACAGAGCTGGTCTGAGCAGAGCGCTGGGATCGACGAGTCTGCTGAGCAGCCACCTTTGCGGCCGGAGAAGAATGGGAGTCTGCGGAATGCAAGGCTTGGGATTCCTGCTGTGCAGCAGCAGGAACCCGCCGCCTAATAAAAGGAGTGGCTCAAAAAGAAGCATATCAAGGTCATGGAGTGGCCTAGCCAGTCTACAGACATTAATCCCATAGAAAACTTATGGAGGGAGTTGAAGCTTCGAGCTGCCAAGTGACAACATCAAAATCTTAATGATTTAGAGATGATCTGCAAAGAGGAGTGGACCAAAATTCCTCCTGACATGTGCGCAGACCTTATCATCAACTATAAAAAGCGTTTCACTGATGTCCTAGCTAACAAAGGTTTTGCCACCAAGTTTTTAGTCTTGTTTGCCAGAGGGATCAAATACTTATTTCTCACTGCAAAATGCAAATAAATTTATATAATTTATGCAATGTGATTTTCTGGATTTTATTTTTTATATACCATCTCTCAATGTTAAAATTAACATAACCTTGAAAGTATAGACTTTGCCAGTGGGCAAACTTACAAAATCAGCAAGGGATCAAATAATTATTTCCTTCAATTTAAAGGCTATGCACTAAGTGCAAAACCTGCCAAAAATTACTCGCAGGGTCATACAAACAATCTTAAAGACAGCATACTTATGGTACTCCTACACTCATAAAAGATTTGCACAAAGTGTAAAGCCTGCCAAAAATTACAATCTGAGTCATCCATAAAACCTTGATGGCACTAACTGTTCACAATATTTGAAAGAGGTACTACAAAGTGTAATTCTGGTACTCATACACTCATAAAGGTTCTGCACACAGTGCCAAGCCAGAAAAAAGTTATAAGGAAGGTCATCCAGTCATCCATAGACCATTGAAGGCAACAACTGGTGAGCCTCATTCAAATATTAGTGTAGTTGTGGTTCTACACCCATAAAGGCATGGCACAAAGTGCAAAACAAGGAAAAAATAATGAGTGTCATTCAGTCACCCATAAACCCTTGCAGGCAACAACTTGCAAGCCTCAATCAAATATTTTGAAAGTGTAGTTTATGTACTCCTACACTTATAAAGGCTTTGCACAAAGTGCAAAGCCAGGAAAAACTAATAAGGAGGGTAATATAGTAATCAGCTGAAATAAGAGCATGGACTGCATCTCCAAAAAATCATAAATTGATCTAATGCCGCTAAAGAAAAAATATATGTTACTGAACATGAGGTTCTTAGTTTAGCATTCTGATCAGACTGTATGAAGCCCACTTCCAAGTCATAGCGAACCTCTCAATGGGTCCTAACTTTTATATCCTTCATAAAGATGTTCGATAAGGGAGATGGCCTCAAATTGCCCCTGGAACTGGGACCCTACCTGTCCATGTCCTGGGGAATTCTTGATGGTAGAAAGGCTCTGGTATCCAGCCTTTCTTTGCCCCTTGTTAAACACTAATCTGTCCCCTCCCCAACCCAATGAGGCATGGGACAAATATGTAAGTTAAACAAGATACCAAGACAAAACAGGGATAGCAGAAAGTCTCTATTGTACAAAAGCACAAACCAACAAAAGGGAGGAGGACAGGGACAGGGAGGAATAAACTAAATGGAATAGGGACCAGGAGGTAAACACAAATGTGCAACAAATTACAGATCACTACTACAACAACTTCACTCAAACCACTTAGCTTTAGAACCCAGTACAGGAAGACAAATCTTTCATCAACAGGGATCAACCGCCCAGAGCCAGCTTATATAGAGGGAGTAAATGAGAAGCAGCTTCATCTCAGAACCACCAGGCTTTATGGTCTCAGCCAGTATACAAAGAGGCCTTAACCCTCTCAGCACCGAAGGAGACCAAATCCATTTAAAATGGGACCTGAATCACATCACTCCATTTCTAAAGAAGACCTATAATACATTACCCAATGTGCCCGTCTAACTCCGTGTCTTCCAGGGGGACATAACACCCCTGTGACTCTGCAGCAGCAACAATGAACTAGCAGGGAAGGCACGCTGTTGCTTCAGAGCAACAATACTGCAAGACTGAGTCCACATGACTCCAGACTGCACGACATCATGAGCACAAAACCACAGCAACAATTGCCGCCACACAACCAACACGAAGCGAAAGCAGCCATGAATCTCACCTTCCAGTTGCTTTCAAATGAGAGCAAAAGAAAAGGCTGGACCCACTGCTGCAGTCTCCTGCTAATTAAAAATCATCTGTACTAAATGGGAGGATTGCTGGTCCAAAAAATGAGGGCAGATTATGCAATAAGCCAAAAATGAGCATGGACTGCACCTCCAAAAATTCATAAATTGATCTGAAGCCACTAGACAAAAAAAATATACTATTGAACATGAGATTGCTAGTTTAACATTCGGATCAGACTGTATGCACCTATACTGCAAGACTGAGTTCCCATTACTCCAATCTGCACCGCCCCACAAGCACAAAACCACAGCAACAATTGCCGCCACACAGCACCAACACGAAGTGATAGGAGCCATGAGACTCCCCTTCGACAAGCTCTCAAATGTGAGCAAAAATAGGCTTGACCCATTTTTGCAGTCTCCTGCTAATTAAAAATCACCTGTGCCAAATAAAAGGAGGGCTGGTCCAAGAAAAGGGACAGATCATGCAATACACTGAAAAAAGAGCATGAACACCACCTCAAAAAATCATACATTCATCTAATGTCGGTAGACAAAAATATTAAAAAAAAATGTTAAGACCCACTTAGGTTGGTTTCACATTAGCGCTTTTTAAGCGCACGCACGGCCGGGGGTAGCTCCGCCCCCGAGCCGGCTCTCTGCCCGGCGTGCCCGCCCCTTGCTTGTAGCGCCGCCTCCTAGCGGACAGCGGCGCCTGCGATCGGCGCACCCTATCTTTAGCATAGGGTGCGCAGATCGTGCGCAGGCCGTGCGCTAGTTGCGCTTTGACCTGCGCTGCGCACTTTTGACGGTGCGCCGTGAGCGCCAAAATCGAACTTGACGGTGCGCCGTGCGTGCCAAAATCGAACTTTTCGGATTTTGGCGCGCACCGCGCACCATCAAAGGTGCGCAGCGCAGGTCAAAGCGCAACTAGCGCACGGCCTGCGCACGATCTGCGCACCCTATGCTAAAGATAGGGTGCGCCGATCGCAGGCGCCGCTGTCCGCTAGGAGGCGGCGCTACAAGCAAGGGGCGGGCATGCCGGGCAGAGAGCCGGCTCGGGGGCGGAGCTACCCCCGGCCGTGCGTGCGCTTAAAAAGCGCTAATGTGAAACCAGCCTTAGATGTTCGCCGTGATGTGACAGTGGGCTTCATACAGTCTGATCAGAATGGTAAACTAAGAACCTCATGTTCAATAATATATATTGTTGCCTTGCAGCATTAGATCAATGTATGATTTTTGGAAGCTGCTGTCAATTCTCTTTATTGATTATTTTGCATGATGTGTCCCCTTTTTTGGACCAGCACACCTTTCACTTGGCAATGGACCAGCACACCTCCCATTTGACACAGGTGATTTCAAGGGAGTCAAGCCTATTTTTTGCTCTCATTGGAAGGCAGTTACAATGCTCCTTTCATGTGATGTTGGTACTGTGTGCCGGCCATTCTTTTTGTGTTTTATGCTTTTAGGGCAGTGCGGTCAGGATCCATAGTGACTCAGACTTGCAGCTTAAGGAATGTGAGGCACCAGGCTGCCCGCCCTGCTGGTGCATTATTGCTGTGGCAGTGCTAAGCACACAATGCCACTTCTTTAAGGCAACAAAAGTTAGGACCCACCAATTGCTCACTGTGACATGGCAGTGGGCTTCATGCAGGCTGATCAGAATGTTAAACTAAGAACCTCATGTTCAGTTATATATAATTTTGTCTAGTGGCATCAGAATAATGTATGATTTTTTTGGAGGTGCTGTCCATTATCTTTTTTTCTGCATAATACAGTAATACATAAACCCTTGAAGGCAACAACTTGCAAGCATCATTCATATATTTTGACAGTGTTGCTGATGTACTCTTACACTCATAAAGGCTTTGCACAAAATTCAAAGCCATGAGAAAATGATAAGGAGGCTAATACAGTAAGCCTCTTCAGATGTCAGCCTCTTCTTCTGTTTCCTCAGGAGGCTGGGGTGGCTGCAGGGTGACTGGCTCCACCTGCTTCCTGGAGCCTGATTCCCAGATATCTTGGCTGTAAGTGACATGGCTTTGGTTAGTGCCAGAGCACTCGACATGTAGATATGGGAAGCAGCCCTCTGTGTCACCTGCACCATTGCCTGCTCCCGCATAAGATGTCTCGGGGTGGTAGCCAATCTCTAGCCACCTCAAGGAGCTTCTCCCAGGCCTGTTCATTTCACAAGGAGGGTTCACCCTACTTGGGTCACTCACACCGCATGCCAGCAATGTCTTCCATCCATTTTGAGGAAGGGATCCAGGTTGCAGCCATCAGCTATTGAAGCTTTTGAGGCATGTGTTCCTCCTTTACTTCCTGCTGGTTGAACAAAATGTAATGATGGGTCCCAAAGTGTTGTATAGAGCACCATCTCTGCTGCTGGTCATACTTAATGACCTCCACTGGGAAGGCAACTCTCGGGACCTTGTAGCTAACGAGCCCAGTAGCATGTCTCCAGCTCTGTTCCTGGCTCATCTCATTCTCTCTTCCAACCAGCCTAGTTCCCACAGTCAAAATGTAATGCAAACCACATAATGCTCTATGAAGGACAAAATCAATTCAGAACAACTTTCGAATGCTTTTTTGGAGTCTTATATACCGTGAAATTGTAACTCAAAGCACATAATACTCCATGAATTACAAATTAAATCACAAAAAAGTTTGAATGTTTTTTTGTAGTGTTACATACGACAAAAATGTAATGATGCGCCCGAGGGGCCGTGGGTACTCGGTACCAAGCCCGATAACTTCAATGGGAGATGTCACAGTGGTCGTGGCCCCACGCAGTCATGTAAAAGGGGTAGAATTGGATGGGGATAAAGGTTTATGTAGTGAATCGTGACGCCAGTTGGAGTGTTCGATGGTAGTATAGTCGGCACTGCAAATGATCCCTGGGGGAGTAGATGTGATGGCAGTGCAGATGTTAAACCCTCTCCAACCAGGGCTAACCCCCAGAGATTGTGATGGAAGTAGTAGGCATGGAGTAATAAGGCAGGAGACAAGGAAAGTCACTTTATCATTTATTGTAGTTCAGGTGCAGTTCAGAGGAGATATTAGAACTCTCACCAGGTTACAGTCTGCTCTGCAGAATGGGAGTTATCTTTCCCTGCTGTGACTCACTGTAACTTCCTGCTATTCTAAGCCCTTCTGGGACCAAGGCTTCCTGGAGTTTAGAACTTCCCAGTATTGCCTCTACTCACTGTGTATTTTGCCTTCAGCAACTTGCAGGGTGAATCCTGTGTGAAGCAGCTAGAGTTCCCACTTGCACTATCCTTCACTGATCCTAGGTTATTGCAGTGTTTCTGAGGGAACACTTTTCTGCTGGTCGTACAATCCCACACAGTCTCTCAGCTTACCACCCTGCTCTGAATGCATGGATGTTCTAGAGCAGGGTTCCCCAACTCCAGTCCTCAAGGACCACCAACAGATCATGTTTCAGGATTTCCTTAGTATTGTTCAGGAGATAATTGCTTCACCTGTGCAATACAAAGGAAATCCTGAAAACATGATCTGTTGGTGGGCCTTGAGGACTGGAGTTGGGGAACTCTGGTCTAGGGGCTGGTCCCTGATGCTGCTTAGCTCTCACTCCAGGATTGAGCACATCTCTAAACATGGTCTCCAAGACGTTATTCCTCCTTCTTGTTCACTGAAACAACAACTTGGCCCCTCCCCCTCCCAGTTAGGGTATGTCTGCAAAGCTCTCAGCTTCAGACAAGTAAGGGAGTGGTGTAAATTGTGTGTGTGTGTTGTCGTCTCTAGCAGAGAAAGCATAACTCCCATTGCTCACAAAACGCAAACAAAACAGTACATATTTAACCCTTTTGTGGCTATAAAGACGTAGGGCGCCACAGTAACACAAAGCATGTAATACTCTCTGGATCACAATATAGTCAGTTTTTTCACCCCCCCAAAAAAGGTATGTGGTCACGTGCAGCAGCTATGTATTTAGCAATGGATTGCAGAGCTCTAAGCCCTGACTAGAGGCTGTATTCGGTCACTCTCCCTGCAACTGTCCCTAGGCTAAATACAGAATGTATCTGATACAAACAGCAAAGCACAAAATTAGCCCTTAGAAGGACTGTTAGGGTATGTGCACACATTGCGGATTTGCCTGTGGCATTTTCTGCGTGGATTCTTCCTCACTTTGCAGAAAACACAGTTGAAAATCCTTGCGGATTTGATGAATTTTTTTGCGCTTTTGATGCGGATTTGATGTGGATTTTTATGCGTTTTTTTCATGTGAATTTGTATGCATTGTTGTAAGCTAAATTAAGATATATTTTTTAACAAAAAAAAGAATTGTGATGTAATTTCCTTGTCCAACCTCTTCTTTTACATACTCCATTGAATACCATAATATCATCATATACCATATTCAAATAAAATGTTCACACACAAAAAACAAATATAAGTGAATATATATATGTAGAAAGATATATCTGTAGATAGATAGATATATCTATAGATAGATATACAGTGGGGGAAATAAGTATTTGATCCCGTGCTGATTTTGTAAGTTTTCCCACTGACAAAGACATGAACAGTCTATAATTTTAAGGGGAGGTTAATTTTAACATTGAGAGATAGAATATCAAAAATGAAATCCAGAAAATAACATTGTATAAATGATATAAATTTATTTACATTTTGCAGTGCGAAATAAGTATTTGATATGCCTAATTTCTGTGACGCCCTCATTCTCCTGCAAAAAAAATAAAATAATAAATGAACACAAATAATCCCTGTTCTGATGTAATCCATTTGATAACGAGTGTCCCACAATGATCTCCCATGTAGAGCTGTCACATCGAGAGATGTGACTGTTCTACAGGGCCTCCGATGACACACTGACCGGAGATAATACTCCCGCAGTGTAGTTCATCGGAGTTCGTGCTCTCACTTTACATCACTACTGCTGCATGAGAATTTTCTCACACAGAGGTGCCGCAAGTGACAGTATGAACTCCGGTGACCTCTAGGTGGCGGAGTGATCCACAGCAGGAGGATAACCTCCGGTCACTGTATCACCGGAGCCCTGTAGAATGGTCACATCTCCCAATGTGACAGCTCTGCACAGGAGATCGTCGTGGGACAATTGTTACTAAATGTATTATATCGGAACAGGGAGTATAATGTTGGTTTATTATTTTTTTTTTGCAGGCAATCGAGGGCATCGGGTATTAGCTGTTTGGTGAGTATGTGTACTGTATGTGTATATGTGGTTTTTTTTACTATTCAACACAGTAGTCGGATGATGGGACTACTATCCCATCATCGGCTAATGCTGTCACTGTTCTAGTGACAGCAGACATAGCCGATTGGGACTAGTAGTCCAATCAGACGATGCCTGCCTACACACAGGCCCACCTGCACCCACACACCCGCAGACCCCCGCAGACAAACGCACAAGCGCACACACACAGAATACACACAGATACCTGCAGACAGACATGCACATCTTCTCCGCACACACATAGTTTCCACCCACACACTCTTCTTCCTCTCTATCTGCAGCATTCTTCACACGCAACTCTGCAGAAAAATTGCAAATCTTTTTACACCTGCGGTTTTGCTGCGGATTTGACTGACTCAATTGAAGTCAATGGGTGCAGAAGCGCTGAAGATCCACAAAAAGTATTGACATGCTGCAGAAAATAAAACACTGTGAATCCGTACGGGTTTTTCCACAGCATGTGCACACCAATTCTGGATATCCCATTGATTACCATTGGTTGTGCACTACACTGCAGATATGATGCAATTCCGCGCATCTAAAAATGCTGCAGATCCGCATCAAAATCTGCAACGTGTGCACATAGCTTTAAGTATGATGGTTCAGCATGAGCACCAGTATAAACACTAGATGACTCTGATAGGCTGAACTGTATGCACACATGGTTCTCTCCCTATAATTACAACTTTCCCTGAGCTGTTCAATGGCGTCATTGTGCAAAGCATGGTGGCATCTATGTTTTTCTAACCTCTGATGAGATAATGCAGCCAGACAGTCATAATACTGCCACTACCAAGATGCCTACGACATTACAGTGACTTGCAGGCAATCAACGCATGTTTATTGGCTTTATAACAGGCGCAAAACATGTGAGGCAGAGATTCGAGTTTCAAATCTGTGCACCAGCAAAGGCTCGTCGACTGCCAAGCACATCTGAGCACCAAGATAGTTGAGTGATGACCGAGTATTACTGAGCATGTGTGCTCATCCCTAGTAAATAGCACTAGCAATTAGTATGACCACTAACAGTACACAGACACCTCAACTAAACAAACTGCAATACATGAATTTATAACTAGCACCATCATCCGTTCATAAATAGAGCACCAGAATCATGAACTGTACATGTATACAGCACTAGGATCAACATCATTACACAAATATCCCAAAAGCCATCATTATGTCAACACAGCACCTGAACCATCAATTAATGTTTATATCACAGATCCTTTATTAGCATGTAGATAGCACCAGTACCAACACCAGCACAGATATATATCACTAGAACCATCATTAGTACAGGAATGCATCACCAGATCCATCATCAGTACATGAACATAGCACCGTAACCACCATTACTATATGAATACATCACCATAAGTGTATTCAGTACATGAGTACATCACCGGATTAGCCTAACTAAATGGAAATAGCACCAAAACTACCATCAGTACATAAAGACAGCATCAAAATCAACATCAGCACACTAGAACAACCATTATTCTGTGTTAATGTAAGATTTCAAGACCAGAAGGCACTGTCAATCAGATTAGATTTCTGAAGATTGTGTTAAGGTATCAAAAAGGATTATATAACCTTGCTGGTATGGCTTTTTAAAGTAAATACAGCAGTCTTATAATGTCTAAGATATAGATTTAGCAATGTCTTCAGTTCGTATTGAGAAATCTGGTGACAGCTATGTTTTAAAAAGGTTGTTCCACCAATAAACTTCATACCCATTTTATATATCATGAAAAGAATGCCATCTAAGTTTTACCAGTGATCCTTTGTAGATTTACAACATTCAACCTCTTTGCGACATTGGACATAATAGTGCACCCACGTCGGACTCCCTCCCTATGATGTGAACTCCGGCTGTGACATCTTCCAGGCACATGTCAGCTGTTTTGATCACCGATCAGGTTATGGCATCTTCTAGTTTCCCATGGAGACTATTAAAGCATGCCATAATTAAAAAGAAAGTTTTAAAAAATATTTAAAAATTTTTATAAAATAAAAGTTCAAAATACCCCTTTTTTGCCCAATTCAAAATAAAAAATTTAAAAAATCAGACATACACATATTTAGTGTTGCTGTGTTCAGAATCACCCGATCTACCAATAAAAAAAGAATTAACCTGATTGCTAAATGTCGTAGCGAGAAAAAAAGTCAAAATGCCAGAATTATCTTTTTTGGTCACCACAACATTGCATTAAAATGCAATAATGGGCAATCAAAAGAACACATCTGCACCAAAATAGTATAATTAAAAACTTCAGTCCAGTGTGCAAAAAATAAGCCCTAACCCAACCGGCGATCATTAAAAATGGAGACGCTACGGGTATCGGTATATGGCACAATTTTTTTTTAACATCATTTGGAATTTTTTTCACCACTTAGTTAAAAAAGAATCTAGACATGTTTGGTGTGTATGAACTCGTAATGACATGGAGAATCATGATGGCAGGTCAGTTTTAGCATTTGGTGAACATAGAAAAAAGCAAAACAAAAAATCACTGTGGGATTGCAGTTTTTTTTTGCAATTTCATAGCACTATGATTTTTTTTTCCCATTTCTCAGTACACAATATGTTAAAACCAATGGCGTCTTGCAAAAGTGTAACTCGTCCCGCAAAAAAACAAGCCCTCATATGTGGTCATATTGATGGAAAAATAAAAAAAAGTTATGGCACTGGGAAGAAGGGGAGCGAAAAATGAAAACACAAAACCGAAAATATCTCTGGTGATGAAGGGGTCAAAGGGAAAATGTCACCAGAAAAAATGCTATTAACTTGCAGATATGTGTTTAATCTGCTGGGTAATTTTGCTATTAGGCTGGAGTCACACTAACCTGCGCAAAATACGGTCAGTATTTTACATGCGTAATACGGATGACAGACCCCTAAATAGTGCTCCGTATGTCATCCGTAATCAAGGTGTGGTCGCGTATTTTGCGCATGTCAGCATCCGTATGCAATCCGTATGGCATCCGTATGGCGAGATTTTCTCGCAGGCTTGCAAAATTGACATATAATAGAGCCCTATGACCGGGTTTCTAAAAGGCACCGGGTGCGTATTTCTCGCAAGTCACATGTGTGGTCCGTGTGTAATCCGTATTTTTTGCACACCCATAGACTTGCATTGGCGTACTACGGGCGCAGTACGCTGACAATCGCAGCATGCTGCGAGTGGCACGGAGCATAGGATACGGATGAGAAATATACGGCTGGTGCGAGTAACCCCATAGAAAATCATTTGTCCGTGTCTAATGCGTGCTTTTTGCGCCTCTCACTCTCCCGTATTCCTCGCCAGTGTGACTCCGGCCTTAGACTGCCGTTTGCCTTCACTTAGCTGAACACTGAGGGGAGAAAATAACATTTATTTCCTCTGCAGCGTTCTGGTTTCAGTCACCGCTTTGAGTATACAGAGCGGAGACTGTAACAGTTCCCTTTGCCCTGTACTCAGAGTGTTGACTGAACTAATGCTGGAGCCACTTGCATGACTGAAACTGGAATGCTGCAGCATTTGGCTAAGCGTGGGCGCCGTCCCAGGCAGGTTAATAACACTATTGTACAGCAATGTGAAACTGAGCTGAGTACTGATTAAGGCCGGTTTCATATTTGCGTTTCAGGGCGCAGCGACGGCCTGTGCATGGCTGCCGCTAAGCCCCGCCCCCTGCCGCTCCGCCTCCGGACGCATGACGCTGCATGTGTCATGCGTCCTCTACCTTTATCACTGAGGACGCAGGCCGTGCGCAGTATGCGTTTGACGGCACCTGCGTCATTTTGACCGTGCGCCGAGCGCAACCAAATTCCAACAGGTTGCGTTTGGCGCTGGTCGGCGCACCGTCAAAAGGACGCAGGCACCGCCAAAACGCATACTGCGTTTTGATGAAGCAGAGCTCTGTATGCTAATGTAGCAGAACTGAAGTATGCTGATGTAACAGGGCTGTGTGTAAATGTAGCACAGCTGAATGTGTATGGTACATTTTAAGGAGATAGGGTTGTCATATTGTGGGTGTGGGTATGTGGGGGCATCACCCAGTGTTTGTCTATACTTAGCATGGCAGAGTGCTTATATGTTTAGAGTTTGTGCTTGTATTGATATGATAATGTGAGCTGATTTAACCGAGTTGCGTGTGTTAATATGTAGCAGATCTGAGCGTATGGGAATGTAGCAGAGCTGAATGTGTGTATTATGATGTAGCAGAGCTGTGTGCTGATGTAGCAGAACTGAAGTATGCTGATGTAATAGGGCTGTGTGTGTGTTAATGTAGCAGAGCTGAGTGTGTACATTTTAATGGGAATGTACTGTCTGAAAGGGTCTTTGGGGGTATCATACTGTGGTTGTGGGTATGTGGAGGGCATCAAACAGTATAGGGAGTGTTTGGGCATCGTACAGTGTGGTGGGCAATGTGAGGGCAATATACTATCTGTGGGACAGTGGGTATATCCTCCTCTATGCAGTTTGTGAGAAGGGATACTGTTCTATATGGCAACACTAATAGGCTTCAGTATTTCTGCCTAGGCACACATAAAGGGCTATTCAAGGTTAGGGTACAGGCTTAGCATCAAATCAAAATTGCTGTGATGCATATAGTGTGATGAAGTATGGGTCCCTCATTCTAATTTTTCAAAGGTGGGAGGCATGACAACATATTGATTGCCTCCGAAGTTGAGCAAAAAAATGACCGCTATCCTAGGCCAGCCTCTACTTCAGCACTCCGCGACAGGTGGATTGTGTAGAGATAACTTCCTTACTCAAACACAGATTGTGTTTTTATTGAAAGCATGTACAGAACTCCTAAGCACTCCATGCTGGTGACTATTGTCAGCCAGAATGTTCTCTTTGAGATGTATGTCTCTCTATGTTAGATGAAGCTATTAGAAAAATAGAGCTTGGAAAGCCATATACATATATTGGGAAATTAGTCAGCACTGAATTTTGGATGTAAAAATCACTTTCTTTTGGTTTATGTTAAATAAATGATCAGTTCAGTTAGGCCGGTTTCACACTTGCGTTAAAGGCCGCAGCGTCGGCCTGCGTATGGCCGCCGCTAAGCCCCGCCCCCTTCTGTGCCTTTTCCGGTAGCTCCGCCTCCGGGCGCATGACGCTGCATGCGTCATGCATCCCCTATCTTTATCACAGAGGACGCAGGCCGTGCACAGTATGCATTTGGCGGCGCCTGTGTCCTTTTGACGGTGCACCGAGCGCAACCAAATTGCAACAGGTTGCGCTTGGCACTGGTCGGCACACCGTCAAAAGGATGCAGGCGCCGCCAAAACACATACTGCGCACGGCCTGCGTCCTCAGTGATAAAGATAGGGGACGCATGACGCATGCAGCGTCATGCGCCCGGAGGCGGAGCTACCGGAGGAGGCGCGGCAGGGGGCAGGGCTTGGCGGCGGCCGTGCGCAGGCCGACGCTGCGGCCTTTAACTCAAGTGTGAATCCAGCCTTAATTGTCCCAACATACTTTAATGTGTAGCCAATGCTTACAGTATACTAAAATTGTCACTGGCCTGAAAAATATTAATGGGTGCAATACATCTATATTATACTACTGTTTGTTAACCATTAAATATATGTCAAATTTACTAAGACTTATGGAATGATTTAGTGCGTAAGCATTAGGGAAGCGACACATTGTGGGTGATATACTGTGGAGCCACTTCATACAATTCTTATGATCCAAAATCAATCTCTTGAACTGTTACATGCCTTGCAATTACAAGACTTTATGGTATCAACCTCTTAATGAAATAATAATAAGCTTGAAGATTTGTGTTAGAAAGCTGCATGTCTATCTCAAGAAAATGCTGTTTCCTGGTCTGGATAATGACAAGAGAATCACAGGGGCATAAAACCACAATCTGCAGGAAGTTAATCGTGATCATTAATCACCCTGCCACATGTTTGCCTTCTTTTGTTCGCCGTAACACTAGATATCTGACAAGCGGGGAAAGAATTGCCTCTGCCTTATTAAATAAATGTAAATGAGGACACGATAGCATAAATACAGAAAATGTTTCAGGATATCATTACATCCAAAGCATTTTCAACTATTCTCCTGTTTTTGTTATGCAATGTGGCGTACACGATAACTCTTTTAAAATGAATATATCATTAAATGTAATCTTTCCGCTTATGATGTGATTGCACATGGCACATTTTTCTGCTTTAAATGTTCTTCAAAAGAGTTTTTTTGCGAATTATACATATTTATCCCGGCTTATCTAAAATATTATTGACTAATACCAGAAATGTTGTTATGGAATTAATGTGTTAGTTTTGATGCCGCTTGTAATAGTTTAGAATTAGACATTTATGAAAACAGGAAACTCTGATGTGTCATTCAAATGTCCTCCTCACTCTCGGGCGCTGTGTACAGTGATCAGATGTCATAATATTGAGCTAACTTGTTAGCATTAAAGAAAGGCAGCGATTTAACAATAAATTTGCTACGCTACTGTGGGAATTGTCTGAAGAGCAGCATTGGAGCTGCAGATGGCCTACTTAAAAGGAATCCATTATGGACAAGACAGTTCATTTTCAGAAAAATAGATCCCCAGGTAATTCTTTTTTTTTTTTCCTGAAGGAAAACAAAGCATGAAAAAAAAAATCTATTTTTGGATATTAAAATAAGATTATTACAAAAATGGATTTTAATGGGAACAGAACAGAATATTTTTAAGCCAAGGCAATTTACAAAAAAATGATGAGGAGCGTCATGTTTGTTTAGTGAAAAGATTGGGTTGAAAGTTATGGCACAGATGTATAAGGAACTAGACCTCATTCTAATTATTAACAATTGCAAAAGGATTTTTTTTTAATGAAATTCAAAGTATTGGATTTTTTTTTCAGAAGGAAAGACAGGATAGGTACCATAGTCAAAATGTGCAAAAAAGGGATGCTGCAAAACACTTCATAAGGTCCATTCACACCCAAAGTAACAAAAATGCAAATATGTTTTCTACATTAAATAGTACACAACAATACACAAACATTTAAAAACATTATATATTTCACAAACTTCTCCCAATAGTAGAATAACTTCCGGGATGCCCACACGTGCACTTCAGTAATAGAACACAGCCCCTTATAAAAAAGCAAATAAGTCAATGCAGAGTATGTACTATGCAAAATAGAGTATTCACTTATTGTCACCCTATTTTTTGCCTATCAGCTGCTGGCACCGACGTCGGGGGCTTATCTACATCATTCTGTAATGCTGTAGATAAGCCCGCGATGTAACCTGAAAGATAAGAAAAAAAGAGTTATATTATACTCACCCAGGGGCGGTCCTTGTCCCGTTCAGGTCCGATGGGTTTCGCCGTCTGGTCCTGCGCCTCCCTTCTTCTAACGGTTATGTCTTCTTCTTTGCTGCCTGTTGTGGCTTCTGCGCAGGTGCGCTGCTCTGCCCTGTTGAGGGCAGAGCAAGAGTCCTGCAGTGCGCATGCATCAGGAGAAACATAAATGACACTAGCGCTCCCACGTGTGCTGCAGAGAACCTTTGATATGCTAGGCTCCACCCAAATACTCATGACAAGTTGGACGAGGCATTACCCGCAGGTCAATCTGGAGCTGCCACAATACCAGAGCAGCTAACGTCTGACCAACATTAAGAAGGCACCACATTACAGACTTGCTCAATAAGGTGATCTTTGGACTCTGGAGTGCAAGGCTGCACCTATATATCACTGGTTATCATAGACTTGGCTGGAGAGCCAGCAGTAACCAAACGTATACCACTAGCCCGAGCAAGACGCTGGGACCGATGTCTGTTCTGCACAGTCGGACCTGAATGGGAGACCCCAGTACCAGATAATGCTTGGGATGTATCCCACGCAGTGGGAGAATCCTGACGCCTAACAATTCCCCCTTGCTAGCATCCCCCCAGCGACATTCACAATGCTAGAAGGCCGCAATAAGCTGAGGGGCACGAATGTGCTCAGTAGGCTCCAAGCTCCTATTTTCTGGTCCATGACCCTTCCAGTCAACCCAAAAAATTTTTTACCGCTCACCACCATGGACTCGACAAAAGCATCGACCTCAAAATCTTCCGAGGACATATCTGAACAACCAACAGGAGTCCCAGAAAACCGTGCCATATACACGGGTTTAAAAAGAGACACATGAAAAGTGTCGGTGATATTCAAGTGTGGTGGAAGTCAGAGGCGATAAACTACAGGATTCACCTGCTCAAGAACCTTGAAAGGATCTAAGTAGCAGTGTGCAAATTTAGTGGACTCTATATGCAGTTTGATGTTACAAGCAAACAGACACTCTAAATCTCCCTGGGCAAAGACTGGAGCGGGACAATGATGCATGTCGGCGGAAGCCCTCTGGCATGATCCAGGCCGGGGATTGCTTCTTGTTATTTTCTCCCCATCTGGTCGTGTGGGGGTCAACCTTCTCTACCTCGTTTTGGGTTCTGTGTGGCTATTTCAGTCTGCTGTGGCCTGTAGACCAATGTCAGTGATAGTTCATGCTCCCAGGCTAGAGCAGCTGATCCGTTGATAATGTGTTTTGTTCTCTTCCCTGTTTACTCTGTTCCAGTGACTTCCCTTTCCTTCCACTCCACTTGTCTTAGTGTTCGCTCCCTGTGCTTGGACCTCTTGGTTTGTGACCTGGCTTGTCTTATGATCTGTTTGACTGTCTCACATCTCGGTTATCTCTGCTACCATCTGGCTCTGACTTCTGGCTTGTATTTGACCACGTGTATTTCTGCTTCCTCTGGTACTTCTTTTCCTGACTGTTTCTGACTCAGCTCATCTGACCACTTTTTCGCCATCAGTTGGCACCTTTGCTGCTGCTTAGAGGTGCTATGCTGTGTGTTCAACCTTTCTTCCATCGCCAGCAACCCTTGGTGGAGGTTGCGCTATACTGCACTGCTGCAGCATCACATTATCACTGACCCATACATTTAAAGGGGATGTTGCATTTTTTCTCTGGTCATGGATCCGCTTCATAACTTGGCGGATTAGGTGTCCAGTTTGACACACATGATGCAGGAATTATCGGTGGCACATAGGGCACTAGCCACGTTCCATACTCACTTACAAAAAAACTTGACGGAGACTGTGAAGACCATGCAGGGAACCACCCATCACGCTGTTATCGACCTCGTAGTCGACCTGGTGATTCAGTAGATGTTGCTTTACACTCTCCCGAACCCTCGGTTAACCCCTTCATGACCCAGACTATTTTGACCTTGATGACCTGGCCATTTTTTTGAATTCTCACCAGTGTCCCTTTATGAGGTAATAACTCAGGAACGCTTAAACAGATCCTAGCGATTCTGAGAATTTTTTTTCATGATACATTGCACTTCATGTTATTGGTAAATTTAGGTTGATAATTTTTGCATTTATTTGTGAAAAAATCAGAAAATTGGCGAAAATTTTGCAATTTTCAAATTTTGAATTTTTATTCTGTTAAACCAGAGACTTATGTGACACAAAATAGTTAATAAATTACATTTCCCACATGTCTACTTTACATCAGCACAATTTTGGAAACAAAATCTTTTTTAGGAAGTTATAAGGGTTAAAAGTTAACTAGCGATGTCTCATTTGTACAACGAAATTTACAAAACCATTTTTTTAGGCACCACCTCACATTTGAAGTCAGTTTAAGGGGTCTGTATGGTTGAAAATGCCCAAAAGTGGAACCATTCTAAAAACTGCACCCCTCAAGCTGATCAAAACCACATTCAAGAAGTTTATTAACCCTTCAGGTGTTTCACAGCAGCAGAGACAACATGGAAGGAAAAAATGAACATTTAACTTTTTAGCCACAAAAGTGATCTTTTAGCGAAAATTTGACCCCAAAATTGTTAACAAAATTGTCCTGAGTATACCGATAACTCATACATGGTCATAAATCACTGTTTGGGTGCACGGCAGGGCTCGGAAGGGAAGGAGCGCCATTTGACTTTTTGAATGGAAAATTAGCTTCATTCGTTAGCGGACACCATGTCGCGTATGAAGAGCCGCTGTGTGCTTAAACATTGAAGCTCCCCCACAAGTTACCCCATTTTGGAAACTAGACCTCCAAAGGAACTTATGTAGATGCATAGTGAACACTTTGAACCCCCAGGTGTTTCACAAATTGATCCGTAAAAATGAAAATGTACTTTTTTCACAAAAATTATATTTTAGCCTCAATTTTTTCATTTTCACATGAGCAAAAGGAAAAAAAATGGATCCTAATGTTTGTTGGGCAATTTCTACTGAGTACAATGATACCTCAAATGTGGTCATAAATTATTAGGCGCACGGCAGGGCTCTGAAGTGAAGGGGGCCATTTGACTTCTTGAATGGAAAATTAGCTCCAATCGTTAGCGGACACCATGTCGCGTTTGGAGAGCCCCTGTGTGCCTAAACATTGGAGCTCCCTCACAAGTGACCACATTTTGAAAACTAGACCCCCCAAATAAGTTATCTAGATGCATAGTGAGCACTTTGAACCCCCACATGATTCATAAATTGATCCATAAAAATGAAAAAGTACTTTTTTCCACAAAAAAATTCTTTCAGCCTCAATTTTTTCATTTTCAAATGGGCAACAGGATAAAATGGATCCTAAAATTTGTTGGGCAATTTCTCCTGAGTACCTTGATACATCATATGTGGTCATAAACCACTGTTTGGGAACACGGCAGGGCTGGGAAGGGAAGGAGCACCATTGACTTTTTGAATGGAAAATTATATCCAATCATTAGCAGACACCATGTCACGTATGGAACGCATGTAGTACATCAGGTTGGTGTGTGGTGTAGTGTATGTCAGGTTGGTGTGTGGTGTGGTGTATGGTTCGATCAGGTTGGTGTGTGTGGTGTAGTGTATGTCAGGTTGTTGTGTGGTGTAGTGTACATCAAGTTGATGTGTGTGGTGTTGTATACACCACACACACACCAACCTGACATACACTACACCACACACACACCAACTTGACACACTACATCTGGTTCGTGTGTGTGGTGTAGTGTATGTCAGGTTGGTGTATGGTATGGTGTAGTGTATGTCAGGTTGGTGTGTGTTGTGTAGTATACACCACACACACACATCAACCTGACGTACACTACAATGCACACACCAACCTGACGTACACTATACCACACCACACACCAACCTGGCATACAGTACGCCACCCACACTAACCTGACACATTACTTTGAAAAAGTCTATTTCCCTGAGGTTGGCAGTCTCAAACTGGATTCCTGATTGGGGAACGAAATCAGGAGTCCGTGGAGCAAAATTTTCAGGGACTGGTTTCCAGTAAGGAGCACTAGTGCTAGGTTGGGCATGACTAGCACTAGGTTGGGGGTTACTCACACTTGGCCGTGGTTCTTCTCTTCTGGCCTCTGGCTCTTCCTCCCTTATTCCGGATGATTTCTTGTCCTGCAACAACTTGTTGGTGGTAAGTCTGTGTCACTGGAGGAGGAAGAGTGGGAGGAATAGAGAGAAGTAGGGTCCTCTCCCTCACTATCAGTTTCAGAGTCAAAAATGGCATATGCCACCTCAGGTAAGTACACCCTTTGTGACTGGGATGACCAGGACGAACGGGACATTGTGTGTTCTGTGTGTGTGCATGTGTAAAAAAAGCTAAACTATATTATAATGTGCGTGTGTATGTGCGAGAGTTTGGTGAAACTTTCTACTTTTTACTGCAGGAGGGGGCTGTCAGGCATGGGGGGCTGGAGTGGGCTGTCAGGTGTGGGGGTGCTGGAAAGGCCTATCAGGCATGGCAGGGCTGGAGGGGGCTGTCAGGTGAGGGTGGCAGGTGGGAACTGTAAAGCGCAGGGGGGCAGGAGGGGGCTGTCAGGTGCAGGGGGGCAGAAGGGGGCTGAGGAGATGCAGGAGCAGCAGCAGGGAAGGTGATCACTGGAGCAGAAGGGTGATCACCGGGACAGGGGGGTGATCAATGGGGCATGGGGGTGATCACAGAGGCGGGTAAGGTGATTACCTGATCAGGGAGGTGATTACCGGGGTGGGGGGTGATCACTGGGGCAGGGGAGTGATCACCAGGGCATGGGGATGATCATTGGGGCACGGTGGTGATCAAAGGGGGCTATCAGGCATGGGGGGGCAGGAGGGGGCTGAGGAAATGCAGGAGCCAGCAGCAGCAGGGAAGGTGATCACTGGAGCAGGGGGTGATCACTGGGGCAGGGGGGCGATCACTGGGGTGGGAAGGTGATAACTGGGGTGGGTGGTGATCATCGGGGGCAGGAGGGGGCTGTCAGGCATGGGGGGGCTGTCAGGCGCGGGGTGCAGGATGGCCTGTCAGGCATGGGGGACAGGAGGGGGCTGTAAGGTGCATCGGGGCAGGAGGGGGCTGTCAGGCGCAGGGGGGTAGGAGGGAGCTGTCAGGCATGGGGAGGCAGAAGGGGGCTGAGGAGATGCAGGAGCCAGCAGCAGCAAGGAAGGTGATCACTGGGGCAGAGGGGTGATCACCGGGACCTACACTACACCACACACACCAACCTGACGTAGTGTGTCAGGTTGGTGTGGGTGGTGTAGTGTACTTCAGGTTGGTGTGTGTGTGGTATATACTACACCACACACACCAGCCTGATGTACGCTACACCACACACCAACCTGACATACACTACACCACTCACCAACCTGACATATACTACATGCTTTCCATAAGCGACATGGTGTCCGCTAACGATTGGAGCTAATTTTCCATTCAAAAAGTCAAATGGCGCTCCTTCACTTCCCAGCCCTGCTGTGAGCTCAAACAGTGGTTTATGACCACATATGTGGTATCGGTGTACTCAGGAGAAATTGGCCAAAAAATTCTAGAATCCATTTTATCCTTTTACCCATGAGAAAATGAAAAAATTGTTGCTAAAAGAAAATTTCTATGAAAAAAAGTACTATTTCATATTTACAGATCAATTTGTGAAGCACCTGGGGGATCAAAGTGCTCACTATGCATCTAGATAAGTTCCTTGGGGGGTCTAGCTTCCAAAATGGAGTAATTTGTGGGGGAGCTACAATGTTTAGGCACAAAGGGTTTCTCCATATGCGACATGGTGTCCGCTAACAATTGAACCTAATTTTCCATTCAAAATGTCAAATGGCGCTCCATCCCTTCCGAGCCATGCCGTGAGCCCAAACAGCGGTTTATGACAGCATATGAGGTATCGGTGTACTCAGGAAAAATTTGGTAACAACAATTGGGGTCCAATTTCTCCCTTTACCCTTGGGAAAATAAAAAAATTGTTGCTGAAAGATCATTTTTGTGACTAAAAAGTTAAAAGTTATTTTTTTCCTTCCATGTTGCTTCTGCCTGCTGTGAAACACCTGAAGGGTTAATAAACTTCTTGAATGCAGTTTTTATCAGCTTGAGGGCAGCAGTTTTCAGAATGGTTCCACTTTTGGGTATTTTCAGCCATATAGATTCCTCAAACTGACTTCAAATGTGAGGTGGTCCCTATAAAAATGGTTTTATAAATTTTGTTGTAAAAATGAGAAATCGCTGGTTAACATTTAGCCCTTATAACTTCCTAACAAAATAAAGTTTCCAAAATTGTGCTGATGTAAAGTAGATATATGGGAAATGCCATTTATTAATTATTTTGTGTCACATAACTCTCTGGTTTAAGAGAATAAAAATTCAAAATTTGAAAATTGCAAAATTTTTGCCAATTTTCTGCTTTTTTTCACAAATAAACTCAAAAATTATCAGCCTAAATTTACCACTAACATGAAGCGCAATATATCACGAAAAAGAAATCTCAGAATTGCTAGGATCTGTTGAAGTGTTCCCGAGCTATTACCTCATAAAGGGACACTGGTCAGAAGTGCAAAAAATGCCAGGTCATTAAGGTCAAAATAGGCTGGGTCGTGAAGGGTTTAACTGAGGGTATGGGAGAGTGTAAAGCAACATCTACTGAGTCACCACGTCGACTAGCAGCATGGGGTGGTTCTCTTGCATGGTCTTAACAGTCTCCATCAAGTTTTTATGTAAGTGAGTATGGGACAAGGCTAGGGCCCGATGTTTCCCAGATAATTACAGCATCATCTGTGTCAAACTGGACACCTAATCTGCCAAGTTATGAAGCGGATCCATGACCAAAGAAAAAAATTCAAAATCCTCTTTAAATGTATGGGTCAGTGATTATGTAATGCTGCTGCAGTACAGTATAGCGCAACCTCCACCAAGGGTTGCTGGCGAGGGAAGAGAGGTTGAACAAACTGCGAAGCACCTCTTAGCAGCAGCACAGGTGCCACCTGGTGGCGAAATAGTGGTCAGATGAGCTGAGTCAGAAACAGTCAGGAAAAGAAGTATCAGAGGAAGCAGAAATACACGTGGTCAAATACAAGCCAGAAGTCAGAGCCAGATGGGAGCAGAAATAACCGAGATGTGAGAGAGTCAAACAGGTCATAAGACAAGCCAGGTCACATACCAAGAGGTTCAAGCACAGGGAGCGAACACTAAGACAAGCGGGGTAGCAGAAAAGTGAAGTCACAGGAACAGAGTAAACGGGCAGAGAACAAAACACGGTATCAAGGGGTCAGCTGCTCTAGCCTGGGAGCATGAACTATCACTGACATTGGTCTGCAGGCCAAAGCAGACTGAAATAGCCACACAGAACCCAAAGCGAGGCAGAGAAGGTTAACCCCCACACAACCAGACTGGAGAGAGAATAACAAGAAGCAATCCCTGGCCTGGATCATGCCAGAGGGCTTCCGCCGACATGCATCATTGTCCCACTCCAGTCTTTGCCCAGGGAGATTTAGTGTGTCTGTTTGCTTGTAACATCAAACTGTGTGTAGAGTCCACTAAATTTGCTCCCCGCTACTTGGATACTTTCAAGGTTCTTGAGCAGGTGAATCCTGTAGTTTATCGCCTCTGTCTTCCACCGCACTTGATTATCACCGACACTTTTCATGTGTCTCTCTTGAAACCCGTGTATATGGCATGGTTTTCTGGGATTCCTGTTGGATGTTCAGATATGTCCTTGGACAATTTTAAGGTCAATGCTTTTGTCGAGTCCAAGGTGGTGAGCGGTAAAAAAATTTGGGGGGTTGACTGGAAGGGTCATGGACCAGAAGATAGGACCTGGTAGCTCATTGAGCACATTCGTGCCCCTCAGCATATTGCTGCCTTCGAGCGTGATGAACGACGCTGGGGGGATGCTATCAGGAGGGGGTATTATTAGGCGTTGGGATTCTCCCACTATAAGGGATAGATCCCAAGCATTATCTGGTACTAGGGTCTCCCATTCAGGTCTGACCGCACAGCACAGACCTCGGTACCAGCGTCTTGCTTGGGCTCGAGGTATACGTTTGGTTACTGCTGGCTCTCCAGCCAAGTCTATGATAACCAGTGATATACAGGTGCAGCCTTGCGCTCCAGAGTCTAAGTCCAGAGATCACCTTACTGAGCAAGTCCGTGATGTGGTGTCTTCTTATTGGTAGTCGGACTTTAGCTGCTTTGGTGATGTGGCAGAGCCCGGATTGGCATGCGATCGGTGCCTCGACCAAATGGACGTGAGTATTTTGGGTGGAGCCTAGCATATAAAAGGTTCTCAGCGGCACAAATGGGCATGCTAGTGTCATTTATGTTTGGTGTGTGGGGGTAGATACTCTACCACTCGGTGTGCAAGTTTGTGTGTCTGTCTATGGGTCGCCCTCCCAGGGCTGTGGGGTACTCGGTACCGGGCCGGTGTCAGGGGGATGTGTCACAGCAGCAGTGACGCGGTCCATGGCCCTGGGCGCCCAAATCAATGGCGGTTGCAGTTTGTAGTGTAATAGTTTGTGACGCCATCCATGGTGTTCGGCAAGTGGGATGTTAGGCCGACGCTGCATGCAGATCCCCTGGGGCTGGTGGTGTGTTGCAGCATGGATGGTGTAGCTCCCCACAGGTGAAGCTGTAGCCCCAGGGCAGTGTAGTATTAATAGATGAGGAGAGGTACAGGCAGTGTGTAAACTGGTACCCAGATGTAGCAGTGCTGAGTGTGCTGGCGCAAGAATAAATGGAGGACACAAAGGCCTGTAGTTCCAACGCTTTACTCACAGTCAGTAGGGTACACAGATGCCTGTCTCCGTGCCCTGTCCTCCGGGTCAGGGACTCAGTCAACCCCCAGGCATGATGGAAGGCTCCTCTCCAACACTCCGCCAACATGTACCTTTCTGTACGTCTCCTCTACTGCGCCTTTAAGTGTGAAGACCTCCTAGCACTAAGTTACGCTGGAGTTCCTCCTTACAGATGTTCCTGTGTTCTCTATTCGTATGGCAGACAGCTGTAGCCTGCTTCGGGGACCCCCTTCTCCTGAGTCCCGGCTCTCTATACAAATGTTGTTGGGCCCCAAGTCTTAGATGGAAGTAGTGCATTTACAGCCAACTACTCTACCGGTGTCTGCTGCAGAACCATAAGTGTCCATATAACCTCGGGGACCGTGCCCTGGCCTTGTGCTGAGAACCTATAGGCAGGGTTCCTCTTCCAACCCACGTCTCCTCTCTGTTCTCTACTCCTTCGTTCCATACTTGACTCTCTTTCTTATGGAAGCTTAGGTTACAGTTCTACGTCTTTCTCCTTTCTCTCCTTTCCCGTGCCAGCTGGCTCAGGTCACTGAGGCAGCTGCAGCACTCCTTTCTCCATCCCTTCTTAAAGGGATCCTCACTCCTCCCGGAGTGTCCTACTACTCCACCGAGCTTCTATCTGACTCCAGACTGACCTGTAATTCTACACTTTCCCAATCTTTTATATTCCTTAACTTCACCCACCTCCCAGCATGTCCAGTGTTCCAAGCAGGGAACCACCAAAGGTGCTCTGCTACTCTCCAAGTACAGAGCCGCTTGTGGCTGTGCAGAACTACGCTTTGTATGTGGGGTGCAGGTGTTGGAGCGTGGAAAGGAGTTCCCACCTTACCTGGATGGTGGGGCACTACACCTTAAGAGAAGGTGCAGTACCTCTGTGGCGACCGAGCTTCAGGGGCGCCACATCTATGCTCAAAGACTGCACACGTTGGCAGGCAGGTAGCACACCTATATGGTTTTTGCACCCATTGCTCTACGCTTATGTCTATAACCTGCTACATGCTTAGGGTGCCAGTCAGGCACAAGTTCAGTAGCATCAGGACTGGGGTAACTAGTCGCTTGGCTTAGCATCTGTTTCGTTCTTGTGTGCAGATAGCACAGTTCAATTACAGACCAAGGTCAACCCTTTTCTTTTAATTCTCTATGAAGGCAAAAGGGTATTGTACCTAGCGTCATAAGAGTTTTTTCTTTTGGCTCACCATCTGTTTCATTCATTTGTGCAGTTAGCATAGTTTAGTTGCAGAACTAGCTCAATTAACGTGTTAACATCCCTGTCACATTAACTGGGTATAGTACATACCATTCTTAGGCTAGTACCTTTCAGTCAAGTAACTGAGCTTGACACTCTGCATTCTATTCACACTGTGTGGCATTAACACAGTGTGCTTAAGGTAGCGCTCGCTGTTTTGTTTCATCATTATTCTCACTAGCAGCAGGTTACATCTCTGCACGGTGGACCCCGGGTTGCGATTGCACATAATTCTTTATTTTATTTAGTGCAATCTGACAACCCTAACACAGAGTGCCAGGTAAAGCCACAAATAAAACTCCATATGAGCTATGGAACTGCTAGTAGCCTAACCTGAAGCAACTCTGGATATTTGGAAGCAAAACGTTTGTGTATGCTCCCAAAGAAAAAAATTCCAAGTGGGATTCACACGCAAAGCAAGGCATTCTGGTGAGCTATAGTGATACTCAAAAGAGGTACAGAATCTTGAACCCAGAGACCAACACAGTAGCAATCAGCAGAAATGTAGTGTTTGATGAAAACTCTGTATCGCTCAAATTCCATGAAGTTATACCACTTATTCAAACTAAGAAGCAAGAGCAAGAATCTCAATCACCAAACCCAGAAGCCAAAAAGCAAAACAATGAAGTGTGGATAAGCTCTGAAGCCATTAAGGAAGACACAGAAGAACCAAGTCAACCTCCAGTCAGGAGATCAGAATGGCTAAACAAAGGTATCCCAGCTAGATGCTTTTTTTATATGGTAAGAACACTTCCTGAACCAGAGCCACACTCATGGCAAGAGATGCAAAAACTGCCTGTCCACGAGAAGCAGACGTGGATAAATGTTGCTAATGAACAGATAGAGTCCCCTCACCAACTCCATACATAGGAGCTTACTGAGCTACCACAATGAAATTGAAATTGCAAAGCTATGTGAAATTCTCAGCCAGCACTTTGAGACTAAGGACATTGGAAATGTGACATTATTATTTGAGAATCAAAATCCAGAGAGATGAAGATGGGAGTTTTCTTCTCCACCAAAATTCTAAAATTTCTGCAATATTAAACCAGTTTGAGTAGTCAGAAGACAAAGGTGCATCAACACCAATGGATCCGTCCTACTTAAAATTGGAAGTAGAAGATCTGCTACCCAGCAATGAGAGTTACAGACAAACAATGGGGGCGTTTCTGTACGTAGAAACCACAACTTGTCTGGATATCACAGCCAAAGTCGGAATTCTATGCCAACATGTAAGCAAGCTGTGTCAAAGAGACTGGAATGCAATTAAGAGATCAGGAGATCTCACTCTCAGAATTTATGTGGATGCAGATTGGGCTGGAGGTTCAAGTGATCAAAAATCAACATGTGGTTACTTGTTCAAGTTAGAGGAAAATTCTGCTTCTTGGTCCAGCAGAAAACAAGTGCCAGTTGCATTATCTTCTGCAGAAGCAGAATATATGTCTGCTGCTTATGCAAGTCAGAAAGTAATTTGGTTGAAAAAATTTTGGGAGGTTTCGGCAAGCCATTAGCTCAAGCAACAGTTATCTATGAGGACAACAAGGATGCATTAAACTTGCCAGCAGTGAGAAGATTAGTGCAAGGACTAAGCACATTGTTGTAAAACATCACCACTGATGTGATTTAGTGGAATGTGGTGTAGTCAAGTTTGTTTATTATGAGTCTGACAAGATGATAGCTGATGGTATGACAAAGCCATTATCAAGAGCCAAGTTTGTGGACTTCAGAAATGCAATGTGACTAACAGGATAAGTGGTTGTTGAATGGGGTGTTGGAATATGTTGGGTGCAACAGCTCCATTCCTGCCTGAGTGTTCAGTTGCTAGACTTGTATGCTGTTTATAAAGTTAGAACAAAAAGTACTCCCAGAAACTCACACAGTAATAGCATATGACTGTAGTTCCTGTTTTTCCTGTGTCTGTGTCTGAGTGAAGTAGCCTGCTGTAGATGCTGCACAGATAGAGACACACAAATGATTTATTCCTGATCTATTAAGCTTATCATATATTGTTCCTGTTTGTTCCTGAATAAAGAAGCTCTGTTGTCACATGCTTGGAGAGTATCCTGAATAATCCAATACCAATAGCATTGAATTCTGGGGCCTGCTCATGGCTGGAAGACCTGGATTTGAGTGAACACCAGACCAGAGATGTGGAGCAATGATGATGCAGAGGACTGGAGAGTGGGCAACGAGGAGAGGAAAAGTAAGAGGAGTGAGCATTGAGGTAAGTTTTTTTTTTCTTTTTAACCGTTTGCTGGCTTTCCATTGTTCAGGAAGATGGCGACTGCAGTAAGTCACCATCTTGAAGAATATGCATTGTGCAAATTACAAAAAAGTTGAATTTCTCTATAATAATAATTGTAAAATTTTAGTAAAATTCAATTTCACTCATTAAATTTATTCTAATTCATATTGCAAGACTTGTTAAAAGGTTAATAGTGACTTGTAGGTTTGCTGCTTCCAACAAGAGACGGTATAGAGTTTAAAGGCCCCGTCACACACAGCGATCTCACTAGCGAGATCGCTGATTTTGTGACGCATCAGCGATCTCTCCAGCGAGATCGCTGTGTGTGATGGGGATCAGCGACCGCCACCCCACCGGTTATCGCTGATCGTCCTCGATCAGCCTGTGCCGTTTTTCGATTGCTGGTCTCCCATTGGCCAGCACGCATCGCTGCATGTGGCAGTAAGAGACCAGCGATCAGCGACACTGAACGCTGGTTTCTAATGTAGACATCGGGTATCCAGGAGCCGCAGCTCCTGGATAGCCGTTGGTTTCCTTGGAAACCGACATACACGCTGGTTTCCAAGGTAAACAGCGGGTATCCAGGAGTCGCGCGGCTCTTAGATACCCGAAGTTTACTTTGGAAACCACCGTGTATGTCAGTTTCCAAAGTAAACAGCGGGTATCCAGGAGCTGCGGCTCCTGTATACCTGATGTTTACATTAGAAACCAGTGTCCAGTGTCGCTGTTCCTGATCGCTGGAGGGGCTGTCATGTGACAGGTCACCAGCGATCAGCCTAACGATGTCCCAGCGATCCCATCATGTTGGATCGTTGGTGGGATCGCTGGGACATCATTACGGGTAACAGGGCAATAAGTCCTCTTACTCTCTGAAGAGGCAATTTGCATATTAAATGTCTAATCTTTAGAGGGAACACAGTACAAAAGGATAGAGAAAGAAAGAAAGATTGAAAAGTCAGAATGGGAAAAGGAACAATCAAACAATGACAAAGATACAGATTAAATGAATCAAATAAATTATATATTTCATTACACCCATAGGTCAATGTGTCTTACTTCAATTTTGAATTTTGAAGAGATCACCTGCAAAGAGACATCTACTTACCCATCAAAAAGCAAATGCCTTTAAAAGGTTATGATTGCTGATATGATGAATTTTTAAAATGCCTTGACTAGTGTTGAGCATTCCGATACTGCAAATATTGGGTATCGGCCGGTATTCGCGGTATCGGAATTCCGATACTGAGTTCCGATACTTTTTGCATATCGAATACCGGAATCGGAAGTTCCCATAATGCTATGAGCCAGTTTGATTTGATTCAGCCAATGAGGAATCCTAAGAAGTGTGGGCACATACTGTTAGGCATGTAGGCATGTTAACTAATGGCATGGCTGTGATTGGCTGCTGAAATGATGTCATGATGCACTATAAAAGCTGCCGCCGCCATTTTGGGTTCACTCTGCTGTGAATTCAGTTAGGGACAGGACGCTGCTGTTCAGACTCTGAGGGACAGTTAGAGATTGCAATTTTCTATATAATGCTTTACCCAGGCTACTTTATCAACCGCTGTAGCTTTCTTTTGCAAGGTCTGTGTGTGTGTGAGTGCAGCCACCTCTGTGTGTAGTGTTCTGCAGCCACCTCTGGTTGTAGCCCGCTCAGCATGCGTCACTACCTCATACATAGTCGTTTTTTTGTTTTATTGCTGCTCATTTTTCCTGATTTCTCCTATTAGTGTGCTTCCATCCGTATCCATCTACATTGGTTGCAAACACTATATAGGAGTAGATAGCGGAGCCTTTCTGCAGCCTTTCAGTGATAGTGCACAGTTCTCTGCACTGTTCACTGCTGTCTGTGAGGTCTCTGTGTGTGATTGCAGCTCACGCTGTAGTGTGTTCTGCAGCCACCTCTGGTTGTAGTCTGCTCAGCGTGCGTCACTGCCTCATACATTGTCCTTTTTTGCTGTAGTTCTGCTTATTTTTCCTGAATTTCTCCTGTTAGTGTGCTTCCATCCGTATCCAGCTAGATTGGTTGCAAACTCTATATAGGATTAGATAGAGGAGCCTTTCTGCTGGCTTGTGCCCTGCAGCCCCAGCCAGATTAGCATTAGCCTATTTTTTGTAGCCTCATCTATTGCATTGTAGGTTACCTTCCTGCATTGTGATAGCTACAAAAAGTTTGTGATGTTATCGCTTTTACATCTTTGGTCACATCCTTTCTTTTTTATGAAATAAAACATGTAAAAAATGTTCACCAAACACTCCACTTTACAGTTGTGTAGGCCACATTAGCTCATATTAAAGTGTAGTCCACACTTTATAAAATTAGTGTTTCTTATACCTGTTAGCAACTGTTCAGGAATAAGCACACTAAGCCCTTAGTACTTTTCTGCCTATCTTTATCAGTCTACCAAGATGAAGAAGGCAGGGAGTAAGGCACGTGGTCGTGGGCGTGGAGTTTCAGCAGGGAGTGGACGTGGGGATTCTGTGCCTGCTGCGGGCACCAGTGACTCAGCATCCCCCAGTTTTCCCAGGGAACAGTCCTTTATGTGCAGCTTTGTAGGAGCTCGCCGTACCCCACTGCTGCGGGAGGAACAAATTGAAGCCATTGTCGGATGGATGGCAGCTAACTCATCGACTTCAATTACTTCCACATCCTCTCAGATCCAGAGCACTGAAGAGCAACCATCTGTCTTTTCACCACCTGCCAAATTGCCCAGGCAGTCAGAGAGCCCTGCACAGGAGCCATCTCTACTTCTGTTCTCTGAATCTCTTGGCTTGGAAAGAGGGGGCCAGCCAAGCAGCATTCTAGAATGTAAAGAAGAGGGATTATGCAGTGATGCGCAACAGCTTTGTTTTTCTGAATCTGAAGAGGCGGGTGGGCCAGTGCCTATGGTCAGCACACCTCAGTATGCATCTGATGATGAGACTCAGGTGCCACTTTCTGGTGCGTACTGTGCTGGCGAGACTACCCAGGAGAAGCATGTGATTGAAGAGGGTAGTGTAGATGATGAGGTCCTTGACCCATCATGGCGTGAGGAACAGGAGGGTGGTGGGAGCATCTCTGAGGAAGAGATTCCCCGAACGGCCAAAACATTAGGGAGAGGGAGTGGGCAGACTTGGTTGCCTGTAGCCTCCACTTTGGCACCCATTAGGAGCAGTCCTCTTCCAAAACCCAAAACGGACGCTCCCAAGACTTGCAGCGCGTGGTCCTTTTTTGACACATTTGCAGATGACATTTGCTTTGTCAAACGCAAGCTGTTTAATCAGAAAGTCAAAAGAGGGAAAAGTGCCAGCAACTTCAATACCACAAATATGTGGAAACATGTGCGGACCAAGCACGTGGTGGAATTACAAAGACACACTGAAGACATAGGCCAACCTACAGCACCACCTACCACCTCTTCAGCTCGTGTTGTAGCCTCTTCCTCCAGCTCACACACAGTTGGTTCGGCTTCCTCACAGGATCGCCATGGAAGAACCTCTGGCACTGTAGTCCAGAGACCCTGTGTAATTCCACCCACAGCACCATGTTCCCTGTCATCCTCACACTCCCAGGCCACTCTACAGCCATCTGTAGCACAGGCATGGGAGAAAAGGCGGCCATACTTGGCAAACCATCCCCGAGCACAGTCTCTGATTGCTGGCATTGCAAAACTACTGTCCCTTGAAATGCTCTCATTCAGGCTGGTGGAGACAGACACCTTCCGTAACTTCATGGCATTGTCAGTCCCACAATACAACGTGCCCAGCCACTTTTATTTCAGCAGGCAAGCCGTCCCTGCCCTGCAAAAGCATGTGGAGGGAAAAATTAAACATGCGCTACTAAACGCCGTCAGTAGCAAGGGCCACCTGACCACCGATGCGTGGACCAGTAACCATGGACAGGGACGAAACCTTTCCCTTACTGCCCATTGGGTAAAAGTTGTGGAGCCGGGTCCAGATCTTGAGAGTAGCACTGTATGTGTTCTGCCAACTTCAAGGATTGCAGGAATCCAGTCTGTACACATTGACTCCTCATACTCCAGTTCCTCTGAATCAGCACTGCAGAAGCCGTCATGGTCTACCTCCACATGGACCCGTGAACGCTAACCTGTTACAACCAATATGAGCACAGCCGTGGCCAAACGTCAACAGGCCATACTGAAATTAATTTCTTTGGGGAATCGAAGCCACACAGCGCAGGAGCTCTGCAATGCCATCAAGCAGGAGAGCAACGTGTGGTTTGTGCCAGTGAATCTCCAGCCAGGCATGGTAGTGTGTGACAATGGCTGAAATCTGGTGGCAGCTCTGGGCCTAGGCAACCTCACTCACATCCCATGTCTGGCACATGTGCTCAACTTGGTCGTGCAGAGTTTTTTGAGGAACTATCCGGATCTTGATGCACTGCTGCACAAGGTCCGCATAGAGTGGGCTCACTTGCGGCGTTCCAGCATGGCAAGATCGCGCATTGCAGCTCTGCAGCGCCGATTCCGCCTTCTGGAACATCGCATCATATGTGACCTACCCACCAGGTGGAATTCAACGTTACATATGTTGGAGCGATTTTGTGAGCAGCAGGCAGCAGTAGTGGAGTACCAGCTGCATCAGGCGCAAACAAGTCACACTGCACGCCGTTCACACTTCACCACCACTGAGTGGGCCTCTATGAAGGATATCTGCCACGTTTTGCGTGCCTTTGATGATTCCACGCGGATGGCGAGTGCAGATGATGCACTAGTCAGCATAACTGTCCCCCTTATCTGCCTGCTTGAAAAAACACTGCAAGCACTAAGGGAGGAGGTTGTGGAAGAGGTGGAGGATGAGGAGTCACAAATGCCATCTGCTTCTGGACAGTCTGCGCAACGTGGTTCCTCACAAAGGCCTAGTCCTCACTTTGTGAGGAGGATGAGGAGGAGTCAATGGAGGAGGAAGACATCTCTCCAGAGGAGGGAGGTACACAATGTTATAGTAGTCAGTATGTAGAGCGAGGGTGGGGTGATGCAGAGCAGGCAGAGATGACACCTCAAGCAGGGGACAGCGTTTCTTGGCTAGTTGGGAGTCTGCAGCACATGGTTGATTTCATACTGCAGTGCCTGAGAAACGACCGCCGCATTGCCCACATTCTCAACACGGCTGATTATTGGGTGTACACCCTCCTAGATCCTCGCTACCAGGACAACTTACAAAGCCTCATAACACCGTTGAACCGGGAGCGTAAAATGCGGGAGTACCAAGACACACTGGTGCATTCCATCATGTTCTCCATTCCACCCGACAGCAGTGCTGCTAGTGCTTTACAAAGCAGCTCTGTGCATCAAGGCAGTGGAGGAAGCTCTGCACAAAAAGGGAGCAGAAGCAGTGCCTCAGCACAAGGCAAGACCAGTATGGCCCAAATGTGGCAAAGTTTTGTGTCCCCGCCACAAATGTCTACACCATCATAGACGGCTCCAGTCACAAGGAGGCAATGTTTCCGTAAATGAGATGGTGACAGACTACATGTTTTGCCCTCTCAGTGTACTCCCAGACGGCTCTTCCCCCTTCAAGTTTTGGGTCTCTAAGCTGGACACATGTCCAGAGCTTAGCCAGTATGCATTGGAGGTGCTGGCTTGCCCTGCTTCTTGTGTATTATCGGAACGCATCTTTAGTGCCGCAGGTGGTGTACTAACAGACCGTCGCATGCGACTACCTCCTATAACATTGACCGGCTTACTTTTCTGAAAATGAACAAGGCCTGGATCTCACCGGAATTTGCCAGTCCTCTTCCAGATTAAATAATTGGTTGGCAACAGTATCCAGGTCTCCTGTTGTGTTCATGTTTCTACCACCTGAACTGTAATCCCTGGGCTCCAACATGCCAGTTGATGCTCAGAAGTGCCGTCTGCACAGAAAAACACTAGCTCCTGTGTTAGTGGGGTTCAGTAATGTCAGCTGCTCCCCTGCTGTGTGTCCGGCAGTATCTCCTGCTCCATCCACATTCACAAAACATCAGATATTAAACTTGCTCCAATTAGGCCTCAGCCTACACCGTGATTGACCCTGGGCTCCAACACCATCAGTTGCAGCTCAGAAGTGCCATCTGCACAGAGAAAAACACTAGCTCCTGTGCTAGTGGGGTTCAGTAATGTCAGCTGCTCCCCTGCTGTGTGTCCGGCAATATCTCCTGCTCCGTCCACATTCACACAACATCAGATATTAAACTTGCTCCAATTAGGCCTCAGCCTACACCCTGATTGACCCTGGGCTCCAACACCACCAGTTGCAGCTCAGAAGTGCCATCTGCACAGAGAAAAACACTAGCTCCTGTGCTAGTGGGGTTCAGTCATGTCAGCTGCTCCCCTGCTGTGTGTCCGGCAATATCTCCTGCTCCGTCCACATTCACACAACATCAGATATTAAACTTGCTCCAAATAGGCCTCAGCCTACACCCTGATTGACGCTGGGCTCCAACACAGCCACTTGCTGCCCAGAAGTGCCGTCTGCACAGACAAAAACACTAGCTCCTGTGTTAGTGGGGTACCGTAACGTCAGCTGCTCCCCTGCTGTGTGTCCGGCAATGTCTCCTGCTCTGTCCACATTCGCACTACTACACAATGTCTCTAGTATTTACCCTGGGCTCCAACACCACCAGTTGCTGCTCAGAAGTGCCGTCTGCACAGTCAACATAGGGTTCAATAATGTCAGCTGATCCCCAGCTGTGTGTCCGGCAATTTCTCCTGCTCTGTCCACACTCACACAACTACAGATTTTAAACTTGCTCCAAATAGGCCTCTACCTCCACTCTGTTTGTACTATTTACCCTGGGCTCCAACACCACCAGTTGCTGCTCAGAAGTGCCATCTGCACAGTCAACATATGCTCCAGTGTTATTGGGGTTCAGTAATGTCAGCTGATCCCCAGCTGTGTGTCCGGCAATTTCTCCTGCTCTATCCACACTCACACAACTACAGATTTTAAACTTGCTCCAATTAGGCCTCTGTCTCCACTCTGTTTGTAGTATTTACCCTGGGTTCCAGCACCGCCAGCTGGTTTCCGGCAGTGTCTTTGGCACGGGTACTCCCTCCTGCCTAGCCTGGCTCCAGCCCGGCAGCTGTTTCCGGGTAGTGTCAACGTCACTGTAACAACCCTGCTGGCATTACTGCATGGCCTCCCATCCCCCGCACACCAACTTACTTTCTGCTTCAAGCCATGCTGTGAATTCTGTCTGTTGCCAGTCCTGTGCCTCTGCTCTCCATGTTTCCTGACTGTGTGTAAAGGGGGGCGGCGCCTGAACTCTCTGGTTCTTATGCAGTCAGGGTGCACCTGTGTAATATGTCCCTGACCAATCACCTAGAGCCCTTGACTATTTAGTTTCGCCACACCCACTGACCTTTGCCTGTGCAATGTCTATACTCAGTTAGTATCTTGCTGCTGAGGAAGCCAGGCGCTGTTCTGTGTATCTCCTTCTCTGTAGGAATACTCTTTGTACCTTGTCCGCCTGTCAGGAGGCAGAATATCCTGGCCCTTGAGTCTTGTTCCCAGTGCCTTGTCTGTTCTCTGTCCGCCTGCCAGGAGGAATATCCTGGTCCTTGTGTATTTGTCCCTGTGTCTCTGTCTGAACTCAGTCTTACCTCTGTCTGTCAGTCTCCTTGTTTGTGGTTCCTTCTCTGCCGTGTCTTTCCTTGTGTCCTCCCTGTCTGTGCATCTGCACCCTCGCAGCTTTGTCTGTGCATCTGCACCCTCTCAGCTTTGTCTGTGCATCTGCACCCTCGCAGCTTTATCTGTGCATCTGCACCCTCGCAGCTTTATCTGTGCATCTGCACCCTCGCAGCTTTATCTGTGCATCTGCACCCTCGCAGCTTTATCTGTGCATCTGCACCCTAGCCGCTCTGTCTGCACGGCTCCCTAGCCGCTCTGCCTGCTCCGCACTCCTGCGGCTCTGCCTGCTCCGCACTCCTGCGGCTCTGCCTACCTGCACCTCCTGTGTGAACAGGTCCAAACCTGTTCTTTCATATACCACGCCCGCTTGCCCAGTGTCTCCAAGCCGTGCCCGCTTGCCCAGTGTCTCCAAGCTGTGCCCGCTTGCCCAGTGTCTCCAAGCCGTGCCCGCTTGCCCAGTTACTCCAAACAATGGCCAATGTCTCCAAGCCGTGCCCAGTGTCTACAAGCCATGCCCACTTGCCCAGTGTCTCCAAGCCGTGCCCAGTGTCTCCAAGCCGTGCCAGCTTGCCCGGTGTCTCCAAGCTGTGCCCGCTTGCCCAGTGTCTCCAAGCCACGCCTGCTTGCCCAGTGTCTCAGCCGTGCCTGTTGTGTCTACCTGCCTGCCAGTCTATAGCACCTGTCCAAGTGACTTGTCCCCGAGTGGGATCAGCAGCCACAGCCAGACACCACCCTGGAGTGGCACCCGACAGCTACCTGCCGCACAAGCCTGACCTCACCATCAGAGGCTCCAGTGAAGACAGAGGTAGCTGTCGTAGTCACGCCCCTTCCAGGGTAGTCTTGTTTGCGGCACAGTGGGGCCACAAACCCCCGGCTCGCGCCATTCAGTCAAGGCGCGAGCGTGACAGTTTGCACAGGCCATGGTCCCCGCTGAGTCCCATGTCCTTCCGCTTTCAGAGCATGATGAACTTTCTCCCTGCCAGTATGAGCAACCAGAGGAATTTGTTCCATCCTGCGTGGTACCGATTGTGGAGACCTCTGAACCAATCATCATCTCCAATGCTCTCTACAATCAGCTCCTGGCCTATGAAGAGCATGACCCAGCAGACCCGCCTAGGTTCTATGGGGACCCTAAAGAGTGCCAAGGGTTCCTGAAGAAATGCCTGCACTACATCCTGCAGAATGCAGCTTGTTTCCCCTCTGATCGGGTCAAGGTGGGATACATCATGTCCTACATAGCTGTGATGCCTTGAAGTCGATCTGTCCCCTTTGGGAAGCAGGGGACCCTGTCGTCATGAGCCTGGGGGCCTTCCTGGTGGCCTTCCGTAAAGTGTTCGACATGCCTCGTCTTCCCCTCCAAGCTTCCAGAGACAAGAGGAACCTGTGGGTGAATCGTCTCAACCACCTATGACTGTCCAGCCATCACCTGTTCCACAGTCTGCCGATGCGGCCTCCCGTGCAAGATCCAAGAGGTCTAAAAAGAAGAAGCGGGCCAAGTTGCAGACGGAATCTGGCCTCTGCCCTGTGAAGCCTGTACTCCAGAACCCTGGGCCAGTAGAAGAGGCTGCCCCTGGCAAGAGTACTCCCTCTCCATTAAACTCTTTAACTGTTTCTCTGCCTTCAGGGAGCTTTGGCGTGTTTAAGTCGCTAGTCTTACAGAGTCAGTGTGTGGTCTCTGTCATACAGCTCCCGAAGCCGGCGTGGGCGTTGTCTTGAGGTGGCCGAGCCCTATTGGAGAACAGTCTAGTCCTGCAAGGACAACTACAGCTCCAGGTTGGAGCTTTATACATGAAGAAGTTCATCTTCCACTTGCTGACTGGTATGCCCATGGGTCATTCTGATCACGCCTGCTTGCCCAGTGTCTCAGCCGTGCCTGTTGTGTCTACCTGCCTGCCAGTCTATAGCACCTGTCCAAGTGACTTGTCCCCGAGTGGAATCAGCAGCCACAGCCAGACACCACCCTGGAGTGGCACCCGACAGCTACCTGCCGCACAAGCCTGACCTCACCATCAGAGGCTCCAGTGAAGACCGAGGTAGCTGTCATAGTCACGCCCCTTCCAGGGTAGTCTGGTTTGTGGCCCAGTGGGGTCACAAACCCCCGGCTCGCGCCATTCAGTCACGGTGCGAGAGGGACAGTCACTTTGCCTACAAAACTTTGTCCTGTTGTGCTGCGGTCGGGTTAGCTGAGTCTATGGTGCCTGCAGTTTAGGAGCTTCCTATGTGGGCTGCGGGATCTGGCAATAAAGGCTGGTTCTGTAGTGCCAATAGGACAAGCACCCCCTGCAGGACTGTTGGGTTTCGGTAACTGCGGCCGGCTCGCGGCCTTGCAACTTTGTTTTTCATGGGTACCTTCTGCTACCTATCCGGTTCCAGTACCATTAGCTGGTTCTTTGGAAGTCAATCTTGAATATGTCCCCCTGGGTTCCAGTAAAGTCAGCTGGTTCCAGGCAGAGCCTTTGGCTTAGGTGCCTCTTTCTCGGTATCAGAGTTCCAGCAATGTCTGCTGGCCCTTGGTAGTGCTTTCTGGCACAGGTACCTCCTGCTTAGTATCTGGGTTCCAGTACCTTCAGCTGGTCCTCGGTAGTGCCATTTGCTCTTGTAGCTTCTGCTACCCATCCAGGTTCCAGTACCATCAGCTGGTTCTCGGCAGTGCCTTTGGCATAGGTGCCTCCTTCTCGGTATCCGAGTTCCAGCAATGTCTGCTGGTCCTTGGTAGTGTTTCTGGCAGAGGTACCTCCTGCTTAGTAACCGGGTTCCAGTACCATCAGCTGGTCCTCGGTAGTGCCATTGACTCTTGTTCCTTCTGCTGCCCCTCCAGGTTCCAGCACCATCAGCTGGTCCTTGGTAGTTCCATTGCCTCTTGTAGCTTTTGCTACCCATCCGGGTTCCAGCACCATCAGCTGGTTCTTGGCAGTGTCTTTGGCACGGGTACTCCCTCCTGCCCAGCCTGGTTCCAGCACGTCGGCTGTTTCTGGGTAGTGTCAACGTCACTTTGCCACCAATACGTTGTCCTATCGTGTTGCAGTCGGGTTAGCCGAATCTATGGTGCCTGCAGTTTCGGTGCTTCCTATGTGGGCTGCGGGATCTGGCAATAAAGGCTGGTTCCGTAGTGCCAATAGGACAAGCACCCCCTGTAGGACTGTGGGTTTTGGTAACTGCGGCCGGCTCTACGGCCTTGCAAC
This sequence comes from Dendrobates tinctorius, assembly GCF_039654945.1. NCBI lineage: Eukaryota > Metazoa > Chordata > Amphibia > Anura > Dendrobatidae > Dendrobates > Dendrobates tinctorius. The sequence continues at coordinate 12,426,413 of NW_027361693.1, forward strand.
TTTGTTTTTCATGGGTACCTTCTGCTACCCATCTGGGTTCCAGTACCGTCAGCTGATTCTCGGCAGTGCCTTTGGCTTAGGTGCCTCCTTTTCGGTATCCGTGTTCCAGCAACGTCAGCTGGTCCTTGGTAGTGCTTTCTAGCACAGGTACCTCCTGCTTAGTAACCAGGTTCCAGTACCATCAGCAGGTCCTCGGTAGTTCCATTGGCTCTTGTTCCTTCTGCTACCCATCCGGGTTCCAGTACCGTCAGCTGGTTCTCGGCAGTTCCTCAGCCTTCTTGTACCTTCTGCTACATTTCCAAGTTCAAGCTTTTTGAAATGGATTTTGGTAATCACTCTGGACCTCCCTGACGCCGACCCTGAAGACGACGACCCTGAAGACCACCCCGAAGAAGACGACGACCTCGTAGATGATGACCCTTAAGACGACGACCCTGAAGACCACCCCAAAGAAGACCAAAAAGATGACCTTGAAGAAGATGACCAAGAGGACAAAGAACATGAAGACAACCACCAAGATACAGAACAACAAGTGACAGAAGACCAAGAAGCAGAAGAACAAAAAGCAGAAGAACATTAAGCATAAGTCTAAAAATCAGAGCAAAAGATATTATCTAAATTATAAGCAGAGGAAGACTAACCAGTGTATGGGGGTGAGTCCGTTACTCCTCGTGGTGCCCCTGGAAAATGCCTGCTGCTGCTGGCCAAACTGAACAGGGACAAATCCTGTTGTCAATTTTTTGTGACAGGCAGAACGGAAGGTGTAGTCTTAAAACTTTCATAAATAACAACTACAGGAATGCCTGTCACAAATAAGAATATGATGAAGAAGAAGAATAGGAAGAAGATGAAGAAGTAGAATATGAAGAAGAATAATAGTTGAATAAGAAGAATATGAAGAATGTAAAAAAATAGAATAATAGGAAGAATGTGAAGAAGAAGATGAATAAGGTGAAGAAGAAGTTGATGAAAAAGATGCTGCTCCTGCTGAGGATCATGAGGTAGAAAGTGTGGGAGAAGTAAAAAAGAAGGTGAAGAGCATGGAAGTAGTGAAACATACATACTGTATCTGACAAAATATAAAAAAGGTTAACATAGTCAATATCTTTGTAACTCTGAACGTCTTTAAAAAAAAATTAATTCCTGCTATTCCATTTGATTGGGCTAAACCTCTATGGCTTTAATGTCTCCTCCACCTCCCCCAATACATTCTACATTATTCTTAGTTGTTTTCCTTCATGTAGAATTAACCTACAAGGAAAGAAAGTGTTTATTTTAATTCTGATATTTCTGTCCCATTGACTTGCATTGGTTTCCGGTATCGGAATCGGCGATATCCGATACTTTTTGGGTATCGATCCGATCCAATCCGATCCGATATTTCCCGATATTGGAAGGTATCGCTCAACACTAGCCTTGGCACAATTTGGGATTTCAAAGAAAATGTAGTTTTAATAGAATTGTCTATAACGTGCATCAAAACTAAAACTAACAAGTTAAATACAACAAACCTTTCAATACACAAATGGAAAGGGATTTCTTGTGAAGTAATTTTTAATGCTCAAGTTACATTAAAAAAAGAATAAAAGAAAGCTATGTTCAACTCTCCAATCTATTGCTTCTCCTATACAATTTCTGCTTAGTCTCCCTTTGTCCTCTACTTCCAACTGCTAGGATACCATGCTGTTTCTGAACATAGTATTCCTATCATGTGACATCCACTATTATACATGTGTCAAGTGTAAAGGTCATATGACACAATATCCATATACAGAAGTATGTAACTCCAGATCATTCACAATATTTCCTGTTTATTAATTGATCGTGTTGAAGACTGGGCATTTTTTCATTTTTATGCTTTCATGTTTTGCTCCCGTTTTTCAAAGAGCCATAACTTTAAAATTTTTCCTTTGACATAGCTCTATAAGGGCTTGTCTTTTCAATAAAAGCTGTAATTGTTAGTTCTCATTGACTCTATTCATTTTATCATATAATATACAGAGAAATAAGAAAAAAAATCGTAAATAACATTTGCATACATGCAAATTTAATTATTTATTTTACAATAACTGCTAACTATATTTGTATGACATGTAACCCATAACTATGTAAATGAATGAAATGAAAAACAGAGAAATTATATATATATATATATATATATATGTATATATATATATATATATACAGTGTCGTTATATATAAAGTGGAACGCAAAAATTTGGACACCCCTGGTCAAAATTACTCTTATCGAGATAAGCAAGTTGAGGATGAAATGCACTTTTTATGGATATCTTTGAGAAATGGCTTTCTTCTTGCCAATCTTCCATAAAGGCCAGATTTGTGCAGTGTACCACTGATTGTTGTCCTATGGACAGACTGTCCCACATCATCTGTAAATCTCTGCAGTTCATCCAGAGTGATCATGGGCCTCTTGGCTGCATCTCTGATCAGTCTTCTCCTTGTTTGAGATGAAAACTTAAAGGGACGGCCGGGTCTTGGTAGATTTGCAGTGGTATGATACTCCTTCCATTTCAATATGATCACTTGCACAGTGCTCCTTGGGATGTTTAAAGCTTTGGAAGTAATTTTGTATCCAAATCCGGCTTTAAACTTCTCCACAACAGTATCACGGACCTGCCTGTTGTGTTCCTTGGTCTTCATGATGCTCTCTGTGCATCAAACAGAACCCTGAGACTATCACAGAGCAGGTGCATTTATACGGAGACTTTATTTCACACAGGCGGATTATATTTATCATCATTAGTCATTTAGGACAACATTGGATCATTCAGAGATCCACAATGAATTTCTGGAGTGAGTTTTCTGCACTGAAAATAAAGGGGCCAAATAATATTGCACGCCCTACTTTTCTGTTTTTGAATTTCCACAAAAATTTAAAATAACCAATAAATTTCGTTCAACTTCACAATTGTGTCCCACGTGTTGTTGATTCTTCACCAAAAATTTACATTTGGTATCTTTATGTTTGAAGCACTTCTCATGCAGAATCTAATCATATATACATTGGTATCTAAAGCCTATGTAGAGTAGAAAGTTAATACTTATTTGTATCCCATATAATGTAGTTAGCAAATGGAGAAAGGTGACTTCTATTCAGTTTTTATTCTTCTGACATCTGCTTAATTGATCTTAAATTTCTTATTATATGACCTTCTGATTTGGCTCAAAAACCTTCTCTTCACTTCAATCTAAGCTTTAACTTGCTCATCAGTGCTAATTTTTATGCGTATGATGAAGTGGCAATGTCTTCTATTAATGACTCAAATATTGTAGGCCGTTTAAAGTCTTTGATTGTAAAACTGTTACAAGTCTATTACCATTTCAAATTTCAGGAAGGTAATGTCATTTTCTTAGGTCTCCTGGTACCAGCAATTGACTTCTTGATAATTACTTTGTGTAAAAGAAATCACCATGTTTCTATTTCTCATGAATTCAGTCATCACTCCATTCTTATTCATTAACTACTGATGATTATCGGTTATATTGATGACAAATATATGTATACAGCTCTGGCAAAAATTAAGACACCACTTCCAAATGTTCAGTTATCAGATTTTTCTCTTTATAAGTATATTTTTGAGTAAAATGAAAATTGTTCTTTTAGTCTACAAACTTCTGACAATATGTCTCCGAATTTCCAAGCAATAAATTTTGTTTTTTTTCTGAAAAGGAGAAAAGGTCAAAATAAAAAAAAACAGTGCTTTCAGACCTCAAATAATGTAAAGAAAACAAGTTCATAATCATTTAGAAACAACAATACTGATGTTTTAACTCAGGAAGAGAAATCAATATTTTGTGGAAAAACCATGATTTTTAAAAACAGCTTTCATGCGTCTTGGCATGCTTGCCACCAGTCTTTCACACTGCTTCTGGCACAAAAATGTAAGCAGTTCTTCATTGTTTGACGGCTTGTGACTATCCATTGTCCTCTTGATTACATTGCAGAGGTTTTAAATGGGTTTTAGGTCTTGAGAATTGGCAGCCCATGACAAGGTTTTGATGTGGTGGTCATTGTTGCGTTCATGTTGGGCTCGGCAGGCATGTCAAAATGATGCACGCGAATGCATTCACATACAACGCATGTCCCTGCGTACCCAATGTTAAATATAGGCACGCAGGACACATGTGGAAGTAGGGGAGCTTAAGGGAAGAAGTGTGTAAGTAGGCGGAGCTTAAGGGAGGAAGTATGCAGCCCTAAGCACTCGACCCAAACGGAAGTGTGAACTTAGACTAAGAAGAACACTTGAAGTCTCAAGGCCTGCTCACTTCTTGATGACAAGAGTAGGAGCATCCCTTTAAGTTAAGCAGTTAACCTGAAAAATATATTTTATACATGTTCCATCCATTGATATTTGTTCAAATATAAGATTTATTTATGGGTGGCCATAAGAATATTATCTTATGCAATTTTGTATCAATTGGTCAGATATTTATCTGTATTTGAATACTGTGCTATTTTATGCGAGTTTACATATTATTATTGATCCTATTACTGTTCTATTACATATATTTGCTTTTACTGGGAGAAAATTTCTTGGGGTACATGTTGTGTCTTCCTATCAAGAGTCTATTGGTTCATTTTGGATTACTTTCCATCTTTAACCTGATATTATTTCTCTTTAAGCTGACATCCTTTCACCTATATATTGTGTTATTGATTATTTAATATACTTTATATTATAATATTGCTTGTAACTAGAGAATAATATTTTGCACTAAGCAGTGCTGGAATTTTACATCTCATCTTACAGCTAGAGTTTGGGGAGAAGCGAAAATTTACTTATTAAAGAAATGACAGCTGGGCAACCGGAAGACACCAGCTGTTCTCACCCACAGTCCACTACCTCTCCTCTCGCTGGGATTTTGCAAATGGAGTGATAAATACCTGCTGATAGAGCCTTGGAAAATGAAGAAAAATCATATGTAAAATTAAATAGTTACACATTACAAGAAATTAAGTCTTTTTCCATCTTCTCGAAATTTTGGAGAAGATTAAGTTTTAGGATTAGATATTATGGTTATAATTTAAGGTTTGGGGTTTCAAGTTGAAGATAGAGTCTAATTAGAAATAACATTTGTGATCTGACTTGAATTTGCCAGATCATGCAGATTTTGCTGGGAAATTTAATTTGTAGCAAATTTTAAATTCTACTAATTAAATGTTCTATATTTTGTTCTGGGATATCATAATAAATTTAGCATGTAAACAAAAAGACAAATAGCCATGCTGCATCTGATGCCTGCCATCATCCATGAAGCCTCTTTGTTCACATACTGGATCTGGTTTCTGCACTCTTGAACTGTATTCTTGGCCATGACCAGGTGTTGGAGGTCACAGCACTTAGGGATGTCACAAAGTTACAATGCCTCATCACCTCAGTGGCCTGGTCATGGCTAGAAGGTTTATTCTAATGTTGAGACACCAGTGCACAGCTGTGGAAAGGAAATGTGGACTAGATGGTGGGCAGTGGCAACCAGAGTCAAAGAGAATGCAAGGTAAGTAATATGTGAAGTATTATATTTTGCATTTTTTACCGTTTTATGGTCCTCTAAAGTCTAGCAAAGTAGCAACTGTAGCTGGCCACCATTAAGCCAAAGTTGCACCAAGTGAGTTATAAAAATCATGTATTTTGAAAAAAACAGAATTTTGCAGAATTTGAAGTGAATTCACATCTAGTTCTGATAGTTAGTAGCCCTAATAATTGACCTTAGGGAATCTGTCAGAAGGTTTATGCTACATTATGTAATTGAATCCGTATCTGATTCTGTCTTCAGATTACATTGCGAAAGCCCGCTGATGTATTCCCTTTAAATAAGATAGATACAAAAAAAGAATTTAGCAATATTTGAAGAAAATGACATTGATCATTTTTATTTGATATATTATAGCTATATTAGGTTATATCAATTTCAAAATAATGCAACAACACATTTAAAAGCAAGGCAAACTTCCACAATTTTGTGCTTAAACTAAGAAAGAGGCACGGAAAACAGTTTATACAAATCAATTTTAAGTGGTGACTTTGCAAGTGCTAATTCTTCAGATACTGTGAAGGAAGCTATATCTTCTCAGGGGAGCTACTAGAACAATTGTGGACCACAGGGCAAGAGAAATCTCTATGCAAGGCATCTTTTCACACAGAAACCTGCATCCTGTTATACAAAGGATTAAATTCCCACAAATGTATATAAAACTAAAGATGTACAGGAATTATATTGATAACGGGCATCACAAAAATACTTCCTTAGGCTGGTTTCAGACTAGCGCATTTTACATGCAGTGCACGGTGCTGCTAAGCCCCGCCACATCCGGTCATTTCCTCCTACTATCGCACACGGCTGCATGCGATCTGCGCACCCTATATTTAGCATAGGGTGCGCAGACCGTGTGCTGGCCGTGTGCTAGTAGGATATTTGCGTGTGCTGCGCACTTTTTAAGGTGCGCCGGTGTGCGCTGAACGCACCATGTTGCATTTTGGTGCGCTCGGCGCACCTTCAAAAGTGCACAGTGCACGCAAAAATCCTACTAGCGCACGGCCAGCGCACGGTCTGCGCACCCTATGCTAAAGATAGGGTGTGCAAATCACATGCAGCCGTGTGCGATAGTAGGAGAAAATGACCGGATGGGGAGGGCAGGGGGCGGGGCTTAGTGGCGCCGTGCACTGCCTGTAAAATGCGCTAGTCTTAAACCAGCCTTACATCCCTGGAAAAACTACTTATCTCCAGAAATTTAATATAAAAATACTTGGGATCTGCTTCAAGGTTTCTTTTATCCCTCACAGTAAAAGCCACTATCTGAGGACTTTTCCAGGGGTCTTTTAAATCTGCAAATTCCGAAGATATCATTTTCTAGTCATTTATTTGAGGGGCATAGTTATGATTCTACACAACAAGACTATAGGAAAATCAACTTTGGAAGTCATAAGTAAGAAAAAAAGCAGATGTTTGGTATATTTATGCATGGGAGAGAAAGAACAAAGTTTTATCATTTTGGACAATATCCAAAGACGTTGCATCATAATTGCTAAAAATCACAAATTTTGAATGTTTTCGAACATATGTTAGATTTCAGCAATAAACATAATTAAGCCCTCTAAAGCCCTAGAGAACAATATATACCCATAGAATATCATATGGGGTCTTCAGTCTCAAGTCATGTAATTTAACAGGGCCTTTCAGATGGTGATTCTTCTGGTTGAGCAGTGAAACTATGGACTATTATGCTACACAATATTGAGATGGTCAAGTCAACAAACAAGTTCAAAGAGGGCATGGCGTACTAGTGTTGTTATTAAACGTTGATCCAGACAGCTACCCTGATTGATGTATCTGGAGTTGTGAAGGGACTTTTACCCCCAAAATCTGCCTCATGGGGTTTTGCTCTGGGCTCCACATCTATGATTAGAGGTTTATTTTGATGGACTTGTGTCTTTTTTCCATTTTGGAATATTCAATAATTGCTGACCCAGAACTTTAAATATATTCTGCTAATGTTGAAAAAACACAGTGCATTCATTTGCCAAATATCAATTGTAAGGATTGTAAATGACATGGAAATTCCAATGTAAAAATTGACTTTATAGTGGCATCTTACATGTGGGTCAATTGTTCTGTGCTGGGTGGCAACTACATCAAAGCTTAATTAAATGTTTCACGAGAGATTATTTAGCGAAAAATAATGTGAAGCTGCATGCATGTGGAGCTTCATTGAAATTACAATGCGTGTTTTTTATGGCTTTATGGCCACTAGATCTGATTGATACAACAGGAAAGCTTTTTATTCATAATAGAAAAAAGGGACAAAAAGTTGTTACCTTCAAGGGCTACATTTTCTGCAATCAGTACATTTAAAAAAGAATGTCAAATCTTATTTACACTAATGTGAATGAAATGAGAAGTTACACTGTCAGTCCCCTGATATGCTTTGCAGAGATTAGCTCCCTGTGATGTTCTTTCATTATTGGAATACCTGTTCTTTTCAAAGTTCAAATGGTTGGTAATAATAAACAGACAAGCCTGTCGCCAGTGAAGTTATTGTAGCAACTCATGAGTATTTCATCCTACAGTATATCTCTTTTCTAAATAATAGCTATAGCTCATTTGGTTTAAAAAATTAAAAATCTATATTTCTTCTATGGGATGCGTAACTTCATCATGAATAGTTTAAAATTTTTAGCAACAAAAATAATCCTCTACAAAGATAATAAACTGTATCCAATAACTTACATGGTTAAATAGTTACAGTGGGGGAAAAAAAAGTATTTAGCAGCCACTAATTGTGCAAGTTCTCCCACTTAACAAGATGAGTAAAATAAGTATTTGTTCACCTAAAAATATGCAAGATTCCTGGCTCTCATAAATCTGTAACTTCTTTAAGAGGCTCCTCTGTTCTCCACTCATTACCTGTAGTAATAGCATCGGATTGAACTTGTTATCAGTATAAAAACTCCTGTACACAACCTCAAACAGTCACACTCAAACCGCAATATGGTGAAGATGAAAGAAGGACACCAGAAACAAAACTGGAGCCCTGTACCAGGCTGGGATGACTGAATCTGCAATAGGCAAGGATCTTGGTGTGATGAAATCAACTGTTGGAGCAATAATAGGAAAATTAAAGACATACAAGACCACTGATAATCTCCCTTAATCTGTGGGCTCCACGCAAGATCTCACCTAGTGGAGTCAAAATGATCACAAGAATGGTGAGCAAAAATCACAGAACCACATGGGGGAACATAGTGAATGACCTGCATAAAGCTGGGACCACCATTACAAAGGCTACCATTAGTAACACACTACACCACCAGGGACTCAGATCTTGCATGTCCCCCTGCTTAAGCCAGCACATGCTCAGGCCCTTCTGAGGTTTGCTAGAGAGCATTTGGATTATTCAGAAGAGTATTGGGAGAATGTCACATGGTCTGATGAAACCAAAGTAGAACTGTTTGGTAAAAGCAAAACTCATCGTGTTTGGAGGAGACAGAATGCTGAGTTGCATCCAAATAACGCCATACCTACTGTGAAGTATGGGGGGCAACATCATGCTTTGGGGCTGTTTCTATGCAAAGGGACCAGGATGACTGATCCATGCATATGAAAGAATGAATGAGGCCATGTGTCGTGAGATTTTGAGTGCAAACCTCCTTCCATCAGCAAGAGTATTGAAGATGAAATGAGGATGGGTCTTTCAGCATGATAATGATCCCAAGCACACCACCAGGGCAACTAAGAAGTGGCTTCGCAAGAAGCATATGAACATCCTAGAGTGGCCTAGCCAGTCTCCAGATCCCAAGCCCATAGAAAGCCTTTGGAGGGATTTGAAAGTCAGTGTTGCCCAGCGATAGGCGCAAAACATCACTGCTCTAGAGTAGATCTGCATGGAGGAATGGGCCAACATACCACAACAGTGTGTGCCAACCTTGTGAAGACTTACAGAAAACGTTTGACCTCTGTCATTGCCAACAAAGGATATGTAACAAAATATTGAGATTAACTTTTGTTAATGACCAAATACTTATTCTCCACCATAATTTGCAAAACAAATGTTGCAAATCACACAAGGTGAATTTCTGGATTTGTTTTCTCATTTTGACTCTCATAGTTGTGGTCTACCTATGATGTCAATTACAGGCCTCTCTCATCTTTTTAAGTGGGAGAATTTTCACAATTAACAAAATACTTTTTTCCCCACTGTATATAGATTAAAAAAAGACAAAAGTCTATCAATCCTCTCCATCAATTACACATTTTCTATGCTAGATTATTTATACCCAACAATGCCATATATTGTAAGAAAAGTATCTAGGCCATTTATAAGTGCTGATATAGTATCTGCCTCTGTTACTTCTTGTGTTGGGGCATTTAACAGTTTAATTAGTCTACCTGTAAAGAACCCTTTCCTATTTAGATGCTAGAATCGCTTATCCTCCATACATAATGAATATCCCCTTTTCCTTTGTCAGGTCTTTGAAAAGAATAAAATTGTGTGCCAGTCTTCCATCCCTTGTAATAATCTAGTTGCCCATCTTTGTACTGACTTTAACATCCAATTATCCTTTTTAAAGTATGGAGTCAAAAACTGTATCCCATATTCAAGATGAAACCTTATAAGTGTTTTAAAGAGTGGTAACAATTAGAGAGGGGCATCCCAGAACAGTAAAGTTCAGGGTCCATACGGAACATCTACTGTTCTGGCACATGAACCATAAAGTATGTGTTGCGGTTTGGGTTCGGCACCAAAAACAACAGGTATTTCTCACTCTGTCATCTGCATGACAGCGTGAGAAACACTGGTGGCTCTGAATGGCGGTAAGATTATTACCACTGGTCAAACCACAGCAGATCTGATGCTGTCAGATGACAGTGTTAACCCACAGCTCCAGTCAGCTGAATAGACTACTACTCCCATCAGCCTACGCCTGCTGCTGCTAATAACAGTGAGAGCAGGCATGGCTCATGAAAGTACTCATCAGCCGGCTCCTGCACTATAAATAAATATATACATTTTAAAAATTATGTGGATTCCTCTGTATTTTTGAAAACCAGCCAGGCAAAACGGACAGCTGCGGGGCTGCAACCCTAAGCTTATCAAAATACGAAAATGGTTGCACTCAATCTTATTAAAGCTTGTCAATGTGAAATACATGAAGTGTGAATAGCAAAATGGCTTTTCAAATTTAGGAAAAGTATACATGAGAAACTTAGCACAAAATTTGGCCAAATAGTGTGAGCCCATAAACCATCGTCAAGGTGATCTCATGAATTAATGGGTCCCTGACCTACCTACCCAGTGTGCTCACGCTATTTGGCCAAATTTTGTGCTAAGCATCTTCATGTGTTTCATATTAACATGCCTTAACACGATTGAGTGCAACCATTTTCGTAGTTTGATATGTAAGTTGCTTTTTCTTGGTATGCACCTGTTCAGACTAGTTCTTGAAGTTTCAGTCAGTTTTTCTGTTATTTATATGCAACCCTCAGCTGTCAGATTTGGCAAGGCTGGTTATCAAGAATACAGGTGTACCAATGTTGTTTTTAAAATTATTTAAGCCCTTCACGCTGGAGCCCATTTTCATTTTTGCATTTCTGTTTTTCACTCCCCTTTTTCCCAGAGCGATAACTTTTTATTTTTCCATCAATATGGCCAAGTGAGGGCTTATTTTTTGCGAGACGAGTTATAATTTTGAAAAAAAACATTGGTTTTACCATATCGTGTACTCAAAAACAGGAAAGGAATTAAAAATGCAGTGAAATTGCAAAAAAAGTGCAATCCCACACTTGCTTTTTTTTTCATCATGTTCAGTAAATACTAAAACTGACCTGGCATTATGATTCTCCAGGTCATTACAAGTTCATAGACACCAAATATGTCTAGGTTCAAAACTTTGCTAAAACAGAAAAAATGTGCCATATTCCGATACCTGTAGCGTCTCCATTTTTCATGATCTCGGGTTGGGTGTGGGCTTATTTTTTGTGTGCCGAGCTGACATTTTTAATGATACCATTTTGGTGCAGATATGATCTTTTATTGCATTTTAACGCAATGTCGAGGTGACCAAAAAAACATACTGTATATACTTGTGTATAAGCCGACCCGAGTATAAGCTGACCCCCCTAATTTTGCCACTAGAAACTGGGAAAACTTATTGACTCAAGTATAAGCCGAGAGTGGGAAATGCAATATGCTCCATATTAATATATGCCACATATAATGCTGCACAAAGGTTAATGGTTGCACATAACATGCTCCATATTAATATATGCCCCATATAATAATGCTGCACAAAGTTTATTGGTGGCCCATAACATGCTCCATATATGCCCCTTATAATAATGCTGCTGTGATTTAAAAAAAAATGACATACTCACCTCTGCTTATGGCATCCTTATGGCATGGCTGGCTTACCCTCCCCCAGTGCTACTCACCCTCCTGGAATCTGCATATCCGGCTCTGCTACATCTCAGTCCCGGCGTCTGTATCTCCCTTCCTGTACTCTTCCCGTGTGGTCACATGGTACCTCTCATTAAAGTCATTAACATGCGGCTCCATCCCTATGAGAGTGGAGACATGTCCATATTCATGACTTTAATGAGCAGTACCATGTGACCGCACAGGAAGAAGACAGGAAGGGAGACACAGACACCGGGACTGAGATGTAGCAGAGCCGGATATGCAGACGCCAGGAGGGTGAGTATCATGTCTCCTGCTCCCCCTCCCTTGCTGGCTTTCAGGTGTATGACTCTTGTATAAGCCGAGAGGGTCTTTTTCAGCCCAAAAAAGGGCTGAAAAACTCGGCTTATACAAGATTATATGCGGTAATTCTGACATTTTTAATTTTTTTCTCGCTACGCCCTTTAACGATCAGGTTAATCCTTTTTTTATTGATAGATTGGGTGATTCTGAACGCGGTGTTACCCAATATGTGTATGTTTGATTTTTTTATTGTTTTATTTTGAATGGGGCAAAAGGGGGTGATTTGAACTTTTGCATTTTTTTGTTTTTTAATATTTTTTAAAGCTTTTTTTAGTTTTGTCATGCTTCAAAAGCCTCCATGGGAGGATAGGAGCTGCCATAGCCTGATTGACTCTGCTGCATAGAGGCGACTATTAGTACGCCTCCATGTAGCTGAATTACTGCATTGCTATGGGCGCTGTCCACAGGGTGGCACTCATAGAAATCCGGCATCAACAATCGCAGAGGTCTCAAGGAGACCTCTGGTTATCATACCAACACACCAGTGACCCATGTCACGTGATCGTATTTCCGGTCCGACGGCAGACACGCCTGTTAAATGCCACTGTCAGAGTTTGACAGCGGCATTTAACTAGTTAATAGCCGTAGGTGGATCTTGATTGGATCTCGATTCCACCTGCAGCTATTGCGGGCACATGTCAGTTGTTGAAAACAGCCTAAAAATAGCAGCCCGCAGACACCTTAGAAAAGGTGCATATATTAGATAGCCAATTCTGGCACTTTGCCTGGCTCTTCCCACTTGCCCCATGGTCGTGGCAAGTGAGGTTAATATTTGTGTGGTTGATGTCACCTTTGTATTGCCAGGTGACATCAAGGTCACAGTATAGTAATGGAGAGCCTCGCTATTACTAATCTTATAGTTATATTGTAAAAAAGCACACAGCCAATATAAAGTCCTTTACTTGAAATAAAAAACACCATTGTACTTTTTATATATAACAAACACTGTTAGACTCATCTAACTCCCCTTCCATTGAAGCCATCATCTTCTGTAAAGAACAGAAAATAATAAACAACAAAAATGCTTACATTACGCCTATTCCATTGAAGTTTTCATCCCATGTAAAAGAAACAAATATAAACAACAACAATATCCCTCACTTATCTATCGTAATCCATGTCTGTAATACATAGTTTTCATCAAGGACTTTACTGTCAATGTCAAATTTTATTATCTTACAAAGTTTTGTGTCAGCAGTAAAGACTGAAACTTTATCCTCAATCCTATTCACAAGGTCATTAATATAGAGATTAAAAAGAACTGTCCCTTAAAAAGATAATTGTGCTACCCTACTATTGACTCTCTCCCATTTAAAGAATGTACCATTTACAATGACTCTTTGTTTTCTGCTCCTTAATCATTTTTCCCTATATGCATAGAGTGTCTGCTAGTATCTACTTCTGAAACTTCAGTACATGGCTGTTTTTTATAGAACAGAGGTGAATCTAGGTTTTTCTGCAAAAATATTAGTTTTGCACCCCCTCCTATTCATAGCTCAATTTGTTTGAGCCGTCATGTGACCATTCATATGCGATCTGTATTCTTATATTGATGAGACGACTAGCTGCTTTTCCTAATTGTCTCAATGTTCAGTGAAAAATTACAGCCCCTGCTTCATTGAGAGAAGCATGATGAGGTCAAAGAGGAGGAGGAAATAATTCTTTATGCATCTTGGGTAACCCATGAAAATGGAGGTGATGGGAAAGTCAGGTAAAGAAATATTTACTGGTTTTAAACCAAGATGATAAATTATGCTCAATCATTAACAATGGGTGCCGTTAAGTAGCCAGAAAAGGTTTCATCCTTGGCAATGCTCTTTCACCCAGCCTTTTGAAATATAACCCTATTCCTAAATCTTGGCTTTCCACGGTGGGTTTTTAAATGTGCCAGCAGCCGATGTAATGCATGTGAATTTGTTTTAGACAGAACTAAAAAAGTTGCTTCTTTTTCTGTTCCGAGCTTTTCATATATGATTTCTTCATTTATCAATTGTAATTCTCAATATGTTGTGTACTGCATTTGTTCATGTACTGCATGCAAAAAACGATACATTGGCTGCACAACCCGTAAAATAAAGAAACGTGTTGCAGAACATTTTGCCAACATTTTGAATAATAATGCTGGCTATTAGGGTGCAGCAAAGCATTTCCTGAATGTACGTCAGAGTGACATCACTCATTTTGCCTTTTTTGCTTTTGATAACATTTCTCATCCCATCCGGGGAGGTAATAAACAAAGAATGTTAATCACTTGTGAAGCTTATTGGATTCTGAAGTTGGACACAAAATTCTCTAAGGGTATGACCTCTAGAAATGATTTGTTTTATATTAATTAAAATGTGTTTTTCCTTTCAAGGTTATGCAACCACACCTTATGCATTTGTAATTAACGAATGTAACATTCTGATTGGTTTCCTATGTGTATTTAATGATTTGTCTCTCTATGTTGTATATCCTATGACTAAGGGTTCAACAAATGCACCTGATACAAGTCAGGTTACTGTTTTTTATATATGGCTTGACATGCCTCAATAAAGTTTCTGGATTTTAATTGTGGTGTGCCATCACCCTCTTTTTACAATATGAATACATCTCCAACCTTAGTATAGCGAACAATTGTAATGTCAGGTCAACCACATATACAAAAAACATAAAAGAGAAGAATCCAAGTAGATGTCATCTACAAGGTAGCTGGATGTAAATGTTTATTTTTGCTACTGACTGTGTTACATCAGTACTATGATTCCTTTAGGTCTGCAGTCTGATGGTACTTTTCAAGAACAACTTCCAGGAACTCCTTTTCATTGTTAGGGACATACTAGGAGTTCCTGGGAGTTGTTGTTGAAAAGTACCATCAGACTGCAGACCTAAAGGAATCATAGTACTGATGAAACACAGTCAGTAGCAAAAATAATTATTTACATCCAGCTACCTTGTAGATGACATCTACTCGGATTCTTCTCTTTTATGCTTTTTGGTCCATCTTCATTGCAGACCATCATTGCTTCTGGTCTTATTGAGCACATCCCAAATGGTGCTCTTACAAATCACTCTGTCAGCATAATGCTTTTGAACAAAAAATTCTGCCTTTACTGTGATGCTGAAAAATTTCCATTCACTGTACTCTCTGCACAAAAGATGGCCCTCATACTCACTTTTTGTGGTACATTGCCTCCACATTGTCCTATTGTTCTCAACCTGTTCCCCTCTTCATATTGTTATTTTCACTATACTTTATATTATGCCCCTCCTCATCCCCCACTTTGCATACTTTCCCTTCATACTGTGACTTCACACTGGCTGCTCATGCTGCCCCCTCTCTATACTGCCCCCACACTACCCACTCTCTATACTGTGTCACCTCACACTTTCTTTACTCAATACTTTGCCCTCACACATTTATCCCCATACTGTCCTTTTCTTTTCCCTTCATACTGTCTCCTCACACATTTCTCCCCATAATCACTTCTCACACTTTTCCCTCCATTCTGTCCCCTCACACTTTTCCTCCATATTGTCCCCCAGCACTTTTATCCCCATACTGCCCCTCACATTCGCCACCATACTGACTTCTTACACTCCCTTCAATACTGTCTCTTTACACTTTTACTCCCGTAATATCCCCTCACACGATTTCTCCCCTCAAACTGTCTGCTCACAAGATCCCCCCCAGCAACATTCCTAGTTCTTCAATGGAGCTTTTACCTTAACCCCTTAATGACCATCAATACGCCTTTTAATAGCGGTAGTTAAGGGTACTTAAACCACAGCGCCGTTAATTCATGGCACTGTGGAAAAAGTGTAAAGCGCCCCCCAGCGTTGGATTTTCTCCAGGGTCTTGGCTGCCGGGGTAGCTGAGACCCCAGAGAACATGATTAGGGTTGGTTGTTCCCGACCTCGCTTTTTTGCGATTGCTGTTATTAATCATATGATTGCGACCGCAAAAAAAAGTCAGATGTGTCATTTAATTTCTCTCTCCTCTGATGTACATCAGAGGAGACAGAAATAGGGTCCTCGATCTGCCCAGTACTTCCTGGCGGTCCTCGGCCCACGTGCTTCCCCTCCATGAGCGCCATCATCTTCTTCCGGGAAGAAAATGACGGGCGCATGCGTAGTGAGCCCGCCGAGATCTGCTGGCCGGCACCCGGCAAGATTTCATTCATGGTACATTTTTATACACAGTGATAAAAAATTAGTAAATAAACCTGCCATTTATCATCCCCTTAGTTAGTGAAAAATAATGAAATGAAGAAAATATATTTATTTTCATTTTTCCATTAGGGTTAGGGTTGGAATTAGGGTTAGGGTTGGAATAAGGGTTAGGGTAAGGCTAAGTGCCCACATTGCAGAAATGCTGCGGAAATGTCAGCAGCATTTCCGCAACTCCATGCCATGGATAAAACGCATGCATAATTCGCATGCATTTTCCCACAAAACACAAGTGTTTTGCAAGTGTTTTTAGCTTGCAGAAAGCTTGCGCTTTCCACGTGATTTAAAGCATCGCTTGGAAAAGTGATTGACAGGTTGGTCAAACTTGTCAAGCATAGTGCTTTACAAGTGTGACCAACTTTTTACTATTGATGCTGCCTATGCAGCATCAGTAGTAAAAGATAGGATGTTAAAAATTATAAATAAATAAAAAATATGGTTATTCTCACCTTCCGACGGCCCTCGATCTCCTCAGCGTTGCTCCCGGTACGTTCTGTTCCCAGGGATGCTTTGCACGAAGGACCTTTGTGACGTCATGCTTGCGAGACCGAGACGTCATCTCTGGTGATTCGCACAATGCATCCCTTAGAACGGAAGATGCTGACAGTGTGGCTGATAGGCCGGAAGACTACGGGGCCATCAGAGGGTGAGTATATCACTATTTTGTATTTTAATTCTTTTTTTAACTAGATTATGGTACCCAGGGCATGGAGGATAGTCTCCTCTCCTCCATAGCCTGGGTACCATCTGCACATGAAGCGCTCACTTTACGCATGGTGGGCATAGCCACATGCGTAAAGTGAGCATTTCAATGCAATCCTATGGCGGTGGAATCGCCGCGACCCACAGAAATAATGACATGGTGTGGATATTACCGCTATGCGATTCTGCAGCGGGAAAATCCGTAGTATTGGCACAGTAACTGCGGAATCCCATTGGATTGCATGGGAATGCTTTTTTAAGTGTTTTTAAGTGTTTCCGCTGTGGCAAAAATGCAATGGAAATGCTTAAGAAACGCAACGTGGGAAGACAGCCTAAGGGTTGGAATTAGGGTTATGGTTGGAATTAGGGTTGGAATTAGGGTTAGGGTTGGAATTAGGGAAAGGGGTGTGATGGGGTTAGGTTTGTGGTTAGGGTTGGGATTAGGGTTAGAGTTGTGGTTAGGGTTAGGGTTGGGATTAGGGTTAACGGTGTGTTGTGGTTAGGGTTGTGGTTAGGGTTATGGTTAGGGTGGGGATTAGGGTTAACGGTGTGTTGGGGTTAGGGTTGAGTGAGAATTGAGGGGTTTCCAGTATTTAGGCACATCAAGGGGTCTCCAAACGCGACATGGCGCCACCATTGATTTCAACCAATTTTGCTTTCAAAAAGTCAAACGGTGCTCCCTCACTTCCAAGAATTTCAATTACAATGTTGTAAGGGTTGTCAAAGTCAAATCATACATATATATCCCTTAAAAATGGTACTTTATTGTTTAAAAAACCACAAATGTGGTATACACCAGAAAAAGCGTGACTAAAGATGAAAAACAAAAATTAAAGTGTTCAAACAAACAAGCCCATACTAAGGTGACACCTTGGAATCCTTCATAAAGACTAAGCTGTATCCTGCCTGTCCGCGGAGGTTGGCACCCTAGGGGGGAACGTTGTGGCGCCCCCGCTCAACGATGGCTGTCCCTAGGGGCCCTGATAAGCCCTACCGCCACTAGTGGTCCCTTCTACCCAATGCAAGATATGGGAACCCCTATCTCTAGACAGAGACCAAGCTGCTCTAAAGAGGACCCTGTGTCCCAAAGCAAAGAGGTTAAAATTAAATAGAACACATATGGCAATCGGTGGTCAGATTAGAGCAAGAGACATCATAATAGAAAAAACAGTTTGTGAATAGTGCCTCAATCTCATATAGAAGATCTCTTAATATATAGAAAAGGCACTGACTCTAATAAGTCATAACACACAGAACGGATAAAGGCTATATCCCATTGCTGTATAAATACAGAAAAAATGCAAAACTGCCACAGCGATACTCATCTGCATTTTCTGCCACCTGCCAACAACCAGTTAACGCCTCAACGCGTTTCGCCTTATTAGGCTCATCAGGAGGCCCGATGCTGCGATATCTTGTGTCCCATAAAGGTGCAAATAGCTTACCGATACTCAGTGCAACTCCCCTCTTTAAAGCCGCCGCGCAGAGCAACAGCTCCGCCCACTCACGTTGCATGGCGTCTCTGCGCGCCAATTGCCTCGACACCCATCCACTGTTGCTCCAATCAGCTAACCGGACTCTCCAGCAGCGTCATGGTGACCAATCCGATGTCCTCAGACAGAAAGTCTCCCAGCATTCACCAATCAGCAGAGCTGAAACTGTTTGCCACGTCTGACATACACGCAGCGTCACTGCTGGATCGCCAATCAAATGTCTGTGGATAAGCCATCTCACACTGCTCTCAAAGTGCTGCGGCTTAGAATCGCTGTCCACTCCGAAGTATATCACCCACATGTAAAATACAAATAAATCCACAGTAAAGCGCTAGGTATGGCATATAGACCGATGCTCAGTAGTCTTAATATGTTTTTCTTTTTTCGGCATGATGATTAGCATGCAGGTACGCAAATGTAAATCGCATCATAACCTTCAGCGGTGTGAACAGGAGTCAGTGGGCGGAGCTGTTGCTCTGCACGGCGGCTTTAAAGAGGGGAGTTGCACTGAGTATCGGTAAGCTATTTGCACCTTTATGGGACACAAGATATCGCAGCATCGGGCCTCCTGATGAGCCTAATAAGGTGAAACGCGTTGAGGCGTTAACTGGTTGTTGGCAGGTGGCAGAAAATGCAGATGAGTATCGCTGTGGCAGTTCTGCATTTTTTCTGTATTTATACAGCAATGGGATATAGCCTTTATCCGTTCTGTGTGTTATGACTTATTAGAGTCAGTGCCTTTTCTATATATTAAGAGATCTTCTATATGAGATTGAGGCACTATTCACAAACTGTTTTTTCTATTATGATGTCTCTTGCTCTAATCTGACCACCGATTGCCATATGTGTTCTATTTAATTTTAACCTCTTTGCTTTGGGACACAGGGTCCTCTTTAGAGCAGCTTGGTCTCTGTCTAGAGATAGGGGTTCCCATATCTTGCATCGGGTAGAAGGGACCACTAGTGGCGGTAGGGCTTATCAGGGCCCCTAGGGACAGCCATCGTTGAGCGGGGGCGCCACAACGTTCCCCCCTAGGGTGCCAACCTCCGCGGACAGGCAGGATACAGCTTAGTCTTTATGAGGGATTCCAAGGTGTCACCTTAGTATGGGCTTGTTTGTTTGAACACTTTAATTTTTGTTTTTCATCTTTAGTCACGCTTTTTCTGGTGTATACCACATTTGTGGTTTTTTAAACAATAAAGTAACATTTTTAAGGGATATATATGTATGATTGGTCCCTCACTTCCAAGCCCTGATGTGTGCCCAAAAAGTGGTTTACCCCAACATATGGGGCATCAGTGAACTCAGGAATAAATTGCACATCAACTTTGTGTTCTAATTTCTCCTCTTACCCTTGGGAAAATAAAAAATTGCAGCTAAAAATTCATTTTTGTGGAAAAAAATGATTTATTTTCACAGCTCTGCGTTATAAACTTATGTAAAGCATTTAGGGGTTAAAAGTGCTCACCACAAATCTAGATAAGCTCCTTAGCGGGTCTAGTTTCCAAAATGGGGTCACTTGTGGGTGTTTTTACTGTTTAGGCACATCAGGAGCACTGCAAACCCAACATGACGTCCTCAGACCATTCCATCAAAGTCTGCATTCCAAAACGGTTCTCCTTCCCTTCCGAGCTCTGCCGTGCACCAAGCAGTGGTTCTTCCCACAGATGGGGTATCAGCATACTCAGGACAATCTGCACAACAACTTTTGTGGTCCAATTTCTCCTGCTACCCTTGTGAAAAAAATATCGGGCTAAAAAAAAATTATGTTTTATTTTCATCGCTCTGCGTTATAAACTTCTGTGAAGCACTTGGGGGTTGAAAATGCTCACTAAACATCTAGATAAGCTCCTTGTGGGTCTAGTTTCAAAAATGGGGTCACTTGTGGAGATTTCTACTGTTTAGGCACATCAGGGGCTCTGCAAATGCAACATGACACCCACAGGCCATTCCATCAAAGTCTGCATTCCAAAATGGCGCTCCATCCCTTCTGAGCTCTGCCATGCACTCAAACAGTGGTTCCCTCCACATATGGGGTATCAGCGTACTCAGGATAAATTGCACAACAACTTTTGTGGTCTATTTTATCCTGATACCCTTGTGAAAATAAAAAATAGCAGGCTAAAAATCATTTTTGAGGAAAAAAATGATTTTTTTTATATTCACGGCTCTGCGTTATAAATGTCTGTGAAGCACTTGGGGGGTTTAAAGTGCTCACCACATATCTAGATAAGTTCCTTAAGGAGTCTAGTGTCCAAAATGGTGCCACTTGTGGGGGGTATTCACTGTTTAGGCACATCAGGGGCTCTCCAACTGCGACATGGCATCCAATCTCAATTCCAGCCAATTCTGAATTGTGCACCCAAACAGTGGTTTACCCCCACATATGGGGTATCAGCGTACTCAGAACAAGATGCACAACAACTTTGGGAATCGAATTTCTCTTGATACCCTTGTGAAAAAAAATTTGGGGGTGAAAATATCATTTTTGTGGAAAAAATATGATTTTTTTTTCCACGGCACTATGTTATAAACTTCTGTGAAACACATGGAGGTTCAAAGTGCTCACCACTTTTTGTTTCCAAAATTGTGCTGATGTAAAGTAGACATGTGTGAAATGTTAGTTATTAAGTATTTAGTAAGTATTTTTTGTGACATATCTCTCAGCAAGTCATATCGAAGAAATTTTACCACTAACATGAAGTATAGTATGTCACGAAAAAACAATGACAGAATCAGCAGGATCCATTAAAGCGTTCTAGAGTTTAAACCTCATAAAGTGACAGTGGTCAGAATTGTAAAAATTGGCCTGGTCATTAAGCTGCAAATTGGCTCCATCACTAAAGGGGCCTTTACACATAGCGATATCGCTAAAGCATCACCGATTTTGTGATGCAGCAGCGATATCGCTAGCGATATCGCTATGTGTGATACTTACGTCCGACCGGTTCCCCCGCTGTCTGTCGCTGATTGCGCGAGATCGTCCAGGTCCATTTCTCATCAGGCGCTTCCTGCTGGGCTTCCTGCTGGCGCCAACGAGCGACGCATGGACGCGGGTGGGAGGACATCAGGATCGCCGTGTTTGAAAGGTAAGTAACGACCGCTGCTGCTTCGCTACGTCGCTGTGAGATCTGCCTGTGTGGCAGCTCACTAGCAACCATTTAGCGATGCACCAGCGATCCTGACCTGGTCGTATCTTTGTCGGGATCGTTGGTGCATCGCTAAATGTAAAAGGGCCTTAAGGGGTTAAAGCTGTCCACCTGCTCTGTGAAGTAAACATTAAGAGTAAAATGTTATTAGCAGCATGATCAGGGTGCTCTGAATTGAATTCTGGTGTTTTAAAGGTTCTCTAAGTTGACTGTCAGTTTGGCAACTGGCTCGGAGAATGACTGAATCTTACTCCCTGTGGGCAGCAAAATGCCACCATTAAGGAGATGCATCAGACTGCATAAAGTATCTCAATGTAGACCCCCTGCTAGTTGTGCAAATATTATATTATTCTCTTATATAGTTTTTTTTTGCAGGCCATCTCGTATAATGCCATCAAAATCTTTGCAGACAACTGATGTCAAATTTACTGGATACACTTTTTTAGCTTTTTTAAATATTTTTACCACATTAGCCATCCTGTAATATTGTGGCATCGATCCTGTTACAAGAGAATCTAAGGAAATTAAATACAGTGGTCCATCAATTGTTAGTTCCATTCCTTCAATATTTGTGGCTGCATATCGTCTGACCCGAGTGCTGTATCAATATTTAATATGTTTAGATGCAGCTGTAAATATTCTTGTGTTAATTTGTTTACATAAGTAAATATAATAAAGGTAATATAATGTATGAAACAAAGTTCTACTAGTTGGTGTGGTCCGGCAAGTGACAGTTTCATGCACATTGTGCTGATTGCTGCATAAAGTAGACCAAAGTGGGGTAGTTAAACTAACTTGAAATCAGTGTATGCACTATTTACAAATGCTTAGGATATTTCTGCACTACTTCTCTTTTTGATGGATAAAGTCTTTGCATTGTTTCTCAAAATATATTACACACAGCTATTTAAAAAAGTATTAATGAAGAAGGGTTAAAATTCTCAAGCTTTTGATTCCAGATTAAAGTTGAATTCTATTGATCTGAAAGGGCGTGCAAGAGCCATTCCTGAAAAAAGGAAACAAAAGGACAAAAAAAGAAATGCTCTTTTAATGTTTAAAGTGGAGCTTTAAGGACTGATGAGCCTAAGTCTGAGATCCATCACAAAGCATTGAATGCTTCTTCAAAAAATATGT
The DNA here is from genome assembly GCF_039654945.1 of Dendrobates tinctorius. Taxonomy (NCBI): domain Eukaryota; kingdom Metazoa; phylum Chordata; class Amphibia; order Anura; family Dendrobatidae; genus Dendrobates; species Dendrobates tinctorius. The sequence goes on from NW_027361693.1 coordinate 12,449,377, forward strand.
ATAACCGTCTGTCAAAAATAGTGAGGCACACTGCAAATACAGTATGCAAAATACATGTATGTACGAAAACAACTTGGGAAAGGGATTTCGTTTTATGTATTTTACTAACCTGTATTTTTAATTGAAGACACCAAGATGCTTTTATAGTGAAACACAATGTATGCATTGTGAAATGTCCTCTAAAAATTTTTGATTGATTCTTCTGAAAAATATTGACTAGTTTACTGCTTGACCTTCAAGATTTACTTTTCAAGCAAAGAAGCTTCTCGATCTCAGAACAATGTACATGCCATCCAAGAGTCAGAGACAACTTAGAAGAAGAAACTACTTTAAACTTGAAAGACGATAAAAAATCTGTCTCTGCAGTATTCTTTAAAAAAACTGAAAGAAAGTCCACCAAAAAGAATATAAAATGTGATGTGAACAAAAGTCACTCACATGTACTATACTAAAAATGGTATTACAGTTAGTTGTTAAAGTTTCTGAATAGAGTTAAAATATACAGGAAATTTTCTGTCTTGTTAAATTTTGTGTTGAATTTTGCACAAGTCATATTTGCTTAGTTATAGCTAAACTTGATAATGGCAAAACAATAATGTAGCCACATATCAGTGCTCATGTACATTAAAGAGATGACAGATCACTGAGTTTGCTGTTACCATGAGTCAGTCACTTAATTTTTTGAAAAAAAAAAATAATTTTAGCCCCAGTTGGGTAATCCCAGTGATATGTAGTAACATAACCAAATGTTTAAATACATGGATAGTCATGTCTGATTGAAAATCAAAATACTGACAGATGAAAAGCAAAGGTTAAAAACAATTAAAAATTATATGCTGGTGGCAGACAGGGGACCGATCCACAATATTACCCAAATATCAGGCACACATAAATATAAAGAAATAAATGATATTCCAAAGGATAAAACAAGTCCAAATACACAGTAATCTCAGTGATCTCAGGCAGGAAAGTAAGTATAAAAATTATTCCTTTATTTCTTTTGTTAAAAGAACATATTACAGGCAGTAGATATCCCACTGGATGGTAAAAAAATCCGACGCATTTCAACTCAAAAGAGTTTTAATCATGGAGTTGAAACGCGTCAGATTTTTTACTATCCACTGGGTTATCCACTGCCAGTAATATGTTCTTTTAACAAAAGAAATAAAGGAATAATTTTTATACTTACCTTCCTGCCTGAAATTGCTGGAGATTACTGTGTAATTGGACTTGTATTCACCAGGCCAGTGCAGCTCCATGCGACGGTGTGGATCCTTCTGTCCAAGGACGGTAAGGGGTGAGCTGAACATTTTTTTTCATAAAAGGATAAAACAAGGGACACTAACAGAAGCAGGTAAAATAAGTAAGAAACAGTGGAGAAAAAGTATTTAGTCAGCCAACAATTTTGCAAGTTCTCCCACTTAAAAAGATGAGAGAGGCCTGTAATTGACATCATAGGTAGACCACAACTATGAGAGTCAAAATGAGAAAACAAATCCAGAAAATCACCTTGTCTGGATAGGCAAGATTTATTTTGCAAATTATGGTGGGAAATAAATATTTGGTCACCTAAAAACACGCAAGATTTCTGTCTCTCACAGACCTGTAACTTCTTCTTTAAGAGGCTTCTCTGTCCTCCTCTCATTGCTTGCAGTAATGGCACCTGATTTAACTTGCTATCAGTATAAAAGACACCTGTCCACAACCTCAAACAGTCACTCTCAAAATTTCACAATGGTGAAGACCAAAGAGCTGTCGAGGGACACCAGAAACAAAATTGCAGCCCTGCACCAGGCTGGGAAGACTGAATCTGCAATAGGTAAGCAGCTTGGTGGCATGAAATCAACCGAGGGAGCAATAATAAGAAAATGGAAGACATACAAGACCACTGATAATCTTCCTCGATCTGGGGCTCCATGGAAGATCTTTCCCTGTGGGGTCAAAATTATCACAAGAATGGTGAGCAAAATTCCCAGAACCATACGGAGGCACCTAGTGAAAGACTTGCAGAGAGCTGGGACCAACGTTACAAAGGCTACTATCAGTAACACACTACGCCACCAGGGACTCAAATCCTGCAGTGCTAGACATGTCCCCCTGGTTAAGCCAGTACATGTCCGGGCCCGTATGAAGCTTGCTAGAGAGCATTTGGATAATCCAGATGAGAATTGGGAGAATGTCATATGGTCTGATGAAACCAAAGTAGAACTGTTTGGTAGAAGCAAAACTTGCTGTGTTTGCAGGAGACAGAATGCTAAGTTGCATCCAAAGAACACAACACCTACTGTGAAACAGGGGGGTGACAACTTTATGCTTTGGAGCTGTTTCTCCGCAAAGGGACAAGGACGACTGATCCGTGAACATGAAAGAATGAATGGGGCCATGAATCTTGAGATTTTGGTGCAAACCTCCTTCCATCAGCATTGAAGATGAAACGTGAATGGGTCTTTCAGCATGATAATGATCCCAAGCACAGCACCAAGGCAACAAAGGAGTGGCTTTGTAAGAAGCATATGAAGTCCTGGAGTGACCTAGCCAGTCTCCAAATCTCAGCTCCATAGAAAACAATTGAACGGATTCTAAAGTCTGTGTTGCCCAGCGACAGACCCAAAACATCACTGCTCTAGAAGAGATCTGCATGGAGGAATGAGCCAATACACCACCAACAGTGTGTCAACTTTGTGAAGACTTACAGAAAATGTTTGACCTCTGTCATTGCAAACAAAGGATATATAACAAAATATTGAGATGAACTTTTGTTAATGAACAAATACTTAGTTTCCACCATAATTTGCAAAATAAATTTTGCCAAATCAGACAAGGTGATTTTCTGTATTTGTTTTCTCATTTTGAATCTCATAGTTATGGTCTACCAATGATGTAAATTACAGGTGTCTATTATCTTTTTAAGTGGAAGAACTTTCACAATTGGTGGTTAACTAATTACTTTACTTAAGTCAAATAAGAGAAATAAGTGAATAAATGCAAAGAGGAATAGATAAATAGTAAAAGATTCAAAAGATCCAATAGAGTAATATAAATGCTGAAATTGGTGAAGAAATGCAAACTATGACCTGCAGGTGAAGAATTCATGCTGGCAAAAGAGACAAGAGTTGCATGCTAAAAATTCCTGATGAAAGAAACCCAACAAGTGTTGCTTCCTAAGAATCTTTGATAGGGCTAGTCTGTCAGATGTCAGGTAAGAAGTATATTTAGTAGATAAATGCCGTTAAGTCATTACTATTAACCAACGTCATGTGCTTGAAGTATCAGCCTTGCATCACGAAGAAGCCGCCGTGAGACCAACAGCTCTTGAGCCGGAAACATGAATTGGAAGTGGTCATGCGTTCCAACATCTGGAAGTCAATGTGCATTCCTACGCAGAAGAAACATTAATGAATTGTGAATAATGGAGTCCAACTTATCCTCATGTAGATTATGTAAAGTTTATATAAGTTTAGCAAAAAGTTATTAAATACATTTTTTAAACTTTTTTAAACTGGGCTAATTATTCTGTTTAAATAAGATTTGAGGGGCCTAGATTGTAAAAACAACCCATAAATACCACACATGTATATTAAAAACTGCATTTGTGAAGTTTATTAACCCTTCTTATGATTCTCAGAAATTAATACCTCCACGCCATGGCCATTTTTTGATCTTTCGTTTTTGCTTTTTCCTCTTCCTATTCCATGAGCCATAACTTTTTTATTTTTCTGTCAAGAAAGCTGTATGAGGGCTTGGTTTTTGCAGAACAAGTTGTACCTTTGAAAGCCACCATTCATTTTATCATGTGATGCACGAGAAAGTAAGAAATATGTCCTAGCGCACTGGAATTGCAAAAAAGTACAATTTCACAATTGTTTTTTGGAGTTTTTATTTACCATGTTCACTATGCGGTTAAACTGACCAGGCTACATAATTCCCCAGAATTTTGGAAATTTATAAAAAAAAAACCCTTCTTCTTGAATCATCATTTATGAGACCCATAATTTTTTCATTATTCAGAATTTGGGGCTGTGTGCGAACTTACTTTTTGCCCTGAGCAGACACTGTTACTGATGCCATTTTGGGGTAGATACAATGTTTTGATCATGTCTTATTGCTTTTTATTGCAATGCTGTGGCATCCAAAAAAACATAACTTGACGTTTTGATTTTTTTCTCATTACGCTGTTTACTGATCAGATTCATTTAGTTTATATTTTGATAGATTGGACTTTTACAAATGCAGCAATACCAGATATGTGTATTTTTTTATTTTTTTTTGATTGCTTAATTTTTATTGGGGAAAGATTAGGATGCTGTGAACTTTTGTTGTTTTTTTATACTTTTTACTGCATTTAATAGTCCCTTTAGGGGACTTGAAGCTGTGATCATGTGATTATTTGCCCTTTGAAAACAGGGCAACAGCTCTGCTATGCATAGTGAAAAATATGATCTCAAATGAATGCTGGCCACTTGCTGGCTTTCACAGGAGGATCACAATGACAGGTATGAGGGTCTTCAGCAGATCTACAGCTATCATGACAACTCACTGGACGTGATGGTGGGGCTCTGATGGGAAACTGGAATGGCACAACCACTGCTGGTGTGACTTAAATGCCGCTGTCAGAGATTGGCAGCAGCATTTTCCAGGTTCTCCATTCTACCTGTGACTGCCAGAAGCATGTGATGACTGATTAAATCAGCTATCATGTGCAGGGAAACGTGTGGCCTTGCATCAGGTAGCCAGCATGTGATGTACCAGTTCTTCCTATGTTAGTGAGGGGTTAAAGTAACATAAAGTGAACATGGAGATTTTTTTGCAAATATTCTACCAATATTGATCTTTATTTTTTATCACAAATCGCATATTGAGATAAGCACAACTCAATTTTAATTATCTTGATTCTGCAGGAAATTTTCCAGCCATATGAATAAATGTTTTAAGCAAAACCTGTCAAGGAATATAACTATGGGTGTAGTAGGTATTTTGATCCCACAAATATTTTCTAAATTTACATTAATTGGGCTGCGAAAAAATAAAATACAGTTTCAGTATGTTCTAATATTTATCGCCAATTTTTTTTATATTTCTAAAGATTAAAATCACCACATATTTTACTAGTCAATACACAGTTGTTTGAAAAAGTATTCATACCCCATGAACTTTTCCATATTTTTTCACACCACAACCACAAACTTAAATGTATGTTGTTGGGATTTTCTGTGATAGAAGAATACAAAATATCAAGTATTTGTGAAGTGTAGAGTTCTATGGTTTTCTAAATATTTAAAAAATATAAATCTGAAAATTGTGACACTCGTTTGTATTCAGCTAACTGCAGCAATACCTCATGAGTGGCATAAGTTACTATTTTGACCCTCAATAAGGGTTCAGAAAAAAGTTGTCTCTTTTCAATATTAGAGCGCAGAGTTTTTTCAGGAGTTTTAGAGATAATAGACTGTAATAAATGCTGAAAATGTAATTTACGATTTTTTGACACATGGTATTTCATCGCCCAATAAGTTGATTCTAGCTTGCACCACTGTGAAAACACAGCTTCCTAATTATACAGTAGTATAAATGCTATTTCCTGTTTTTTAAAAAAAATTCTATGTCACTTTAATGTTTTGCTTGAACATAGGAAATAGCACCATGCACATTTAAGTGTAGTCAAAACTTTTCTGTCCAGCTAAAACAACAGATTGCAGCTGGACCAGTCTTTTGAACATTAAAGTTTATGGAAAACAGATCCTTGAATTAGCTATCTGTTTTACTTCTGCTTCATCTTTTTTTTGCCATCCATAAGAAAGAGGTGGACACAAACGGTAAAAGACCTTGTATTCTATGATTTAGCCATCTTTCATGGAAAATAAATATAGATATCAATGTTCCAAGCCAGTGTCAGTGTATATACATATGTGAAGTGCTAACAAATGCATGTAGTGTGAGGAAACTGATGTGGTAGGTATGACTGAAGATATGTCATTTTAGAGCACACTGTAAACTGTATACATCAGGAATTAACCAAATTTACTACAGTAATGCATTTTTAAAGAATTTGTGCAGCACAAAATAAACATTGGAGATGGAAAATTGGAGATTAATTATGGAAGAGAAATATGGATAGGGATGAGCAACCTCAAACGGTGAAGTTCGGGTTTAGTACCGGACACCTAATTTCCAGTACCGAACTCTAAACGTGGGAATGGTTAATGGTATTCCCACTTCAAAGGTTAATCGACATACTAAAAGTGGTGGTTTCACCCCCTGTGGTAATTGCTCTTGTTGTATATGTACTAAATACAAGAGAGTGATTCAGACGACTTTTTGGAATGCTGACAAGACTGAGATGTTTTACATTAATGATAAGATCACTTGTCACTCCATGGGGATTATTTGAGATGCCCTTGTGAAAAGATTTTTGTTGGGTGTAGGAAAAGAAAGCTCAGGGAGAGGATAAAAGAACATCTGGATAACATCTCTAAGGTTTTTTGGGACACCCCCTAACACGCCATTATGCTGAAAAGCAAGGCAAGTCATGTGAGGGGACTTTGCTTTTTGGAATTCAACCAGTTCACAGGAATCCTAGGGGAGGTGACTATATAAAAATTACAGTATGTCCAGAATTGAGTCCAAATGGATTTTTATATTAGACAGTTTGGTGCCAAAGGGACTCAATCATGAAATTGAACTGTATGTTCTGTAATGAATATGCAGTCAGTGTAGATTTTTGTCCGCCCCCCCCTTTTTTTGTCTTATTAATTAACAATTTTTAAGTTATTAGGATTTTTATGGAATAGTAATTTTATGAATGGCTATTCATGCTGTTTTTTCTATAGTAATTATACACACATTTTTTATTAAATTATTTATTTTTATTTTTTCAATGAGTTTTGTATTGGGTTTTTAATTTTAATATAATATAATAGAGTATTTGCATTTTATACTTAAATATTTTTAAATATACATTTTACATAGCACCTATATCAGTATGCCCTTTACATTAGGCATTTTCGTTTAAGGGAACTTCTTCTTGCCAACAGGTTTACAGACTTTCTGTACAAAGTTCTGTACAAAGTTGAATGTGCTGTCGACATAATCACACAAAAATCATCAATGGAAATCAAATTTTTGAACCAATGGAGGCCTGGATTTGGAGAGACCCCCAAAATGAAAGTGGAAACAGGTTAAAATGAAAATCAAAACAAGACAAAATTAAAGTGGAAACAAGTCAAAATGATGCTCAGTATTGTGTGTGGCCTCCACATGTCTGTATGACCTCCCTACAACGCCTGCGCATGCTCCTGATGAGGTTGCGGATGTTCTCCTGAGGGATCTCCCATATATATAGTATAGTATAGTATATGTATATACTGTATATACGCAATTACAGTGGGTGAAGTAAGTTTTGAACACATCACCAATTTTCTAAGTAAAAATGTTTCTAAAAGGTGCTACTGACAGCCCATCCAATCTGCACAAGAAAATAAACCAAATCATAGTTGTACACAAATTAAGAAATGTGTATTCATGAGAAACTTTTATTTAATACAGCGTGCAAATGCCTTTGTTGGTGATGACAGCTTTAAGATGCCTCCTGTATGGAGAAACTAGTTTCATGCATTGCTCAGGTAGGCTCCCTCTATGTACTCTGAGCTTTAGTACCTTCTATAAATGTTCTATTGGATTCAGGTCAAGTGATTGGCTGGGTCATTCCAGCAGCTATATTTCATTTCTCTGAAACCAATTGAGAGTATTCATAACTTTGTGTTTGGGATCATTGCTGATATACAAGGGTTAATGTTTTTCATTCTTTTGCTAGAATTTGTTTTTATATTGTTGTAGCTTTATTGTCTCCGATTCATGGATTTTATACTTCTTATCTCATATGCAATGTTTTCATGAGTCTGCAAAAACATGTTTGGGTACATGGTAAATAAAGTCATCATGACCTGTGTAACAGGGGGGCTACATGAGTGACATTGAGTTACATTGCTGTAAATGGTATAAAATACTGTATTCATGGGTGAATAAACAGAAAAGTGACTTGCTCACAACCAGTGTGCATTCTTTTCTCCGAGCACTCATTATTTGAGGGCCAAATCTCTTAATTCAGCCTCACTGGTGATCCAGGATATCTGTCTTAGGGTTAGAGCGAAAAAAGCTATAACATTGTCTTGCTGAAATGTCCCCCATTGTTTCATCTTCATCAACCTGATTGACGGTAGAAGATTTTTATCAAAAATGTCTCTGTACATTTATCCGTTTATCATTCACAAATGCTGTTTACTGAAAAACAGCACCATACCACGATGGTCCCACCTTCAGACTTCACTGTTGGTATAGTGTTTTGGGATTGATATGGTGTGCCTTTTGGCTTCCAAACATGATGTGTATTATAGCATCCAGAGAGTTCAATTTTGGTCTCATCTGACCAAACTGAATTCTCCCAGTATTTCATAGGCTTGTCTAAATGAAAATGAAATGCTGATCAAACTTCAAATGCACTTGTAGCATGCTTTTTGTTCAAGAGTCTTGCATGGTGAGCATGCATACAGGCCATGGAGGTTGAGTGCATTACTTATTGTTTTCTTTGAAACAATTGAACCTGCCAATTCCAGGTCTTTCTGTAGTTTTCCACAGGTGGTCCTTGGAAAACTCTTCTGATAATTAATTTCACTCGTCTGTCTGAAATCTTGCAGGGAGCACTAGTCTTAGCCGGTTTAAGGTGAAATTTTGTTCTTTCCACTAGTGGATTATGGCACCAACAGTGCTCACTGGAACCTTTAGTAGTTTAGTATTCTCTCTGCAACCAATGCCATCAGTATAATTTTCAACAATAAGGTTGCATTGGTCATGAGTAGAGTTGAGCGAAATGGGTCGAAAAATTTCAAAAGTCACCGACTTTTGGTAAAGTCGGGTTTCTTGAAACGAAACCCGACCCTAGGGTGAGGTCGGCCACGAGCTCGGCGACTTTAGTGCCAAAGTTGCGTTTCAAAAGTTTGCTTTCCGCCCTTTTTCAGCCAATCAGGATCCACGGACACTGTGGGCAACGTGATGACATAGGCAGGGGTCACCACCATCTTTGAGAAGGGCATGCAAGTGATTGGCTTGCTTTGGGGGGCGTCACAGGGGGTATAAAAGGGCGTGCATGCCGACCGCCATGTTACTCATGCTGATCTCAGAATAGGGAGAGCTGCTGCTGCTGCTGATTCTGTAGGGAGAGCGTTAGGCAGGGAAGAAGACACCAAAAACTGCTTCTGCTGCTAGCGATTTTGCCTGTACAACACACCAGTCACTGTGTGTGCAGTGCAAGTGGAGGCTATATTTTGCTGGATCAGCTGTGTTGGTTGTTAGGCTGCCTTATATCGCTTCCTGATAGCTGCATTGCTGTTTTCCCACTGCTCTGCAAACTGCTTTTTTAAAAGCAATCCAATTTTTTTTTTTCCTGGTGAGGTACTGAGCGTGCATTTTTTCACACCATACAGCGATGTACGCTTCTCACACAGTACTGTGTAACGGCTGTTATCACGGCCACAGTGAAGCTATCTGTGTGTGACTCTGTCAGGATAAGTCGAGGACATGTTCCGTTCTTACAGACCTCCACCTTCTAGTTTTGTCTGGTTTTCAAACAGTTAAGTATATTTGCTGTTTGATCACATTCAAAACTATAGAGAGACAGCGTGTGTCAGTCTGTATACTTAAAAAACACGGAGCTTGACAATTTTACGGACACCGGACAAGGTGTACGTGCACGCTCCTCTCTCAGTACTGTGTAATGGCTGTTATCACAGCCACAGTGAAGCTATCTGTGTGTGACTCTGTAAGGATAAGTCGAGGACCTGTTCCATTCTTACAGACCTCCACCTTCTAGTTTTGTCTGGTTTTCAAACAGTTAAGTATATTTGCTGTTTGATCACATTCAAAACTATAGAGAGACAGCGTATGTCAGTCCGTATACTTAAAAAACACGGAGCTTGACAATTTTACGGACACTGGACAGTGGTGTACGTGCACGCTCCTCTCTCAGTACTGTGTAACGGCTGTTATCACGGCCACAGTGAAGCTATCTGTGTGTGACTCTGTAAGGATAAGTCGAGGACATGTTCCGTTCTTACAGACCTCCACCTTCTAGCTTTGTCTGGTTTTCAAACAGTTAAGTATATTTGATGTTTGATCACATTCAAAACTATAGAGAGACAACGTGTGTCAGTCCGTATACTTAAAAAACACAGAGCTTGAAAATTTAACGGACACCGTACAGCGGTGTACGTGCACGCTCCTCTCTCAGTACCGTGTAACCGCTGTTATCACGGCCACAGTGAAGCTATCTGTGTGTGACTCTGTAAGGATAAGTCGAGGACTTGTTCCGTTCTTACAGACCTACACTCTAGGGAGATTCCTATTCTGCCCAATTCTATATACACCTTGTAGTTTGTCATACACTAGCCAATTTCTGCCTGTGACATAGCGGTGTGATATTCACTGGGCCTCACACAATCCAACAGTCTCCACAAGTGTGTTCAGAAATTCTACATCTCCCCTGTCCTATAGTGACATTTTACACACCTGCGACATTGAGCCTGTGACATCGCGGTGTGATATTCACTGGGCCTCACACAATCCAACAGTGTCCACAAGTGTGTTCAGAAATTCTACATCTCCCCTGTTCTTATAGTGACATTTTTCACACCTGCGACATTGAGACTGTGACATAGCGGTGTGATATTCACTGGGCCTCACACAATCCAACAGTGTCCACAAGTGTGTTCAGAAATTCTACATCTCCCCTGTTCTTATAGTGACATTTTTCACACCTGCGACATTGAGACTGTGACATAGCGGTGTGATATTCACTGGGCCTCACACAATCCAACAGTCTCCACAAGTGTGTTCAGAAATTCTACATCTCCCCTGTCCTATAGTGACATTTTTCACACCTATGACATTGAGCCTGTGACATAGCGGTGTGATATTCACTGGGCCTCACACAATCCAACAGTGTCCACAAGTGTGTTCAGAAATTCTACATCTCCCCTGTCCTATAGTGACATTTTACACACCTGCGACATTGAGCCTGTGACATCGCGGTGTGATATTCACTGGGCCTCACACAATCCAACAGTGTCCACAAGTGTGTTCAGAAATTCTACATCTCCCCTGTTCTTATAGTGACATTTTTCACACCTGCGACATTGAGACTGTGACATAGCGGTGTGATATTCACTGGGCCTCACACAATCCAACAGTGTCCACAAGTGTGTTCAGAAATTCTACATCTCCCCTGTTCTTATAGTGACATTTTTCACACCTGCGACATTGAGACTGTGACATAGCGGTGTGATATTCACTGGGCCTCACACAATCCAACAGTCTCCACAAGTGTGTTCAGAAATTCTACATCTCCCCTGTCCTATAGTGACATTTTTCACACCTATGACATTGAGCCTGTGACATAGCGGTGTGATATTCACTGGGCCTCACACAATCCAACAGTGTCCACAAGTGTGTTCAGAAATTCTACATCTCCCCTGTCCTATAGTGACATTTTTCACACCTACGACATTGAGCCTGTGACATAGCGGTGTGATATTCACTGGGCCTCACACAATCCAACAGTGTCCACAAGTGTTTTCAGAAATTCTACATCTCCACTGTCCTATAGTGACATTTTTCACACCTGCGACATTGAGCCTGTGACATAGCGGTGTGATATTCACTGGGCCTCACACAATCCAACAGTCTCCACAAGTGTGTTCAGAAATTCTACATCTCCCCTGTCCTATAGTGACATTTTTCACACCTGCGACATTAAGCCTGTGACATAGCGGTGCGATATTCACTGGGCCTCACACAATCCAACAGTGTCCACAAGTGTGTTCAGGAATTCTACATCTCCCCTGTCCTATAGTGACATTTTTCACACCTGCGACATTGAGCCTGTGACATAGCGGTGTGATATTCACTGGGCCTCACACAATCCAACAGTGTCCACAAGTGTGTTCAGAAATCCTACATCTCCCCTGTCCTATAGTGACATTTTTCACACCTGCGACATTGAGACTGTGACATAGCGGTGTGATATTCACTGGGCCTCACACAATCCAACAGTGTCCACAAGTGTTTTCAGAAATTCTACATCTCCCCTGTCCTATACACACCTTGCACCTTGTTTTACATTACTATATAGTTTGTGGGATTTTGCGTACATTTTTAACAAAAATGAGGAAGGCTGGTGGAAGAGGCCGTGGAATTGGGCAGGGGTTGCCAGCTGGTAATGATGGTGTTGGTGGTGGATCTGATGGTAGTGGCAAAAGCAAAATAGGACCGAATGCAGGAGGTGTTGAGCCTGCATCATCGTCTGGCTCCACAAGGCCTCGAAGGCTTAGTTTTCTAGGAGTTGGCAAACCGCTTTTAAAGCCAGAGCTTCATGAAACGAAACTCGACCCAAAAAAAACCAAAAGTCGCTCAACTCTAGTCTTGTGATATCTCACTTGTTTTATCCTTCATGAGATATTTTTTGTTTGTCACCTTGGTAATGAGACATCTTTTTATAGGTCATCAGTTGAACCAGCTGATGTTATTTTTCACTAAGCAGACGGATTGCTTTCTAATTGCTGATAGATTTCATCTTGTGCTATGTCGTTCCATGGCTTTTTACATCTCTCTTTCCTCATGTGCTCAAAAATGTTTCAGTGTCATTTCTCATTATTAAACATAACTTAATTTATGGACATTTTTGGTTTGATCTCTTTGCCTGTGTGTATTTAATGAGTTGTTTCTGACATCAATTTCATATCACTAGCACCTGTAGAAATATATTTACTTAGAAAATTGCTGATATATTCAATACAGATTTCATCTACTATATATATATATATATATATATATATATATATATATATATATACCGTATTTTTCGCTTTATAAGACGCACCTGATTATAAGACGCACCCCCAAATGTGGTGAAGGAATAGAGAATTTTTTAATAAATGGGGTCCGTCTTATAATGCCAGTGTCCGTCTAACAAATCATATAGGGTATATGTCCCTCATAGCCCCTCCATCCTAAAATTAGCCCCCTTAATCTGGATATGGCCACCTTATATTGAATATAGCCCCCTTGTGCTGGCACACGGGCCCCCTGTGGCTGACACACGGCCCCCTGTGGCTGACACATGGCCCCCTGTGGCTGACACATGGCCCCCTGTGGCTGGCACACTGGCCCCCTGTGGCTGACACATGGCCCCCCGTGGCTGACACACGGCCCCCTGTGGCTGGCACACGGCCCCCTGTGGCTGGCACATGGCCCCCTGTGGCTGACACACGGCCCCCTGTGGCTGACACACGGCCCCCTGTGGCTGGCACACTGGCCCCCTGTGGCTGACACACTGGCCCCCTGTGGCTGACACACGGCCCCCTGTGGCTGGCACACTGGCCCCCTGTGGCTGACACATGGCCCCCTGTGTTAGATATCGCCTCCATGCTGCTGCTTTTAGTAAAATAAACTCTTTCCTTACCTTCTCAGCGCTGTCCCTCCTCGTGTCTCCCTCAGTGTGGTTGAGCTCCTCCTCCACTTCCTGGTTCTCAGTGCCGGTCATGTGATCAGCACAGCAGAGTGATATCATCTCTGCGTGCCTGATGACAGCGGCAGCCGAGACACTGGGAGATCAGCGCTGGAGGAGGTAAGGAAAGAGTTTTTTATTTTACTATGGGCAGCAGCATGGGGGCGATATCTAACACAGGGGATCATGTGCGATCAAAGAAGGGCGCAGGCAGCTATAATATGCGCCGCTCCCCCAGCCTGTCACCGTGGTTTGGTTTCAGCACCATGGTGATGGACAGCGGCAGTGCATACTATATGAGCGGGAGCAGGAGATCAAAGGCTCCCTCCGGCAGCTTTTACCAGCTCACAGCACCGCTCCAAAGCTGCCCCCACCTCCCCTGGACCCTGCAGTATATATATATATACACCCCCCTCCCCCGTATATTCGGATTATAAGACGCACCCCCTACTTTCCCCCAAAATTTTGGGGAACAAAAGTGCGTCTTATAAAGTGAAAAATACGGTATATATATATATAAATATATTTACATTGCATGCTGCATTAGGAAGGAGACAGTTCTGTACACACATGCAGTGCTCATATTTGACTGTTCTTACTGGCTTGGGTTTTCTCTTCAAATGAAATGCATACACACATAGTGCTTTATGTGAATGTTTATAGATATACTGTATTACTGGATATATTTCCCTTCATAATGAATAGAAATGTGTATGTAATGCTCTGTGCATGTGAGTGCTCTCATTTGACTTATCTTCCTTCTGATACAGCAAACACATATCACAGTAACTGCAGAATGTGAGGTGATCTATTACATATGCAGTCGATGTGTGGAGATTATGAATACATTGGTAGATATTTATATCCTCATTTGACTCTTGGGAATTGTATTACATTACAATGTGTTCTCATATGCGTATGGTACATCTTAGACCTTGCACTTGCAGGTCATATGATATGACAGCTCAATGAGAGACTTCTTGCCTTTCATTTAGTAGCTACACATGGAAATGTCATAAATCAACCTTTTCTGGGTTTTCTCCATGATTCCGACAGTACATACATTTCTTATCTTCTTTTACAGTATACTTCTAACAGGTATCTAACTCCTAATTTTATAGTCTCTCCATTTTCATGCATTTGTGATCTGGCTTTATTGACTGATATCTTTGAACTAATATGTACATTGGTATATATTACTTCCGAACCATGCTGTTTCTCCAATGATGCCCTTTGATTATTATGTATTATTAATATTTATTGCATCTTTTAATCTGTAGTTATGATAAAGGGCAGAAACACCCTCAATGTGTAAACTCTGTTCATGACCATGGCATATGGCTAGTTTCACATTAGCGCTTTTGAGCGCAGCGACGGCCTGCGCACGGCCGCCGCTAAGCCCCGCCCCCTGCCACGCCTCCGCCTGTAGCTCCGCCTACTGGCGCATGACGCTGCATGCATCCTGCATCCCTATCTGTATCACTGGGGGCGCAGGCCGTGCGCAGTATGCGTTTGGCGGTGCATGCGTCCTTTTGACGGTGCGCCGACCTGCGCCAAACGCAACCTGCTGCAGTTTGGTTGTGCTCGGCGCACGTCAAAAAGGCGCATGCGCCACCAAACGCATACTGCGTACGGCCTGCGCCCCCAGTGATAAAGATAGGGGACGCAGGACGCATGCAGTGTCATGCGCCGGTAGGCGGAACTACCGGCGGAGGCACGGCAGGGGCAGGGCTTAGCAGCGGCCGTGCGCAGGCCGTCGCTGCGCTCAAAAGCGCTAATGTGAAACTAGCCTTAGACTGTTTTTTTTTAACTATGATTGATTAAAAGATTGAGATTTTTACACTGGATGCTGGGCAGTGGTGGTGAGTGGAGAAGAAGGACAGCGATTTGTGGTGATCAAAGTTTGGCAGCATGGCAATGTGCTACTAATGTCAGGCTACTGAGTTGTTCCCACCACTGGAAGAAATTGTCCTGTTTTGAGTGGTGAGAGCAGGTCTGCAGATGCAACTTCTTTTAGCAATAAAAACAGCTTAGTAGTATGGGTGTAGGGAAGGTGACCTGACGGACGGACGGACTAGTCAGAGTGAAGAAGGAAAGGTTTGCACAGTGTAGGTAGGTGTCAGTTATTACAGTGGGGAAACAGCTAGGAAAGAGTAGTGGATGTGCAGTACCTTGGGTTGACCATTAGATGGCAGGGAGGAGTGTGAGCAAAGGACTTGACATCAGCTTAGGGCTTTAGAAACCGTTGGTCATGGGGGGCGGAGTGACAGTTTCAAGGAACCGGGTGAGCTATAAATACTGAGGGAGGGTTCCAGAAGGTTCCAGTCCCCAGGGGGAGCTCCAGTGACAGGAGGACCGCTACAGTCTGTGCGCTGTGAGGTGAATCCAGACCAGGGGGACTGAGGAGAGAGAACGTCAAGGGGGTGGTCCTGACAGGAAAGTACCGCAAAATGACGAGACAGAGGTGAAACATACCGTGTGGAAGAAGACGTCTGACCAGTAAAATTACTGTTGGTGTACGGGCCTAAGGCGGCCACAGTGTCGGACCTGTCAGCAGCGTCATCAAGTGAAGTAGGGACGGTACGTGCATGTACGTCCCTGGTGCTAAGGTACGGTGTGTAAAGTGGGCCTAGAAACGGAGGCCCAGGAAAGTGAAGTGAATTGAAGTGAAGTGCGGTGTACTTCAGAGGCCGTCAGGCGGACGGCAAGCGAATAAACCTGGACCTGTTGTACCCGAATGTTGCCTCCAATTGTCTCTGTACGTCTCTGCGCGGTATAACGAGGGATCACCCCCCTAGTCCGGCCCTCCCAACCCTACATGGCAATTGCAGTACAAAGTCAGGTTGCCAACCTGTGCTCTCCACCGCTGTTAGTGCTGTACTGTTGAGAGTACAGCAGGGAAATCATCATGCTACTGTGCTCTGAACACGGACTTAGCTGTTCTGTGTCAGCATAAAGCCACAATCCCTGCATTACACACATCTGAATGAAGCATTACTGCTGCATCTGCAAAGTACATCAGAAGTCTCATTTAGATGTCTCTGCAATAGACATCTGAATGAGACTTCACGCTGACAAAGAAGAACCTTGCATCTTATCCTATCATCTGTGATACACTCAGCTGAGCTGTGCAGCTAATCTCATCATGTGTGATACAGTCTGCTGAGCCACATATCTCATTGCATCATTATTTACAAACTAGATTATGGCCCGATGCTATCGCATCAGGAGGATGCATCAGGAGGATGCGATAGCATCACACCTCTTGCCATGTTAACCCTCAACACACACACTCCTCTCACCTTTCACCATCTCCACTCACTCTTTCACTCCACATACGACCCCTTCTCTCACTCCGTCTCTCATACTCACGCTGTCATCGCCGCTTCAGAGGCCGTCAGGCAGACAGCAAGCGAATAAACCTGGACCTGTTGTACCCGAATGTTGCCTCCAATTGTCTCTGTACGTCTCTGCGCAGTATAATGAGGGATCACCCCCCTAGTCCGGCCCTCCCAACCCTACATTTGGCGTAGTCGGCAGGATCGCCGCCGCTAATACATCATCTTCTGCGGCAGACCTGCCTCAAAGACTGGAAAAGGACTTGGACTACTCTGTTTGGATTACAATTACCTGTGGATTACAAATGACCTACCTGTGGAATACAAATGGGAAGCGCTGTGGCGGATCTGTGTGGCCAGCAGAGGATCCGGGACGGTACCAGGTACTGTGCAGTATGGCGGTGTTGCTTCAGCGCAGAGGAGAGGTCCGGGTGTTTGCAGTCATGTTGAATGGACTGGGACCCCCTCCAACGTACCCCAAAAGGAAGCAGTATGTGCCTGGAGATCGACGCTTCCATATATTGGACCCTGACAGGATGGTGGAGAGGCCTGCCGACACCTCACCTCACAGAGGGAGTGGCACAGAAGAAAAACTTGGCTGCGGCTGTCTGATGCCATTCGAGTGCTGCCCAACGGACGGTATGAGACTCTGCAGGTGTCGGGGCATCGGCCGCCTAGAGTGGTAGTGGCGGCAGGTGATTTAGCTGTGCCAGAAGTCGCCCTCAGAGCCACGGGAGAGCAGCGGGATGCTGAGCTGGGGAGCGGAGCCTGAGCGGAGTCAGCGAGAACGGCCGCCACCAATACCAGCAGAGGACTTCTCAGCGGAGCCCCCGAGTTTGGGGGAAAAACCCGCGGGACAGTGGAGCGAGGGACGGAGGCTGCGGGTGAAGCCGCGTATTGATGTGATGGAGGCTGCAGTGCCGGGGAAGGTGAGAGTACCCCCGGCACCACCAGTGCCTCCGCCAGCGGCCCTCATCATTCCGCCGCAGCACGCTGCCCCCTGTGCACCGGAAGGCCTTGGTACATCGGGCCCGGTGGTGTATGCAGAGTTGAGCGAGGCCCCTGCTCAGGTTCCTGAGGTACCCCGCCTGGAGCCGCCAGTGTGGAAGTCATCCAAAGAAGACGCTGCTGCGTTCCCCCTGTGATAGCAGCTGCGTCGTTGGAACCGGCCGTTACTCCGGCTCCATTGGAAGTATTGGATGCGGCCTGTCCTGAGGCCGCGGTTATGCCGCTGCTGGAGTCGGCTGCAGCCGACTTAGCGGGCCCTGTGATTCCAGCCCCCGAGGACCCGGTTGTCCCCATTTGCCACCTGACCCCAGCGGCTGCTGGGCCGCAGAAATCTTTGGCCGTTTCTGTCTTGCGGTCTTTTTCAGCGGAGTCCCGCCCACCGGACTCCAGGGCCCATGCTGTTCCCTCCGTGTGGGTAGCGGAGGTGATCAGGAAGAAGAAGGCCCGGGAGCAGGAAGTATGGAACCTGCTCCACACTCAAGGAGAGGCCGGCATGGAAAAGAAGAGGACTTGAATGGACACCTTCAGTATCCCCGGGGGCTCCACGGCTGTGGGGTCCCTCACTACTAGCCACTGCGTAGTGAAGTAGACTGTCGAGAGTTCGGTGCACTGTAGTGCAGGTTCTGGAGAACAGTTCTAGTTTAAAAAAAAAAAATGTTGATGTGCTGAGTTTGTTTTTAGTATGTTCCTCTTACAGGATGTTATTTGCTGATTTGAAACTTGACAGAACGGGGATACGGAGAAGTGGAGGAGTGTTCAGGTCCAAGAAAGGGGGGAGAAAGAAGACTTGCAATGTTTTTTTTGTTATATGTTGGTTTTAGAAGCAAAAGAAAATGAAAAAAAATATAAAAATGGGTACTTGTGCTATTATAAAGTTGTTTAATGTATAATATGCCAAAGTAAAATGCAACAGGTCCGGGTAAGGGATGGTCTGCGGGACCAAAGGAAAGTGTGAGATCCGGTAGGGATCTAAGAGTTGAGGAGGTCTGGGAGACCGGGATGCCGACCATGACATGTTATTGAAAGAAAGGAAAATGAGTTGGAAGACGTGAGGAAGACAGCCGTCCTAGGTCAGGTCCCCAACACCACGGACACCCCTGAAGGAGGAAGGCGGGCGCTGGTAATAATCTGGAAGGTAAGAGACCTCGATCATGGCGTACCGAATAGTGGAAGGTGACAGTAGGGGAGAGTAGGGGAAGGTACACGCCATAGAGAGAATATGGGTGTACCTAGCCCAATTTGAAAGACGTTGTCATGTGGCGTGCGCGCTGGTGAGTAGCAGTAGGCTGCTCAGAGCATGGTGCTCCCAGTATGGTTCGGCCCCCCGCAGGTAGTGGGTTTGGCCCTACAGCTGGCCCGACAACGGAGTGTAGGTGTAGCTTCAGAACGACGAAGGCAGGGATGACGATTGTCGAGGACGACAATGGACAAAGGAAGGGAGAGTGTAGGGAAGGTGACCTGATGGACGGACGGACTAGTCACAGTGAAGAAGGAAAGGTTTGCACAGTGTAGGTAGGTGTCAGTTATTACAGTGGGGAAACAGCTAGGAAAGTGTAGTGGACGTGCAGTATCTTGGGTTGACCATTAGATGGCAGGGAGGAGTGTGAGCAAAGGACTTGACATCAGCTTAGGGCTTTAGAAACCGTTGGTCATGGGGGGCGGAGTGACAGTTTCAAGGAACCGGGTGAGCTATAAATACTGAGGGAGGGTTCCAGAAGGTTCCAGTCCCCAGGGGGAGCTCCAGTGACAGGAGGACCGCTACAGTCTGTGCACTGTGAGGTGAATCCAGACCAGGGGGACTGAGAAGAGAGAACGTCAGGGGGGTGGTCCTGACAGGAAAGTACCGCAAAAAGGACGAGACAGAGGCGAAACATACCGTGTGGAAGAAGACGTCTGACCAGTAAAATTACTGTTGGTGTACGGGCCTAAGGAGGCCACAGTGACGGACCTGTCAGCAGCGTCATCAAGTGAAGTAGGGACGGTACATGCATGTACGTCCCTGGTGCTAAGGTATGGTGTGTAAAGTGGGCCTAGAAACGGAGGCCCAGGAAAGTGAAGTGAATTGAAGTGAAGTGCGGTGTACTTCAGAGGCCGTCAGGCGGACGGCAAGCGAATAAACCTGGACCTGTTGTACCCGAATGTTGCGTCCAATTGTCTCTGTACGTCTCTGCGTGGTATAACGAGGGATCACCCCCCTAGTCCGGCCCTCCCAACCCTACATGGCAATTGCAGTACAAAGTCAGGTTGCCAACCTGTGCTCTCCACCGCTTTTAGTGCTGTACTGTTGAGAGCACAGCAGGGAAATCATCATGCTACTGTGCTCTGAACACGGACTTAGCTGTTCTGTGTCAGCATAAAGCCACAATCCCTGCATTACACACATCTGAATGAAGCATTACTGCTGCATCTGCAAAGTACATCAGAAGTCTCATTTAGATGTCTCTGCAATAGACATCTGAATGAGACTTCACGCTGACAAAGAAGAACCTTGCATCTTATCCTATCATCTGTGATACACTCAGCTGAGCTGTGCAGCTAATCTCATCATGTGTGATACAGTCTGCTGAGCCACATATCTCATTGCATCATTATTTACAAACTAGATTATGGCCCGATGCTATCGCATCAGGAGGATGCATCAGGAGGATGCGATAGCATCACACCTCTTGCCATGTTAACCCTCAACACACACACTCCTCTCACCTTTCACCATCTCCACTCACTCTTTCACTCCACATACGACCCCTTCTCTCACTCCGTCTCTCATACTCACGCTGTCATCGCCGCTGCTCCACGATCCCCGACATCTTCTTCTGCCGGCGCCATCCTGGATCCAGACGTTGTCCACGCCGGCGACATGTTCTTGCGGCGACGCCATCTTGAGTATCGTGAAATCCCGTGATACTCAAGATGGCGTTGCCGGAAGAACATGTCGCCGGCGTGGACGACATCGGGATCCAAAATGGCGTCGGCGAAATCTCGCGAGTTTTCGCCAACGCCATTTTGGATTCCAACGTTGTCCTCGCCAGCGACATGTTCTTGCGGCAACGCCATCTGGACTATCACGGGATTTCACCCATCCAAAATAGCGTCGCCGCAGGAACATGTCGCCGGCGTGGATGCCGTCGGGATCCAAAATGGCGTCGGCAAAATCTCGTGAGATTTCGCTGACGCCATTTTGGATCCCGACGTCCTCCACGCCGGCGACATGTTCTTGCAGCGACGCCATCTTGACTATCGCGGGATTTCGCCGATCCAAAATGGCATCGCCGCAAGAACATGTCGCCGGCGTGGAGGACATCTGGATCCAGGATGGCGCCAGCGGAAGAAGATGTCGGGGATCGTGGATCAGCGGCGATGACGGCGTGAGTATGAGAGACGGAGTTAGAGAAAGGGTCGTATGTGGAGTGAAAGAGTGAGTGGAGATGGTGAAAGGTGAGAGGAGTGTGTGTGTTGAGGGTTAACATGGAAAGAGGTGTGCGGTGACGTCACCGGTTACAACTGGACGGAAGTTTTTACAACCGGAAGATGCTTAGGGCATTTATTATTATAGATTCCACTGATCCGTATATCTAATCTCATTATGTGTGATACAGTCTACTGAGCCCTGTATCTAATCCCATTCTTTGTTATATTCTCCACTGAGCCCTGAATTGAATCCCATCCTGTGTGATACACTACTTGTATCTAATCATTTCATATGTTATACCCTCCGCTGAGATCTGTATCTAATCATATCATGTGATAAAGTCCGGTGAGCCGGGTACACAATCCCTTCATGTGTGATACAGTCTACTGAGCCCTGTGTTTAATCCCATCCTGTGTGATGCACTCTGTGTATCTAATTCCACCCTGTGTGATACAGTTTGCTGAAAAATGCATCTAATTCCATCATGCACGTTACAGACCACTGAGTCATGTATCTAATCCCATCATGTGTGATACATTCCATTGAGCCCTGTATCTAATCTCATCATGTGTGATACACTTTGTGTGTCTAATCCCATCACACTCAATTGAGCCCTGTATCTAATCCAATCCTGTGTAATGCACTCCGCTGAGCACTGAATCTAATTCTACTCTATGTTATACACTCCATTTTTCTTATGTCATACTCTGTGATGCATTCTGTAAATCTACCACAACTGGTGCTTGAAGTGCGGGCAAGAGCCCCAGGAAGCAAGTATGATGACTATGGACAAAATACATGTCCTGTTTGAAGGTGGCTATAAGGATAAAACAGTGGTCAGACAAAATGGAGGAGCTGAAGAAGCAAAGTAATCTTCTCTGCAGTAGATGGGCAGCAGGAGACCGCAGAATGTGAGGCTCTGGATTCCTGCAGAGCAGATGCAGAAACCAGACGCCTAACAGTACCCTTCTCCCTCCTTTGGGGACATATAATATTTATTCATTTTTTCTTAATGGACTTACCCTTTTATCTTCTCCCCCTTTTATATATATACTAGCTGAAGAGCCCGGCGTTGCCTGGGCATAATAACTAACTACGGTTAGTTATAACAAATTATAATGATTATATCTATATATATATATATATATAAAGCTGAGTGTAGAGCCCCGCCCACTCTGCATAGCCACATTCACTATAATATCCCACATCAGCTCGTCAGCCAGAGCTACCGGTCTACTATCCCTAATATCCCACATCGTCCCGTCAGTCAGAGCCATCTGACTACTGCCACTAATATCCCACATCATCCCGTCAGCCAGAGCCATCTGACTACTGCCACTAATATCCCACAACATCCCGTCAGCCAGAGCCACCAGACTACTACCACTAATATCCCACATCATCCCATCAGCCTGGGGTCAGAACCAGAGCGCTGAGTGGCACTGTCTTAACTTCCATACCTGGGATCCCTTTAAGAGAGGCCTGGCATCAGAACCAGAGAACTGAGTGGATTTGCCTTGACATCCATACCAATGATCCCTTTAATAGAATTCTGGGGTGAGAATCAGAGTGCTGAGGGATTTACCCTAACTTCCATACCAGAGATCCCTTTAAGAGAGGCCTGGGGTCAGTACCAAAGCGCTGAGTGGATTTGTCCTCACTTCCATACCGGGGATCCCTTTAAGAGAGCCTGAGATCAGAACCAGAGCACTGAGTGGATTTGCCCTGACTTGCATACCAATGATCCCTTTAATAGAACCCTGGGGTCAGAATCAGAGCGCTGAGGGATTTTCCCTAATTTCCATACAGGAGATCCCTTTAAGAAAGCCTGGGGTCAGTACCAGAGCATTTGAAGGCAATTGCCCTGACTTCAATACCGAGGATTCCTTCAAGAGGCATGGGGTTAGAACCAAAGTGCTGGATGGATTTGCCCTGACTTCCATACAGGAGATCCCTTTAAGAAAGGCCTGGGGTCAGTTCCAAAGCGCAGAGTGGATTTACCCTAACTTCCATACCAATGATCCCTTTAATAGACCCTGGGGTGATACACACACACGCATTCATTTTTATATATAGAGATTTGCTTCATGAATAATTATTTTTAGCTGTACCCCTTCACCCCTTTAGGAGTTTTCCTTAAATTTGACATCTTTTCTTTTTATATCTCCATTAGTAGCACTTTGCACTATTAAGCGTTTTTTCTATTTTCATTATTAATAATTTGTACCAGCATATTGCTCCCCTTTATGTTTTTGGTATTATATTTATTAATTGTGTATTTGATACAAGCTCTAGTGGTCTTACTCTATTCCTTTTTAATCCTACTGATTGGTCCCATGTTCAATTCGTTTTCTGTAATTTAGTGCCAGTTCATTCTCCCATGCTCCAGAGTTCAGCGTGGGTCAGGCTGTGTGGCGGCGCAACATCAGTGAAGTCACCGCTACTCACTGAAGCAAGTACAGGCAGCTTCTCATTCATTCATCAGTGGTTTACAGCTGGGGCAGTCACATTTAGCACCGCTCCTGGTTGTAAACTGAATAGCCCTCAGATATGGATTACAGCATGGGACTGAATGCTGGTCAGGTATAGTATATTGTTGGTTTATATCATATATATACAGTGGCATGCAAAAGTTTAGGCACCCCTGGTCAAAATTACTGTTATTGTGAACAGTTAAGCAAGTTGAAGATAAAGTGATCTCTAAAAGGCCTAAAGTTAAAGATGACACATTTGTTTTGTATTTTAGGCTAAAAAGTAATACACATTGCAATTTTTTCACATTTTAAAAATTACAAAAAGAAAAAGGTCCAATGCTAAAGTTTGGGTACCTTTGGAGATTTGTGTGCTCAGATAACTTTGACCAAGGTTTCAGACCTTAATTAATCTGTAAGGGATATGGCTTGTTCACCCTCAATGTTAGGAAAGGCCAGCTGATGCAGATTCCACAGGTTTAGAAACACATAGCCTCCTCTAACCTTGTGCGAAAAAACAGTCACCATGGGTTCTTTTATGCAGCTGCCTAGCACTCTGAAAATGAAAATGGTGGAGGCCCACAAAGCAGGAGAAGGCTATAAGAAGATAGCAAAGCGTTTTCAAGTTGTCCTTTCCTCAGTTCAATATGTAATTCAGAAATAGCAGGTTACAGGAACAGTGGAGGTCAAGATAAGGTCTGGAAGGCCAAGCAAAATTTCAGAGAGAGCTGCTGTAGGTTTGCTAGAAAGGCATATCAGAACCCCCACTTGACTGCAAAAGACCTTCAGAAAGATTTAGCAGATTCTGGAGTTGTGGTAATTGTTCTACTGTTCAGAGACACCTTATCAAATATGGCCTTCATGGAAGAGTCATCAGAAGAAAACCTCTCCTGCACCCTCACCATAAAATTTAGCATCAGAGGTATGCAAAAGAACATCTAAACAAGCCCCATGCATTTTAGAAACAAGTCCTGTGAATCATTGAAGTTAAAATAAAACTCTTTGGTAGCAATGATCAAAGGTATGTGCAGAGAAAAATTTGCGTAGAATTTCAGGAAAAGAACATCTCTCCAACCATTTAGCATGGGGATGGATCAATCATGCTTTGGAGTTGTGTTGCAGACAATGGCACAGGGAACATTTCACAGGTACAGGGAAGAATGGAGTCAATGAAATTTCAACAAATTCTTGATGCAAACATAACACCATGTGTAAAAAAGCTGAATTTGAAAACAGGATGGCTTCTACAAATGGATAATGATCACATACATCAAAATCCACAATAGACTACCTCAAAAGGCGATAGCTAGGGGTTTTGCAATGGCCCTCACAGTCCCCCGATTCGATCATCATTGAAAATCTGTGGCTAGTCCTCAAAATAGCAGTGCATGCAAGACAACCCAGGAATCTCACAGAAATGGAAGAATTTTCCAAGGAAGAATGGATGAAAATCCATCAAACAAGAATTGAAAGACTCTTGGCTGTCTACTAAAAGCGTTTACAAGCTGTGATGTTTTAAAAGGGAGTGCTACTAGGTACTACCTATGCAGGGTGCCCAAGCTTTTGCATTGGCCTATTTTTCTTATTGTAAATTTTAAAATGTAAAAAATGACAATATATAATTTTTTTGGCCTAAAATACAGAGAAAATGTGACATCTTTAACTCTAGCCTTTAAATCTATCTATCTATCGATCTATCAATCTAATATATACATATATACATTTTGATATATGTATATATATATATGTTTTGAAGAATATTTTGTTTTAAAACAATGTGTAAATGACTTAGAACATTTCTCTATGTAAAAGCTCATGTTATTATTTTTTATTATTATTTATTTATATAGCGCCATTAATTCCATGGTGCTGTACATGAGAAGGAGGGTTACATACAAAGTTATGGATATCATTAACAGTAAACAAATCGCATTGCACTCTGATAGCAATCGCACTGCATTCGGATGTAAATCCGATGCTAGGTGTGAAAAATCGGATTGTACTCGCACAAAAAACTCATGACACTCGCATAACAATTGCATTACACTCGTCTGACTCTCCTGCATCAAAATCGGACCGATTTTTAAATCGCTAGTGTGTTTCCAGCCTTAGCTCTCATTCACAAATTGAGTATTTGGTGAGTTTTTTTCCCCAGTATTTGTAAGCCAAAATCAGGAGTGGAATGGTCAGAGGAAAAGCATAATAGAAGCGTTCTCACCACTTCTGCATTTTTCACCCACTCCTGGTTTGTTTCTTAAGCTGGAGTCACACATAGCGACTTACCAGCGATCCCGACAACGATATCAAGGTGTCAGGATCGCTGGTAAGTCGCTATGTGATCGCTGGTGAGCTGTCACACAGACAGCTTCACCAGCGATTAGCACAGCGATGCCGAGCGCGAGGCATCGCTGTGTTCGTTAGCGCTGATACCATCCCTGTAAAAAAATAGAATTAAAATAAAAAACTTTGTTATTCTCACCTTCCGACGTCCCGCGCAGCCATCCCGCCTCTCTCCACACTCCCGGTCCCAGTGATCCTTTGCTAGAATGACCGCGAGAATGTCAAGGTCTCATGGTCATTCGTGCAAAGGATCACTGGGACAGGGAGCGTGGAGAGAGGCGGCGTGGCTGCGCAGGACGTCGGAAGGTGAGAATAACAATATTTTAATTTTTTTTTATTATTTTACAGCTGATCGCTGGTCTCCCGCCTGTCGCACGCAGCGATGCGTGCGGGCCAGTGGGAGACCAGCGACGAAAAAAGTCCAGAGGTTTCTTGCAGCGATCAGCGATACCGGCAGGGGGCCGCTCGCTGATCGCTGTCACACACAGCGATCTCGCTGGTGAGATTGCTGTTGTGTCACAAAAGTTGTGACTCAGCAGCGATCCCGCTAGCGAGATTGCTATGTGTGACTCCAGCTTTACAAATACTGGGGTTAAAAACTCACCAAATACTGGATGTGTGCATGTGGCCTTAGTCAAATTATGCTTGGACAAATTAAAGACGTAAGAAGATTGTTGTGCATTTAAAACATTTTCCTGTTTCAAGTTGACATGCTCGTAGAATTTGCGATGTTTTCATCCATCACAATTTTTTGTGCTTTTTTGATAGTTTTGTGAAAATAAGAAAAATCTTGACAAGAATGGAAAATCAAGTTCATTATTGTTGCTGTCTGATAGCTCTGCATCTGAGGAACTAAAACTAACATGTACATTTGGTGAAGAATTCTGGATGTATAATTTCAATATATGCAATCCTAACAGACTGAACATGTGCACAGAACTAAAGTTTCATTATTGATCTGTTTTGATATATGGCATGTATTTTTTTGTGTTTTTTGTATTTTTGCTTTGCATTTCAACTTATCACATGACTGGATGGATTTATAGTAATCTTTTGATTGCTGTACATGTTGTATTTGGTGTTTCTTGGCATAAATTGTCTTGCGATCATTGTGACTGCAGCTCTGACAAAAAAAACAGTAGCTGCATTCGAAACGCGTTACTGCTGTCATTGATACTTTGTAATTTTAATTTTCAATACATTTTGCAAACCTTTGAAACTGGATACACTTTTCTTCATGAGTACCTAGTAGTAACTCCTTTTGCAAGTATCACAGCTTGAAAACGTTTTTGGTAGCCATAAAAGAGTTTTTTCCATTCTTCTTTGGAAACTTCTTCCAGATCTGTGAGATTGCTGGGTTGTCTTGCATGTGACATTTTGAGGTCTAGCCTCAAATTTTCAATGATCTTCAGATCCGGAGACTTTGAGGACCATTGTAAAACATTCATCTTGCGCCTTTTGAGGTAAATCTATTGTGAATTTTGAAGTGTGTTTACGATCTTTATCCATTTGTAGAAGCCATCATCTTTTCTATTTCATCTTTTTTACAGATGGTGTAATGTTTGCATCAGGAATTTTTTTTAAATTTAATTGAATCCATTCTTCCCTCTAACTTGTGAAATGTTCACCGTGCCATTGGCTGCAATGCAACCTCAAAGCATGATTCTTCAACCTCCATGCTTAATGGTTGGCAAAATGTTCTTTTCCTGAAATGTTGTGCCCTTTCTTTCTCCTAACACACCTTTGATCATTGTGTCATGTGGTGGGGACCCAGTAGAGGTTTTCTTCTGATGAATCTTCCTTGAAATCCATATTTGTGCAGGTGTCTCTGAACAGTAGAACAATGTACCACAATTCCAGAGTTGGCAAAATCTTTCTGAAGGTCTTTTTCAGTAAAACGAGGGTTCCGATTTCCCTCTTCGTTCAATCCTATGAGCAGCTTATCTCAACCTCCATTGTTTCTACTTACTGCAATTTCTTATTTACATTTTGATAATTGCTGATGGAGAAAATAGCACAGAATAGGGCCTTATGCAAGATATTTGGGGTTGATACATGTAGATTGTACTAACCTGATGGAGTTATTATTATAGCGTATAGGATTATCCGCTGCAGCAGATCCACAGGTCACTACGTGATAGGACTTGTAGAAAATGAGTGGGAAAGCGTGGATATGATCTGCACCGCCGAATAACTGAAGATCCGGAAATATTCATGTACTGAAGTGTGATTTATTCAACACGTTTCGAAGTACAATGACTTCTTCATCAGGAAATGCCACACGCATGTAGCTGCAGGGTACATTGAGGCTTTAAATAACAGAGAAATTCAAATTTTGGTGCCAGTGTGATCACTTCAAGTCAACACTGTGTTCCCTTTTTTATTTACATATTGAACTAAGAAAAGGGCAACTTGAAAACACTTTGCTATCTTCTTGTAGCCTTCTACTTCATTGTGAACCTCCACCATTTTCTTTTTCAGAGTGCTAGACAGCTGCTTAGAAGGACCCATGGCTGCTGTTTTTTGCACAAGGTAAAAGGAGGATGTGATTTTATTAAGCTGGGAAATTTGCATTTTCTAAGGATGATTGTGAACACGGCATAATCCTAGCAGGATAATTAAGATCTGAAATCTTAGGGCCCCGTCACTCATAGTGACTCATCAGTGATCCCGATAACGATATCACCTTGTCAGGATCGCTGGTGTGTCACTACATGGGGCGCGTGGCACTTAGAAACCCGATGTGTACCTTGGTTACCAGCTCCTAGTCGCTGGTCTCCTGCCTGCCACACGCAGCGATACGTACTGGCCAGCAGGAGACCAGCGACCCCAAAAATGTCCAGAGGTTTCCGCAGCGATCAGCGATACCCGGGGGCTTTAGTCAAAGTTATCTGAGCTCAGAAATTTCCAAGGGTGCCTCGGCCCATTTTCTTTTTTGTGATTTTTAAAATGTAAAAAAATGAATATATACAGGTGCTTCTCACAAAATTGGAATATCATAAAAAGGTAATTTATTCAATGTAAAAAATGAAACTCATATTATATAGAGTCATTAAAAACAGAGTGATCTATTTCAAGTGTTTATTTCTGGTAATGTTGATGATTATGGCTTACAGCCAATGAAAATCCAAAAGTCATTATCTTAGTAAATTAGAATAATTAACAAAAAACACCTGCAAAGGCTTCCTAAGCATTCAGAAAGGTCCTTTAGACTGTTTCAGTAGGCTCTACAATCATAGTAACATAGTAACATAGTTAGTAAGGCCGAAAAAAGACATTAGTCCATCCAATTCAGCCTATAAAATTCTGTCAGAATAAATCCCCAGATCTACGTCCTTCTAAAGAACCTAAGAATAAATGTAAGATACAATATTGTTACACTCCAGGAAGACATCCAGGCCTCTCTAGAATCCTTCGACTGAATTCGCCATCACCACCTCCTCAGGCAGGGAATTCCAGATTCTCACTGCCCTAACAGTAAAGAATCCGCTTCTATGTTGGTGGAAAAACTGTGGGGAAGACTGCTGACTTGACAGATATCCAGAAGACAGTCATTGACACACTTCACATGGAGGGTAAGCCACAAAAGGTCATTGCTAAATAAGCTGGCTGTTCAAAGAGTGTTGCATCCAAGCATATTAATGGAAAGTTGAGAGGAAGAAAAAAGTGTGGTACAAGAAGGTGCACAATCAACCGGGATAACCGCAGCCTTGAAAGGATTGTTAAGAAAAGGCCAATCTAAAATGTGCGGGAGATACACAAGGAGTGGACAGCTGCTGGAGTTATTGCTTCAAGAACCACCATACACAGACATATCCAGGACATGGGCTACAATTGTCACATTCCTTGTGTCAACCACTAATGATGAATAGACAACGCCTTCACCCAACCCCAGATCATGAAAAATGGAGACACTACGCGCCTTTGAAAATGGCACAATTTTTTTAAAACATATTTTGGAATTTTTTTTCACCACTTAAGTAAAAAAGAACCTATACATATTTGCTGTCTGTGGACTGAAAATAACCTGGAGAATCATAATGGCAGGTCAGTTTTAGCATTTAGAGAACATGGTAAAGAAAAAGAAAACAAATGTGAAATTTAAACCAAAGGTGTGGTTCAAAAGTACAACTTGTCCTGCAAAAACAAGCCCTTACATGACCATATTGACCAAAAAATAAAAAAAAGTTATGGCTCTGGGAAATAAAAAATAAAAACTGAAAAACTGAAATACACCTGGTCAGAAAGACAGTGAGTAAAGTACAGTCTTGTTATTTTTACAGTGGGCAAGCTTAGATAAACCCTTTTACATAAGGTTGCTTGCACACATCCGGTGGTTTTGTTCCGGCGGCGTGCGGTGGAAAGCCGGACCGCCGGATCAGGCCTGCAGCGGTGACACCGGATGCAGATGCGGCGCCTGATCCGGCTTGAAAAGCATTTAAAGGAGCCACACCGGGGACGAGAGAGGCGGCGGTACGCGGGGGGAGAGAGAGATACGCACGCGCTGGGCACTTGTGGGTTAAATCTCACAGTGACCGCGCATGCGCTGTAGAGAAAGCTGTTCCAGCGCTGCAAACGTTTGCAGGCAACGTTTTTTGCTGATGCCAGATGGCGCAGGTTTGCCGTTTCCGGCTTAAAACGGAGGCGCCGCATGTCCTTCCGACACAATGCGGCGATCATTAAATTCTATGTGCCAAAACCGGATCCAATTCCGGATCCGGTTTTCACACTTTTCGCCGCATCGTGCCGGATTCAAAAAGCCGGATGTGTGAAAGCAGCCTAAGAAGTGCTTTATAATAATGTGAACTTTATAAGTATAGTAGTTTTCAACGCACAGTGTCTTCTAATACTTTGTAAGTAAACAGAGACCAACCGAAATAAAAAAATGTTAATAATAGAAAACATTAACTCTGAAACTTATCACCTAAACAGAATCACTCTGTTGTTCCTTTGGTCCAACTGAAGAAAGTAATCTTGATCACTCCTATTATTCTTCCATAATATACATGCACGCCTGGATTCTTGACAAGCTAATGGACATATTAAAGTTAATCCTAAAAAAAACTCATTTAACATAAAAAAAATGCTTGATGTCACTATAGATTTTTCCTTATGACATATAAAATAATGGAAAATGTATTACTTTAAAATTATCTATGGAACACATAACCAGGAAGAAAAAAGCAAAGCTATAGATTTTACTCATAGAGTTCACTAATAGGAATAAAATGCATTCTTAAAACCAGGAAAAGTTACAGACTAAATTAAATCCAGGCAGACACACTGTAACTCATCATCAAGACTGAAATTACTGCATGCCTGAGGGACATCATTTTTCTGAGACAGGTCACTCTATTATAAACTTTAAAATAATGGTTGGAAAAGGACATTTCAGATGTATCCATGGAAGGAAAAGATGTATAATGAAAATAAAATTAATTTTCAATAGTTTATTATTAATTGAATAAAAAATCTTGCTTTAGCCCTAATTGTTTCTCTTTTGCAAGAGGTAACACAAAATGTTGACCCCACAGTTTGTTGCCCACTTTCCTACAAGTATTTTGATAGGGCACATGTAGTCAAAATGTTCTGTTTGGACAAACGGCAGGGCTCGGAACAAAAGGAGTAATATTTGAATTTTGAACACAAATTTCACTGAAAGAGATGGCAGGCACCATGTGACATTTGCACAGCCAAAAAAACCCCCACAAGTGACCCCATTCTGGAAACTGCAACCTTCAAGGATTTTATCTAGGGGTATAGTGAGCATTTTGAACTCGCAAGTACTACACAGAATTTGATAACATTGCATCTTCATATTGAATGTTCATTTTTTCACAATAATATTGCTTTATTCCCAAATGTATCACTTTTGCAAGAAGTAACAGGAAAAAATGGACTTCACAGTTTATTACCCACTTCTTCTGAGCATGTCAATACCTCACATGTAGTCAAAAAGTTCTGTTTGGACACACAACAGGGCTCGGAAGGGTGAAATTTGGTATTTGGAATGTAATTTTGGCTGGAATAGATTGCAGGAAACCATGTCTCATGTGCAATCCCACAAGTGACCCCATTTTGTAAACTAGACCCATCAAGAATTCATCCAGGACTGCGATGAGCTGGTTGAACCCGTAGGTGCGTCAAAGAACTCTTTAAAATGTGAAAATGAAAATTACGATTTTTTTTTTTTTGCTAAAATGTTTTAGCCCCAAATTTCTAATTCTCACAATGAATGATAGGAAAAAGCAGATCCCATAATTTGTTTTGAATATGAAGATACCCCATTTGTCGTCAAAAACTGCAGTTTAGGCTCATTGCAAGGCTCAGAAAGGAAAGAGTGCTATTTGATTTTTGGAGAGTAAATTTGTGTGGAGTAGATTGTGAATGCCATGTCACATTTTCTGACCCACTGACATGTCAAAACAGCAGAAATACCCTACAAATGAACTCATTTTGTAAACTAGACCCTCACGGAATTTGTCTGGGTCGAATGAGCATTTCAAACCTACAGATAATTCACCAAACTTTATAACATTTAGATGAATTAAATCTTTTCACTAAAATATTGTTTTAGCACCAAATTTATAATTTCCTCAAGAGCTCAGGAAACTGGACCCCATAATTTGCTATGCAATTTTTGCTGAACATGGCTGTACCACATATATGGGTGTACACTACTGTTTAGCACATGGCAGAGATTGGATGGTAAGGAGTGCTGCTAGGCTTTTAGAACACAGATTCTGTTTGAATAGATTGAGGGTGCCATAAGCCAAGCCCATGAGATGTCAGAACAGCAGAAATGCCCACAAGTTACCCCCATATTGGAAACTTCACTGCTTAAGGAAGTCATCTTAGAGTGTAGTGAGTATTTGAAAGCACAGGTGCTTTAAAGAATTGTAAAAATGTAATTTTTTCTATTTGTTTCAAATTTGTCGCTTACTCAACGGTTAATAAGGCAAACTATTTCTTCTGACTGTGGTGTGGAGTAGAGATGAGCGCACTTGCCCGGAAAATGTTAGCCAATTTAAAATACAGCACCAATGTAGCACATTCGGATTCATGTTCACTTTCACTTATGTTGCCTGAATTTGTCAGGGTTCCCAACACAGCAAGCCTACACCTGTCCTTCAAACACCTCTTAATTTCAACTAAATTTCAAAGCTCTAAATGCTGGCCTATACCCTAATACCTCATGCATGGCCGATAGCTGACTGCTTATGTGCAATTATAAAATTTTCTACTGTGGGTGAATGGATCAGTCAACTATCTGTGTTACTATCCTTACATTTTTCAATAAATTGTAATCTAAGAAACTGATGTTTGTGCCACCTGTGAAAAAATTTATTGAGCTGTTGTATGAGGTATCAGAGTTCCCATCAAAGAAGACTTACACCACTGCCTTACCCACCACATTGTCATTGAAACTGCAATTCAAAGGTCAAAATGCTGTCTCAGACCATAATACCTCATCCATGGCTCATGGCTAACTGCTGCTGTGCCATTCTAAAATTTCTTGTGTGGCTGAAGTAATCCTACTCCAGCACTGAGAAGAAGCACTTCTCCTTCAATTTAAATGTGCTTATTTCTTCTGTCAGAACAGGGGTTAATTGACAATGTTGGAAATCCCTGTGATCACAGCTGTGCTCAGTTAGCCACTCATTTCCCCTTTATAATCTGGGCTCTGTTACTAATCCTCATCAGAGATAGTATTTGCTGCATGGCTATCATCAGGATAGGAGTGCATATGAGAAGTAGAGTTGAAGGAGTTATTAGTGACTGTTGCTTGGTTTGTATGTGTGGTAATTCCTTATCCTTCTCTGTTTTTGTTTATAACCCTACCTTCACACTCTGGTGCATTCCTGGATTTTTCAGTTATCCCTTGTCGATGCAGCCTTGTTTGTCGGGTTGGTGTACTACGATGCACAGTAGCATCCCGTCTTCAGTGGTTGGGGGAAGAGAACAGACGGAGGGGTAACTTAGGAGATAAGGCAAAGGCGGATGCCTCAGGATCTTCACCATCTGAAGTATCCCGGGGAGTAAGACAAGCTAGGGCGCCCCCTAGTGTGAGTGACAATGAAGGAGCCCCTGATCCATGGTCACCCGACAGCTGTGTCCTGACACATACATAACCAATGTCGGAGGGCTCTCAAATGCGTAGACAAATGAATCTCCATTTTTATCCTTATTACTGGTTTGTGATGCCTCCATAGAGTGTAGAACAACTTCCTTTCCCGGCATATATTGCGTACACACAGATGGTACAGAAAAACTGTGAATGGTAATCAAATCACTCAATTTAGATAACATTTTTTGAACTTCTGATTGCAGATCTCCATAAAATTATGAATCAGTAAAGGAATGCATGGAAAGCCTTACATAGGCCCTCACTCCCTCACCCCTTTCCTAGCAGCCCTCTGCGTTGCCTTGGGTATTTTGGGCAGCCATGTTGTCCTCTATAGGCCATTCAACTCACCCTTGCCATGCAAGGTGTTTTCTCTCAGCCTGCCGCTTCTGGACCTTCTTGCACAGTGAGCCACTCACCCTTCCAACCACCCCCTCATGCCATTTGGGCTCCGTTACATGCTGGTGTCTTGCCGTACAGTGAATCAAAGTTTGCCACAGCCTGATGAATGGGTACCACATCCAAGGAGTACAGCAGTCAAGCAAATTAAATAATTCTAAATTGAGTCAGAAGTTGTTTTTGCAAGACACAATAGCCATCCATAACAATTTAGAGTCCCTGGCCCTGCGTGGCGTTTCATTTTAACACCAGATAACAGGGATATATTGTATAGTTTCAACATTATAAATCTACGTATATATTTGAGGAGGCAGACACAGACGCTGTCATGGCAAGTATGGATTTGGCAACAATCTAAAAAGTCAAAAAAGGGTGCAGTATCACCAGATCCAAGGTATATATAGTATAGTTTCAACATTCAAAATCTCCGTATTATTTCAGGAGGCAGACACAGACGCTCTGAGGCCCAGTATGGATTACACAACAATATAAAAAGCAGTAAAAGGGGAATGGATCCCAAGAGTACTGCTGTATACAGTGTTGGGATCATTTGGCGATCTACATATATATTTCAAGAGTAACACACAGCCTCTCACAGGCTCAGTATGGATTACACAAGAATATAAAAACTTGAAAAAGGGTAATCTTTTACAATAGTTCAGCTGCATACAGTGTTGGTGTCATTTTAAATCTCCCTATATTTTACCAGAGTTAGACACAAACTCTAACAGGCTCAATATGGATTACACCAGAATATACAAATGAGAAAAAGGGAAATGTATTGTACACGTACACCAGTAGACAGGGTTGGAGTACTTTGAAATCTTCGTTTATATTTCAGTGTCAGTTTGCCAGTCCAGACTCTCCGCTAGAGGAAGGTAGATGGATAAAAGTACAGATGTAAAGTCGAGTGATTTTAGATGTTTTTGAATTATTAATCACGGTAAAACCTCCCGGGAGAATTTGCAGAGGCGATGCTGACCCTCAATAACTTTAACTGTGGATACAGCTAAAACGCAAATTAGTGAACAAAGGGTTACTGTATCGCAGTAGCGTCGATCCCATCACAGTAACTCATCTCCATCAAATTGTGATCACAGGGAGAGCTGTAGACATGCTCCTCACTGCCTATCATGATCTGTCTGGTCACTTTGGAGTGCAAAGCACACAAGCCACAGGCAGTAGGGGATTCTATGTGATTGCCATGACAGGAGACATTGAAAAATGGTGGCAGGAATGTCACATGTCTGTGACTGTGAAAAATGTCAAAGTTGATCATAAAGCACCATTGAATCTGATTGGGAGTTGACGTCCATTACAAATGGTAGCCATTGGTAATCTGAAGGTAGAGGCCAGCAGCACAGGACATAGCTACATCTTAACCATCATCGATCAGTACACCAAATTTGTAGTGGCCGTCCCTGTAGGTATTGCAAATGCTGTGTCCCTGAGCAAGCAGAGGGGACCCACTCGTGGGCGCCGGTACTGGCAAAGGGCCCCTCATAGTATGCCAGTGTGTCTGACGGCGAGTGGGCCCCCTCACCATCAGAGACACTTTATTGTACTATGAGAGGCCCTGTGCCAGTCTTGTCGCCCAAGGGTGGGGCCACACACCTGTTCAGGGCAACATCACTTTCCTGGGTGTGGCAGGTGTTGACCTTGTGCCTGGGGTGGGGGGCAGCCCATTTCGGGTGATGATGTGTAGGATGGACTTTCAGCTGCTGCAAATGGAGCAATTGGAGAAGTCAGAGGAAGAGGAGGACAAAAGCGAGCCTTTTTTCTGCCAACCTATGTGCTATCAGGGGAAGGTGGGACAAAATCTTTTGAAACCCATGCATGGTTCATTTTAATGAAGGTTAGATCATAAACATTTTGGGTCGATAGACGGGTCCTTTTTTCTGTCAGGATTGATCCAGCAGCACTGAAGACTCTTTCAGATAGCACACTACCAGGGCAAGCGAGCTCCTGTAAGGCATATTGTGCCAATTCAGGCCATGTGTCCAGTTTTGAGGCCCAATAATCAAAGGGGAATGACCTGTGAGGGAGAACCTCGATATCGGAGGCAAAATAGTTTGTAACCATAGTTGACAACTGCCATCTCCTGTCACTTGCAATCGATTCTGTATTAGCTGTCGTGTGCGCGGGACTTGAGAAATCAGACCACAACATGGTCAGGAAACCCCTATCTCCAACGCCAGTTCGGCTGTGTGCACCATGAACATCTCTTCCATTTTGCCCACTACGGCTTGTGGGAGAACCAGCTCCGCTGCTGTGTGCTGGGAATGCCTCAAACAACCTGTTTACCAGAGTTGCTTGTTTGCTAGCCAATATTAGCTCTAGGTTTTCCTGTGGCATGATATTGTGTAATTTGCCTTTATAGCGTGGATCGAGGATGCTGGCCAACCAGTATTCATCATCCCTCATCATTTTGGCAATGTGGGGGTCCCTTTTTAGGATCCGCAAGGCATAGTCACACATGTGGGCCAATGTTCCAGGTGTCAATGCTGCACTGCCAGTGGTGGGTGGAGGAGCACTTTCTGGCAAATCCACATCCCTCCAGTCATACACAAACCCTGTACCATGCCCACATGTCCTCTTGCCCCCTGAGAAGCATCCTCCTCCCCAAAATAATCATCCCCCTCATCCTCCTCCTCATCTTCTTCTTCTTCCTCCACCTCATCCACGCCAGTTCCCTGACAAGACACTGGCTGACTGTCATCAAGTCTTCCCTCCTCCTCCTCCTGTTGCTCCTCAGCTGCAGACACCTGATCCATGATGTGCGTCAAAGTTTGCATGAGCAGATGCATAAGTGGTATGCTCATGCTTATGATGGCATTGCCTGCGCTTACCAGCTGTGTGCATTCCTCAAAACACTGAAGGACTTTACAGAGGTCTTTCAGCTTTGACCACTGCACACCCGACAATTCCATGTCTGCCCTCAAACTGCCTGCCCGTGTATCCTCCCACAAATGCATTACAGCCTGCCTCTGTTCGCACAGCTTCTCAACCATGGGCATGGTGGTGTTCCATCTTGTAGCAACGTCTATGATTAGGCGGTGCTTGGGGGGGTTGAGTGATCACTGCAGCTTATGCATACGACTGGAGTGGATGTTTGAGCGAGGGATGTGCGAGCACAGTCTTTGCACCTTATGGAGCAGGGCTGTTAACTCCGGATAATTATTTAGGAAGCACTGCACCACCAGCTTCAAGGTGTGAGCCAGGCAAGGTATGTGTGTGAGTATTGAAAGGGCTATGGCTGCCACAAAATTCCACCAGCTGTTCAATAGTGGGACACCTCATGTGCAACACTGACAGATATGGATGGAGTGCTCGTGCGACTGCGCTCTGTCGACGAGTTTTCGCTTCTAGAGGAGGAGGAGGAGGGACGAACACCTACAGCCAACTGTTTCCTATACCGTGGGCTAGACAGCACTGTTCCACCACCGCTTTCCCCTGTGGAGCCTGCATCCACCACATTAACCCAGTGCACAGTGATGGACACGAAACATCCCTGGCCATGCCTACTGGTCCATGCATCTGTTGTGAGGTGCACCTTTCCATTCACTGATTGTTTTAGTGCATGGACAATGTGGTCTTTCACATGCCGGTGGAGGCCAGGGATGGCTTTTCAAGAAAAGAAGTGATGACTGGGTAGGTCATAGCATGGGACAGAGTAGGCCATGAGCTCTTGGAAAGCTTCGCTTTCTACCAAACGGAATGGCATCATCTCTAATGAGATCAGTTTGGCAATGTAGGCGCTCAAAGCCAGTGTACACGGATGAGAGGATGAGTACTTTCTTGTCCTACTCAGAGTGTCTGGTAGGGTGAGCTGTACTTGAGAGCTGCATATGGGGGAACTAGTATTGGACGTGACGGACTGAGAAGGGGTTGGTGATGGTGAGGGTGTTGATGGCCTCAGTGTTTCCTTGTGAAAATATTGTGATTGCCTGACTGGTTTGTCCTAGCGACGACACCTCAACATTTCTTGATAGTGGTGTGCTTAGCGGTTGCATTACAGTGGGGGAAGCGATGGAGCGTTGCCGGCTAACTTCAGTCGGAGCAGGTGCACATGTGCTACCTGAGCTTTTGTAGTCCGTCCACGCTTGCAAGTGCATGTTGGTTAAATGTCTAAGCATGCAACTGGTATTCAAATTTCTTAGATTTTTCCCTCTGCTAAAGGTCCTTTGGCACTTCTTACAGATAGCCTTTGCGTCATCAGTAGGATTTTGTTAAAAAAAAGTGTCACACTGCACTTTTCCTACTATGGTGCAAATTTTCAGGGCTTGCACGCTGTGCTAATTTGACCGTCTGGCCAAGCTGTCCTGCAACTCTTTTAGTTTTCTTGCCAAGTTTTTTGACAGCTACGGGCCTGCCAGTTAACCACTGCTGCAATGACGATGACTGCTGTGGATCCTTCTCCTGTTGTGACCTATTGTCACCAGCACCCTCTTCCCCCAATGGATGCCAATCTGGGTAAACAACTGGGTCATCCATGACCTCGTCTTCAATGTCATCTGTACCTTCCTCTGCGTCACTGTGTAAGGTGGTATAGTATGCGGGATGGGGCACCTGAGTTTCATCAGGGTCTGCTTCTGGCTCAGTAAACTGCGAGGGCAATGTAGTGCTGTGGGTGAATGTACTAGCAGATTCATCAAGCAGTGGCTGTGCATCACTGCACTCCATGTCAGATTCATCTTGGACTGGGGAATTCAGGATTTG
This sequence comes from Dendrobates tinctorius, assembly GCF_039654945.1. NCBI lineage: Eukaryota > Metazoa > Chordata > Amphibia > Anura > Dendrobatidae > Dendrobates > Dendrobates tinctorius. The sequence goes on from NW_027361693.1 coordinate 12,488,738, forward strand.
ACTTGATAACCCAGGAATGGTATGTGAAAAGAGCTCCATGTAGTAATTTGAAATGTGTGCTGCAGCATCCTTCACTTTTGGTGTGGGTGAAGGACACAACGAAAGATGTTCCTGACCAGAGGCCTACACTGACGACTCTGTGCTTACAGTTTTTGTAACTTCAGAAGAGGAGGTAATAGAGCTGGAGGCTGTTTCAGCAATGTAAGCCAAAACCTGTTCCTGATGCTCTGGCTTTAAAAGCGATTTACCTACTCCCAGAAAAGGGAACCTTAAAGCCTTCTTGTGCCAGACGATGACACAGGCTCAACACCTCCTGTCTTAGTTGCTATTGTTCTTTTGCCAGAACCAGCCGATGCACCACCACCATCAGTACCAGCTGTGCCCCCTGCCCATGTCCGCAGCCTCTTCCACCATACTTCCTCATGTTTGGGAAAATGTACCAAAAATACCAGAAGAGAGATGGTACTGTATGAGGAGCGTACAGCTGTGTAAGGTGTATTAAAAAAAAATAAATCTCTGTATATATTTTGTTAGTCACAGACCCTCCAACAGTATGTATTGGACCGTAATCCAGCAAGCAGATATACGGTACTGTATCAGACATTTACAGCTGTATAAGTTTTTAGTGAAACTAACAATCTCCGTATATGTATTTATGGAGTGTCACACACACACACGCTGACTCTGTATAGATGTTACTGTAATGCGAACAGCAGATATACAATACTGTTTGCGAATCGGACAGCTCAATACGGTGTATGGAGAAATGGAAATGTCCATACATGTATTTACGGAGTGTCACACACACACGCTGACTCTGTATAGATGTGACTGTAATGCGACAGGCAGATATACAATACTGTTTGAGAATCAGACAGCTCTATATGGTGTCTGTAAGGAAAATTGGAGTGACACATACTGTCTCTGTATAGATTGGACCATAATCAAACAGCAGATATACGATACTGTTTGAAAAGCGGACAGCTCTATACGGTGTATGTCTGGAAAAATAGACCTACTTAATTATTTGTACTAAATGTCCAACTGGGGGTCTGTATGTGGGGGAGACAGGGCAAAAGCTTAGAACAAGGATGAATGCTCATCGTCACACAATAAGAGAAAAAAGAATGGATCTACCTGTGGCAAAACATTTCTGTATCCCTGATCACAGCAGCATGGATATGAAATTACTGGTATTGAAAGGTAACTTCACATCTCAGAGAGAGAGACGAGTTTGGGAGTACAAATTTATGACGAACTTTGACACTCTCAGTGCTGGAATGAATGTGTCGCATGGATTTATGTCTTTTTACATCAATTAAGGAATTTCCTTTTAAAACCTTGCGGGGCAACACAGAACTAGACCCCAATCAGAGGACCATAAAACATCCAGACTCCTTATCTATGAACTGGTCCAATGTTTATATTTATGTTTCTCCCTCTCCCATATTGATAGTTCTGCTTCACGTCACTTGTCTTATCTATTGCATTTTTTCTAGGCTGTATTGTGCATAAATATGTGACTTCAGATTTTGTATTAGTCTAGCCTGATGAAGAGACCTGAGTAGTCTCGAAAGCTTGCAATGTATTACCATCTTTTCAGTTAGCCATTAAAAGGTATCAACTACTGAGGACTCTCAATCCTGAATATTTTGGAAAAATAGAAAATCTCCTCGGTTTGTTTTTCCAGAGTCACACACAGATAGCTTCACTGTTTGAAAAGTGGACAGCTCCATCTCATGCACTACGGATATGGTAGTGTATTATGCTTATTGTCCCTGTAAATTCATTTACATTGGGATGACAACTAGGCTTTTAAAAACCAGGATTCTAGAACACGTGAGAGACATCAAAAATGCGGCAGCGGTGGAAGACCTATCAATTCTCAAGACGATACCGAGACATTTTCGGATGTGTCATAACAGTAGTCCAAAATATCTTAGAGTGAAGGGTATAGATAGAGTACAGTTGGGTATCCGAGGAGGTGATTATAAGAAGGAGTTGTTAAAAAGAGAAACAAAATGGATGGTTGTATTGGATACGTGTGCCCCAAAGGGCCTTAATGAAACATTGAGCTTCAAGTCCTTTCTTTAAGTAAGCGAGAATTTTATTTTTTATTTTTTATTGTATTTATTTGGTTTTTATTCATGTATTCGGCACAATTGGGTCTTGCCCCTATGCTCCTTTATGTGTACTCATTTGCATTTGTTTATCTATTTAGTGACCAATATATATATCTTATCGATGGGGGATGCCACTTGATGAGAATGAAAATGTTGATCATCCTGGACGTTTCGTAATGGGATGATTCAAATTCCAACTGCCATTATGATATATGAGATGATCCATGATGATGATATTAATATATTTGTATGTATCATATGTATGAACGTCTAAGATAATTCAATGGAATATGTATTTATCTATGTTATTAATGGACACCATATCTGATGTATTGTGTATAAGATTATGATGTGTGTGTCCATATTTATATATTGCCATTTTCCTACTATGATATATTTGCTGAATGATTATTCATTTACATATGTATACATTTTTGTAATAGTGGTTACCCCTGATATATAGATACGCAAAAGTGTATTTTGATTGGTCCCTCTTTTTTATTAGATTGGCTCACAGCCGTTATGTAGCTGTATTATTCATTTAAGATACCTAGTAATGTATTACTATATCTTTTGGAGATACTATTGGGAGTCTCTCTGTGATCGCAGGCTTGAGCGCACAGCGCGCATGCTCTGTGGTGCGGTGAGGCGGCTGGCGCTCTTGTGGATAGCGTGTTGCCTGGTTACATGCCCGGTCACATGACCGGACCATGTGACGGAGTGACGTGCGTCCTGAGCGCCGCCCTCCTTGCCGCGTCACAACATGGCGCTGATGCGCCGCACACAGCTGTGGGTGTTCAGAGACACATGAGGGGGCTATTTAAAGGGTTTGACCCAACGCTTACATACCTCCTGATGAAACTGCAGAGGCGGTGAAACGCGCGTCGGGGTGCGTCACGGGTTAACAGCCAGGCAACAGCATGACTGCAGGTATATGGGCCATTTGATCTCTGCCGTATTATTTGGTCATTCTTACATCCTATGGGGGTGATAAGATCTTCCTTGACATGGGAGATCTCTAACATTTGGTGAATGAGAATATGTTTCTCACCAGTGTAAATTATGTTATTTTTACATTTTTTCCTGGGATGTAATTTAAGGACTCACATGCAGCGTTGCTGGTTCAGCCTATGGTTGTGACCCTATGCAATTCTATCTGTTTACCACATAGCTTTTCTATTGATCCAGGAGAGGTATTTACCTCCTTACATGTGCTGTGTTATTTACATATTTTATTATAGTGTGATTTTGTACTATTGAAATAAATTTTGTATTTTTTGGATTTTTGTCCTTTTGTGTTCTCTTTTGGTATCATGGTTTGTTTTTTGAAGGGATTCCTGCTATATATTCCTATGATATGAGGTTTCATATATGATTGGATTGTTGTAGCTCTATACGGTGTAAGTCTAGAAAAATAGAAAATCTCCTCGGTTTGTTTTTCCAGAGTCACACACAGATAGCTTCACTGTTTGAAAAGCAGACAGCTCCATACGGTGCAGGTCTGGAAAAATGGAAAATTTACTCGGTTTGTTTTTCCAGAGTCACACACAGATAGCTTCACTGTTTGAAAAGTGGACAGCTCTATACGGTGTAGGTCTGGAAAAAAGGAAAATCTCCTCGGTTTGTTTTTCCAGAGTTACACACAGATAGCTTGTATTTATCTGTGATACCAGCCAGTACACGATAGTGTGTGAGGAGCGTACACCGCTATACAGTGTGTGAAAAAATGAACGCTCGGTAACTGAGCCGAACAAAATAATAAAAGTTGGAGTGCTTTGAAAAAAGCAGTTTGAACAGCAGTGTGCACACACCATTGCAGGTAGCCTTAAAATGCAGCCTAATCACCACCAGCGCTGCTGCACACTACAAAAATCCTCCCCTTTCACTGCACACTAACAGTACAGTGAAAAGCGCTAGCAGCAGAAGCTATTTTTTTTTCTTCTTCCCTTCCTAACGCTCTCCCTATTCAGAATCAGCAGCAGCACCTCTCCCTATTCTAAGGTCGGCAGAAGTAAGATGGTGGTCGGCGGTAACGGCATTTTATAGGCACTGTGATGCCACACAAAGCCAGCCAATCACTTGCATGCCCTTCTCTAACGTGGTGGGGGCCGCTGCTCACGTAATCACATTGCCCACACTAAGCGTCCTTGATGATTGGCAGAGAAAAGGTGCTGGAAGCATTATTTGAAACATGACTTTGGCGCTCAAGTCGGCGACCTCATGGCCGACTTCACGCTATGGTCGGGTTTCGATCGGCAAAACCCGACTTTAGCAAAAGTCGGCGGATTCTGAATTTGGCTGACCCGTTTTGCTCAACTCTAGTAATAAAGCTTTAAATTTGAATATCGTCTCTTATATGCTAGCCAATGTCGACCTTAAAGGTGTGTGGAGTCTAAGAAATATTTATAATCATTTCAATAAAGATGATATTATACTCAAAAATATCTACATACAACACTTGGAGTCAGAACTTAACTTTTCATTACATGGATCAGTGGGAACATGCTATTAAACATGCTAATGCTTTTATTATTTCCATGTCTCTTTCAGAGACTCACTACAAGTTGATCGCTTTCTATTCCGATTTTTGTGGAGGCAGAATGAACAAAAACCAGCAATTCAGGAATTTTTTTTTTTTTTTATCGTTCCGCGTGTGGTAAAATTTGTATGGCAGCTTTATTCTTTGGGTCACTACAATTACAGCGATACCTCAATTATCTTTTTTTATGTTTTGGTGTTTTTTGCATAAAAAATTTTATAGAAAAAATAATTATTTTTGCATCACTTTATTCTGAGAGCTATAACTTTTATATTTTTCCGCTGATGGAGCTGGATGGTGGCTCATTTTTTGCAGGACAAGATAACGTTTTCAGCGATATCATGATTATTTATATCCGTCTTTTTGATCGCGTGTTATTGCACTTTTTCCAAGCGGTATGATGATACCGCTTGGAAAAAGTATAATTTGCTACTTTTTTGTGTTTTTTTTTTTACGGCGTTCACTGAAGGGGTTAACTAGGGTTACACTTTTATTGATGGGATTTTTACGGACACGGCGATATGAAACGTGTTTTTTCTACATAAAAATGTGTATTTTTAGGGGATTTTTTTATTATTTTGTGGTGTGGCATCAGTGCACTCAGTCTCTTCCACTTCTGTAGAATTGCCTGGTGGAGGAGCCTTGGAATCCCAGCCAGTGAGATCATTTTAAAGCAGAAGATACTGCTGCATGACTTGGGGCTCAGACTGCTTGGCTAATTTGCATGGTCCTCAAGTGCTAACTCTTCACTTTCTGCAATGACCTGGTGAAAAATAATGCAAATGAACTCTAGACACTTTCAGCCATCCAATCTAATACCTTTTTAAAATCTTGCGGCCTCACCATTCAAGGATGCATAATATATAGTGAAGGGTGAGCACTAAAATGCTCGGGTGCTCGTTGCTCGGGTCGAGCAAATTGGAATACTCGGGTACTCGGACAGAACAACGAGCCCAATGTAAGTCTATGGGAGACCTGAGCATTTTTACCGCGATCGCCCCTGTGGGTCCTTTTAATGTCTAAAATCATCTGAAAATGATGGAAACACTGCTCAAGTGAAATGGGGACATCATGGGGATCGCCCCTGGAAGCATTTCTGACTCCTAGTTCACAGGTTTAAACAATTGTTTCAGAGTTTCATGCCATTTTTACCAGTGCACCAAAAAACATGACAAAACTAAACCCAAACAGATTTTGCTGGGAAATGTGTTAAGGTACATCCTTTCCAGGTTAATGACTTGCATGTAAGGCAAAATAATTAACCCCAGATCAAAATGTTCCTCCTCACTTGGGCTATGTTCAGATGCAGCATTTTTGAAGCATTTTTCAACTTTAACATTGCTTTCAACCAATGCAAATGCATTTACTCGGAAATATCATTGTAACATTTAACAACCCTAGCTGGCCATGTGGTGTGTGACACATAAGCAGACATATCTTGTTTCAACTATGAAGGAGGGACTCTTAAAGTCACAGAGCCTATGTTTACAGGGGCATCAGGTGGCATTAATCTTCTTAAAGGGCCATTATTAAACAGTGGGTCTCCTAAACTGCTATTGCCTATGCAGTGAGTGGATGGACTGCCAAGAATTATGATGCACCAAAATAACCCTTTCACGAGAGGTAAAGGAGGACTTCCAGAAAAAATATTGCATTGAATGCAAGATCTGACTTACCCCACAGTTACATACAACCCAATAAGCTTTTCAAGCCACGTACTGGAGGGCCACAGGAAAATCCACTTCACATTAATCATTTTGTACTCCCATACTCTTTACTTATGCATTGACAGCAAGGCCTTCCCTGATGCCCAGTCATCTGCACCCCAATAAGCCTTTGACACAGTTACTGGATGGGCACAGGAAAATCCACTTCACATTATTCATTCTGTACTCCATACTCTTTTCTTATGCATTGACAGCAAGGCCTACCCTGCTGCAAAGTCATCTGCAACCCAATATGCCTTTGAACCCAGGTACTGGATGGGCACAGGAAAATCCACTTCATATTATTCATTTTGTACTCCCATTCTGTTTTCTTATGCTTTGACTGCAAGGCCTGCCCTGCTACCAAGTCCTATGCAACCCAATCAGCCTTTAAACCCACATACTGGATGGCACAGGAAAATCCACTTCACATTAATTATTTTGTACTTCCATACTCTTTTCTTATGCATTGACAGCAAAGTCTGCCTGGCTGCCAAGTCATCTGCACCCCAATATGCCTTTGAACTCAGGTACTGGATGGCCACAGGAAAATCCACTTCATATTATTCATTTTGTACTCCCATTCTGTTTTCTTATGCATTGACTGAAAGGCCTACCATGCTACCAAGTCATATGAACCCCAATAACCCCAATCCCCCTTGGAAGAAACAAGTAGGAGGGCCTCTTATCAAAAATGTCCCATAAAAAAGAGCAGGTCTCCTAGACTTGTATTGGCCATACACTAAGTGTATTGGGCTGACAAAAATTTTCCCCTGTGGGGTACATGTCAACCTTTTCCATAACAAGTATTTAATGCTAAGAAAAAAAAAAGTTTTTTCCAGCTCCTAATAAAAAATATTATCCTTTAATGATTCCAAATAAGTTTTCACACGATTAAAAATTCCACAGACAGTGTGCAAATATGAGTGCAAGCAACATGTTTCGATCTATTACAGATCTTTCTCAAAGTTTTAATCGTGTGAAAACTTTTTGGGAATCATTAAAGGATAATATTTTTTAAAAGGAGCTGGAACAAACTTTTTTTTTGTTAGCATTACAAGATGACATCGTATTGGGATGGAGTTCCGTGCACCTGATGGTCTGGTTGGTGAGCTGGCTTTGGTTTTATACCATTTTCTTCTTATAAGTATTTAATGCCCAGCAAAAAACCCCACCCTTATTAGCATGGAACACGTTAATGCTGGTGATCTAGTGACGCCGGATGATGACGCGTGGAGGAAAGTCTGATTAAAAACTATGCCCAATTTAAAGGAGCGGGTCTCCTAGACTTGGAATGCCCATACACTAAGTGAATAGGCTGGCAAACATTTCCCCTGTGGGATATACCTCAACCTTTTTAAGAACAAGTATTTTACACACAGCATAACCACCCACCCTTGTTAATAATTCAACACTGGCTGTAGCTGCACAGAACTCGTAAACCCTTTTGATCTAGTGGTGGATGATGAGACTTGGAGGAAGGCCTGATTAAAAAATAGGCCCAATTGAAAGGAGCGGGTCTCCTAGACTTAGAATGTGTTATGGGCTGGCAAACATTTCCCCTGTGGGGTATATGTCAACCTTTTTCAGAACAAGTATTTTGCGCACAGCATAACCAGCATAACCACCCACCCTTGTTAATAATTTACACTGGCTGTAGCTGCACGGAACATATAAACCCTTTTGATCTAGTGGTGGTGGATGATTAGACTTGGAAGAAGGCCTGATTAAAAAATAGGCCCAATTGAAAGGAGGGGGTCTCCTAGAATTGGAATGCCCATACACTTAGTGTATGGGCTGGCAAACATTTTCCCCTGTTGGGTACACCTCAACCGTTTTCAGTACAAGTATTTTGCGCACAGCAGAATGACCTACTCTTGTTAATAATTTGACTCTGGCTGTAGCTGTATGGAACACGTAAACCCTTTTGATCTAGTGGTGGTGGATGATGAGACTTGGAGGAAGGCCTGATTAAAAAATAGGCCCATTTGAAAGGAGCGGTTCTCCCAGACTTGGAATGAAGTGTATGGGCTGGCAAACATTTCTCCTGTGGGGTACACCGCAACATAGTGTGGCCTTTTTTTGGAGGGCCCCATAAACACCTTGCAAAACTGTTACGTGGTTTCAGAAACAGTTGCTACTGGGCAGATGCAGGTTTTTAGTAAAAATATGGTGGACGAATCATTGGATGAAGTGATCTGGAAAAGAGGCATGGTGATGACAGGAATGGGAACGTACATGATTAATAACAGCAGTTGCTATGGGAGGTATGATATCCAGGATACAGCCAACAATGATTGGTCGTTTAGCCACCATCAGTTACCATCATCAGTTTCATGCCCGTCATAAGATCTGTTTACTAGATGCGCGTGTGAGACTCGCCCTAAGAAATACCCATCCAAAATATGTTGCCAAACACGCACGTGTCTGTATAAAGGGCAATGTGCAACATGTTATTAAGATGCTGAATTATAGAAAGCAGATTAGAGTCGGAGAAAAAACAAACAAACTGATGGATTATCATGAAAAACTAAGTTTAAAGAGGAGTGCGCCAACCATAACTATAAACACACCCATGCAACAAGCTTCTTCATCTTCACCTACAGTATACATATTACCAATAATTAAGACACAGAAAAAAACACACAGTATGACAAACGTGCATAAATACTCTGTTGTAAAATATATGTAACAGTAAGCAGTAAGTGCTAGTAAAAGATGTTAACAAAACCAGGGTATTTTGTTGATATGTTTTTTTGCAAAAAAAATGTACACTAAGCCACCCCACCACGTCACGGTATACCCTTCTCTGAGCAGTCCTTTTTTGCAAAAAAATGTATCAACAAAATACCCTGGTTTTGTTATCATCTTTTACTAGCACTTACTGTTATATTTTACAAAAGAGTATTTATGCACGTTTGTCATACTGTGTGTTTTTTTCTGTGTCTTAGTACTTGGGTGGTGTGAATAGGGTCTTACTGACCTGTTCATTTTCTGTGCATGTGTCATGTGTTCTGAATCTATTGATTTCTTGCTTATGCAAGCTTTGGGAGACCCCCGCCTCTCTCCTTTGGGACATGCACATAAAAAGCCATTTTGCCCAGCGAGTCCATACCGGGCAGCACCTTTCTGAACCCTGCTCATGAAGGTATGTTCACATGTTCAGGCTTTTTAATATATTAGATAGGACTGCTCCGAGAACGGTATACCGTGACGTGGTGGAGTGGCTTAGAATACATTTTTTTGCAAAAAAACGTATCAACAAAATACCCTGGTTTTGTTAACATCTTTTATTAGCAATTGCTGCTTACTGTTACATATATTTTACAACAGAGTATCTATGCACGTTTGTCATACTGTGTGTTTTTTTCTGTGTCCTCGTTCTTGCGTGGTGTGAACAGGGTCTTACTGACCTGTTCATTTTCTGTGCATGTGTCATGTGTTCTGAATATATTACCAATAATATAGAAAGGTCACTGTCTAAAATTAATTGTCCAAGTGTAACCAACACTGTTGAAGGAATGCCACAAAATGAAAATAACAATGACCCTTTGAAAAACATAATTACCTCTCTACAACATATGGACGATGATGCTATTGATGATGACTTAGAAATTTTCCACATCCACACAAAGAAGATGAAGATCACAGCTACAAAAAATGTTCCAAAAAGGCAGTGAATGTCTTGAAAATCATTTTCTCCAGGTCAAAGTTTACCTCTTACTAAGGTGGTTCCAAATGAGGCATACACAGCTCTCTGGTGTAAGTGTGAGATGCTTGACAGATGATGTATTCTGATTTGTGCATGTCCACGTTTTGAAAGCGAGCAGAAAAGAAGGATGATTATGCAGAAGACGTGTGATTTTGGTCAGTTAGGCTAGTTTCATACTAGTGTTTCCTGGAGCTGCGGAGGGATGCGCAACGGCCACTGTGAAGCCCGCCCACGGCTGCACCTCCTCCGGTCAGCTCCACATATGGGTGCTTGACGCAGCATGCGACCTGCATACCCAATCTTTAGCATTGGGTACACCGGCTGTGCCCAGGTATGTGTTTGCCGGTGCATGCATCCTTGTGACGGTGCATGCACCGTGTTGCATTTTTGTGCGATCGGCGCACTGTCAAAAGGATGCATGAGCCGGCAAACGTATACCTGCGCACGGCCTGTGTACCCAATGCTAAAGATAGGGTACACAGGTCCCCTGCAGTGTCATGCGCCCATAGGTGGAGCTGACCGGAGGAGGTGCGTCTGTGGGTGGAGCTTCACAGCGGCCATGCGCATCCCTCCATAGCTCCAGGAAATGCTAGTGTGAAACTAGCCTAAGGAGGTGATGTCAGGTACAGTAGTAGTGATGAGCAAACGTGCTCACCACTACTCGGTACTCGCCCGAGTATCACTGTAGTTGGTGTACTCAGTGAGCATCGAGCATTTCCAGGAATACTCGGCGGTAACGCGGGTCTCCACCCAGCATTTTTGACAGACTTTAGAGACCCAATCACACTGCAGGGATTGTCTGCAGGGCTATGAAACACCACAGCCATCTTTGATGTGGCCGTGCAGTGATTGGCTGGCTGCACAGCACATCAGGGGTATAAGATGCCAGATGCCACCCTGCTCGGCACATTCAGCTCCTTATTGAGAAAGTGTAGGGAGAGCTGCTGCCTTGATTGGGTCAGAATTGGGGATTTATAAGGTAGTGTGGGGTCTACCATTCTAAATGCTCACATCCAGCTAAACCAACAGTCCTTCTAAGGACTTTTTCTGGAGTTTATAGGTTCCAGTGTTAGGCAGGCAGGGTATTGTACGTCGCTGTATACACATCAGTGCAAGGCCTGCAGGCACTTTATGTGTGTACATAGAGCACTGCATATCTCAAGAGAGTCAATTCCCTTCCTGTGTTCTGATGCTGCTAATGCTACCTGTGGGATATATTAGCCATATATAGCTAGCCTCAGGTGTAATTGGAATACAGGCCACACATTTTTTGTTGTGGAATCTCCGTGCCAGCTCATATCTGTGCGTGCTAAAAGTTTGGCCAGTTTCCGCTTTTTTCTCTTTTTTGCCTGGCTGTCAGTTTTGGTTAAATACACCAGTATTTAGGGGAAAAAACATACAGGCCACACATTTTTTGCTGTGGTGTCTCAGTGCCAACTCATATCTGTGCATGCCAAAAGTTTGGCCGGTTTATGGCTTTTTCTCTTTTTTGCCAGGCTCTCAGTTTTGGTTAAATACACCAATATTTAGGCAAAAAAAAACCATACAGGCCACATATTTTTAGGTGTGGTATCTCCGTGCCAGCTCATATCTGTGCGTCCTAAAACTTTGACCAAATTGCGGCTTTTTTCTCTTTTTTGCCTGGCTGTCAGTTTTGGTTAAATACACCAGTATTTAGGCAAAAAAGAAAACAACAGGGCACACATTTGTAGTGGTATGTCCGTGGCAGATCATATCTGTGTGTGCTCTAAGTTTTGCCAATTTATGTTTAAAAGTGGGGTCTATCTCTGACACGCCTCATACATCCGTGTGTCAAATATTGAGGCATTTTAGGCCTAAATTCCCTTTTTTGGGCAGTCTGTCACTCTCGTTATATCCAGCAGTCTTTTGCATCCACCAAAAAACAAAGAAACATATTTTACAGTGTTGTATATCTGTGACATGCCTCATACGTCCTTGTGATAAAAATTTGCGGATTTTAGGCCTGTACTCCAGTGATTTCCTGTCTGGTACTCAAGTTATATACAGCACTGTTTTGCATTATGTTATAAAACAGGCCACATTTTACAGTGGGGTCTATCTCTGACACGTCTCATACATCCATGTGCCAAAAATTGAGGCATTTTAGGTCTAAATTCCCTTCTTTGGGCAGTCTGTCACTCTCGTTATATACACGCAATGCCTGGGCTGACAAACATTTCCCCATGGGGGTACATTTTTTAAAAATATACTATGGGCATCATAGATACCCTTGCCAAAAATTGGACTGCCTGTAGCAGCACAGAACACATTAACCCTGGTGATTTAGTGGCATCGAATGAGGAACAATATTGATAAATCATACTGAAATCAAACAAATAAATAAAAAATGTGAATCCACATATGAAAGAAAAAAGCAAAAGGGCGGGGCGAACACAGGTTTATAGATATGAAGCCAAAATGTGTCCAACGAGATATGTTTGTCCCTAACAACAGCTCAGAGACAGGGATATAAATTAAAATATAATATAATAGTATTTCAAGATTTTTCTATTGAAGAGGTGTACACTAGGTCCTAAGAAGATGGTCCAGAGATAGTAAACCTGGAAAATATAAGAATAAATGGAAAGAATATATGTACATCTCATTTTTATGACAGTTCCTCCTGGGGAGTAACATTTGTTTTGGTTTCAAATTAGTAACAGGCATCATAAAAACACCCTTGCACAAAAATTGAGTGACTTTTGCATCACGGAATATGTTCACCCTGGTGTTCTACTGGTTGTGGATGATGAGGAAGAGGATAAGGAGGTGGATAACACCAAACAGAAAAAATCATGAAGCGGATACCCATGTGTAGTTGTGAAGAGGTGCATGAGAATACGCTTCCACAAAAAAGACAATGTATTTGAGATTATGTTTTGCTGTTTTCATTCCGTGGTGTACAGAAGTCTTTCCCAATCAAGCCCTTGTTCTTTTTTGTAAAAGTCAGCCTGTCAGCATTGTCAGTTGACAGTCGGATGTGCTTATCTGTTATAATTCCACCAGTGGCACTAAAAACCCCCTCTGACAGAACACTAGCAGTAGGGCAGGCCAGGACCTCAAAGCCATAGAGAGCCAGTTCATGCCATGTATCCAGCTTGGATACCCAATACTTAAAAGGCATAGGGGAATCCCGGAGGATGTTTGTATGATCTGCAAGGTACTCACTCAGCATCTTCCCAAACACTGCACTTCTTGTGCCAGCACCCTTTGCAAATGTGCTGGCACAATGGGAGAGTCTGAGAAAACTGTAACATAAATTTGCCATTGTTCCCCTGCCTGAGCTGGATTGTACTTCTGTCTTTGTTGCTTGGACTCCTTGGTTGTACAACAAACTCTGACGTCTGCTGCCAGTATTCTCATATGGGAATTTTTTCATTAATTCTGCTGCAAGGGCCCCCTGGTGCAGCAACATTTTTGTACACCACTCTGCCTCTGGAATTAAAGATTGAAAGTTATCCTTGTAGTGTGGGTCTAGAAGTGTCAGCAAGCAGTAATGAGTGTCACCAGAAATTTTTATAATGCGAGGGTCACAGGAAATGCAGCACAACATAAAGTCAGCCCAATGCGTCTCAGACTGCTAACAGGCAACACTTCATCACTTCACTGTCATCACCAAGGGGACAATTGACGATGCTGTCCTCCTCCTCCTTGTCCTCAGGCCTACAACACTTACAATGAACCTCAGTAAGATCATAGTACAAACATCATTGTAAATATCTTTTTATACCTCATTTTAGATTGTAAGTTGTCACGAGCAGGATTGTTTTGTTTGGGTTAAATTTTTGTTATCATTGTTACTTAGTGTAGATTGTAAGCTGTCACGCGCAGGGTAGTTTTATTTGGGTTTAATTATTGGATTATTGTTACTGTTGTTATTTAGGACTGTTGTGTTTGAAACTGTTAAACTGTAAATATGTTTTCGCTCTATAATAGCTTTCAATATTCAAATTAGAACACAGATAAGCAGAATGGAGATGTTAGTTATGGTGTCATTGATGCTCACCCTCTTGGTGGATTCCTCAATGTTTTGGAGGATGGTACAGATGTCAGACATCCATGTCCACACCTTAGATGTTAGGTGTGAAGACAGAACTGAATACAGACAATCTTGTTGATGCTGGTTGATTAGTCACCAACTGCCCTCTTCTGCTCAGAAATCCTTTCCTACATCTGCAGTGTAGAGTTCCAAGGCCTTTGGGCATCAAACACTAGTCGGTGAGCCAGAAGTAGTAAGCGCTACTGAATCATGGCAAGGGCGGATGAAGCTGTAGATGACTTTCTGAAGTTTAGTAAGCCGGCACGGGACCTACGGTCATGTGACTGCAAGGGGGCGGGGCTTAGCGTCCTGCTTTCACAGTAGACAGCAAGCTCAGAGTCAGGCAAAACAGAGGTCGTTCACAGTACAGACAGTGAGGTACAGAAGGGGTAAACAGACGGGAGGTCAGACAAAGCCAAAGGTCATACACAAGAGGGCGACGCGGTACCAAGGGGACGAGCAGAGAGAAGTCGGGTCACAAGCAGAGAGTCATACACGAGAGGTAGCGCTGTGCAAGAGGGACAGGCAGAACTCATAACAGGGACAGCATCGAATCAAAAACAAACAAGCAAGCAAGATATCAGGCACAAGGCACACGTACGCACAAGGTCAACTAACTCAGCCGAGGGCAGGAGTATAACTGACACCGGACCTAGGTCCAGTGAGCATTAAATAGCCACCCTCTGCCAGGGAGAGGCGGAATAATTAACCCCCAATCAGACCAGGACGGGCCAAAGCGAAACCCCATCCTGGATCATGACAGTACCCTCCTCTCAATGGGGGGCCACTGGACCCCCAGGTCTCTCAGGGTACTTGGCGTGAAAGGCCCGGACCAACCGATCTGCATGAGCCGATCGAGCCGGAACCCACGAGCGTTCTTCAGGACCGTAGCCTTTCCAATGTATCAGATATTGAAGGGCACGATGGACCAACCTGGAGTCGACAATTCGTTCCACCTCCTACTCTGACTGATGATCCCTCCCCAGCGGACCTCACAGGTTTCAAAAGGGCCTTATGAAAAACATTTGGGATCCGCAGAGATGGCGGGAGACACAACCGAAAAGCCACCGGGTTAACTGCCTCAATAATTTCATAAGGACTGATAAACTTGGGTCCAAGCTTCGCAGAGGGGACCTTGAGTCTTATATTCTTGGTGGACAACCATACCTTATCCCCAATCTGAAACACCGGTCCCGTGGATCGTTTTTTGTCCGCAAAAAATTTAAACTTGTCCTGGGCCTTCGTAATATTACTCTGGGGCCATACCTCCCCCAACCGCTGGATCGTCTCATCCGCCCCAGGACACCCAGAATTCAAACGGGAAAATTCTCCAAAATGAGGATGAAACCCATAATTGCAAAAGAAAGGAGATGTACCCGTAGACTGGTTAACACAGTTGTTAAATGCAAACTAAGCCATCGGTAACACAGAACACCAATCATCTTGTCGGTCTGGAGTCAAGCAACGCAGAATTTGCTCCAGCGACTGATTGGTCCGCTTGGTCTGTGCATTAGTCTCTGGATGATAAGCGGATGAAAAGGACAGACCAATACCCAACCTTTTACAAAAAGCCCTCCAAAATCTGGAAACAAATTGCACTCCTCTATCAGACACCACATTCAAGGGTACCCCATGCAACCGCACCACATGCTCAACAAACAATCTGGACAATGTTTCTTCATTAGGTAGAGCTGCCAAAGGTACAAAATGTGCCTGCTTACTAAACCTGTCCACCACAACCCAGACGATGGTATTACCCTTGGAGGGGGGAAGGTTGGTGATGAAATCCATGGACAAATGCGTCCATGGTCTCTCAGCAATTGGCAGTGGTACCAATTCCCCTGCCGGCCGGTTCTGGGGGTTTTTTGCATGGGCACAAACATCACATGCAGACACATATTCCCCAACATCAGAGGCTAAAGCAGACCACCAGAATACTCTAGCAATGGCCTTCCGGGTAGACGAGATCCCTGGATGTCCACCCAGAACTGAGTCATGAAACTCCCGGAAGACCTTATGGAGAAGCTGAGCTGGCACAAAAAGTTTGTCCACCAGCTTAGCCGGCGGTGCAAGAGACTGTGCTTCCCGAATCTCTCGCTCCAACAAATTCAAAATACCTGCCACCACCACCCCAGGCTGAAGAATGGAGGATGGAGGGTCCGGGGGGGACACTGGATCTAGACTGCGTGACAAGGCATCTGCTCTGACGTTTTTAGATCCTGGCCGAAAAGTGATCGAGAAGTTGAATCGGGAAAAAAAAAGTGACCATCTAGCCTGTCTAGGAGTCAACCTCTTAGCTGACTCAATATAAGCTAGGTTTTTGTGGTCTGTAATTATGGTTATCGGATGGACAGCCCCCTCCAAAAAATGCCTCCATTCTTCAAAGGCCAACTTAACGGCCAGAAGTTCTCAATTTCCCACATCATAGTTTCTCTCCGCAGGAGAGAATTTCTTTGAAAAAAAGGCGCAAGGTCTTAAATTGGTCAAAGTGGTGGGTCCTTGGGACAATACCGCCCCCACCTCCACCTCTGAGGCATCTACCTCAACAATAAATGGTTCAGATGGGTCCGGTTGAACAAGAACCGGGGCCGACATGAAATATGTTTTCAAAAACTGAAATGCCGCTACCGCTGCGGGTGACCAATTCTTGATATCGGCCCCCTTTTGAGTCATGTCTGTGAGGGGTTTAACCACCTGTGAGAACCCCTTTATGAATTTGTGATAGTAATTGGCAAATCCTAGGAAACGCTGCAGAGCCTTCAAATCACAAGGTTGAACCCACTCGACAATGGCCTGCACCTTATTAGGATCCATGCGATACCCTTCAGCAGACACGATGAACCCCAGAAACGATAGTTCCTGAACAAAAAACAAACATTTTTCCAGTTTAGCAAAGAGACAGTTCTCCCGGAGCCTTTGGAGAACTGCCCGAACATGACCAATGTGAGTCTGTTTATCAGGAGAATAGATCAATATGTCATTCAAATATACCACCAAAAAACATCCAATAAAATCAGAGAAGACATGATTTATGAAGTTTTGGAAGACCGCTGGAGCATTCGTCAAGCCGAAAGGCATGACCAGATTTTCAAACAACCCTTCAGTAGTGAGAAAAGCGGTTTTCCATTCATCTCCGTCTCGGACTCGGGTAAGGTTATACGCTCCCCGTAGATCTAATTTTGAAACCACTTAGCTCCGGCCAATTGGTTGTATAAATCAGGAGTAAGTGGAAGGGGATACGTATTCCTCACAGTTATCTTATTTAACTCACGAAAATCGAGGCATGGGCGTAAACCACCGTCTTTTTTCTTTACAAAAAAGAACCCCGCCACCACAGGAAAAACTCTTCAGTACGAAACATAATGTCATTTTTTACCAGTGGTGTTTTGTCAATGGCCACAAGGTGAATAGGAGTCTCCAACCTAACTGTCCCTAACTTACACCTGGATACCAAATCAGAGTCAATAAAGTTAAATGTTGATCCGCAATCCACAAAGGCAGAAGTGGATGTGGAGACACTCCCACAACAAAGTTCCACTTGCAACAACATTTTAGAGAAGGCAGAAAAAGGTACCTGAGAGCCTGGGTGACCTCCATGACAATCACCCGGGCTCAGTCGCTTGGTTAGTGGACGGGAGGGGCACACCTTTCTCCAATGTCCAGAATCGCCACAGTGAAAACAGTCTTTTCCCACGCGCCGTGGTCTCCTTTCATTTTCCTTGAGGTCAATGGTTCCCATCTCCGCGATATCCAAAATAGGACTGGGTCCCCTTCCTTGGGAGAATAACGGTCTTTCACTTTGCATCACTCCCCTCGCCTGTAGCCGGCAATCCATTCGGACAGCCTGTGTCATAGCCTCCTCCAGGGAATCAGGCGGAGGGTGGAGAGCCAAGGCATCTTTCAGATATTCAGACAGGCCTCTACGGAACAAACCCCAAAGGACGGCATCATTCCAACAGACCTCCGCTGCCCAGCGGCCTTAAAAAATGCATCTACCATCGTACGCTCAGGGGCCGTGGTCAGAAGGGAGAAAGCCCAAGCTTGGGGGGCTCCCCTTAACAGAGACATAATGACCTCCACTCTCTGACTTTCATCCCCAGGAGAGTGTGGTCTTAAGGAAAAAAAAAAGCTTACAGCCCTCCTTGAAAACTCTGAACTCTTTTTTATTTCCAGAAAAGGTATCTGGTAACTTCACTGGAGACTCAGGGGAAACTAATGTAATATCCCGAGCCCCCGATGAAAAAGCCCCATGCACAGTGTCAGCGATCAGTTGCTGAGAATGAGCCAGGACTCGTTGTTCTCCAAGGAGTTTCTGAGACATCTGGGTTAGGTGTTTAACCTGCTCAGAAAAAGCGTGCATAGGATCCATCACACACAGGTGAATGGAAGCAGAGAAAAAAAAATGGTATCGGTCAGTTATAATATCAGGATCCTGACAGCGCCGGCGTACAGCCTCCGCTGAGCAGGGACTCACCCGCACTGTAGGGACCCCTGGGGACCAGAATAGCCAGAGAGTATAGGTGCACAGGACCTCAGTGATGAAGTTTAGCAAGCCGGACATCGAGGCACAGAAGGGGTAAACAGATGGGAGGTCAGACAAAGCCAAAGGTCATACACAAGAGGGCAACGCGGTACCAAGGGGACGAACGCACAAGGTCAACTAACTCAGCCGAGGGCAGGAGTATAACTGACACCGGACCTAGGTCCAGTGAGCATTAAATAGCCGCCCTCTGCCAGGGAGAGGCAGAATAATTAACCCCCAATCAGACCAGGACGGGCCAAAGCGAAACCCCATCCTGGATCATGACAGTTGTATTTTTACCAGCAGATCTGCCAGCTTTGGGTTGCTTTTCAAAAAACATTGACTAATTCGGTTAAGCACATGAGCCAGGCATGGCACGTGTGCGAGCACGCCTCGCCAAAGAGCAGCCACCAGGTTCCTCCCATTGTCACACACAAACATGCCTGACTGTGGGTTCACCCATCTGATCCACTGATATGTCTGCTATTTCATTGCTGTCCACAACTCTTCAGCATTGTGGCATTTTCCACAGAAACATATTAGCTTCAGCACAGCCTGTTCCCATTTTGGTTAGGCAGTGCTGCAGTGTCTCCAGCTTGTGACTGATGTGCTACCTTTTTGAGCTGGAACATATAAAATACACACCAATGAATAAAATATTTTTAAAATGAAATATATTGACAATAAATAATACGATGATAACCAGTATTCAATGATGTCTCAGGTTGAATGGCAAACCATTCTAATAAGTGTACCAAAAGAAAAGAAACCCTGAACATGGAGCTCAATTAATATATCATAAAACCAAACAATATAGGGAAAGATAAAATACCTTTATTATTGCTGGTAAGTAGCATTCTACATAGGGAAGTGCTTGTGCACACAAAGATATACATAAAACAATAAAATATTAAATATATGGAATCACCAGAGTACAAGAATGCATATGTTAGCAATTGTACAAAAGAAATGGGCACTGCACATGGACGTGCTGCAATGTAATTAATGTAATACAATGTAACAAGTACCTGGGAAGGATGATGAACGTGCACAGTGCACCCCGACGCGCGTTTCGGTATAACTCCTTCGTCAGGGGGTGTGTGTGTTCCATAAAACCAGGTGTATAAATAGAGGCCCAGTAATAGGGGTGGCAGGAGACCAGAGAATGAGCGGCGCGTGTACGCCCGAGAAATACGGAAGTCCGCGGCCCCGGCGTCAGGTGACCGGTGACATCGGGCACATGTGATTGCGACCCAGCATCTCGGAAACCATGGAGATGTCAGAAGCCGAGGACAGCCAGGACACGAGCAGCACATGTGCACAACTCGAATCCACTGTCACCAATGAAAGTATATGCTATAGAATTAAATCAATGAATTAAAAGCTAATGGAGAAGATCACTCAATTCTAAAGTGTGAATATGCATATAAGGTGAACGTAGCGGCAAAAGAAAAAGAAAATAAAGAAGAAAAATATATTTATATTTAGAAGAAAATAATAGAATAAGGGGATAATAGATTATATTTATGTATCAATATATAAATGATGAAAAATAAATATCAATAAAAAATATATAATAGTTACATATAATACCACATACATATTACCAGATAGATAATAAATTTCATAATAAATAACTGGTAAAGAATGATATACAAACATAATAAAAAAAAAAATAATAATAATATAATAATCAAATAATAATGAAAAATAAAAATATAAGGAAAAAATAAACATATTAATAAAAATAAATAAATACTAATAATAATTATTATTATTTATAGAAAAAATATTAGAAATATTATAAATAATTAAAAATAAATTAAATAAATAAAAAAATACAAAATACAAAATATAATAATATGTAATAATAAAAAATATACTAAACATATACACTACCAACACAAAAAATATATAGATATATATTTGTACAAATATATATATATCCTTACATTTAAAGCGCCATGGAATAAATGGTGCTATAACAATAAATAATAATTATATATATATATATATATATACACATATACAATACATGTGCATACATATTTACATACATCATAATAGTAAAATACATATATCATAGAGAAATATCACAAAGCATATCCAGAAAGAGGGAAAGGGAAAGGGGATAGGGGAGAAGGGGTGGGTGGTGGGGGGGGAAAGAGGGGAAACAATTAAACGTATTGATACATGGTAAAAAGTATATGTCATAATAGTAAAAAGTGAAAAAAAGGTAAAAAGTACTAAATCTCCAAAATAAAGCATGTATGTCTTTTATATCTTTTTTATTTTTTCAACATGTTCTTGTTTTCTTCATGAATCCAATATCAACTTGTTCAAGGACATTATACTTCATCCGGCCTAGAGGATTCACGGAAATTGTACTTATCAATAAAACAGGGCCACTAGAAATAAAAATAAAAATAGATAAAAATTATTACAAAATATTAAAAAATAAAAACAGGGGAATAAAACCGATATAAAAAATAATTTTTAAAAGACAAAGTCCTCTAAAAATTATCGCAGGTTTACAAAAAGGGAACAAAGCTTAAATTCTCATTGAGGCCAAGGTAAGAAACTGTATTTAGCGTCCAAATCCATCTACTTTCAAGCCTAACCAGGGCATTACCAATATCACCACCTCTTATGTTATGTGTGATTCTATCAATGCCAATCACACGTAACAATGTTGCATCACAATTATGTTTTATTTTAAAATGCCTCGGCAATGTCTTGAGTGTAGAGAGATCAACAATTTCTTTAGCTGCAATTATTCCAAGTACGTGTTCGCTTACACGTACTTTCAATTGTATGGTTGTTAGGCCCACATAAATTAATTTACAGGGGCAAGTTGCATAGTAAGCTACAGCTTTACTTGAACAATTGATAGATTGTGTGATGGAAAATTCTTTGGAATTATCAGAATTAAAGAAGGTTTGTGATTTATCTATGTTGGGATATGCTACACAATTCCCGCATGGTTTGCAGCCCCATGCTGGTTTATACGTAGAGAGAAAAGTCTCAGAAGGATTTGTATGACATATACTATTTACCACATATCAATCAATATGTTGAATTTTTTCCCCTCTTCCCCCCCCCGCCACCCACCCTTTCTCCCCTATCCCCTTTCCCTCTTTCTGGATGTGCTTCGTGATATTTCTCTATGATCTACTGTAGGTATTTTACTATTATGATGTATGTAAATATTTATGTACATGTATTGTATATCTGTGTATATATATATATATATATATATTTGTACAAATATATATATATATTTTTTTTGTTGGTAGTGTATATGTTTAGTATATTTTTTTATTATTATATATTAGATTTTGTAGTTTGTATTTTTTATTTATTTATTTTATTCTTTATTATTTATAGTTTTTCTATTTTTTCTATAAATATTTATTATTATTATTATTATTTATTTTTATTTATATTGTTTATTTTTTTCCTTATATTTTTATTTTTCATTATTATTTGTAGAGATGAGCGACTTTGCCTTTTTTAGGGTCGAGCCGGGTTTCAGGAAACCCGACTTTCTCAAAAGTCGAGTCGAATGAAATCGGCCGACTATCGGGAAAAGTCGAAGGTCCGACTGAAACACGAAACCAAATGCAAGTCAATGGAGAAGCAAAGTCGGCAGGGAGTGGAGGACAGTAAACACATCTACATGCTGGGCCGCTTTTTTAAAGTGCGCAAAATCTCTCTCTCTCCCCGGACGCTGCGCATGTCATCTCGTTGCCCACAGTGTACGTCCTTGCTCAGTGGCTGAAAAAAGTCACATGCAAGCATTCTGGGAAATCCAACTTTGGCGCTCGTTTTGACGACTGCATGGCCGACTTCACGCTGTGGTCGGGTTTCGGTCGGCGAAACCTGACTTTGCCATAATTCGGCGACTTATGAATCTGGCCGACCTGTTTCGCTCAACTCTAATTATTTGATTATTATATTATTTATTTATTTTTTGTTTTTTATTTATTTTTATTTTTATTATGTTTGTATATCATTCTTTACCAGTTATTTATTATGAAATGTATTATCTATCTGGTAATATATATGTGGTATTATATGTATCTATTATTTATTTTTTATCAATATTTATTTTTTATCATTTATATATTGATACATATTGTGAGGTAGTGCTGTCATTCCAGCAGGGGATTACTCACTTGGCAGCGAATAAAACACATCTGGCAGTGAATAAAACACATCCAGCACCGGGTTTTCACAAAACCATAATATTGTCCATGCGGTTTATTCTTCCATCATAAACCCACAGCAGCAATATACAACAGCTTAGCGTCCATTACAGAGCTTCACTCTGATTATCCTGTACTCACAGGTTATGCACATGTCCATGGTGCAGGCTCTTCAGCCTAAGCGTTATCTCACCCATCAGGGTTCCTTATGCCTCACCATCACACACATTCATTCCCTCCAGGGAACTCTCAGGCACACATCGCCATTGCGCACAGCCACCTCTCATGCTGTGAGCCAGGAGACAACTCTCCTGGCGGGACCTTCCACTCTGGACCAACCAGGTCCCTGCCTTCACCCCCTGTGACCTATCCTGGCCACCATATATGGTCCGTAGCCACGCCCACCGGGTCACATGGCTGTGACCTCATCATCACAGGTCCTTGACACACTCAGAATCTTTTACTATAGTGTACTAAACACACCCCCTGGGTGGGTTTGTAGGTAACTAGGCCTACCCATCTCCCTAGTTACCTGGAGACTTCTCCCTGACACAATGACAGAGCACCGCAGCGGTATCACTGCTGCTCAACACACGCATCAGTCTCCATCTCAAGGCCACCCACCTTGAGATACGTAACAGTCCTTCCATATTCTGCCACTCATCCTCTCTCTTGGGACATCCACACAGCACCCCCAGCGGACACAGTGGTCATTACACCACATACCTCCCCCCTCTGTTCAAACCTGTGGGGTTGAACACACAGCATAACCCCAGGATCTCGAAAACGGGCACTCACTACACCTTGCCCCCCAGGTCAAGAGAACCATCTCCATCTGTCATACATAATGTTGAGCGATACTTTCCGATATTGAGAAATATCTGATCGGATTGGATCGGACCGATACCCAAAGAAGAAGGGGACACCATGTAAGGGTGCCAGAAGTAGCACTACAGTAACCCCTTTACATTCCCTCTTCTTCAGGCCCTCAAGGACTACAGAGAAGTGTTGGAAGCTGACACCTTTTAACAGACTCCCACGGCATCTTCTGTCCACTAGAAGAAAAGTGACACGTCTCACCATTAGTGTTGAGCGATACCTTCCGATATCAGGAAATACCGGATCAGATTGGATTGGACCGATACCCCAAAAATATCGAGTATCGCCGATTCCGATACAGGAAACCCATGCAAGTTAATGGGACATAAATATCGGAATTAAAAAAAACCCTTTCTTTACTTGCACATCCAGTTTGGGAGGGGGGAAGAATGTGGGCGGTGCGTGGGCGGACATTGTGCGTGTCTGTGTGTGTGGGCGGGGTCTGTATGGGCCTCTCGGGGGTCTGTGTGGGCCAGCCGGGGGTCTGTGCAGGCCTGCCGGGGGTCTGTGCGGGCCTGCCGGGCGTCTGTGCGGGCTGCTGGGGGTCTGTGCGGGCTGCCGGGCGTCTGTGCGGGCTGCCGGGGGTCTGTGCGGGCTGCTGGGGGTTTGTGCGGGCCTGCCGGGGGTCTGTGCGGCCTGCCGGGGGTCTGTCCGGGCCTGCCGGTGGTCTGTACGGGCCTGCTGGGGGTCTGTGTGGGCTACCAGGAGTCTGTGCGGGCCTGCCGGGGGTTGTGTGTGTGTACAGGCATCGTCCGATGGGACTACAAGTCCCATCGGGCGATGCCTGCTACAATGACAGTGATTGACACATTAGCCAATGATGGGACAGCAGTAGTCCCATCATCCGGCTAATGTGTTGAATGTAAAAAAAAAAAAACATACATACTACATACATACTACATATATACAACATTCATACAACATACATACATACTACATACTACATACATACTTCATATATACTACATTCATACAACATACATACATACTACATACATATATACTACATTCATACAACATACATACATACATACTACATACATACTACATTTATACTACATTCATACAACATACATACTACATACTACATACATACTACATATATACTACATTCATACAACATACATACATAGTACATACTACATACATACTTCATACATACAACATACATAAAATATGCTACATACATACTACGAGCACACAAGAATCCCACCATTCAATTAAGACGTGGAAAACAGAGAGTTTTTATAGCTAAATTCAAATAATTTTATTAAATCAAAAATTAAAATACAAAGTGTATACACATATGTGGCCTGGGGTATACAAAAACAACATTAGTCAGAATTTATATGTGGCTTAATCAACATGGGTCAGCAGTCTTTATTAAAAAACTGACACAATAAGTCAATGCTTCCTGCTGCCATAGACAAATATAAGCATACATGCAAATGGTAACTACCCAACTGACTACGTAAAGTGCTGCATATGAATGCCTAAAAACGGCCAAAAATTGAATGTAACATAGTAATCAGGCTGCACTTACATGATGTGATTGAAACCGCTGCTCAGGCCAGCCGCCCCTACGCGCGTTACGCTGTGGCTTCCTCAGGAGGCGTGGCTAGATTTATCTGACGTTGGTATATACACTCACTGGCCACTTTATTAGGTACACCTGTCCAACTGTGTGTTAAGACTTAATTTCTAATCAGCCAATCACATGGCGGCAACTCAGTGCATTTAGGCATGTAGACATGGTCAAGACAATCTCCTGCAGTTCAAACCGAGCATCAGTATGGGGAAGAAAGGTGATTTGAGTGCCTTTGAACGTGGCATGATTGTTGGTGCCAGAAGGGCTGGTCTGAGAATTTCAGAAACTGCTGATCTACTGGGATTTTCACGCACAACCATCTCTAGGGTTTACAGAGAATGGTCCGAAAAAGAAAAAAAATCCAGTGAGCGGCAGTTCTGTGGCCGGAAATGCCATGTTGATGCCAGAGGTCAGAGGAGAATGGGCAGACTGGTTCGAGCTGATAGAAAGGCAACAGTGACTCAAATTGCCACCCGTTACAACCAAGGTAGGCAGAAGAGCATCTCTGAACGCACAGTGCGTCGAACTTTGAGGCAGATGGGCTACAGCAGCAGAAGACCACACTGGGTACCACTCCTCTCAGCTAAGAACAGGAAACTGAGGCTACAATTTGCACAAGCTCATCGAAATTGGACAGTAGAAGATTGGAAAAACGTTGCCTGGTCTGATGAGTCTCGATTTCTGCTGCGACATTCGGATGGTAGGGTCAGAATTTGGCGTAAACAACATGAAAGCATGGATCCATCCTGCCTTGTATCAACGGTTCAGGCTGGTGGTGGTGGTGTCATGGTGTGGGGAATTTTTTCTGGGCACTCTTTGGGCCCCTTGGTACCAAATGAGCATCGTTGCAATGCCACAGCCTACCTGAGTATTGCTGCTGACCATGTCCATCCCTTTATGACCACAATGTACCCAACATCTGATGGCTACTTTCAGCAGGATAATGCGCCATGTCATAAAGCTTGAATCATCTCAGATTGGTTTCTTGAACATGACAATGAGTTTACTGTACTCAAATGGCCTCCTCAGTCACCAGATCTCAATCCAATAGAGCATCATTGGGATGTGGTGGAACGGGAGATTCGCATCAGGGATGTGCAGCCGACAAATCTGCGCCAACTGTGTGATGCCATCATGTCAATATGGTCCAAAATCTCTGAGGAATGCTTCCAGCACCTTGTTGAATCTCTGCCACGAAGAATTGAGGCAGTTCTGAAGGCAAAAGGGGGTCCAACCCCTTACTAGCATGGTGTACCTAATAAAGTGGCCAGTGAGTGTATATCTTGAGCAACCAATAAAAACGATCGTCACATAAAGTGACGTCATAGCGCATGCGCTTTGTCCTACAAACACTGCCCATAGCATACAATAATGCAGGATAGCGTATGTAACATAATATTTAATATAGGATCAGTGCGCTAAGTCGCTCCATGAATATAAAATAAACAAGCCGCTTATGATAAGCATATGAGACGCGGGTGCAAATGAAAGAGCGGCGCATGCGTAGATGTATCCCGGCTTAAAAACCAGAGGCTGTCACTCGGCGCTCCCAGAATGCTGAAAGGCAGGTTGCTGAGCAACCTGACACCAACCGCAAACTTAGCGGGCACTATGTGAAAGCCTCAAGCAGGGACACCATCAGGCATGCACACATCACCCATGAATAACATAGGATTTGAACTTGCACCACTAACAGACTGTACAAAAACATCTTCTGAAGCCTATAATATATATTACAAAAGTAAGTGTGTAAACAATACCCAGTGAACTGTAAATATGAGTATAATTTATAAAAAATAAAAAATAACCGTAGTGTTTGAACTGTGATAAGGCATATTCATCGATAATACGGATAAACCGACAAGTACTAATACTTTCATAATACAGTGAAAATGTGTAAGGGTGCGATATAATAGCACCAAATAACTATACTAAAAATAATGATATAAATAATATTAAAATAAAAAATATTGAAATAAAAAAATAATAAAAGTGCCCGAAAATGGACAATTCAATAATGAGTGTATACTAAAATGCAGACATAATAAAGTTTTTGAGCATTATAAGCTTTTGAGTATTTAAGCGAAAAAGATTTTATATACTATAAATATTTTAAGTATAAAAAAGTCCCTGAACCAGGAACCATCTAGAAAATTCTTCTTCAAAGATCTTCTTCCAATGACGTGAAAGAACAACAGTGTCAATATAATAATAACAAAAGAATGACATATCAATCCTTTAGTGATAAATAGAAGACTCCTCAGATCGTTCTTGGCCATACTGAGTAGTAGATAGTCCATCAGACCACCTCAAGTCCATCACAGTTTTCACTTAAAGACGAATCATATGCTAAGCTGAAAAAATAAAGTAAAAGAATTGAAATTAAAATCAGATAAAAAGTACCCAAATATGATTATAAGAAGGACCCAAAACCATTGCTTTCATTTAATCCATATGGACACATCGTATTAAGTATAAAAATCCAACGGCTTTCTACTTGTGAGAGAATCTTGAAGAGATCACCTCCCCTCATCCCCAAGGATACCTGATCAAAAGCGAATACCCTCAGGCTGTTTGCTTCTGAATTGTGGAACATTTTAAAATGTCTAGGTAACGTCTTCAACTGCTCACCTTCATCAGCATCCTTGGATTTTAAAATATCACGAACATGTTCTCGTACTCTTATTCTCAACTCCCTCGTTGTCATTCCTATGTAGATTTTATTGCATGAGCAACTGGCATAATAAATTACACCTTTAGAAGAACAACTAAGACATTTTCTAATAGAGAACGTCTTTGTTAGATCTGAATTTGAAAATTCTTTAGCCTTTTTCGTATTAGCACACGCTTTACAAGTTTTACAAGGAAAGAAGCCTTGAATTGTCCCCAAAATGCCTCTCTGTATTTTTTCTTTGGGGGCAAAATAACTACGTACAAGTAAGTCCGATAAGTTTTTAGATCTTTTTGCAGTAATTGAAGGTTTTGTGTCAAGAGTTTTTTTAAGAATCGGATCTGTTAATAAGACATCCCAGTGAGAGTTGATCACATCAGTGAACTCCTTCCATTGAGAGTGGAATGGTGTGATCAGTCTCACTGGTTGTCTATCTTCAATCTTGTTTTTCTCTTTGTACAATAGACGATCCCTCGAAGTTTTTTGCACCTGATTATAAGCTTTTTGAATACATCTATGTCCATACCCCCTTTCCCGAAATCTGGAATATAGATCACTAGCTTGTCTTTGATATGCCTGTTCAGTAGAGCAGATTCTCTTTGCTCGTAAATATTGACCTACGGGTATAGAGTGTATCGTGGATTTTAAATGAGAAGATCCTGCATGTAGGATAGAATTTGTAGCTGTTGGCTTCCTGAATAAATCTGTGGAAATTGACCCATCATCATTCACCCGAATATCAATGTCCAAAAAGTTGACTTGCTTACCATATGAGTAGGTAAGATTAATATTTAAATCGTTATTATTAAGTGTGGTCATTAAAGTTTTAAGTTCTTCAATAGTACCCTCCCATACAAATAGCACGTCGTTGATATATCTCAACCAGTTTTGAACCTTGTCTATACCAATCACAGGAGAGCTTTGGACGATTTCTCTTTCCCAGAGGCCAAGAAATAAATTGGCATATGCCGTAGCACATGCTGCCCCCATGGCCGTACCCTGGGTTTGTAAAAAAATCTGATCTTTGAATACAAAGCAGTTGTGTGTTAGAATAAATTCCAACAAAATCAATAAGAGATCTATCATTGATTTGTCTAAATTACTATTTTTCAAAAACCAGGATACTGCTTTAAGGCCCTGATCATGGCGGATAGAGGTGTATAACGCCTCTACATCCGCCGTGACCAAAATCATGCCCTCATCAAGATGTATTTGATCTAATCTTCTCAAAGCCGCCGTAGTGTCAAGAACATGGGAGGGGAGTGTAGTAACCAACGGTTTCAGATAATAATCTATGATTTGACAAATAAGTTCACTCAATCCCCCATTCCCCGACACAATGGGGCGGCCAGGAGGGTCCTCTAAATTTTTGTGCACTTTGGGAATAAGGTAAAAAGCAGGCAATTTGGGTTTCAAAGTCTCAACAGTAGTGAGAAGTGATTTTGGGATAGTTCCACCTTCATATGCTCTAATCAAAATTTCAACCAACTCCCTCTGATATTCAAGTAAAGGAGAATAGGTCAGTTTTCTATAACATCTAACATCAGAGAGCAATTTAAAAGCTTGTTTTTCATATAATTCTCGCGGCCAGATAACTAAATTTCCGCCTTTATCGGCCCTTTTAAATATAACATCATTCCAACCCTGTAGTTCAGTAACAATTTCTCTTTCCCTTCTACTGATAGAATCACTATGATATTTTCGACCTAAACTCTCGATGTCATTAGTTACTAATTTAACAAAAATCTCAACAGCCGAACAGGTATTAATATTGGGAAATTTTTTTGTTTTGTTAAACAATGAAACGGGGAATGAACTCACCGTTTCATTGGGGTTGTGCTCCTCAGCTAGATTCTCCAATATTTCTAGGGCCGCTCTCTCTTCCTCAGAATTTAAAACAAGTCCCATATTATTCTTTTCATGGAATCTTTTAAGTATTAATTTTCTTGCAAATAGGTGAACATCCTTTATTGCCGTAAAGGTATCTAAACATTGAGACGGAGAAAAAGTCAAGCCCTTTTCTAATAGCTCACTCTGCTCATCAGTTAAAACATGTGAAGAGAGATTTAATACCTTTGGATTATCATTACTACATACAATACATTCATACATTTATACAATACATACATATAGACATACAGTACATATAACATAGAGTACATACTCACCATCACTTGTCACTTTGATCCCCGAAGCCAGTGTCATCTGTAAAAAATATTAAAATAACAAACAACCGATATACTCCCTGATCCACTGAAATCCACGAGTGTCCCACAACGATCTCCTGTGGAGAACAGCAACATCAGCTGATGCCACCGCTCTCTAGGGGCCCCAAGAATACAATGACGGGAGGTAGGTATCCTTCCGCACTGTATTCCTCCGCCACTGTAAAAAAATAGTCCCTAGTCTCACTTTTGGCATTGCTGTGTGAGAAAGTTCCCATGCAGCTTTTGCCATAAAGTGAGACCAGTGAACTATACTAAGCTCTCAGTGATGCACTGCAGGAGATCGTCGTGGGACACTCGTGGATTTCTGAGGATCAGGGAGTATATCGGTTGTTTCTTATTTTAATATTTTTTACAGTGAGATGACACTGGCTTCGGGGATCAAAGTGACAAGTGATGGTGAGTATGTACTCTATGTTATATGTACTGTATGTCTATATGTATGTATTGTATGAATGTATGAATGTATTGTATGTAGCATGTATGTAGTATGTATGTAGTATGTATGTATGCTGTATGAATGTAGTATATATGTAGTATGTATGTAGTATGTATTTATGTATGTTGTATGAATGTAGTATGTATGTAGTATGTATGTATGTTGTATGAATGTAGTAAATATATAGTATGTATGTAGTATGTATGTTGTATGAATGTAGTATATATGTAGCATGTATGTAGTATGTATGTATGTATGCTTTATGAATGTAGTATTTATGTAGTATGTATGTAGTATGTATGTATGTATGTTTTATGAATGTAGTATATATGTAGTATGTATGTAGTATGTATGTATTTTGTATGAATGTTGTATATATGAAGTATGTATGTAGTATGTATGTATTTTGTATGAATGTTGTATATATGTAGTATGTATGTAGTATGTATGCTTTCTTTTTTTTTTTTTTTACATTCAACACATTAGCCGGATGATGGGCCTACTACTGTCCCATCATTGGCTAATGTGTCAGTCACTGTCATTGTAGCAGGCATAGCCCGATGGGACTTGTAGTCTCATCGGACGATGCCTGCACACACACACAACCCCCGGCAGGCCCGCACAGACCCCCGGCAGCCCGCACAGACCCCCGGCAGGCCCGTACAGATCCCCGGCAGCCCGCACAGACCCCCAGCAGGCCCGCACAGACCCCCGGCAGGCCCGCACAGACCCCCAGCAGCCCGCACAGACCCCAGGCAGCCCACACAGACCCCCGGCAGGCCCGCACAGACCCCCGGGAGGCCCACACAGACCGCGCATCATGATGCCCACAGACCGCGCATCATGATGACATCATTTCAGCAGCCAATCACAGCCACACCACTGGCTCATTGCATTATGGGAACTTCCGGTTCCAGTATTCGATATTGTAAAAATATCGGTACTCGGTATCGGAACTCCGATACAGCGAATATCGGCCGATACCCGATATTTGCAGTATCGGAATGCTCAACACTAGTCATCGGCCTCATCTCTGTTAGGCCTCCCCCACCCCCAGCGGTCAGAATATCGGCCCTGATCTTTGGCCCTATAGTCACAGTCTGTCTGCGTCATCAGACACTGTTTAGTCACCACCCTCCTACAGTGCGTTTCCTCACCTGACCTTTCTCCAACTGACCAGCTCTCCTGGTTGGTGCGGTCATTAGTCTTAATTGGGCCTAATGTCTGGCCTGAGTCTGACCCATTTAGCGTCTCACAGGAACTAATATTAGTCTCTCAGCCTCGTACGGCCCGTTGAACTGCTACTTGCTGACATTCTTCGGCCACCTGCCATATCACTACTTGGAGGAACCCTTAAGGTCCTTACATCTTGGGTCGAAGGCGGCTGCCACCTGGTGTTCCACACTTCTTTATTGATTCGCCACGGTCCCTCCTCAACTGCCCAATCTCTTGCAGGTACCCCACTCGATACTCTACGAGCTTCTGAAAGTCTCTCAGGCTCTCCACGGAGCCAACCACCATGAGGGGAATCCTACCCACTTCACTGGATACCTGGTCTTCATCCTCAGGAGGGATCCTCACCCTCACCACACCGGCGATATTGACAAGGTCTTGTATTACCTTCCCGAGTCTTCCAACGATTCTCCCAATCAGAGCTTTGGGTACCGGAACCACATCTTTCCACAAACCCAGCCAATCCATAGCCTCCTTCGCTAACTTTAGGCATCAAGCAGCCTTCATATTACTCCGCCTGACCAGCTGTTTGGCGTGGAAACATTGTAAATGCATCTCTTTCAGGACAGCTACTCGGTTTGATGTATCTTCTCTGGCTGATACTGTCACCAACTGCCGAGTCTCAGGTGCCCAGTGCACCTTAAACGCTTTGACCACCTCTTTGAAAGCCTCATGCACACCTTCCTCAGCACAGGCATCTTGCATATCTTCTGGTACATCAATCACAGCACAGACTGTAAGGTCGTGGTCTTGCTCTCTTCCTGGACTGAAGACTCTGGTGTTACTGCGGACACTTCCCTCACTACAGTTGACCCTACTGGGTGACTGTCTTCTTCAGTTCTTAACTCACAAACTTCACATGATTTGATCACTTCATTACCCTTTGCCATGATGCATACTGGCAGTTCTGTCTTATTATCACTCGCGCTCACCCACTGTAAGTCTTTGTTCAACTTCTCCCGCAGAAGATTTTTTACTACTCCTCTGAGTTCCTCCATCTCTTCATTGAGGTTCTTGTTCACACTTTGCCAGGTGGACAGGGGACCTCTGAGCTCCCAGACTTCTTTCTCGAGCTCCTCGACTCTGTGCTCCGCCATTTGTCTCAGGACTCTTTCTCGTTTGACATATTCATCCACCTCTTCTCTGAGGGCCTTGTTCAGTCCTTGCCACGTTATCATGTGACCTTTGCGCTCAGAGACTTCTTTCTCTAGCCCTTCTATTCTGTGCTTCCTTTCTTTCTCAGAGCCACAGTCACCCCCAGCGATTGAGTCACCCCGACCTGCCAAGTCATCCCTCCTGTTACTCACTAACCATGTGACTACTTCAGCCGTCTTATCCACCATGTCAGCGTCAGTTTTGTCACGAGATGTCCGGTCTGTCCGAAGGGCTGAGGTACCCCTTTTCCCGGTCACTTCCACCTCTGACCTCTCCACGTCAGGGGCCGTCACCGTTTTCATATTGGTTAGCCCAACAGTAGGAACGTCTTCACTCTCCTGGCATATATCATCAAACCTGACAAAGTCCCGGCCCCACTCCAAGTTATACACTAAGTCTGATGGTATACTGCCACCTTGGCACTCACTGCCTCTGAGCCCCTCAAACATTATTTTGTCTACCGCATAGTTCACCGTGACCTCATGTTTACTGCGAACCTGGACCATTTTCTCGGTCAGACAGAAAGTGAGAGGAGTTCCTACCAGAGTCACCTGACTCTTTGAGTCCAACTGTCCTGAGATCCCTTCCCGGTGTAGCATCACGGTACACACTTGCGGCCCGTCATCACCCAGAAGGAATATCCCACATTCTGGAAATGACATACATGAACACTGCAGTTTCCCAGACATACCCACTGAGCCAACCAGTGCTGCCATTTCTTCAAACTCTGCCCTTTTCTGGACCACCACCCCAATTTCGGTCACTGCCCCCCTGGGACTCCACCTCTTTTTGGGTTACCACCCCAATTTGGGACTCAACCCCCTTTTGGGCTACCACCCCGATTTGGGTCACCGCCTCCTTCTGGGTCTCCACCCCCTTTCAGGATCTCCCCATGTCCATTATACCGGTCTTCTCAGACCACAGTTCACACCACACAGTTTGTGTGTCTTATGATACCACACAAGTCCTTGCTGGCACCACCACAGCTCCTGCTGTCACCGATCACCGACACCACCGGCTGCTGTTCACACATCGCTGCTGGTGTCCTCTTCGTGACCCCGCCAAGTTACAAGAAGCCGCTTGTCACCTTCTTGACTCCCACTGAGCCACCGCAGGCTTAGTTGAGAAAAGAAAAAAACCACACAAAACTCACGTGTCCTAACTGTGTGCTATTCAGGACGCTCCTGTCTCCACCTGAGACCGTCCAACACACAGGGCGCATCGGGTGCGATTCAGGGAGCAACTGTTGTGAGCTCATTTTTGGGTTTGCCTCTGGCTTCTGGTGAGGGTTATGGAGCTGGTTGTGCTGACAGAGGAGTTGTGAGTTCTCTTTCTGGACTCCCTCTATTGGTGAAGGGAGGTAATGAAGCTGATCTAAATGGCAGAGACCGGCCACCTGTGGAAGAGGACTGCGATTGGACATCAGGAGTTTCTGATTGGATTTAAGGCAGCCGACTCCCTAGTTTCTTGCTGATGATTTTTCCTGACTGTGGCTTCTGGTTTCCAGTTTGGTGCCTGCCTTCCTAAAGCTAAGTTTTCTCTGCTATTGTTCATATGAGATTTTGTCTGGTTTACTTAGTTTTTTGTGTTCAGCCAGCCCTGGCTGGGACTGGGCTGAATCCCCATTTTGTCTCTGATCAGTTGATCTCTTTTGCTCTGTCTTCATAATATGCCTGAGTGCTGATATAGTGTTTTTGAAGTCTAGCAACTTCAGGGCCTTTTTCTATCAGACGTGTTGGACATTTTTTTGGCAGAGTTTTTTGCGTGATTGCAGACAGCAGCTTTTCTTTCCTGTCCTTTTTAGTTAGTGAGGGTCCCATTGTTTGCTCAGCCTATCTTTCTATCTATGTCTGTGTTTTCATCTTGTTTCACCGACAATACATGTTGGGGGCTGTCTATTGCTTTGGGGTCTGCTCTGGGGCAGTTTAGATTTTCCCTTTCTTTCTTTAGGCTTATTTAGTTCTCCGGCCATGACGAGGCATCTAGGACCATCATAGGCACGCTCCACGGCTACTGCTAGTTGTTGTGGATAGGATCAGAGGTCTGCAATCCGCTAGTTACCAACCTCTCCTGTTTTCTGGCCTTCGCTTGCTTTTTGTTTTTTCCTCCTCGGTGACTCATTCATAACAGAATCACCAGCCATACCGCAGATTCTAGGGTACTCTAAAGCAGGAGAGAATTGTAAAAAAAAAAAAAAGTGTCAGAATTTTTTTTTGTATGTATATTTTCTCCTCTTTTTTTCTGGGGCTGTAGGAGGATTATTTTACTTTTTTTCTTTTTCTCCTTGATGGAGATTAAGCAATTGTCTGATCGTGTGGAGCAGCTCGCTGCTGAAGTGTGGGGAATTTCCACCTATCTCACTCATTCACATGCTGTTGAACCAAGGATCCCTGCTCCTGATGTGTTTTCTGGGGATTGGTCTAAATTTTTGAATTTTAAGAATAATTGTAAATTATTTCTTGCCTTGAAGCCTAACTCATCGGGGAGCTCTGCGCAGCAGGTTAAAATTGTCATCTCCTTGCTTCGCGGCGATCCCCAGGATTGGTCGTTTTCTTTGACACCTGAAGATCCTGTTTTGACTAATGTGGATGCATTTTTTCAAGCCTTGGGGTTGTCATATGATGAACCTAATGCTATTGATTAAGCTGAGAGAGCCCTATTGGCATTGAACCAGGGTCAGGATCCTACAGAGTT
Organism: Dendrobates tinctorius; assembly: GCF_039654945.1. Lineage (NCBI taxonomy): Eukaryota > Metazoa > Chordata > Amphibia > Anura > Dendrobatidae > Dendrobates > Dendrobates tinctorius. Next base: position 12,524,492 of record NW_027361693.1, read on the forward strand.
ATACTGTCAGAAATTCCAAAAGTGGGCATTCCTTACTACATGGAATGATAGTGCATTGGCAGCTCTCTTTCGGAAGGGTTTGTCTGAGACTTTAAAAGATACTTTGTTGGGATTTCCTGTTCCCTCTGGTCTTGACGATTCTATGTCATTAGCCATTCAAGTTGATCGGCGTTTACGTGAACGCAAGACTACACAGGAGGCGCTGCCACATTTTGAACAAATGTCTGAACCTATGCAATGTGATGGAGTTTTGTCTGGGTGCAACGTCGGGAGTTTAGAAGGCGTAATAAGCTGTGTTTTTTCTGTGGAGATGCCTCTCATATTATTTCTGTCTGCCCTAAACGAGAGAAACGTTTTGCACACACATTTGCTGTGAGTGGTGTACAACCTAAGTTTCTTTTGGCAATTACCCTGATCTGCTCCTTATCCACATTTTCCACGAAGGCTTTTGTGGATTCAGGAGCGGCCTTGAATCTAATGGACTTGGATTTTGCTAAACGTTGTGGTTTTCCTATGACACCTCTGCGGACGCCTATTCCTTTGAGGGGTATTGATGCTACTCCTTTGGTGAAGAATAAACCTCAGTTTTGGACCCAGGTGATAATGCTGGTCGCCCCAGACCACCAAATAAATTGCAGATTTTTGGTGTTGCATAATTTACAGGATACCATTTTTCTGGGTTTTCCCTGGTTGCATTTCGATAATCCGGTTTTGGATTGGAAATCTGTGTCTGTGGTGAGTTGGGGTTGTCGGTGTGCTCTTGGCGACACTCCTGTTTTCTCCACCTCTCCCCAGTTGCATGATGTTCCTGACTATTTGTCTGATTTTTATGATGTATTTAGTGAGAGCAAGTCTGCGTCTTTGCCTCCTCATAGGAGTTATGACTGTGCAATTGAGTTGAGCCCTGGGTGTAAATTTCCCAAGGTTCAACTTTTCAATTTATCTGTACCCGAACACGAGGCTATGCGATCCTATATTAAGGAGTTGTTGAAGGGTCATATTAGACCATCCTCTTCGCCCTTAGGTGCTGGGTTTTTTTTCGTGGCCAAGAAAGATGGTTCATTAAGGCCTTGTATTGACTATCGTTCCCTCAACACAATTACGGTTAAATTTCAGTATCCGTTACCCCTGATTTCTGATTTATTCTCCAGAGTTAAAGGTGCTTGCTGGTTTACTAAGCTTGACCTCAGGGGGCATATAATCTTATTCGTATCAAGCATGGGGATGAAAGGAAGACGGCGTTTAATACTCCGGAGGGACATTTTGAGTACCTGGTGATGCCTTTTGGGCTCACTAATGCCCCTTCTGTCTTCCAATTCTTCATGAATTATATTTTCCGGGACTTTGTGGATAAGTTTTTGATCATCTATCTGGATGATATTTTGATCTTTTCCAGGGATTGGGATTCTCATGTGGATCATGTTCGGACTGTGTTCCAGATGTTGAGGGAGAATTCCTTGTATGTTAAGGGATCGAAGTGCCTTTTTGGTGTACAGAGGATTTCATTTTTGGGATTTATTTTGTCTCCGTCAACTATTGAAATGGACTCGGCCAAGGAACAGGCCATTTATGATTGGGTTCAACCCACTTCTTTGAAGGCTCTCCAGAAGTTTTTGGGTTTTTCTAATTTTTATCGTAAATTTATAGCTAATTTTTTTGGTATTGCTAAACCACTGACTGATTTAACTAAGATGGGTGCTGATGTGCTGAATTGGTCTTCAGAGGCTGTTTCGGCCTTACAGGAGCTGAAGCGGAGGTTCACTTCTGCTCTGGTTTTGCGGCAACCTGATGTCTCACTTCCTTTTCAGGTGGAGGTAGAAGCTTCAGAGATTGGTGCAGGAGCTGTTTTGTCCCAAAAAGATCCGGTGATGTCTAAAATGAATCCCTGTGCCTTCTTTTCCCGAAAGTTCTCCCCATCTGAATGCAACTATGATGTGGGGAATCGGGAATTGTTAGCCATGAAATGGGCATTTGAGGAGTGGAGACATTGGTTGGAGGGAGCTAGACATCAAGTTGTGGTCCTCACTGACCACAAGAATTTGATTTACCTTGAGTCGGCCAAACGCTTGAATACTAGACAGGCTAGGTGGGCCTTGTTTTTTACGCGTTTTGATTTTGTGGTCTCCTTTCTTCCAGGCACTAAAAATGTTAAGGCAGATGCCCTTTCTAGGAGTTTCTTTGCTGATTCTCCTATTGTGACCAAGCCTACTACCATCCTAGGTAAGGGGGTAGTTCTTTCTGCCATCTCGCCTGATTTGAGATGTGCCCTGGAGGAATTCCAGGAGGACAAACCTGAGCGTTATCCTATAGGAAAATTGTATGTTCCTGACCAGTGGAGGAAGAGAGTGATGTCTGAAGTTCATTGCTCCGCATTGGCTGGTTATCCAGGTATTTTTGGTACCAGAGATTTGGTGAGTCGGTTTTTTTGGTGGCCCGCCTTATCTCGTGATGTCAGGAATTTTGTGCAGTCCTGTGGGACTTGTTCCCGGTCTAAACCCTGTTCTCGCTCTTGTGGGTTGTTGATGCCCTTGCCGGTGCCTTAGAGGCCATGGACCCATATTTCAATGGATTTTATTTCTGATCTTCCTGTCTCTCAGAGAATGACTGTTATCTGGGTGATTTGTGATAGATTCTCTAAGATGGTCCATCTTGTACCACTCCCAAAGTTGCCAACTTCCTCAGAGTTGGTACCCTTGTTTTTACAACAGGTGGTTCGGTTGCATGGGATTAATGAGAACATTGTATCGGACAGAGGAGTTCAGTTTGTTTCCAGATTCTGGAAAGCCTTTTGTTCCAAGCTGGGAATTCAGTTGTCCTTCTCATATGCGTTTCACCCTCAGACCAATGGGCAGACGGAAAGAACAAACCAGACTTTGGAGTCCTATTTGAGATGTTTTATATCTGCTGATCAGGATGATTGGGTTTCATTTTTGCCCTTGACCAAATTCGCTTTAAATAATAGAGCTAGTTCTGCCACCTTGATGTCGCCCTTTTTCTGCAACTTTGGGTTTCATCCTCGATTTTCTTCAGGGCAAGTGGAATCTTGAGCCTGCCCAGGTGTTGACACTGTGGTAGAGAGAATGCAGCAGATTTGGGACCAAGTAGTGGATAAGTTGTCACTCTCCCAGGAAAAGGCCCAGCGGTTTTCTAACCGGCATAGGACCATTGGTCCCCGGTTTAAAGTGGGTGATATGGTTTGGTTGTCATCAAAGAAAATCTCTATGAAGGTGGCTTCTCCAAAGTTCAAGCCAAGATTTATTGGACCTTACAAGATTTTGGAGATTCTTAGTCCAGTTTCTTTTCGATTGGCTCTTCCTGTTACGTTTAAGATCCATAACGTGTTTCATAAGTCGCTGTTGAAGAGATATGTTGAGCCAGTAGTTCCTATGGCTGCACCTCCTGACCCTGTATTGGTTGAAGGTAATGTGGAATATGAGGTAGAGAAAATACTGGTTTCTCGTCTGGATAGAAGGAGACTCCAGTATTTGGTCAAGTGGAAGGGTTATGGCCAGGAGGACAATTCTTGGGTCTCTGCCTCTGATATTCATGCCGATAGATTGGTTCGTGCTTTTCATCGGGCCCATCCTGATTGGCCCGGTGGCATGGATGAGGGTTCGGTGACCCCTCCTCAATGGGGGTGTACTGTTGTGAGCTCATTTTCGGGTTTGCCTCTGGCTTCTGGTGAGGGTTATGGAGCTGGCTGTGCTGACAGAGGAGTAGTGAGTTCTCTATCTGGACTCCCTCTGTTGGTGAAGGGAGGTAATGAAGCTGATCTAAATGGCAGAGACCGGCCACCTGAGGAAGAGGACTGTGATTGGACATCAGGAGTTTCTGATTGGACTTAAGGCACCCGACTCCCTAGTTTCTTGCTGGTGATTTTTCCTGACTGTGGCTTCTGGTTTCCAGTTTGGTGCCTGCCCTCCTAAAGCTAAGTTTTCTCTGCTATTGTTCATATGAGTTTTTTTCTGGTTTACGTAGTTTTTGTGTTCAGCCAGCCCTGGCTGGGACTGGGCTGAATCCCCATTATATCTCTGATCAGTTGATCTCTTTTGCTCTGTCTTCAGAATATACCTGAGTGCTGATATAGTGTTTTTGAAGTCTAGCGACTTCAGGGCCTTTTTCTATCAGAAATGTTGGACATTTTTTTTGGCAGGGTTTTTTGCGTGATTGCAGACAGCAGCTTTTCTTTCCTGTCCTTTTTAGTTAGTGAGGGCCCCATCGTTTGCTCAGCCTATCTTTCTATCTGTGACTGTGTTTTCATCTTGTTTCACCGACAATACATGTTGGGGGCTGTCTATTGCTTTGGGGTCTGCTCTGGGGCAGTTTAGATTTTCCCTTCCTTTCTTTAGGCTTATTTAGTTCTCTGGCCATGACGAGGCGCCTAGGATAACCCTAGGCACGCTTCACTGCTACTGCTAGTTGTTGTGGATAGGATCAGGGGTCTGCAATCCGCTAGTTATCAACCTCTCCTGTTTTCTGGGCTTAGTTTGCTTTTTGTTTTTTCCTCCTCGGTGACTCATTCATAACAAGCAACCCTCCTCCCACGGTCTCCCCACACACCGGCCTCACCAGGTCCAGGGGCTCGGCGGGTGCTCTTCAGGACATCTGTCTCTGCCTGAGACTGCCCAACACTCGTGCCTCACCAGGTCCAAGGTCACACTACGTGCTCCCGGGATCTGACTCTTCTCCCAGCACTGACCCTCCAGGACCTTTCCTCACTGAACCCTCCAGGTACACCGTCTTACTCACTGACCCAGGTCCATACCACATGAACACCAGTCTGTTACCTGTGTCGGCCACACAGGTCCTCAGGTACCCCTTATCCGCAGAGGCACCCTATCAAAATCCACAGTCCTCTTTTGTTGCCTCTAGCAACAAGGCTACAACACTGCCCATAGCAATTCTCCACCAATTGTGAGGTAGCGCTGTCATTCCAGCTGGGGATCACTCGCTTGGCAGCGAAAAAAACACATCCGGCACCGGGTTTTCATAAAACCATAACATAGTCCATGCGGTTTATTCCTCCATCATAAACCCACAGCAGCAATATACAACAGCTTAGCGTCCATTACAGAGCTTCACTCTAGTTATCCTGTACTCACACAGGTTATGCACATGTCCATGGCGCAGGCTCTTCAGCCTCAGCATTATCTCACCCGTCAGGGTTCCTCATGCGGCTTCACCATCGCGCACGTTAGTTCCCTCCAGGGAACTCTCAGGCACACATCACCATTGCTCACAGCCACCTCTCATGCTGTGAGCCAGGAACCTCTCCTGGCGGGATGTTCCGCTCTGGACCAACCAGGTCCCTGCCTTCATCCCCTGTGACCTATCCTGGCCACCATATATGGTCCGAAGCCACGCCCACCTGGTCACATGGCTATGACCTCATCACAGGTCCTTGACACACTCACAATCTTTTACTATAGTGTACTAAACACACCCCCTTGGTGGGTTTGTAGGTAACTAAGCCCGCCCGTCTCCCTCGTTACCTGGAGACTTCTCCCTGACACAATGACACAGCACCGCAGCAGTATCACTGCTGCTCAACACATGCATCAGTCTCCATCTCAAGGCCACCCACCTTGAGATACATAACCATCCTTCCATATTCTGCCACTCATCCTCTCTCTTGGGACATCCACACAGCACCCCCTAGCAGACACAGTGGTCATTACACCACAATATATATATAATCAATTCTCCCCTTATTCCATTATTAATTTTTTCTCTAATATATATATTTTTTTCTTCTTTATTTTATTTTTCTTTTGCCACTACCTTCACCTTACATGCCTATTCACACTTTAGAATTGAGTTTTCTCCATTAGCATTTAATTCATTGATTTAATTCTATAGCATGTACTTTCATTGGTGACAGTGGATCCGAGTTGTGCGCATGTGCTGCTTGCGTCCCAGCTGTCCTCGGCTTCTGATGTCACCATGGTTTCCGAGACGCTGGGTCGCATTCACGTATACCCGACGTCACCGGTCACCTGACGCCGGGGCTGTGGACTTCCGGATTTCTCTGGCGTGCATGCGCCGCTCGTTCTCCGTTCTCCTCCCACCCCTATTACTGGGCCCCTATTTATGCACCTGGTTTTATGGAACACACACACCCCCTGATGAAGGAGTTATACCGAAACGCACGTCGGATTGCCCTGTGCATGTTCATCATCCTTCCCAGGTACTTGTTACATTTTATTACATTAATTACATTGCGGCACGTCCATGTGCAGGGCCCATTTATCAGGACACTTTGTTGTCTTTGCACTATTGGCACTATTGCACCTTATAAATTTATTTTATTTATTTGTGTGATCTAATGTGATTCACCTTTCCTTTTATATATATGCATTGTGATTTAATATGACCAGGTGGTCATTCTATTTAAGCACATTTTGCACTTGTCACTTTGCTTGATTAGTTATCACAGTTTTTAGCCCCTTTTGGTCGGTGCTGCCCCCTTTTATGTACAATTGCTAACATATGTATTCTTGTACTCTGGTGATTCCATATATTTAATATTTTATTGTTTTATGTATATCTTTGTGTGCACAAGCACTTACCTATGTAGAATACTACTTACCAGCAATAACAAAGGTATTGTTCTTCCCCTATATTGTTTGGTTTTATGATGTATTTATTTAGCTCATGTCCAGGGTTTCTTTTCTTTTGGTACACTTTTTGAGCTGGAGACTGAAGAGGAGGCCAAGAGGTGCAGTGCACTATGCAAGTGAAGCGCCAACGCTGTGGCAAAATGCAGCAGATAGTCCCAGTGACCTAAATGCATGGGGCCAGCTTAAGATAAATAGGGCAAGTCATCAAATATTTTTTGCGTGGACAAGCAGTGCATAGGAGGCTGAGTAGCGTACTCCATCATTACAGCATTGGCGCTGCAAAGGACAGTTCCCATTGTCTCTCTCCACTAAAAGCGGTATTGGCATTTACCAAGGCGCCGTTTGGACATTAACCGCCAGAGAGCGAGGTGTCATTTGCTCCTTGACCGTGAGTACAGTGCACGTGCGCAGTAGAGAGAGCAAGTTCATGCCACGTGTTCAGCATGGCTAACCAATAATTAGAAGGCACAGAGGAATCACAGAGGATGTTGGTACGGTCAGCAAGGTACTCCCTCAGCATTTTCAAAAACTTTCACTCCATGTGAGGGTCCCCTGGGCCTCAGGAACAGGGCGATGGGAGGGTCTGAGAAAACTCTCCCAGAACTTTGCCATTCCACTGCTTCTGCTGGTTCGAAGTTGTCTCTCTCACCTGTACTCTTTGAATGGCCAATGAACTGTGACGTCTGCTGCCAGTGTTTTCATATGGGAATATTTTAAATAATTCCGCAAGAAGGGCCTTCTGGTCCTCCAAAATTTTAGTACACCTGTCTGCCTCTGGAATAAGAGATGTAGAACTTTCCTTGCAAGGTGGGTCTAGAAGTGTCACCAATCAGTTTTGCCCGTCACCAAAAATTTTGAGAATGTGAGGGTGACGGGAAAGGCAGTGTAACATAAACTCAGCCATGCATGCAAGACTGCTAACAGTCAATACTTCTATGTCCTCACTAAGAGGATGACTTACCATGCTCTCCTCCTCCTCCTTGCCCTCAGGCCTCCACAACTTTCGACTAACCTCAGTAATATCATTGTAAAACCATCATTGTAAATGTTATTGTAAATACACCCCTGTAGTTTTTATCTCCCCCACCTCATTGTAGATTGTAAGTTGTCACGAGCAGGATTGTTTTTTTGGGTTTAATTATTATCATTGCTACTTAGTGTAGATTGTAAGCTGTCACAAGCAGGGTCATTTTTTTTCTGTATAATTATTGTATTATTGGTATCGTTGCTACTTATTGTAGATTGTAAGCTGTCACGAGCAGGGTCGTTTTATTTTGGTTTAATTATTGCATTATTGTTATCATTGTTACTTAGTACTGTTGTGTTTGAAACTGTTAAACTGTAAATATGTTTGTGCTATATAAATAACTATAAATATTAGTATTAGAATGCAGAGAAGCAGGATGGAGAGATTAATTATGGCGTCATTGCCGCTCACCATCTTGGTGGATTCCTCAAAGTTTGGGAGGATGGTCCATATGTCTGACATCCATGTCCACTCCTGAGATCTTATGTGTGAAGTCAGAATTGAATACTGACAACCTTGTTCATGCTGGTAGACTAGTCTCCAACTGCTCACAAATCTTTTACAACATCTGCAGTATAGAGTTTCAATGCCTGAGGATATCACACACCAGTCAGAAGCTGCAAGTGCTGCTGAAGTAAGATATACTGCCCCTGACCACAAGCACTTGTCCACGCATTTGTGGTTAGGTGGACTTTTCATGTAACAGCTTTGAGGAGGGCATGGGTAATGTTGTAGGACACGTGCCTGTGTAATGCCAGGATGGCACACCAGAAAAAATAGTCCTGCATGTTCGTGGCTTCGGGGTGATCCTTCACTCTTCCCTCTCTTTCAAGCTACATATCCAAGCCCTTGCCTCCTCCTACCCACTGGCACTCTCAAACATTTCCTGGATCCGTACATTCCAAGAAACTTCAAAAATGTTTGTGCACGCCCTCATGATCTCCCGCCTTGACTATTGCAAACTTCTACTCTCTGGCCTCCCCTATAGCACTCTTGCAACACTCAAATCTATCCTAAACTCTGCTGCCAGAGTAACCAAACATCCCTCAGTTATTCCTCAGCCTCTCCTCTCTGCCTGGACCTTTGATGCCTTCCTATTGACCATAGCCTACAGTTCAAAACCCTAACTATGACATACTGTACAAAGCCTTCCACAACCTGTCTACTCCATACATCTGTGACATGGTCTCCCAATGTCCGACTGGGTCATGACATCTTATATGCTAACCCAGTGTGCTATCAATGAGATGTACCATCCCTGCCCACAAGGACTTTTCCACCTGTCCGTGGTTAGTTGCACTTTCCCTTTAAAAGCAGTGTTGAGGGTCCGGGTAATGTTGTGGTATATGTGATTGCTTGCGTAATGTGGTGACGGCAGACCGGGAGAAATAGTGGCGGGTGTGGACCGAGTACCTAGTTACAGTCACCACCATCAGGTTGCGGAAAGCTTCCGTCTCCCATGAGCCTAAAATGCAACATTTTGAGCGCAAGCTGATGAGAAATGTCTGAATTTAGTACTGTGGCATTGGCAGCGTATTTCCGCTTGCATTCTAAGGACTGGGGTATGGACAACTGAACGCTGTGCTGGAACAAGGATGTGGATGTGCTTGATGATGGTGCTAGTTGAGTGTGCAATGACAGGTGCAGGGCAGGAGGCATCTTCGCATGCACGATGGATAGGGGATTGGCTTTCATGCACAACAGAGGAAGAAGCCGTGGTATCACCCGCAGACACTGTTCGTGGACCCTGGTGTTTGGCCCACAAAGTCGGGTGTTTTGCTGCCATGGTTCTGATCATGCTGGTGGTGGTGAGGTGGTAGTTTTGCTACTCCTGCTGATGCTGGTATGGCAGGAGGTGCAAATGACCTTTCTTGGGGTTATTGGCAGAGTCTTTAAAAAATAACCAGACTCGGGAAGACCTAACAGTTGGACAGGCAACTTCCGTCGTGTTGGTGTTACAGTTAATGGTCACCCGCCTTCTGTATGTGGCAACCACACTGCTTCTTCCTGCCTGTTGGGGTGCTGCACCTTCCTCCCCCTGTGTGCTGCTATCCTCACTTTGCATGTCCGCCTGCTATCTTGGGTCAGTTACTATATCATCCACCAATTCGTCCTGCTAAACAGGTCTCTCGTGCGTCCTTCGAGCCGGCCACCTGGTTCCAGCAGTCATGGCATTTTATTCCCCTGGGCCTGCCCCTGGTGCTCCCTGTATAGTGGGTGGTCCTCACTATGTCTGCTCGCCCGGGGTGGGTTGGTATCACAGCCCAGAGGGTCCACTCCAGGAGTTGTCACACGAACAAGAGTGGGTGGTTTTGCTGGCCTTAAACTACTTGTTATGGAAAAGGTTGAGGTGTACCCCACAGGAGAACAAGTTTTCCACCCAACACACTTAGTGTATGGGCATTATAAGTCTTGGAGACCCGCTCCTTTTTAATAGGACATTTTTTGTTAAGAGGCCCTCCTCCATGTTTCTTCAAAGGGGGATTGGGGTTATTGGGCTGCATATGACTTGGTAGCAGGGCAGGCCTTGCAGTCAATGTAGAAGAAAAGAGTATGGGAGTACAAAATGAATAATGTGAAGTGGATTTTTCTGGGCCCATCCAGTATGTGGGATCAAAGGCTTATTGGGTGCATATGATTTGGTAGCAGGGCAGGCCTTGCCTTCAATGCAACATTTTTTATGGAACTCATCCTGGACATCTTCGTGAAAGGGGTATTGGTGTGCGTCATAATTCTTGGCAGCCCATCCACTCACTGCATAGGCTATATCCGTTTAGGAGACCCACTATGTAATAATGGCCTTTTAAGTATATTAATGCTGCCTGATTTCCCTGTAAAAATAGGCTCTGTAACTGTAAGAGTCCCTCCTTCATAAATGAAACAATATGTGTCTGCTTATGTGTCACACACCACATGGCCAGCTAGGATTGGTAAAAGTTGCAATGACATCTCCCACTGAATCCATTTGTTTTGATTGAAAGCAATTTTAGAATTTTAAAGTAGAAAAACGCTTCAAAAACGATGCATCTGAACATAGCCCGAGTGGGGGTGGAACATTTTGGTCTGGGGTTAATTATTTTGCCTTATATACAAGTTATTAACCTGGAAGGGATGTTCATTAGCTAGTGTTGAGCATTCCGATACTGCAATATCGGGTATCGGCCGATATTCGCGGTATCGGAGTTCTGATACTGAGTTCCGATACTTTTAGAATATCGAATACCGGAATCGGAAGTTCCCATAATGCGATGAGCCAGTTTGATTTTATTCAGCCAATGAGGAATCCTAAGAAGTGTGGGCACATCCTGTTATGCATGTTAGGCATGTTAACTAATGGCATGGCTGTGATTGGCTGCTGAATTGATGTCATGATGCACTATAAAAGCCGCCGCCGCCATTTTGGGTTCACTCTGCTGTGAATTTACTTAGGGACAGGACGGTGCTGTTCTGATTCTGAGGGACAGTTTTAGCTAGCGATTTGCTTTGTTGTGCTTTACCCAGGCTACTTTAGCAACCGCTTTGTGAGAAGCTTTCTTTTGCCTTGCAGCGCTGTTCACGGCTGTCTGCGAGGTCTCTGTGTGTGAGTGCAGCTCACGCTGTAGTGTGTTCTGCAGCCACCTCCGGTTGTAGTCCGCTCAGCGTGCGTCACTGCCTCATACATTGTCCTTTTTTGTATTAGTGCAGCTCTTTTTTCCTGATTTCTCCTATTAGTGTGGTTCCATCCGTATCCAGCTAGAATATTTGCAAACACTATATAGGAGTAGATAAAGGAGCCTTTCTGCTGTCTTGTGCCCTGCAGCCCCAGCCAGATTAGTATTAGCCTATTTTTTGGAGCCTCATCTATTGCATTGTAGGTTACCTTCCTGCATTGTAATAGCTACAAAAAGTTTGTGATACTATCGGTTTTACATCTTTGGTCACATCAAGTGTCTTTTTGTGAAAAAAAAAGTTAATAAAGTTCACCAAACACTCCATTTTACAGTTGTGTAGGCCACATTAGCTCATATTAAAGTCTAGCCCACATTTTTATAAAATTAGTGTTTCTTATACCTGTTAGCAGCTGTTCAGGATTAAGCACACTAAGCCCTTAGTACTTTTCTGCCAATCTTTATCAGTCTACCAAGATGAAGAAGGCAGGGAGTAAGGCACGTGGTCGTGGGCGTGGAGTTTCTGCAGGGAGAGGAAGTGGGGATTCTGTGCCTGCTGTGGGCACCAGTGACTCAGCATCGCCCAGTTTTCCCAGGGAACAGTCCTTTATGCGCAGCTTTGTAGGACCTCGCCGCACCCCACTGCTGCGGGACGAACAAATTGAAGCCGTTGTCAGATGGATGGCAGCTAACACATCGACTTCAATTAGTTCCAGATCCTCTCAGGTCCAGAACACTGAGAGGTAGTATGCAGTGATGCGCAACAGCTTTGTCTCTCTGAATCTGAAGAGGCGGGTGGGCCAGTGCCTATGGTCAGCACACCTCAGTACGCATCTGATGACGAGACTCAGGTGCCACTTTCTGGTGCGTACTGTGCTGTCGAGACTACCCAGGAGAAGCAGTCGTTTGAAGAGGGTAGTGTAGATGATGAGGTCCTTGACCCATCATGGCGTGAGGTACAGGAAGCTGGTGGGAGCAGCTCTGAGGAAGAGATTCCCCGAAAGGCCAAAAAAGAAGGGAGAGGGAGGGGGCAGACTCAGTTGCCTGTAGCCTCTACTTCAGCACCCATTAGGAGCATGCCTCTTCCAAAACCCAAAACGAATGCTCCCAAGACTTCGTTGTCCTTTTTTGACACAGTTGCAGATGACATTTGCTTTGTCAAATGCAAGCTGTGTAATCAGAAAGTAAAAAGAGGGAAAAGTGTCAGCAACCTCAATACCACAAATATGTGAAAACATGTGCGGACCAAGCACGTGGTGGTGATACAAAGACACACTGAAGACCTAGGCCAACCTAAAGCGCCACCTACCACCTCTTCAGCTCGTGATGTAGCCTCTTCCTCCAGCTCACACACAGCTGGTTTGGCTTCCTCACAGGATCGCCATGGGAGAACCTCTGGCACTGTTGTACAGAGACACAGTGTCATTCCACCCACAGCACCACATTCCCTGTCATCCTCACACTCCTAGGCCAGTCTACAGCCATTGGTAGCACAGGCATGGGAGAAAAGGTGCCCATACTCGGCAAACCACCCCCGAGCACAGGCTCTGAATGCTGGCATTGCAAAACTACTGTTCCTTGAAATGCTCTCATTCAGGCTGGTAGAGACTGACACTTTCCGCAACTTCATGGCATTGCCAGTCCAACAATACAACGTGCCCAGCCACTTTTATTTCAGCAGGCAAGCCGTCCCTGCCCTGCAAAAGCATGTGGAGGGAAAAATTAAACATGCGCTACTAAACGCAGTCAGTAGCAAGGTCCACCTGACCACCGATGCGTGGACCAGTAACCATGGACAGGGACGATATCTTTCCCTTTTCCCTTTTGTGGAGCCGGGTACAGATCTCGAGAGTGGCGCTGTACGTGTTCTGCCAACTCCAAGGATTGCAGGAATCCAGTCTGTAGACATTGACTCCTCCTCATACTCCAGCTCCTCTGAATCAGCGCTGAAGGAGCCGTCACAGTCTACCTCCACATGGACCCGTGAACGCTTACCTGTTACGACCAATATGAGCGCAGCCGTGGCCAAACGTCAACAGGCCATATTGAAATTAATTTCTTTGGGGAATCGAAGCCACACAGAGCTAGAGCTCTGGAATGCCATCAAGCAGGAGAGCGACGTGTGGTTTGTGCCAGCAAATCTCCAGCCAGGCATGGTAGTATGTGACAATGGCTGAAATCTGGTGGCAGCTCTGGGCCTAGGCAACCTCACTCACATCCCTTGTCTGGCACATGTGCTCAACTTGGTCATGCAGAGTTTTTTGAGGGACTATCCGGATCTTGATGCACTGCTGCACAAGGTCCGCATAGAGTGCCCTCACTTGCGGCGTTCCAGCATGGCAAGATCACGCATTGCAGCTCTGCAGCACCGATTCCGCCTTCCGGAACATCGCATCATATGTGACCTACCCACCAGGTGGAATTCAGCGTTACATATGTTGGAAAGGTTGTGTGAGCAGCAGGCAGCAGTAATGGAGTACCAGCTGCATCAGGCGCAAACAAGTTGCACTGCGCGCCGTTCACACTTCACCACTACTGAGTGGGCCTCTATGAAGGACATCTGCCACGTTTTGCATGCCTTCGATGATTCCACGCTGATGGCAAGTGCAGATGATGCACTAGTCAGCATGACTATCCCCCTTATCTGCCTGCTTGAAAAAACACTGCAAGCTCTAAGGGAGGAGGTTGTGGAAGAGGTGGAGGAACGCAACGCAACGTGGTTCCTCACAAAGGCCTAGGCAGGGGACACTTTGTAAGGATGATGAGGAGGAGACAATGGAGGAAGAAGACATATGTCCAGAGGAGGGAGGTAAACAATGCTCTAGTAGTCAGTATGTACAGCGAGGGTGGGGTGATGCAGAGCAGGCAGAGATGACGCCTCAAGCAGGGGACAGCGTTTCTTGGCCAGTTAGCAGTCTGCAGCACATGGTTGATTTCATGCTGCAGTGCCTGAGAAACGACCGCCGCATTGCCCACATTCTCAACACGGCTGATTATTGGGTGTACACCCTCCTAGATCCTTGCTACCGGGACAACTTACAAAGCCTCATAACACCGTTGAACCGGGAGCGTAAAATGCGGGAGTACCAAGACACACTGGTGCATTCCATCATGTTCTCCATTCCACCCGAGAGCAGTGCTGCTAGTGCTTTACAAAGCAGCTCAGTGCATCGAGGCAGTGGAGGAAGCTCTGCACAAAGAGGGAGCAGAAGCAGCGCCACAGCACAAGGCAAGACCAGTATGGCCCAAATGTGGAAAAGTTTTGTGTGCCCGCCACAAATGTCTACACCATCACAGACGGCTCCAGTCAGCAGCAGGCAATGTTTCCGTCAGATGGTGACAGACTACATGTCTTGCCCTCTCAGTGTTCTCCCACACAGCTCTTCCCCTTCAAGTTTTGGGTCTCTAAGCAGGATACATGGCCAGAGCTTAGCCAGTCTGCATTGGAGGTGCTGGCTTGCCCTGCTACTATAAAAAAAAAAAAAATATATAAAACAAACGAAGAAACCGAGAACAAAGTCCAATAATAAAGATTTTATTTTATTAGATATCCAACAATATTGTATATATACACTCACTGGCCACTTTATTAGGTACACCATGCTAGTAACGGGTTGGACCCCCTTTTGCCTTCAGAACTGCCTCAATTCTTCGTGGCAGAGATTCAACAAGGTGCTGGAAGCATTCCTCAGAGATTTTGGACCATATTGACATGATGGCATCACACAGTTGGCGCAGATTTGTCGGCTGCACATCCCTGATGCGAATCTCCCGTTCCACCACATCCCAAAGATGCTCTATTGGATTGAGATCTGGTGACTGAGGAGGCCATTTGAGTACAGTGAACTCATTGTCATGTTCAAGAAACCAATCTGAGATGATTCGAGCTTTATGACATGGCGCATTATCCTGCTGAAAGTAGCCATCAGATGTTGGGTACATTGTGGTCATAAAGGGATGGACATGGTCAGCAACAATACTCAGGTAGGCTGTGGCGTTGCAACGATGCTCAATTGGTACCAAGGGGCCCAAAGAGTGCCCAGAAAAAATTCCCCACACCATGACACCACCACCACCAGCCTGAACCGTTGATACAAGGCAGGATGGATCCATGCTTTCATGTTGTTTACGCCAAATTCTGACCCTACCATCCGAATGTCGCAGCAGAAATCGAGACTCATCAGACCAGGCAACGTTTTTCCAATCTTCTACTGTCCAATTTCGATGAGCTTGTGCAAATTGTAGCCTCAGTTTCCTGTTCTTAGCTGAGAGGAGTGGTACCCGGTGTGGTCTTCTGCTGCTGTAGCCCATCTGCCTCAAAGTTCGACGCACTGTGCGTTCAGAGATGCTCTTCTGCCTACCTTGGTTGTAACGGGTGGCAATTTGAGTCACTGTTGCCTTTCTATCAGCTCGAACCAGTCTGCCCATTCTCCTCTGACCTCTGGCATCAACAAGGCATTTCCGGCCACAGAACTGCCGCTCACTGGATTTTTTTTCTTTTTCGGACCATTCTCTGTAAACCCTAGAGATGGTTGTGCGTGAAAATCCCAGTAGATCAGCAGTTTCTGAAATACTCAGACCAGCCCTTCTGGCACCAACAATCATGCCACGTTCAAAGGCACTCAAATCACCTTTCTTCCCCATACTGATGCTCGGTTTGAACTGCAGGAGATTGTCTTGACCATGTCTACATGCCTAAATGCACTGAGTTGCCGCCATGTGATTGGCAGATTAGAAATTAAGTCTTAACACACAGTTGGACAGGTGTACCTAATAAAGTGGCCAGTGAGTGTATATATATATATACACTCACTGGCCACTTTATTAGGTACACCTGTCCAACTGTGTGTTAAGACTTAATTTCTAATCAGCCAATCACATGGCGGCAACTCAGTGCATTTAGGCATGTAGACATGGTCAAGACAATCTCCTGCAGTTCAAACCGAGCATCAGTATGGGGAAGAAAGGTGATTTGAGTGCCTTTGAACGTGGCATGATTGTTGGTGCCAGAAGGGCTGGTCTGAGAATTTCAGAAACTGCTGATCTACTGGGATTTTCACGCACAACCATCTCTAGGGTTTACAGAGAATGGTCCGAAAAAGAAAAAAAATCCAGTGAGTGGCAGTTCTGTGGCCGGAAATGCCATGTTGATGCCAGAGGTCAGAGGAGAATGGGCAGACTGGTTCGAGCTGATAGAAAGGCAACAGTGACTCAAATTGCCACCCGTTACAACCAAGGTAGGCAGAAGAGCATCTCTGAACGCACAGTGCGTCGAACTTTGAGGCAGATGGGCTACAGCAGCAGAAGACCACACTGGGTACCACTCCTCTCAGCTAAGAACAGGAAACTGAGGCTACAATTTGCACAAGCTCATCGAAATTGGACAGTAGAAGATTGGAAAAACGTTGCCTGGTCTGATGAGTCTCGATTTCTGCTGCGACATTCGGATGGTAGGGTCAGAATTTGGCGTAAACAACATGAAAGCATGGATCCATCCTGCCTTGTATCAACGGTTCAGGCTGGTGGTGGTGGTGTCATGGTGTGGGGAATTTTTTCTGGGCACTCTTTGGGCCCCTTGGTACCAATTGAGCATCGTTGCAACGCCACAGCCTACCTGAGTATTGTTGCTGACCATGTCCATCCCTTTATGACCACAATGTACCCAACATCTGATGGCTACTTTCAGCAGGATAATGCGCCATGTCATAAAGCTCGAATCATCTCAGATTGGTTTCTTGAACATGACAATAAGTTTACTGTACTCAAATGGCCTCCTCAGTTACCAGATCTCAATCCAATAGAGCATCTTTGGGATGTGGTGGAACGGGAGATTCGCATCAGGGATGTGCAGCCGACAAATCTGCGCCAACTGTGTGATGCCATCATGTCAATATGGTCCAAAATCCCTGAGGAATGCTTCCAGCACCTTGTTGAATCTCTGCCACGAAGAATTGAGGCAGTTCTGAAGGCAAAAGGGGGTCCAACCCCTTACTAGCATGGTGTACCTAATAAAGTGGCCAGTGAGTGTATATATATATATATATATATATATGTGTGTATTTAAAATTAATGGTAAGGGGAGGCCAATGCCAAAGTGAAGGCACAGCCTGGGGACAGCAATAATCACTAAATTAAAAGCACCCACAATAGTATCACACAATATAAAGTTACAGCCAAAAATATATATAAATATAATATATATGTATATATAAAAACACATATAAAAAAAAAATGCTAGTGCTAGTGTAATAAGTTTATGTGCAAACATAATACGTGCAAACAAGAAAAAGCTGTGAAAAGAATATATAAAACGCTAAAATAATTGGCTAGATATGTATTACCACACAATAAAGTGCAAAGTGCCACAATTGTAAACAAAACACCGTGTGCAAAGGAAAAGTATTTCAACTATATGTGAAAACACAAAAAGAGTGCTCAAATAATTAATAATAAATGAGCTGCCACAATTAAGGTGCAATGTGCCGCAATAGTATACTAAATCAGAGCTTTATAACATATAATAAAAATAGTTGTGGACAGTGTAAATACCTTTCAGCTGCTTCTGTCCCCGGGATGTGCCAGCCCCGACGCGCGTTTCGGCATACATTCGTCAGGGGGTGACGAAGGTACGCCGAAACGCGCATCGGGGCTGGCACATCCTGGGGACAGAAGCAGAAGAAAGGTATTTACACTGTCCACAACTATTTTTATTATATGTTATAAAGCTCTGATTTAGTATACTATTGCGGCACATTGCACCTTAATTGTGGCAGCTCATTTATTATTAATTATTTGAGCACTCTTTTTGTGTTTTCACATATAGTTGAAATACTTTTCCTTTGCACACGGTTTTTTGTTTACAATTGTGGCACATTGCACTTTATTGTGTGGTAATACATATCTAGCCAATTATTTTAGCATTTTATATATTCTTTTCACAGCTTTTTCTTGTTTGCACGTATTATATGTTTGCACATAAACGTATTACACTAGCACTAGCATTTTTTTTTTTATATGTGTTTTTATATATACATATATATTATATTTATATATATTTTTGGCTGTAACTTTATATTGTGTGATACTATTGTGGGTGCTTTTAATTTAGTGATTATTGCTGTCCCCAGGCTGTGCCTTCACTTTGGCATTGGCCTCCCCTTACCATTAATTTTAAATACACATATATATATATATACACTCACTGGCCACTTTATTAGGTACACCTGTCCAACTGTGTGTTAAGACTTAATTTCTAATCAGCCAATCACATGGCGGCAACTCAGTGCATTTAGGCATGTAGACATGGTCAAGACAATCTCCTGCAGTTCAAACCGAGCATCAGTATGGGGAAGAAAGGTGATTTGAGTGCCTTTGAACGTGGCATGATTGTTGGTGCCAGAAGGGCTGGTCTGAGAATTTCAGAAACTGCTGATCTACTGGGATTTTCACGCACAACCATCTCTAGGGTTTACAGAGAATGGTCCGAAAAAGAAAAAAAATCCAGTGAGTGGCAGTTCTGTGGCCGGAAATGCCATGTTGATGCCAGAGGTCAGAGGAGAATGGGCAGACTGGTTCGAGCTGATAGAAAGGCAACAGTGACTCAAATTGCCACCCGTTACAACCAAGGTAGGCAGAAGAGCATCTCTGAACGCACAGTGCGTCGAACTTTGAGGCAGATGGGCTACAGCAGCAGAAGACCACACTGGGTACCACTCCTCTCAGCTAAGAACAGGAAACTGAGGCTACAATTTGCACAAGCTCATCGAAATTGGACAGTAGAAGATTGGAAAAACGTTGCCTGGTCTGATGAGTCTCGATTTCTGCTGCGACATTCGGATGGTAGGGTCAGAATTTGGCGTAAACAACATGAAAGCATGGATCCATCCTGCCTTGTATCAACGGTTCAGGCTGGTGGTGGTGGTGTCATGGTGTGGGGAATTTTTTCTGGGCACTCTTTGGGCCCCTTGGTACCAATTGAGCATCGTTGCAACGCCACAGCCTACCTGAGTATTGTTGCTGACCATGTCCATCCCTTTATGACCACAATGTACCCAACATCTGATGGCTACTTTCAGCAGGATAATGCGCCATGTCATAAAGCTCGAATCATCTCAGATTGGTTTCTTGAACATGACAATGAGTTTACTGTACTCAAATGGCCTCCTCAGTCACCAGATCTCAATCCAATAGAGCATCTTTGGGATGTGGTGGAACGGGAGATTCGCATCAGGGATGTGCAGCCGACAAATCTGCGCCAACTGTGTGATGCCATCATGTCAATATGGTCCAAAATCTCTGAGGAATGCTTCCAGCACCTTGTTGAATCTCTGCCACGAAGAATTGAGGCAGTTCTGAAGGCAAAAGGGGGTCCAACCCCTTACTAGCATGGTGTACCTAATAAAGTGGCCAGTGAGTGTATATATATATATATATATATATAATATTGTTGGATATCTAATAAAATAAAATCTTTATTATTGGACTTTGTTCTCGGTTTCTTCGTTTGTTTTATCTTATTTGCCCGAGTTGTCTTTTTTAATTTTTCCATGGTGCATAATTTTGATTATTAGGAGATTTTATATTGCACTTTCCTTGAGTCATTTTATTTTATTTCAATTGCCCTGCTACTAGTGTATTATCGGAACTTGCATTGGTTTCCGGTATCGGAATCGGCGATATCCGATATTTTTGGGGTATTGGACCGATCCAATCCGATCCGATATTTCCCGATATCGGAAGGTATCGCTCAACACTATCCTTGACACATTTCCCAGCAAAATCCGTTTTGGTTTCTTTTTGATATGTTTTTTGGTGCAGCGGTAAAAATGCCATGAAACGCTGAAAAAGTTGCTTAAAGCTGTGAACTAGGAGTCAGGAATGCTTCTAGGGGCGATCCCCATGATGTTCCCATGTCATTTGAGCAGTGTTTCCATCATTTTCAAACTTTTTAGAGCCTGAAAGGACCCCCGGGGAAATCGCGGTAAAAATACTTGGGTGTCCCATAGACTTACATTGGGCTTGTTGTTCTGTCCCAGTACCCGATTATTCCAATTTACTCTACCCGAGCAACGAGCACCTGAGCATTTTAGTGCTCGCTCATCACTAGTTAGAGCCAAGTACTTCAAAATTTTGTGAAGCTAATATCTTTAAAAATGATCATATGATCAGTTTCAGACAGTAGTACCTCAGATATGTCCATGAGATAGTCCTTCAATGTTACACAACGTGCACATGTGGTTTCTTTGGAAATTTTAATTGTATGATTGTGCATGCAGGAACAAGTCAACAAGAAATATTATGTCTTACCTGTGATAAATACTTGAAATCCTTAGTCTGCATGAGCACTAGTGTTGCAGAATGGACAGTCAACATAAATGCAGAGAGAACTAAATAGAACAACGTAAACTATGATGGCAACAAGCATAGCAGGGTAGGTTTACTGTTGAGAAAAAAATGGAGCTCTTTAATATAACAGAGCTGAGTTTATCACAGAGTCCATTGTAATGCTGGAAGTGGTGCAGCAAAGTTTACTCAGCAATATAGCAGTGCTCAGTTTGTTAAATATTCCAATGCAAAGCTGATACTGGAAGTGCAGAGTAGCCAGCCCTGAAGTTGTGCTGAATTTGTAACAGAGTCCATGGCAGAGATGATCAGTGGAGCTGCAGCGTGCCAAGGATGTAACAGCTAGATTTGTCACAAGCAGAACTGAATTGCAGAATAGCAGAGTCCCAGTAAAGAAGCAGAGATATATTTGTCACATGGTCTTCAGTAGCAGTGTAGAGGCCAACTACCTGAATGCCCTAATTTTAAACATATTCCATATGTTTTCAATAAACAACAAAAAATCAGATGTCATATGACATCAATTTTATCTCCAAGAAGTCAATTCTAACAAAAATAAAACTACAATTGTTGCAAAAGTCTTTGAATCTAGCACAAATTTTGTTTTTCACAGATTCCCATTTTATAACATAAAAATAAAAATGCAAAATCAATTATACTCACTTATCCACTGGTAATCCATAATGCTAATGTCCCATGATGATCCCCAACTCCACTACATGTGGTTGCATTGATGAGCGATGACTTTTTTCTGTGTGTCTTTCATAATTTTCACAACAGGGTTAGTAATGGGGCATATTATAGATGTAGAAATAAAACAGCTGACATCAATCCCAAAACTATTACCCCACTTGCCAAAGCATCAGGGCAAGTGGGAAAAGCCAAGGCTAAATGCCAGATTTGGCACATCTAATGGATGTGCCATTTCTGGGGCAGCAGAGAGCTGATGCTGTTAGTCTGGGAGGGGGACAATATCCACAACCCCTTCTCAGCCTATTAATTTGAGCTCACAGCTTTCTGTTTAGCCTTTGCTGGTTATTAAAAATAAATGATTTGAAAAACGGTGCAGGTTACAACCATTTTGGATAACCAGCCAAGCTAAAGCAGAGAGCTTGCAGTTGATATTAATAGGCTGAAAAGGTGCCATGGATTTTGGCCCCTCCCAGACTAATAACATTAGCACTCAACCTCCCCAGAAATGGTGCATCCATTAGATGCACCAATTTTGGCACTTTGCCCGATTCTTCCCACGTGCCCTGGTGCATTGGCAAATGGGCTAATATTTTGTGGTTGATGTCAGCTTTGTAATATCAGCTGACATCAAACCCAGGGGTTAGTAATGGAGAGTTGTCTATAAGACACCCCCATTGATAACCCCATAGTGAAAAGTAATAAAACAACCACAGAAAAAAGTCCTTTAATTGAATAAAATACTCCTGAAAAATCTTCTCTTCCCATTTATTAACTATTAGTCTTGGAGGGGGCCGGTATCCATGGTCACTTCTCAACATATTTATATCAGCCTGCAGCTGTCTGTTCAGCCTTTGCTAGTTATTAAATATATGGAGGACTCCACATCATTATTTGGTGGTTTCCCCATTTTAATAACCTGTAAAGGCTATGTAGACAGCTGTTGGCTGATATTAATAACAGAAGCCTCCAGCTATCTGCTTTCCCTCAGCTTATTAGCTCAATATACATACACTACACTTATTATATATCTCACTGACATTTCTTACTATGCACAGGCGCCGGATGGTGATGACTCTCATTAACGTAAATCTACTCTCGATATCAGCCCTGACCGGGTTTACGCTGATGAGAGTAGTAGTCATCAGCCTACAGCTGACTGGTAGTATCTTTTCACCACCGGTTACATATGCTGGCTCACATGATGAGTCTGTGGTAACCACAGCATTGTGACCGCCATTAACATGCAAGGTTACCACCGTTCAGAGCCTGTGTTTCCTGCACTGTTAAACAGATGACAGAGTGGGAACCATCAGATGTTCTGGCAACCCATTCACTTCAATGGAATCCAGGTTAGGCATCAAGTTCTAATACTGTTCAATTACCTAAACCAACATTTTTAAATCAAGTTTGGCTGAACCTGACTGACGCAAGCATCCCTACTGAAGATGATCAATCTACCTGGAGAAGCAAATATCTTCTAATGCAAATATTAGCACCTCTTTGCCAGCAAAGAAACAGACAGAAAATATTTCAAATCCCTATACAATGGCTGACTCCTAGCTAATTTAATTGTTGACTAATAGAAAAGATGCTGCCAAGTGTTCAGTGAAATTGAATTTTTATTTATCTGATACATAACACAGTTTATAACATGACCAAAAGAAATGTATGCCCCCTCAAAGAAATAATGCACCCTTTCTGTCCTTAATAAAATCACCCTTTGTTCCCAAAGTTATTTTACAAGAAAAATTATAGCCAGCTCACCCAGTTAGACGTCCTTAGTGGTTCTGCTCACTGCCAGGAAGCCGCACGGAGTTGTAATGGGAGAGGCACACCCATGTTGCAATAGAAACAAAAACCAGCAAATAATTCCAGCGGATACTTCCTACTTGGCCATAAAATCCATTTTATTTATATCTTTTAAAATAGTTCCATGTGGCAGAAACCCAAATATATACAGGGGGTCAGAAGAAAAAAGGGCACACTGCTGCTTTATGCGTGCAGACTACGCGTTTTGACCTTACTAGGTCTTCTTCTAGGTCTTAAGTGTGAGCAGTGTTCAAGATAGTAATATACCCTGCTTCCAGGAACTTGATCCAATTACAAAATTTGACTTAATTAAAATAGGGTGTATACCCTTACACAGGGATAAAACTTTGTTAAATACAAAATGTACTACATATTTAAAGCATATCGCTGCAAAGTGCCCTTATTTTTATCTAATACATTATTATTCACTTATTATATTTGTTCTTAGATATCACAAAGTTTACCATATGAACAAAAAAAACAAAACAAAAAAAAAATGTTACATGGACTTCCAAAAGTTCATAAGGAGGTTTTTCCACCTTTGTTTCGTCCTATCATATCGGGCATAGGATCTCTTAATGAAAATTTGTCAGAATGGTTGGATGCAAGATTAAAACCTCTAGCCACTATTTCACCTAGCTATGTGCAGGATTCCAAGCATGTTCTTAGTATTTTTTCTCAGGTGGAATGGCGAAGTTCCTTTTGTTGGCTCACTTGTGATGTACAAAGTTTGTACACTTCCATCCCACACGATTTGGCTATTTTGGCTCTTACTACTTATTTACAGAAATACAGTAATTTTTCAGAAGATTTACAGATGTATTTGATTGAAGTGACCTATTTTTTGTTAAAAAACAATTTTTTTTCTTTTTTGGATGATCTTTATTTACAGGTGCAAGGCTGTTCCATGGGTTCCAAGTTTTCACCGTCTCTTGCTAATATTTTTACGGCCTGGTGGGAGGAGGAGTATATTTTTTCTGAAAAAAAATCCTTTTTCTTCTGATATTTTTCTTTTTTTGAGATTTATTGATGATGTTATAATTGTGTGGGATGGTGATGTATTTAATATTGAGAATTTCATGTTCTATATTAATAATAATCCATGCAATATACGTTTCACATATCAATTTGATGCCAAGACAATTTCGTTTTTGGATATTCTTTTGTCTGCAAATTTGGAAGAAAGAAAGATTGATTGTGATATTTTTAGAAAACCTACGGCAGGTAATTCATTGTTACACGTATCTAGCTGCCATCCACGGCATGTTATAGCTAATATACCTACAGGGGAGTTTGTAAGAGCAAAAAGAACATGTACCACGCCTAATTTATACGATAAACAATGTGAGATCATTGGTAAACGTTTTATAAAGAGGGGTAGACATTCAGAAAGCTAAGCATAGAACGGATGAAAAAAGTAGAGAGGATTATTTGCAGAAGGAAAGCAGAAAAACACCAAATTCTGTGGAGGGTCGGTCACCTATTGTTTTTTCAACTAATTTTAGTACTGACTACTACAGGATTGTTCATATTATTAAAAAATTCCTCCCTATTTTGTATGTTGATGATAGATTAAAGAATATACTGAAGGATGGGATTAGATTTGTTTCAAGGAGGAATAAAACTATTGCTAATAAGGTATCTCCAAGTGATCATACTAGTGTCAATAGACATGCTAATAAATATTTTTCAGACAGTTCAGCAAGTATAACTAATTGGTTACCCACTTGTGGATCTTTTAAGTGTGCTCAGAAAAACTGTGGGCTTTGTAGGTTCATGTGGAACACTGAAAAAATAGTATCTTCTGTTAATGGAAAGGAATTTAAAATAAAATCTTTTTTGAACTGTGGTTCTACTGGTGTGATCTATGTCATAACATGCGTGGATTGTAATATTCAGTATGTGGGAAATACTTCACGCACCTTGAGACGTCGTATTTCCGAGCACGTTTATGACGTAGGTCACACTACCACACGCAGTTTGTCTGCTGCTTCTCGACATTTTTTGCATATACATAAAGGAGATCTCAGCAACTTTAGGGTTAATGCCATAGAGAAGGTGCAGACAAAAAGGGTAGGTGGAAATTTAAATGATTTATTATTATGCCGAGAGGCAAAATGGATGTTATTGTTACAAAGCAGAGTTCCAACGGGTATGAATATTAGGAGTGAGATTTTGAGTGTTTTGTAAGTGTGATTTTGACTTACTACCTCCTATTAATCAGCTGGCTATGTTTAGTCTTGATTGTTCCTTGACTTCCTTTGTTTCCCTTTATAAGCATGTGTTCAGATGTATTATGTGTTGTCTTAGAATAAGGACTGGTTTTTTGTCCGAAACGCGTCCAACTACACGTCCTGATGCGTCTCTTATCATGATGGAGAATCTTATGATTTTTTTAAATTTTGGAATAAAGGAATAAAAATTTTTTTAATCTAATTACTGATCTGGATGCTGGAATTTTTTTCTATATAGGATTCTGTATTTTTAAGTATGTCTAAGAAGAAAATGCATTAACAGTATTGTAATTCTTCTAACATATTAAGTACAAGATGGTGGCCCGATTCTATCGCATCGGGTATTCTAGAGTCTCTGTTAAAATAAAAAATAGTTATATACTCACTGTCCGACGGCCCCCGATCTCCACTCCACGCTCCGCGCGCCCGGCATCTTCCGGTCCCAGTAATGCTTTGCGCGAAACACCACTGTCCTGTATATTATGTATATGTAATACTTTGATATTAAAACCAATCATGAACTGTTTTGGATGACACCATTAGGCTGGGATCACACATGCGAGAAACACGGCCGAGTCTCACATGTTAATACCCGGCACTGCCGCCGCCACTCAGGAGCGGAGTGTGTGGCTGCATGTATTACTATGTGGCCTCACGCTCAAATCCGAGTGGTGGAGGCAGTGTTGGGTATTTACATGTGAGACTCGGACGTGTTTCTCGCATGTGTGATCCTGCTCTTAGGCAGAGTATATAGATATTAACTGGGATTTCATCTATATGGCTACGTTTTACAATGCTTTACGTGGCTTGAATATAGTTTGATATATTTGTGCTCTCTGAATAAGAAACTATTGCAATTCTGTATTGATCAGTCAGTCTTGAACGCAAAGAAGTAACATGTCTGCATGTTAATAAAAGATAGTTAATTTATTGTACAAGAAGTGTCTATAACCAGCAAAAGCACTTACAACTGATCGATACTCATACTAATCAGATTTGCCACATTGAATTGTTGTATACCTCTCAATAATACAGTGGGTATGGAAAGTATTCAGACCCCTTTAAATGTTTCACTCTTTGTTTCATTACAGCCATTTGGTAAATTCTAAAAAGTTTATTTTTTTTCTCATTAATGTACACTCTGCACCCCATCTTGACCGAAAAAAACAGAAATGTAGAAATTTTTGTAAATGTATTAAAAAATAAAAGATTAAGTATCAAATAGTCATAAGTATTCACACCCTTTGCTCAGTATTAAGTAGAAACACCCTTTGGAGCTAGTACAGCTATGAGTCTTCTTGGGAATGATGCAACAAGTTTTTCAAACCTGGATTTGGGGATCCTCTGCCATTCTTCTTTGCAGATCCCTTCCAGTTCTGTCAGGTTGAATGGTGAACGTTGGTGGACAGCCATTTTCAGGTCTCTCCGGAGATCCTCAATTGGGTTTAGGTCAGGGTTATGGCTGGGCCAGTCTTGAATGGTCACAGAGATGTTCTGAAATAACTTCTTTGTTATTATAGCTGTGTGCTTAGGGTCATTGTCTTGTTGGAAGGTGAACCTTTGGCTAAGTCTGAGGTCAAGAGCACTCAGGAAAAGGTTTTCATCCAGGATATCTCTGTACTTGGACACATTAATGTTTCCTTCAATTGAAACCAGTTGTCCTGTCCCTGCAGCTGAAAAACATCCCATAGCATGATTTTGCCACCACCATGTTTCACTGTTGGGATTGAATTGGGCAGGTGATGAGCAGTGCCTGGTTTTCTCCACACACGCCACACACATCTATCTTCATCTCATCAGACCAGAGAATCTTATTTCTCATAGTCTAGGAGTCCTTCATGTGGTTTTCAGAAAACTCTGTGCGGGCTTTCATATGTCTGGCACTGAGGAGAGGCTTCCATCGGACCACTCTGCCATTAAGGCTCAAATGGTGGAGGGCTGCACTGATAGTTGACTATATAGAACTTTCTCCTATCTCCCTACTGCATCTGTTTAGCTCAACCACAGTGATCTTGGTGTTCTTATTTTCCTATCTCATAAAGACTCTTCTCCCATGATTGCTCAGTTTGGCTGGACAGCCAGGTCTAGGAAGACTTCTGGAGGTCCCAAGCTTCTTCCATTAAAGAATTATGGAGGCCACTCAAGGAACATCGAGTACTGCAGAAATTCTTTTGTAACCTTGGCCTCATGTGTGCCTTGCCACAATCTTGTCTCTGAGCTCCTTGGCCAGTTCCTTTGACCTCATGATTCTCATTTGGATTGAAATGCACTGTGAGCTGTGAGGTCTTATATCGACAGGCGTGTGCCTTTATAAATCAAGTCCATCAGTTTAATTAAGCAGCTGGACTCCAATAAAGGACTAGAACCATCTCAAGGAGGATCACAAGGAAATGGACAGCATGTGACTTAAATATGAGTGTCTGAGCAAAGGGTCTGAATTCTTATGACAAGGGGAATTTTCAGTTTTTATTTAGTTTTCTGAATAAATCTTCAAACATTTCTACATTTCTTTTTTTTTCAGTCAAGATGGGATGCAGAGTGTACATTAATGAGAAAAAAATGAACTTTTTGAATTTACCAAATGGCTGCAGTGAAAAATTTAAAGGGGTCTGATAACTTTCCGTACCCACTGTATATACAGTGTGACTGAAAATAATCTCCGTGGTTCTATTCTATTCGATTGTGAATTAATAGTGTTGCTTTAGGATGATTACCAGAAGAATAAATAGCACTATTTTTCATACAAGTTTAAACACAGGAAAAAAATGTTTATTGTTGAAAATAATGAACTAATAATGCAGTGAATTTTCCAAATTAAAAATGTAAAATTTTTTATATCATATATAAGTATGTATTCTATCCTAATTTTATTATACTTGATATCGATAATTTTAAATAAAAATATTATATTTTATACAATATTTTTATTGTAAATAGTTTTCTTTATTTTGCTTGTTTTTACAGAGCAGCATCTAAAATATATAGGAATATTCAGCTATTTGCTATAATAAACATGGAAATATGATCATAATTTGACAGAACATTTCTAATTATAGCAGGATACAATCTATACCATTCCACACACTAGGGTTTGGAATGCTTTTTTTTACTTTTAATGTTTCCAATCTCTAAGGGAAAATTTTCTTGAAAATACCCAATAATATTTCTTGTTTATTTTTACTCATTCCTCTGGTGTAGAAAAATGTTGAACTGATTGTTAAAGATGAGCTTCCTCTTGGGTCATGCCAAAGACAGCTGTAGGATAGAATTGCAAGATATAAAAAAGTGACTCTATTAAGACAATACAAATTGTTGATGAAGAACATATATATATTTTGAAATACCTGTATGTGAAATATGACACATATGAAATTCTTCTTTGATAAATAAATGTGCTACTTTTATGAAAATGCAAATAAAAAATGACTACATGAACACTCACATGACAATAGATAATAATTATTTCATGTTTTATGTTATTTTAGGATGTTCGTAGTTTCTTTAGGGGGGTTGACAGGCTAAAATGCAAAAAAAATCTAGTTAAATTTATTTAAATCAGTAAGCCATGAAACTT
Organism: Dendrobates tinctorius; assembly: GCF_039654945.1. NCBI lineage: Eukaryota > Metazoa > Chordata > Amphibia > Anura > Dendrobatidae > Dendrobates > Dendrobates tinctorius. The sequence goes on from NW_027361693.1 coordinate 12,553,438, forward strand.
ACTAATATACTTGACTAGAGTTGAGCGAAACGGGTCGGCCAAATTCAGAATCCGCCGACTTTTGCTAAAGTCGGGTTTCGCTGATCGAAACCCGACCATAGCGTGAGGTCGGCCATGTGGTCGCCGACTTGAGCGCCAAAGTCGCGTTTCCCACAATCCTTCCAGCGCCTATTTTCAGCCAATCAAGAAGGACGCACACTGTGGGCAACGCGATTACGTCGGCAGCAGCCCCCACCATGTTAGAGAAGGGTATGCAAGTGATTGGCTGGCTTTGTGTGGCGTCACAGTGCCTATAAAAGGCCGTGACCGCCGACCTCCATCCTACTTCTGCCGATCTTAGCATAGGGAGAGGTTGCTGCTGATCGTTCTCAATAGGGAGAGTGTTTAGGCAGGGAAAAAGTAAAAAAAATTGCTTGTGCTGATAGCGAATGTCACTGTAAAACACAACTGTATAGTGTGCAGTGACAGGGGAGGATATATTTGTGTGCAGCAGCTCTGTTGGTTATTAGGCTGCCTTATAAGGCTCCCTGATAGCTGCATTGCTGTTTGCACACTGCTGTGCAGAATGCTTTTTTAAAAACAATTTTTTTTTCCTTTTCTCTGCACAGTTAGCAAGCGTTCATTTTTTCACACTTTTTTGTGCAGCAGCTCTGTTGGTGATTAGGCTGCCTTATAAGGGTACCTGATAGCTGCATTGCTGTTTGCACACTGCTGTGCAGACTGCTTTTTTAAAAGCAAAAATCCTTTTATTCCTTTTTCTGCACAGTAGATACTGAGCGTAAATTTTTTCACACACCGTATAGAGGTGTACGCTCCTCACACACTATCATGTACCAGCTGGTATCACGGACAAATACATGCTATATGTGTGTGACTCTGTAAAAAAATACACATTTTTCCATACATACACCGTATAGAGGTGTCTGATTATCAAACAGTATCGGATATCTGGTGTTCTTATTACTGTCACATCTACACAGAGTCAGCGTGTGTGTGTGACACTCCATAAATACATATACGGACATTTCCTTTTCTTTATACACCGTATTGAGCAGTCTGATTATCAAACAGTATTGTATATCTGGTGTTCTTATTACTGTCACATCTACACAGAGTCAGCTTGTGTGTGTGACACTCCATAAATACATACATGTATACGGACATTTCCTTTTCTTTATACACCGTATTGAGCAGTCTGATTATCAAACAGTATCGGATATCTGGTGTTCTTATTACTGTCACATCTACACAGAGTCAGCTTGTGTGTGTGACACTCCATAAATACATATACGGACATTTCCTTTTCTTTATACACCGTATTGAGCAGTCTGATTATCAAACAGTATCGGATATCTGGTGTTCTTATTACTGTCACATCTACACAGAGTCAGCGTGTGTGTGTGATGCTCCATAAATACATATACAGACATTTCCATTTCTTTATACACCGCGTTGAGCAGTCCGATTGTCAAACAGTATCGGATATCTGGTGTTCTTATTACTGTCACATCTACACAGAGTCGGCGTGTGTATGTGACACTCCATAAATACATATACGGACATTTCCATTTCTCTATACACCGTATTGAGCTGTCTGATTCTCAAACAGTATTGGATATCTGGTGTTCTTATTACGGTCACATCTACACAGAGTCAGCGTGTGTGTGTGACATTGCGTAAATACATATACAGAGATTGACAGTTTCACCAACAATGTATACAGCTGTACACCTCTGATACAGTACTGTATATTATACAGCTGTACACCTCTGATACAGTACCGTATATCTGCTTGTTGGATTATGGTGAAATACATACTGGGTGAGCGTCTGTGACTCACAAAATATATACGGAGATTTCACTTCTTACATACACCTTACACAGCTGTACGCTACTCATACAGTACCATTTCTCTGCTGGTATTTTTGGTACATTTTCCCAAACATGAGGAAGTCTGGTGGAAGAGGCCATGGACGTGGGCGAGGGGGCACAGCTGGTACTTATGGTGGTGGTGGTGCATCGGCTGGTTCTGGCAAAAGCACAATAGCAGCTAAGGCAGGAGGTATTGAGCCTGTGTCATTGTCTGGCACAAGAAGGCCTTTAAGGTTCCCTTTTCTGGGAGTAGGTAAACCACTTTTAAAGCCGGACCATCGGGAACAGGTTTTGGCTTACATTGCCGAAACAGCCTCCAGCTCTATTGCCTCCTCTTCTGAAGTTACAAAAACTGCAAGCACAGAGTCGTCAGTGCATGCCTCTGGTCAGGAACAACACCTTTCGTTGTGTCCTTCATCCACACCAAAAGTGAAGGATGCTGCAGCACACACTTCAGATTACTCCATGGAGCTCTTTTCACATACCATTCCTGGGTTATCAAGTCAAATCCTGAATTCCCCAGTCCAAGATGAATCTGACATGGAGTGCACTGATGCACAGCCACTGCTAGATGAATCTGCTGGTACATTCACCCACAGCGCTACATTGCCCCCGCAGTCTACTGAGCCCGAATCAGACCCTGATGAAACTCTGGTGCCCCTTCCCGCATACTATACCACCTTACATGGTGACACAGAGGAAGGTACAGAGGAAGGTGCAGATGACATTGAAGACGAGGTCATGGATGACCCAGTTTTTGACCAGATTGGCATCCATTGGGGGAAGAGGGTGCTTGGGACAACAGGTCAGAACAAAAGAAGGATCTGCAGCAGGCATCGTCATCGCAGCAGGGGTTATCCGGCAGGCCCGTAGCTGTCAAAAAACTTGGCAAGAAAGCTAAAAGAGTTGCAGGACAGCTTGGCCAGATGGTCAAATTAGCACAGCGTGCAAGCCCTGAAAATTTGTACCATAGTAGGAAGAGTGCAGTGTGGAACTTTTTTGAACAAAATCCTACTGATGACACAAAGGATATCTGTAAGCAGAGGGAAAAATCTAAGAAATTTGAATACCAGTTGCAAGCTTAGATATTTAACCAACATGCACTTGCAAGCGTGGACAGACTGCAAAAGCTCAGGTAGCACATGTGCACCTGCTCCGACTCAAGTTAGCCGGCACCGCTCCATCGCTTCCCCCACTGTAAGGCCACCGCTAAGCACACCACCATCAAGAAATGTTGAGGTGTCGTCGCTAGGCCAAACCAGTCACGCAATCACAATATTTTCGTGAGGAAACACTGAATCTAGGCCATCATACCCTCACCATCACCAACCCCTTCTCAGTCCAACATGTCCAATGCTAGTTCCCCCATATGCAGCTCTCAAGTCCAGCTCACCCTACCAGACACTCTGAGTAGGACAAGAAAATACTCATCCTCTCATCTGCGTACACTGGCTTTGAATGCCTACACTGCCAAACTGATCTCATTAGAGATGATGCCCTTCCATTTGGTAGAAAGCGAAGCTGTCCGAGAGCTCATGGCCTACGCTGTCCCATGCTATGACCTACCCAGTCGGCACTTCTTTTCTCGAAAAGCCATCCCTGTCCTCCACCGGCATATGAAAGACCACATTGTCCATGCGCTAAAACAATCAGTGAGTGGAAAGGTGCACCTCACAACAGATGCATGGACCAGTAGGCATGGCCAGGGCCGTTACGTGTCCATCACTGCGCACTGGGTTAATGTGGTGGATGCAGGCTCCACAGGGGACAGCGGTGGTGGAACAATGCTCCCTAGTCCACGGTATAGGAAACAGTTGGGTGTAGGCATTCGACCCTCCTCCAACAGAAGTGAAAGCTCGTCGACAGAGCGCAGTCACATGGGCACTCCATCCACATCTGTCAGTGTTGCACACAAGGTGTCCCACTATCGAACAGCTAGTGGTAAGTGGCAGCAGGCTGTTTTAAAAATGATGTATTTGGGTGACAGCAGACACACCGCGGAGGTACTGGCCAACTACTTCCATCGACAAACTGAGTCATGGCTGGTCAGTCTACATCTTGAGCCAGTCAAGGTAGTCAGTGATAATGGGTGGAATTTTGTGGCAGCCATAGCCCTTTCAAAACTCACACACATACCTTGCCTGGCTCACACCTTGAACCTGGTGGTGCAGTGGTTAACAGCCTTGCTCCATAAGGTGCGAAGACTGTGCTCGCACATCCGTTGCTCAAACGTCCACTCCAGTCATATGCAGAAGATGCATCGATCACTCAACCTCCCTAAGCACCGCCTAATCATAGACGTTGCTACAAGATGGAACTCAACCATGCACAAGGTTGAGAGGCTGTGCGAACAGAGGCAGACTGTATTGCATTTGTGGGAGGATACACGGGCAGGCAGTTTGAGGGCAGACATGGCATTGTCTGGTGTGCAGTGTTCAAAGCTGAAAGACCTCTGTAAAGTCCTTCAGTGTTTTGAGGAATGCACACGGCTGGTAAGCGCAGACAACGCCATCATAAGCATGAGCATACCACTTATGCGTCTGCTCATGCAAACTTTGACGCACATCAAGGATCAGGCATCTGCAGCTCAGGAGCAACAGGTGGAGGAGGAGGAGGAGGAAGAGGGAAGCCTTGATGATAGTCAGCCATTGTCTGGTCAGGGAACTGTCGTGGATGAGGTGGAGGAAGAAGAGGAAGATGAGGAGGATGATGAGGGGGATAATTATTTTGGGGAGGAGGATGCTTCTCAGGGGGCAAGAGAACATGTGGGCATGCCAAGGTTAGGTACAGGGTTTGTGCGTGACTGGAGGGATGTGGATTTGCCAGAAAGTGCTCCTCCACCCACCACTGGCAGTGAGGCATTGACACCTGGAACATTGGCCCACATGTGTGACTATGCCTTGCGGATCCTAAAAAGGGACCCCCGCATTGCCAAAATGATGAGGGATGACGACTACTGGTTGGCCAGCATCCTTGATCCATGCTATAAAGGCAAATTACACAACATCATGCCACATGAGACCCTAGAGCTGATATTGGCTATCAAACAAGCAACTCTGGTAAACAGGTTGGGACAAAAGATTTTGTCCCACCCTCCCCTGATAACACATAGGTTGCCAGAAAAAAGGCTCGCTTTTGTCCTCCTCTTTCTTTGACTTCTCCAATTCCTCCATTTTCAGCAGCTGAAAGTCCAGCCTACACATCAACATATGCCATTATTTAAACCACCCGAAATGGGCTGCCCACCCCGCTGTGCCCTGAACAGGTGTGTGGCCCAACCCTTGGGCGACGGCACTGGCACAGGGCCTCTCATAGTACAATAAATTGTCTCTGACGTGGGGGGGCCCACTCACCGTCAGACACATTGGCGTACTATGAGGGGCCCTGTGCCAGTACCGGCGTCCACGAGTGGGTCCCCCCTGCTTGCTCAGGGACACAGCACTTGCAATACTTACCTCTCCCTGCTCCACCACTGTATAGTCTGCCCAGTTAAATCCATCACAGGGACGGCCACTACAAATTTGGTGTACTGATCGATGATGGTTAAGATGTAGCTATACCCTGTCCTGCTGGCCTCTACCTTCAGATTACCAATGGCTTCCATTTGTAATGGATGTCAACTCCCAATAGGATGCAATGGTACTTTATGATCACCTTTTACATTTTTCATAGTCACAGATGTGGGACATTCTGTGAAGGGTTAAAACTAAAATCAAAGCTGAAGGTTTCATTTCTCCATTTTCTGAAGGTTTGGTTTCTCCATTTTAGTTGCTTTAAGATAAATTTTTGTATTTGGGATAAAAGTTCAAGCTGTTATGAAACCAGACTGTTCCTCATCAGATGCAAGATACGCGACCCGGGGGTGTATTACACTGAAGAATATGTCATTATACAACTTTCTATGCTATGTGGATACGGACATATTTGTAGTTTCCGGTTTTCTTGCAATATTATTGGCTTATAAAGTGAAATGATGCTATTGGTAGTTGAGAACTTTGCATAATTAAGCAAAATATTATAAAAGAAGTCACTAAAATAAACGGGTTTAGCGATCTCCTTGGATCGTCTCATACAGAGACACGTCTCCGTTTGGTCATTTGAGTTGCTAGCAACACTCTGTGGAATAATTTGGAAATCAATGGATCAACCGTGAAGGGTTAATTTGATCAAATCCCTATCAATTCCTGCCACCATTTTTCAAAGTGTCCTCTCATGGCAATCCAATAGAATCCCCTACGGCCTGTGGCTTGTGTGTTTTGCACTCCAATGTGACCAGACAGATCATGATAGGCAGTGAGGACCATGTCTACAGCTCTCCCTGTGATCACAATTTGATGGAGATAATTTACGGTGATGGGATCGACGCAACTGCGATACAACAACCCTTTCTTCACTAATTTGCGTTTTAGCTGTATCCACAGTTAAAGTTACTGAGGGTCAGCATCGCCTCTGCGAATTCTCCCGGGAGGTTTTCCCGTGATTACAAATTCAAAAACATCTAAAATCACTCGACTTTACGTCTGTACTTTGATCCATCTTAATACAGACAGTCATGTGAACTCTGTCTTACTTTTCACTCAATAAATGGATCTTATAGTAGCTGGAATTTTTTTCTTTTTTCTAGAGTAACTACACGCTGGACGACGTGATTCCTTGCTCCCACACACCACAGGCTGTTTTCAAGTGAGCTGGTAAGACCCTTTTTTTCTCACTTTTATCCATCTACCTTCCTCTAGCGGAGAGTCTGGACTGGCAGACTGACACTGAAATATAAATGAAGATTTCAAAGTACTACAACACTGTACACTGGTGTATGTTTTGAATACATTTCCCTTTTTCTCATTTGTATATTCGGGTGTAATCCATACTGAGTCTGTGAGAGTTTGTGTCTTACTCTGGTAAAATATAAGGAGATTTAAAATGACACCAACACTGTATGCAGCTGACCGATTGTAAAACATTACCCTTTTGCAAGTTTTTATATTCTTGTGTAATCCATACTGAGCCTGTGAACATCTGTCTGTAACTCCAGAAATAAATTTGTAGATTTAAGATTAACCCAACACTGTATACAGCTGTATGCTTGTGATACCTTACCCATTTACTGCTTTTTATCTAGTGGTTTAATCCATACTGGGCCAGTGAGAGTCTGTTTCTGACTCTGGAAATATCTACTGAGATTTACAATTACCCCAATACTGTATGCAACTGTACGCTTCTGATCCATTACCCTTTTACTGCTTTTTATATTGTGTAATCCATACTGACCCAGAGAGCATCTGTGTCTGCCTCCTGAAAAAAATAAGGAGATTTATAATGTTTAAACAATACTATATGTACCTTGTATCTGGTGATACAGTAACCTTTTTATACTTTTTATATTCTTGGCTGATGCATACTGGGACTGAGAGCGTCTGTTTCTGCCTCATGAAATGTCTACGGAGATTTAGAATGTTTAAACTATACTATATATACCTTGTATCTGGTCATACTGTACCCTTTTTCAACTTGTTACATTATTGTCAAATCCACACTGAGCGTGTGAGCATATGTGTCTGCCTCCTGAAATACATGCGGAAATTTTTTTGTTTTTTAAGTAGTCTATATATACCTTGTATCTGTTGATCCAGTACCCTTTGTGCTCGAAATTCATCCTCCACCCACCATTCAAAGTGTATCGTTGACACCTGGAACATTAGCACACATGTGTGGTTATTTCTTGCAGATCTTCTTTTTATATTATGGTGTGATTCATACTGAGCCTGTGAGAGGCTGTGTGTTACTCTTGAAATATATATGCAGATCGCCAAATGACCCCAACACTGTATACAGCAGTACGCTTGGGATCCATTCCCCTTTTACTGCTTTTTATATTGCTGTGTAATCCATACTGGGCCTCAGATCATCTGTGCCTGCCTCCTGAAATAAATACAGAGATTTTGAATGTTGAAACTATACTATATATACCTTGGATCTGGTGATACTGTACCCTTTTTCTACTTTTTAGTTTGTTGTCAAATCCATACTGGCCATGAAAGCGTCTGTGTCTGCCTCCTCAAATATATGCCTAGATTTATAATGTTGAAACTATACAATATATCCCTGTTATCTGGTGTTAAAATGAAACACCACGCAGGGCCAGGGTTACTCAGTACCGGGCCTTTCAGGCTCTTTTAAGGGGGAAGTATGTCACGGTGGTGATTGGGACCCGGTCCGTGGCCCTGGGTGTCCAATAATGAAGATGACAGTTCAGATGAGGGAAGATGGTATGATAATAGACTATTGACTGAGTTAATGCCTTCGATATGTGGAATCGATGTGTAAAGGTCTTTCACATCTAGTGATATCAAAATTGCATCTGTCGGGATGGTACCCAGATCTCTTAGAACATTGAGAAAAGCTCCTATGTCCAATATGAAGGATTTGGATTCACGGATTAACGGTGTCAAAATTTTTTCTAAAAAAATAACAATAGGAGATAGGATAGAGTCGCTTAAGGCGACAATCGGTCTACCAGGAGGATGTTGTAGGCTTTTGTGAATTTTTGGTAGGACATAAAAGACTGGTGTTACTGGGTTGATGTTATTTAGAAAATCACATGTCTTAGTATCAAGGACACCTAAGTGAGAAAATTTAACAACTATATCAGAGATCCTATTCCTTATGGAGCTTGTAGGGTCCTTAGTTAGTGGCTGCTAAATGGTGTTATCATTAAGTTGACGTAAGATCTCAGAGAGGTAATCGGACTTGTTCATTACTACAATAGCATCACCTTTGTCCGCTGGCTTAATGATTAAATTCTTATAGTCCTGTAAAGATTGCAGAGCTTGGCGTTCAGTAATGGATAGATTAGGTGGGTAGTATAGTTTATCCTTGTCAATGTTAGTTCATAATGTCTGAAAGGAGTTCAGTACGAACTCTATGAATGTTTCAACTGCATGTGACGCGTGAGGCGGTCGAAAGTGGCTTTTGGTACATAGGCCTAGGCTCTGGGATGACAATAATTTAGGGTGGTCACTATTTGAAGAATTCAGTGGTATTGGAGAGGGGACCTTAGAAAAATGGACTTTTAATCTTAAAGAACCAAAGAAACATTATAAATCCATTTCAAGATCAAACGTGCGACATCTATAAGTAGGACAAAAAGAAAGTCCTTTTTGGAGTACATGGTATTCAGAAATACCCAGTGGTCTAGAGGAAATATTGATTACCAATGGGTGAGTACCTGTAATCTCGTTACTCACGTTGGGTCGCAGTTTTCTTGTTCGCCCCTTCCCCCGTCTGGTCCTTTTCTTCGAGGGAAGCAACGTCTCTGTCCTAAAAAATTCGTTGAACTGGATGGGAAAGGTCCCTGGTCCTGATCGGACCCCAAAGTAGAATAGTCTCTAGAGGTACGTGTAGTCTGGCGATCGGTAGGTCGGCAGGAGAAGAAGGAGTCTTGCCATCTATAGACTCTGTTGGATTGATAGTCCTCAGCGTCTCTGGTGAATTTGATGCATTTTCTGTTCTCCGTTTCTTTACGATGTTGGTCCACGTGAGTCTTGATCTTGGCTTTTAGTGAGTTCAGTTCATCAGGACTTCCGAGGGTAGATAGTTGTGATTCAATATTCTTGATTTTCTCTGTACTGGTTTCTATGGCCTTCTGTAGATGTTCTATGGTGAGGGTCATTAAATCAAATGAACATTTAATAAGAATTTATTCATATCTAGTGCAATACTCAGGGGTGTCACGAAATAGTGTTGGCCGGAGTGAGACTCGGAGGCCCGGTGGAATTCTATGTACTCGAAGGTACTCGGAAAGAGTGGCACAGTGCAACTCTAAGTTGGTGTGGTGACGGAGTACCCGCTCAAGGTCCCTACCTCGTGTTATGCGAGGTGGTACCTTTAGGAATTCACTGGAGAATTTGGATTGAGCCAAAATATTTGAGGTCTCATCGATGTTGTAAGAAAATGTGGAGGATGAGGTCATGACCACTAAAAGACATGTATAAAGTGCAAGTGCTCAAATAAACCAATGCTCATAAAAGATTCAATATTTCCCATATCTTGATGAAATGTATCCCTCCAAGGTAAATAATAATAATAATAATGGATGACCACATTATTAATTCAGGTCCCTACAACAAATGTCATACTTGCTTAGGGATCCCTGCAAATGCAGGACCCTTGTTTGTTGTTTTATTTCCTCCCCTTCCGCATTGTACATACTCCCCTGAATAAACCAGAATACTAAGGAGGAAATCTGTGATCTCTTTGGGGGTCATAATTAGGGAGTTCCACACTGGAGTACTGCCTTTGTAAGGAGAGGAGCTATATACTTGGCATGACAGGGTTAAAGTAGTACCTACCCCATCTACATTCCGATTCTGCCAGTTTGCTACCTTGGATAGATACTTCTCATCAAGACATATGGGTGAGATTGAACCTTTTTACTAGCACTGATTTATTTGAGCACTTATACTTTGAATGCACTTGCACTTTAAATATATGTTTTGGAATGTCTATATTTACCCTTTAATTCTAGGTTTGTTCTTTTAATGGCATCACTAAAGGTTAGGTTTTATGTATCTTTGTAGTTTACCTCTCCCTACTGATAATAGACATTTGCACATTGAGAATCATTTTGGGAAACTCATACAACAACCAGATTGTAGCTGACACTAACGCCTAATTTCAATAGTTATTGTAAGTCATCCCTCTTCTATTTCTACACACGGATGTTATAGAAAATAAAGTACTCAAGTTATTAAATTTCGCAGTTTTCCAGATTCCTTTTCATGGATATTATAGAAAATGGAGTATTCAAGTTATTAAAATGAGCAGTTTCCCAGATTCCTTCACACGCTCATAAAATAAATTATTTCCTCTGTGTCCATAAACTGGAACCTGCTAAAAACAAGGAGCAGAATATTTGAGGCACTTTTCAGATTTTTTTCTGCATGGCTTTCTTATTTAAGCACCTTTAACCCCTTCACCCAAGGCCATTTTCCATTTTTTTCATTTCTTGTTCCCCTTCGTCCCAGAGCCATAACTTTTATTTCCAGGACGTCCCTCTGACAGCACCATCGGGAAGTTGTCCTTCTAATCCTTGATAGGGACAGGAACACACAAGAGGTTAAAAGGCCCATCCCTCCACCACCCCTCAGTGTTTTTCCTGTTCCCATCAGGAACAGACGCAGAAGAGGGTTACCTGTTGCTTCCAGAGAACAGGAGCTCCTGGGGATTGAGCTGGTGTCCTCAACATCTCTCCCCTTTCTACAGTTGGAGGTCCGGTGGCTGACACCCCGCCAAACAAGGGGTCCATCAGCCTGGTACACGTGAGCGGTGGATCCAAGAGTAAGCCACTTCCCCTCCTTAGGGGCTCTCGGTTCATGCGACTCAACCCGGCACATGTGTCAATGCACACTGAAGAACTTCCGGTTTCAGGGGATGACGCTCAGACCTCTAGTAGGCAGCGTGCATTCCACCATGGAATGCACTTCCGCTGGATTTGAAAAAAAGGGTGTTGAATCATAAATTAAAGGGGAACCGCCTTTGATGATGCAAATCAAAGACAGGTGAGGCAATGCTATTTAAAGTTTTGTCAGGGGGGTAGCTGATGTTCCAGTCATCAGGTCAGCCAGCTAGCCAGCTATGGAAGGTCAATCCACTAACCGGTCTTATACCCCTATTGAAACCCCAGTGCAAATGAGTTTTCCTGGGAGTTTGAGCCTCCCCCTGTCACACTATTTGTCATCTATTTCTATGCAGCTGCACGCTCCTGTCCCGAGTTCCAGTATTAACATGCGAGACTCGTGTGAGTTCCTCGCATGTCTGACCCCGACCTACAGGACAAGCAGGACCCTAAAAGGTTCATGACTCCATCCGCACCGAAAAAGAAATGGAAGAGATGTGCTATGTGTAATGCTAAGCTACCAGACACATATGGGAAACAATTATGCCCTGAGTTTATAGCCAAAGTAGTTAAAGATGAACACTCCTCGTTTATGACTGATATAAGAACCATGATAAGGGAGGAAGTTCAGAATTCTGTTACAGAATTAGTTACACCACATCCCTCACAGATGGCTCCCAGGCAAAAAGACCATGATGGGAGATGAAATTCAGTTCAGAAGGAGAGGAATTATCTAACTACACTGACCCTGAACAGGAAAAAAGTGAAGGGTTTATGGCAACTCTTCCAGAGGAAAAGAAGAAGTACCTATTCTCTTGGGAAGATTTGGACACCCTATTATCAGATGTTAGAAATTATGACACTCATTTAAGGAATAACAAGCCTAGAGAGGAGGTCTTGGAATCTATACCTTTGCTCAAGATGGCGACAGCTTTTACGGCAGGTGCCTCAGGGGAATCCTTTAGATTTGCCGCAAGGAATGAGGCTCTAGCAAATACAGCAAGATGAGCAATATAGTTAAAAACTTGGGCAGGGGACTGTAACTCAAATAGTAAATTGTGCTCCATCCCCTTTTCTGGCCTTTGAGTATTTGGTCCAGTACAGACATGTTGGAGAGGGCATCAGGATTCCTGGAAGAAAAGCATAAGAAAGTTTTGTCCTTTCAGAGGCCTTTTTCCCATCAGAAACCAGAATACAAAGGAAAAGGAAAGGCCGATAGATGGAGCTACCCGAAGGGCAGGAAAGGAAGAAGTGCCTTTTCCGGTTCTTCAAATAGTTCTCGGAAACAATGATGCCAGGGAGGTGGGTGGAAACTTCAAAATTTTCATCCAGCATGGACAAAGGTATCCAGGAATCCGTGGTTATTGCAAACAGTGGCAGAAGGTTCCAAGATTCATTTTCTGCAGATACTCCAAGGAAAAATTCACCTGACAGCTGTCCAATTTCCTCAGGTCACAAAAAGACTGCTGGCAGATGTAAAAAAGCTGGTGCATTCAGGAGCAGTGATCCTGGTTACAGAGGCAGAGAGGGGTCTCGGCAGCTATTCCAGCCTATTCTCAATCAAGATACCAGGGGAAGATTATCGTACCATAATAATTCTGAAATCACTAAAGAGATGCATTTCATACAAAAAATTCAAAATGGAGTCTATAAGATCTACAACCCCATTAATCAAGGAAAATATGGTGATGTGCACGCTAGACCTGAAAGAAGCGTATTATCATGTGTCTATTCATCCTCACAGCCAGCGATATCTGATATTTGTGGTGATAGAGGATAACGAAGTTTAACATTTCCAATTCAGATGCATCCCATTTGGTGTTTCCTCAGCGCCATGCAGTTTCCAAACTGATGGCAGAAGTAATGGCTTTTCACATAGAACAAGGAATAGTGATTGTCCAGTACCTGGATGACTTACTGTTGATGGCAGAGTCCCCCCAGCAGCTGAGAACCAGCTTGACATCAACCATCTTATTGTTGAACAACCAATGGTGGATTATAAAATGGGGAAAGTCAGATCTAGTGCCAGGAAGAAAAAAAATCTTCTTAGGAATTCTATTGGTCTCCGAGCAGCAGATGCCCTTCCTACCAGAGAAAAAACAGAAGGAGCTCAGGGACAAAGCCTTAGCCTTCAAGAGGAGATCTCAGGTGTCCATCAGAGAGACTATGAGAATTATGTGACAGCTTCTATTCCAGGGGTCCAGTGGTGTCATTCCCACTGAAGACAACTGCAACATCATGTCCTGTCAACCTGGAACAGGAGGACGGATGGACTGGACAAAAAATTAAGACTATCAGCAATAACAAGAGGGTCCTTAACCTGCTGGATGTCCATAAAAAACCTGAGGAAGGGGATTATGTGGAGACAGTCCCCATTTGTATTGATCACCACAGACGCAAACGGCAGAGGTTGGGGGGCACAGTTGCAGGATCAGCACATACAGGACATGGAGTTCAAATCCTTTCAGATCATACAACCTCTGAGAGTTTTAGGCGGTCTGGAAAAACTCAAGGAATGTGGGCCAAGTCTACAAAACAAACACATCGGAATTCAGACAATGTTACCACAATGGCCTTCCACAAGCATCAAGGGGTCCAAGACACCGCCTTTTATAATCAGTGGCACAAAAAATATTCCTTTGGGCATAGGAGACGGTGCTATCGGTAACCGCAGTACACATGAAAGGGATCCCAGAATGTGGTGGCAGATTTTCTACCCGAAAGAATTCTTTTCCCTCAATCTTGGAGACAGGCTGACAGGAGTAGATGCCCTAGCTCAAAAGTGGAACATAGACCTGGCGTATGCCTTTCCCCATTACCCTCTAATTCCAGCAGTTGTGAAGAAGATATGAGAGGATCAGCTACAGTAATCATGAAATAACAATTTTGGCCCAGAAGGAGTTGGTTCCCCCTACTAAGGAAGATGACCATAGAAGATCCTATCATAATTCCACAAAGGCAAGATCTACTGGTCCAGGGACCAGTACATCATCCCAAGGTGAAGCTCCTACAATTGTCTGCCTGGATGCTGAGCGGCAGATCTTGAAGGCTAGAGGTCTCTCAGATTCAGTCATAATGACTATTCAGAATAGCAAAAAACCAGTGATTTCAGCAATATATACAAAAATATGGGGGAAGCAATATCCCGAGGTGACAATAGTACTATGTAAACCTGACATTCCCAGTATCTTAGAATTCCTACAGGCAGGGTTTGAGAAGGGTCTAAGACCTAGTACTCTTAAAGTGCAGATCTCGGCTCTGAGTGTTTTCATGAACTATCCACTAGCATTCCATCCTTGGATTGAACGATTTGTGAAAGCTAAAGGCAGATTGAGACCCACAGTAATAGCCTACGTTCCACCATGGGACTTGAACACTGTCTTAAATGGGCTATGCAAACCACCATATGAACTGCTTGAGGACTCAGATATACAGTCTCTCTCCCTGAAGACAGCATTCAGGAGGCTATAACAATGGCCAGGCGGATTGGCGAGATACAGACATTCTCCATAAAAAGCCCATACCTAAGAATCTTAGACAACTGCATTTTGCTTAGATTAGACCCTGCATACCTGCCACAAGTAGTGGCACCCTTTCACATGAGTCAGGAAGTAGTCTTGCCTTCCTTCTGTCAAAACCAAAAAAATAGTCAGGAACTGTCTTTTCATTCCCTAGATGTCAGAAGGATAATCCTCTGGTACTTGGAAGCCACAAAGGACTGGCGACTAGTGTTGAGCATTCCGATACCGCAAGTATCGGGTATCGGCCGATATTCGCTGTATCGGAATTCTGATACCGAGTACCGATATGTTTTCAATATCGGATACCGGAATCAGAAGTCCCCATAATGCAATGAGCCACTGTTGTGGCTGTGATTGGCTGCTGAAATTATGTCATCATGATGCGCAGTCTGTGCGCATCATGATGCGCGGTCTGTGCCGACTGCGGGGGTCTGTGCCGACTTTCGGGGGTCTGTACAGGCCTTTTGGGGGTCTACACAGGCCTGTCGGGGGCCTGTTCCGGCTGCCGGTGGTCTCTACGGGCCTCTCAGGGGCATGTGCCGGCTGTCAGTGGTCTGTGACGGCTGCCGGGGGCCTGTGCCAGCTGACGGTGGTCTGTACAGGCCTCTCAGGGGCCTGTGCCGTCTGCCGGGGGCCTGAGCCGGCTGCCGGTGGTCTGTGCGGGCCAGCCGGGGGTCTAGTGTGTGTGCAGGCATTGTCTGATGCCTGCTACAATGACAGTGATTGACACATTAGCCAATGATGGGACAGTAGTAGTCCCATCATCCGGCTAATGTGTTGAATGTAAAAAAAAAAAAACATACTACATGCATACTACATATATACTACATTCATACAACATACATACATACTACATACATACTTCATATATACTACATTCATACAACATACATACATACTACATACATGCTACATATATACTACATTCATACAACATACATACATACTTCATTCATACAACATACATATATACTACATACTACATACATGCTACATATATACTACATTCATACAACATGCATACATACTACATACATGCTACATATATACTACATTCATACAACATACATACATACATACTACATACATACTTTGTATACACTACATTCATACAACATACATATATACTACTTACTACATACATGCTACATATATACTACATTCATACAACATACATACATACTACATACATACTATATATATACTACATTCATACAACATACATATATACTACATGCTACATACATGCTACATATATACTACATTCATACAACCTACATACATACTACATACATGCTACATATATACTACATTCATACAACATACATACATACTACATACATGCTACATATATACTACATTCATACAACATACATGCATACTACATACATACTACATATATACTACATTCATACAACATACATACATACTACATATATACTACATTCATAAAACATACATACATACTACATACTACATACATATATACTACATTCATACAACATACATACATACATATATACTACATACATACTACATGTATACTACATTCATACAACATACATACATACTGCATACATGCTACATATATACTACATTCATACAACATACATACATACTACATACATACTACATATATACTACATTCATACAACATACATACATACTACATATATGCTGCATATATACTACATTCATACAACATACATACATACTACATACATGCTTCATATATACTACATTCATACAACATACATACATAGTACATACTACATACATACAACATCCTACAAACATACATACATACATACTACATACTGCATACATACTACATACATACTGCATACAATACATTCATACAATACATACATAGACATACAGTAAATATAACATAGAGTACATACTCACCATCTCTTGTCACTTTGATCCCCGAAGCCAGTGTCATCTATGAAAAAATATTAAAATAATAAACAAGCCATATACTCCCTGATCCGCAGAAATCCACGTGTGTCCCACGCCGATCTCCCGTGTAGAACAGCAGCATCAGCTGATGCGACCGCTCTCTAGGGGCTTCAATAATCCAGTGATGGGAGGTAGGTATCCTTCCGCACTGTATTCCTCCGCCACTGTAAAAAAATAGTCCCTAGTCTCACTTTTGGCATTGCTGTGTGAGAAAGTTCCCACAGCTGTATGTTGTATGAATGTAGTATATACAGTGGGGCAAAAAAGTATTTTGTCAGTCAGCAATAGTGCAAGTTCCACCTCTTAAAAAGATGAGAGGCGTCTGTAATTTACATCATAGGTAGACCTCAACTATGGGAGACAAACTGAGAAAAAAAAATACAGAAAATCACATTGTCTGTTTTTTTTTTTCATTTTATTTGCATATTATGGTGGAAAATAAGTATTTGGTCAGAAACAAAATTTCATCTCAATACTTTGTGATATATCCTTTGTTGGCAATGACAGAGGTCAAACGTTTTCTGTAAGTCTTCACAAGGTTGCCACACACTGTTGTTGGTACGTTGGCCCATTCCTCCATGCAGATCTCCTCTAGAGCAGTGATGTTTTTGGCTTTTCACTTGGCAACACGGACTTTCAACTCCCTCCAAAGGTTTTTTATAGGGTTGAGATCTGGAGACTGGCTAGGCCACTCCAGGACCTTGAAATGCTTCTTACGAAGCCACTCCTTCGTTGCCCTGGCGGTGTGCTTTGGATCATTGTCATGTTGAAAGACCCAGCCACGTTTCATCTTCAATGCCCTTGCTGATGGAAGGAGGTTTGCACTCAAAATCTCACGATACATGGCCCCATTCATTCTTTCATGTACCCGGATCAGTCGTCCTGGCCCCTTTGCAGAGAAACAGCCCCAAAGCATGATGTTTCCACCACCATGCTTTACAGTAGGTATGGTGTTTGATGGATGCAACTCAGTATTCTTTTTCCTCCAAACACGACAAGTTGTGTTTCTACCAAACAGTTCTAGTTTGGTTTCATCAGACCATAGGGCATTCTCCCAAAACTCCTCTGAATCATCCAAATGCTCTCTAGCAAACTTCAGACGGGCCCGGACATGTACAGGCTTAAGCAGTGGGACACGTCTGGCACTGCAGGATCTGAGTCCATGGTGGCGTAGTGTGTTACTTATGGTAGGCCTTGTTACATTGGTCCCAGCTCTCTGCAGTTCATTCACTAGGTCCCCCGCGTGGTTCTGGGATTTTTGCTCACCGTTCTTGTGATCATTCTGACCCCACGGGGTGGGATTTTGTGTGGAGCACCAGATCGAGGGAGATTATCAGTGGTCTTGTATGTCTTCCATTTTCTAATTATTGCTCCCACAGTTGATTTCTTCACTCCAAGCTGGTTGGCTATTGCAGATTCAGTCTTCCCAGCCTGGTGCAGGGCTACAATTTTGTTTCTGGTGTCCTTTGACAGCTCTTTGGTCTTCACCATAGTGGAGTTTGGAGTCAGACTGTTTGAGGGTGTGCACAGGTGTCTTTTTATACTGATAACAAGTTTAAACAGGTGCCATTACTACAGGTAGTGAGTGGAGGAAAGAGGAGACTCTTAAAGAAGAAGTTACAGGTCTGTGAGAGCCAGAAATCTTGATTGCTTGTTTCTGACCAAATACTTATTTTCCACCATAATATGCAAATAAAATGAAAAAAAACCAGACAATGTGATTTTCTGGATTTTTTTTTCTCAGTTTGTCTCCCATAGTTGAGGTCTACCTATGATGTAAATTACAGACGCCTCTCATCTTTTTAAGTGGTGGAACTTGCACTATTGCTGACTGACTAAATACTTTTTTGCCCCACTGTATGTAGCATGTATGTAGTATGTATGTATGCTGTATGAATGTAGTATATATGTAGTATATATGTAGTATGTATGTATGTTGTATGAATGTAGTATATATGTAGCATGTATGTAGTATGCATGTATGCTGTATGAATGTAGTATATATGTAGTATATATGTAATATGTATGTAGTATGTATGTATGTTGTATGAATGTAGTATATATGTAGCATGCATGTAGTATGTATGTATGCTGTATGAATGTAGTATATATGAAGTATGTATGTAGTATGTATGTATGTTGTATGAATGTAGTATATATGTAGCATGTATGTAGTATGGTTTTTTTTGTTTTTTTTTACATTCAACACATTAGCCGGATGATGGGACTACTACTGTCCCATCATTGGCTAATGTGTCAATCACTGTCATTGTAGCATCGGACGATGCATGCACACACACAAGACCCCCGGCAGGCTCGCACAGACCGCCGGCAGCCGGCACAGGCCCCCGGCAGCCGGCACAGACCACCGACAGCCGGCACAGGCCCCCGAGAGGCCTGTACAGACCACCGGCAGCCGGCACAGGCCCCCGGCAGCCGGCACAGACCACCAACAGCCGGCACAGGCCCCCAAGAGGCTCGTAGAGACCACCGGCAGCCGGCACAGACCACTGACAGCCGGCACAGGCCCCCGAGAGGCCCGTACAGACCACCGCCAGCCGGCACAGGCCCCCGACAGGCCTGTACAGACCCCCGAGAGGCCTGTACAGACCACCGGCAGCTGGCACAGGCCCCCGACAGTCGGCACAGACCCCCGAGAGGACCGTACAGACCATCGGCAGCCGGCACAGGCCCCCGACAGTCGGCACAGACCCCCGAGAGGCCCGTACAGACCACCGGCAGCCGGCACAGGCCCACAACAGTCGGCACAGACCCCCAAGAGGCCCTGCACAGAGCCCACCCGCACACACAGACACGCACAGTGTCCGCCCACGCACCACCCACACTCTTCCCCCCTCCTGAACAGGATGTACAAGGCAAGAAAGGGTTTTTTTTAATTCTGATATTTCTGTCCCATTGACTTGAATGGGACTTCCGGGATCGGAATCGGCGATACCTGATACTTTTTTCATGTCGGACGATCCAATCCAATCCGATATTTTTCAATATCGAGTGGTATCGCTCAACACTACTGGCAACTAGATCCCAATCTGTTCGTACAGTTTTGGGGAAAAAATAAGGGGAAAAAGGCATCAAAACATTGGCACGATGGGTCAGATCGGTAATCAACCTCACCTACACATCTGAAGGAAAATCTCCTCCAGTCAATATTAGAGCCCATTCCACGAGAGCAGTAGCCACATCTTGGGCAGAGCAAGCATGTGCTTCAGTAGACCAGATCTGCAAGTCTGCAACCTGGACAAATCTTACTACCTTTTGCAGACGCTATAAACTGGATATTTTAGCTGGCCAAAAGATGGACTTTGGGAGGAAAATCCTCCGGCAGTGGTCCCATCCCTGGCATTCTCCTCATGGTGCTGTCAGGAGGGATGTCCTGGAAAGTAGGCATTAAACCTACCGGTAATAGGTTTTCCAGGAGTCCATCATGACAACACCAATTACATTCCCTCCCTTGAAAATTGCTGTCTGAAATGTGATGGTAACTTATGTAGAAGGAAAATAGAATACAATAGAGTTGCATCCCTCCTGGTGTGGTACTTGGATACTTGGAAAAATCACTAAGGGGTGGTGAAGGGAGGGGGCTGGAAATGGGAAAAAAAATTCAAAGTGTGGTGCAAATTCAAAAAAATGCAATTACGCAATTGTTTTATTTTACCATGCTCACTAAATGCTAAAACTGAGTTGTCATTATGATTCTCCAGCACATTTCCAGTTTGCAGAAACCAGAAATACATAGGCTTTTTTTTATTTATGCAGTCAAAAAAAATACAAAGCTTGTAAAAAAAAATGGCACCATTTTCCGAAACCTATAGGGTCTCTATTTTCGGAATCTGGGCCTGGGTGAGTGATTATTTTTTTGTACATCAAGCTGACATTATATTGATACTATTTTGGGGTACATATGATGTTGTTATCATCCGTTATGTCATTTATTTGCTATGTTGTGGCAACCAAAAAACTGAAGTTCCGATGTTTTCTCTCCTCTTTTTATATTTCGATAGATCGGGTATTAGGCATCATGATACTCCCACTGCACGGGATGGATGCAAAGCCTTATCTGCCTCTGTGGTCTCAGCCACTGCGGGTGCTGCTCAGCATAAATGTCAGTCCTGGCATCTTGCTCAGACTCATGCTATGCTGTTAGCTACTGCAGGATCTCCAGCCAAGTCCTTATTAATCAGTGATATAAAGGTGCAGCCTGACACTCTGGAGTCTAAGTCCAGAGATCACCTTACTGAGCATGTCTGTGATGTGGCGTCTTCCTATTGGTTGTCAGACGTCACCTGCTCTGGTGATGTGGCCACTCTGAATTGGTTCATGGGCGACTGGGCGTGAGTGTTTGGGTTGGAACCTAATGTATAAAAGGTCCTCAACGGTGCACGCACGTGCGCTAGCATCATGATAGTTATCAAGAGTGAGTGTGGATACGCTACCATTCTGTCTGCAATCTGTGTGTGTATGTCTATGCTCTGGGACTGTACACGTTGTCAGGCAGTTAACGTCAGTGGGGCCAATTAGCTACTTGGCTTATTATGTTTCCTACATGTGCGTGGTTAGCACAGTGGAGTTACAGAGCAAGTTTAACCCTGGTCAGGGTATTATACCTAGCATCACTGAAGTGACTTCTCTAGGCTTAGCATATGCTACGTTCTCATGAGCAATTGACACAGTTCAAATTCAGAGTAAACTCAATCTGTATGCTTTATCCCTGAGATGTTTAACAGGGTATTGCACTTAGTATTCTTTTGCTCAGTACTACTCTGTGAATTAAGAGATCTTGGTACTCAGTGTCCAGTTCACACTGTATGGTGTTAACAAAGTGTGTTCAAGCAATTGCTCGCTGTTGTGCTTTTGCCTTTGTTCTCTAGCAGCAGTTTTTCATCTATGCACGGTGGACCCCAGGTTGCGATTGCACTCTATTATTTATTTTCTATTTAGTGCAATCTGCCAACCCTAAGAGTTTACTAGAACCAGGGTCTGGCTAGTAAAGGCGGAAGAGCAGCGTCTCAAGGGGTACATCCAGCAGAGGGAGGGCAGGTTGTCCACGCCTGAGCGGGTGACTTCAGCTGTGGATCTGACCGCAGTTGCGGGACACTGGGGAGATGACCTGGAAAGTGCATAGTGGGGACAGGAGTATGCCGACTCCACCACCAAGTCTGTTTGTGGGTCACAGGAATTGGGAGAATTGTAAGCCACTATGGGAAATGGCAGCAGGGGAGACAATGTCAGAATACTGAAACCAGGTTTCAGTGAAGGCCAACAAATTAAGAGAGTTGTTCAGAAAGTAGTTGTGCAGGAAAGGAAGTTTGTTACATACAGACCGTGAATTCCTGAAGGCACAATTAAAAGAAGGAGATGAGGGAATGCAACTAATATTAATAAGGTTAGCTAGGATTTGATGTGAGGTAGGGTAGGGGTTGAGGTTGAGGGATAGTGGACCGGGGTGTTTGGGATAAATTAGCAGCAGGTGCTCTACACATCCTGATGTGGATGGATGATCAACACACTAGTCCTGGCTCCATCTCTATGCTATAACACCTTTCCCAAGATGATATCTACAGTGACCCCCAACCATGGATAGCAAATATTCAGTAAGCAGAGTTCATTAAAATATATTGCAGGGTGATAGTCAGCAGATAAGACAGCAAGCAGAGGTGTAGTGTTGTACCATTAAAATGTATTGCAGGGTTATAGTCAGCAGATGAGACATCAAGCAGAGGTGTAGAGTTGTACTATTAAAATATATTGCAGGGTGGTAGATGAGACAGCAAGCAGAGGTGTAGAGTTGTACCTGTGTGAAGAGAGAAAATGGATGTTAATTCCTTACAAAGGATTAACTGCTTTTTGTAGATGCTTAACTGCTGGGATGCTTTGCTGAGGGGATGCATGCACTCCACACTATTGGCAGTATGCAGATGTGCTTTCTAAAAAAGCTACAGAGACTCTGCCTCCTCATCGCCCTTTGACTGCCCTATAGACCTCATTCCAGAGACAGAGCCTCCTCGCGGGTGTGTTTACCCTTTGTCACTCCCAGAGACTCAGGCGATATCCGAATACATCAGGGTGAATTTCGCGAGGGGGTTTATCAGGAAGTCAGTGTCACCTGCTGGGCCTGATTTCTTCTTTGACCAAAAGAAGAATGGAGAATTACGTCCCTGCATAGATTATAGGGGTTTGAATGCGATCGCTATAAAAAATAAATATCCTCTGATATTAATCTCCAAGCTCTTTGATAGGCTGCGGGGTGCTAGGATATTCACGAAGTTGGACTTGTGTGGGGGCTTACAATCTTATTCGTGTACGTGAAGGGGATGAATGGAAGACCGCCTTTAATTCTCGGGACGGTCATTATGAGTACTTGGTCATACCATTCGGTCTCTGTAATGTTCCCGCAGTTTTTCAAGACTTCATAAACGACATATTTCGGGAAATGTTGTCTACATCTGTGGTGGTTTATCTGGATGACATCCTCATTTACTTCCCAGATGTTGACACTCACCGTAAGGATGTCTGTAAGGTTTTTGAGCTCCTTCGCGCTAATTCCCTTTTTGCTAAGCTGGAGAAATGCGTGTTTGAGCAAGAGTCCCTACCATTTCTGGGATACATCATTTTGGCCAATGGGTTAGCTATGGACCCTGCTAAGCTGGAAGCAGTGTTTAACTGGCAGGAACCGCGTTCCCTCAAAGCGGTTCAGCATTTTTTGGGGATTCATGAATTATTACCGTCAGTTCATTCTTCACTTCTCCACTCTAGCAGCTCCTTTGGTAGCCCTCACCAAGAAGGGAGCTAACCCGAGGCAATGGTCTGAGGAGGGCTCCAAGGCCTTTACCTCCTTGCAATCTCATTTCACTAGGGCACCAGTTCTGCATCATCCCGATGTTGATAAGCCTTTTATCCTACAGGTGGATTACTCCTCCGTTGGCGCTGGAGCAGTTCTGTTTCAAAAAGATGCTCAAGGTCGTAAACATCCATGTTTATTTTTTCTAAGACCTTTTCACCAGTGGAGACGAACTATTCCATTGGGGACAGAGAACTGATCACCATGAAATTAGCTTCCTCGGAGTGGAAACATCTACCAGAGGGAGTTCGGCATTCCTTTAAGGTTTTTACAGACCATAAAAACCTTATATATCTCCAGACTGCACAACACCTGAATTCTTGCTAGGTTAGGTGGTCCTTATTCTTCTCCTGATTCAATTTTACCATGATTTTTTTCTCTGGGGGGAGAAGAATTCACGTGCTGATGCCTTGTCTTGTTCAATAGTCTCTTCCTAGGATGGGGATAAACCACATTTAATTGTCCCTTTGGAGATTCTTCAAACTGTGGCACCAGTGTCCCTAGAGCAGATGTCCCTGGGCAAAACTTTGATACCACCTAATCTGCAGTTAGAGGTTCTCTTGTGGGCACACAACTCATTAGGTGGTCATTTCAGCACTACGAGGACCACTGAACTCTTAGAGAAATCTTATTGGTGGCCTGAGGTGGCACAAGAGGTCAAGCTTTATGCATAGGCCTGTGTTTCTTTTGTTAGGAATCGGCCTTCGAGGCAGAGGCCTGTGGGCTTGCTCTACCCCCTGCCTGTGGTGGACAGGCCCTGGGAGATAGTCGGGATGGGCTTTATTGTAAATCTGCCTAAGTCTCATAATGAAAATGTCATTTGGGTCATCACCGATCATTTCTCTAACATGGTACATCTGGTGACTCTGCCTCGTATACATTCCGCACGGGCACTGGTGTCGTTATTTATCAAGCATGTTTTTTGCCTACATGGAATCCCTGATAAGATCGTCAGTGACCTGGGTCCTCAGTTCACGTCTCATTTCTGGAGGGAACTTTTTTGCATGCTCAGTATAGAGCTCAATCTGTTATCTGCATACTATTCTGAGACAAATGGGCTGGTGGAGAGGACCAATCAATCTTTTTTCATTTATTTACGGCATTTTGTGTCAGCCAAGCATGACGATTGGTCATCCTTTTTGCCTTGAGCGGAGTTTGCATTGAATAATGCCATCTTTGATTCCATGTGGCAGACTCCCTTTCTCCTGAACTACAGTCAACATCCATATGTGCCTGTACCCATGTCCATTTCGTCTTCTGACCCGAGGGTGGTGGACTGGGCAGGGAGGTTTGTGATATCTGGGATCGCACGTAGGAATCAATTAAACTGTCTAAAAAGAGAATGAGGGCTTCCACCAATGTGCATCATCATCCGGTGCCTCCACCAATGTGCATCATCATCCAGTGCCAGTCTTTGCTCCATGAGATTTGGTGTGGCTGTCTGCTCGTAACATCAAGCTGCAAGTGGAGTCCACTAAATTTGCTCCCTGCTATTTAGGTTCCTTCAAAGTCATTGAGCAAGTGAATCCTTTAGTGTATCTCCTTAGTCTTCTGCCTCACCTAAAGATTACTGACACTTTTCACGTGAGACTCCTTTGGATAAGTCTTCGGATGATTTTGAGGTGAATGCAATTATCGGATCCAGGTGGTGCGAGGCAAAAAAAATTTTTCTGGTCGATTGGAAGGGTCACGGGTCAGAGGATAGGACCTGGGAGCCTGTTGAGCACATTTGTGCCCCTCAACTTATTACGGCCTTCGAGCATGGCTGGGGGACGCTATCATGGAGGTAATGTTAGGTGTCTGGATTCTCCCTCTGCGGTCTTCCATTCGGGCTCGGCTGCTACAGGTGATGATCAGCATAGATATTGATCCTGGCGTTTTGCTCAGGCTCGTGCTATGTGGTTGGTTACTGCGAGATCTCCAGCCAAGTCCTTAGTAATCAGTGATATACAGGTGCAGTCTGACACTCTGGAGTCTAAGTCCAGAGATCACCTTACTGAGCATGTCTGTGATGTGGCGTCTTCCTATTGGTGGTCGGACATCACCTGCTCTGGTGATGTGGCAGCTCCAGATTGGCCCGTGGGTGATGTCTCGGCGGACTGGACGAGAGTGTTTGGGGTGGAACCTAATGTATAAAAGGCTCTTAACGCTGCACGCGGGCATGCTAGTATCATGAAAGTTATGGAGAGTGTCTGTCTAAGCTCTGGGATTGTACACATTATCAGTCAGTTAGCATCAGTGGGGGCAATTAGCTACTTGGCTTAGCATCTATTTCCTACGTGTGTGGTAAGCAAAGTTGAGTTACAGAGCAAGTTCAACCCTGGTCAGGGTATCATACCTAGTGTCACTGAAGTTACTTCTCTTGGCTTAGCATCTGCTACGTTCTTGTGTGCGATTGACAAATTTCAGTTTCAGAGCAAGCTCAACCTGGAATGCTTTATCCCTGTGACGTTTAACAGGGTATTGCACTTAGTTTTTTTTTTGCTCGTCACCGCTCTGTGAATAATGGAGCTTGGTACTCTGTGTACCATTCACACTGTGTGGTGTTAACACAGTGTGTTCAAGCAATCGCTCACTGCTGTGCTTTTGCCATTGTTCTCTAGCAGCAGTTTTTCATCTCTGCATGGTGGACCCCAGGCTGCGATTCGATTTTTATTATTTACTTTCTATTTAATGCAATAAAGATATTTAAAAAAATACAGATGTGGTTTCGCTGAGTTCAGAAAAGTCTGATGTATCAAAATATAAAAATTAACATATATCAATTAAAAATAAAAATCTTCTGGGCCTCAGAAAATGATGATACAACTCCCGAAAATTTATTTTTGCAAATTTCACATGTTTTTTTCATCACTAAAATAATAAAAAAACTGGACATGTTTGGTATCGACGTAAACATATTGGTGAGGGGAATCATATTGCATGGTCAATTTTACCACAAAATGTACACTGTAAAAACAATTTCAAAAAGCAATGTCAGAATTGTGTTGTTTTTTTCACAATTCCACTGCACTAGGATTTTTTTTTCCATTTTGCAGTATACTACGTGGTAAAATGAATGGTGTCATTGAAAACTACAACTCATTTTGCAAAAAATAAGCCCTTATATGTATATGTCGACAGAAAAATGAAAGAGTTATGACTCTGGGAAGAAGGGGAGGAAAAAATGGAAATGAGAAAGCAAAAATGGGTTGAGGGGTGAAGGGGTTAAGGGTATATGATTGTGGTGTCTTTTAGACGTGAATATACCCACATAAATATTGAAGCAGAAAATGCATTGTCTTCTCTGAAGTGCATTTTCTGATGACATATTTTCTTTTATTCTATATATAGCAGAGTGGAAGTCGCTAGAAGACTGGATCATTCAATTCTTTTAGCTGCTTCATGGCTTTAGAAGCCTGAAGGCGTTAAAAGAAGTAAAAAAAAAAGATTGAACATACCGTATATACTCGAGTGTAAGCCAACCTGAGTTTAAGCCGAGGCCCCTTATTTTTGACACAAAAAACTGGGAAAACATATTGACTCAAGTATAAGCTTAGGGTGGGAACTGCAACAGCTTCTGGTAAATTTAAAAAAATAAAAAGTAAAATTAATTGAGACAACTGTAGGTTAAATGTTTTTGAATATCAATATTCAATCAGGAGCCTCATATAATGCTCCTTACAGTTCATGATGGGCCTCATAAGATGCTCCATAAAGTTTATGATGGGCCCCATAAAAAGCTCCATACAAAAAATATGCCCCATATAATGCTGCACAAAGGTTAATATTGGCCCCATATGATGCTCCATATTAAAATATGCCCCATATAATTCTGAATAAAAGGTTAATGATGGCCCCATAAGATGTTCCATAGAATAGTATGCCCCATATGCTACTCCATGAAGGCTGATGGCCCCATAAGATGCCCCATATAATGCTGCATAAAGGTTGATGGCCCCATAAGATGCTCCATAGAATATGCCCCATATGCTGTTCCATATATCTTGATGGCCCCATAAGATGCTCCATAGAATGGCTCAGGACTGCAGCATCTGCGATATTCACCTGTCCCCATTCCATCGCCGCTCGCTGCTTTGTCTTCCGGGTCTCTGCAGTGACCATTCAGGCAGAGTGCGTGCACCAAACACTTCATCGCACCCTCTGACCTGAGCGTCACAGCCAGAGAATGCGGAAGACAGAGTGGTGCGCAGCGGTGGAACGGGGACAGGTGAATACAGCATGGCTCCCCCATCTTCCCCATCATACTCACCTCCTCCTGGCACGGTCTCTGCACTTCTTGCTTCTCCGATGGTCTCCGACACCGGCAGCTCCTTCCAGTGTTCAGCAGTCACATGGTACCACTCATTAAAGTAATGAATATGTGCTCCACGCCTATGAGAATGGAGTGGCATGCATATTTATTACTTTAATGAGTGGTTCCACGTGACCACTGAACACAGGAAGAGCTGCGGCGCTGGAAACTATCTGAGTAGCAGGGAAATGCAGAGACCTCACCAGGAGAGGGTGAGTATTATCTGACAGCCGCCGGATCCTGCCCTCCCCCGCCTACCCCCCTGGGACAATGACTCGAGTATACGCCGAGAAGGGCACTTTCAGCCTAAGAGAATGGACTGAAAATCTTGGCTTATACTCGAGTATGTATGGGGCATGCATCAAGTCATTTTGACATTGCTATGCATAAGTCTTTTTGGTGGTATTTAGTACCAGGTGAAATCTGCCTGAGAAAATCTTAGTTACTTACTGGTACTAGGATTTTTGGAACCCATGACAACACCACAAGAGATGGGATCCAGCCAACAAGGACAGGAAACCTGCAGGCTATAAAGAGTGGCACCTCTCCCTCGCATCAGTTAGATTACAGAGCATGAAAGGACCTCCAATGGTTATTAAAATAAAAAAAACAAAACAACCAATACCACTATATAAACTTAATGTCACGATTCGAGTGGTGAGTGACCTGGGACCAGGGGCACCTTTCCTGACCCTATCACTAAGGGGCACCCTAGCTTGACGTGTTCCCCTGGATTTTTCAGATGGTGAAAATGCTGGGGCCTCTGCCCTTGCCTTATCTCCTAGTACAGTCCTTCGTATGTCATCCCATTCCCCCCACCCAGTGATGAAGGGGCGCTACTGTGCACCACAGTACACCAACCCTACAGACAAGGTAAAAAAGACAAGGGTAAACTGAAAACTCCACACACACAAAATATACACTCATATATAACAGAGGTATTCACCAGAGTGTGTAGGGAGTTGGAAGAAAGCAAAACACTGAAGGATAAGGAATTTCTAAGCGTACAAACCAGACAACAGTCGCTAATAAACTCCTCCCGCCCTCCTTCTCAAAAGCAACTTCTCCCACTCCCATGTCTTGCAGCAAGTGCTCACTCTAATGAAGGCTTGGTAATTGAGCCCAGATTTTACATGGAAAAGGAGTGGCTAACCGAGCACAGATGAAGGTAGGAGTTTTCCAATATGGCCGATTAACCCCTGTTCTGCTGGAAGAAATAAACACGTTTAATGCACTGGAGAAGTGCTCCTCAGCGTAGTAGAAGCAACCAGATGCTGAATTCTTCTGGTTCAGCTCCATTGCGGTAACCCTGTGACGCTTAGGTTGTGGAATCACAACCCTAGTGAAAGAAGTGCTCACCCACATGTGACAAGAGAGAATCTAAAGGTGCTGTCATGAGTTCTTAAAAATCCTGTTACCGGTAAGTAACTAAATCTTTATTGTCAAACATGACAGCACCACAAGAGAATTGCAGAAAAAGAATAATTCAGGGAGGACCACAGCCTAGAGCACCCTTCTGGCAAAGATGAGATCAGACGACACACCCACATCCAATCTATAATGCTTATGGAAAGTTGAATGAGAGGACCAGGTTGCTACCTTACAAATCTCTTCTATCAAAATGTCTGATCTCTCAAGAATGATGCCACAGTCCAAATGGAATAAACCTTTATCCTCTCCTGGACTGCCTTGCCACTTTATGAGTAAGTTAAATGACCTCTCTAATCCATCTAGCAATTGTAGTTTTTGAAGATTTAAACCCTTTTCTAGAAGGACAAGAAACATGATCTATCCTTTCTCCAGCTTTCTGCAATGGACAGTTATTTGATTACACAGGTCTGCAAAAAATAAAATTTCAAGAGCTGTTTTGGTTATTTCACACACACAATCCATATGTTTTTTGGTGCACTGAATCCCAAAATGACCTTTGTTTTGTCACAGGACATTACATTTCCTGAAAATTTAGGTAACTATGTTAAATAAGGCAATACCGCAAAAGAAATGAAAATAGAATTATAAAATTAGTTTTGTATTACAAATTTTTCATGAAAATCATTTTTGAACTGAAATGAGCTCACTAACACTCACTGAAATCGATTTTTTTCCCCTGTGAGGCTCCTCTACTGTAGGTACATTTACACTTGTGAGTAGCATCTGGAATGTCTCTCTGAAGTATCCAATAGTAGTCTGCCATCATTGTAATGCTCCATTTTCCATGGTATCTTCTTTCCATCTCTTTAATGTCCATGTGGAATCGTTTACCTTGCCCTTCACTCACAGCTCCAAAATTTTCAGGAAAGTAGTCAAGTGGTAAAGGAGGAAGTGCTCTTTCAAACTCATCAGGTATCCTAAAGCTTTAGATGCTTTCAGCATTCGTCTAACAAACTTTTTGTAGTCATGATCTTTTTTACTGCATAAAAATTTATCTACAACCTCTTTAAATGCAATCCACCCTTCTTTTTTGAGGATCTGTCATGGTATTGAAAAACACATTATCAGTTATAAGCCTTCTAATGTCTGATCAGATGAACACACCTTCCTTCAGTTTTGCCTCCGAGAGGCTTGGAAACTTGATGACCAAGTAATTGAAGCATTCCTCATCTCTTGGAAGTGATTTTACAAGTTGCTTCATCAAGCCCAATTTTATGTGGACAGGTGGTAGAAGAACTTTATAGTAAGGTACCAAAGTTTCTCGGAGGACATTTTTTTCATTCACTGTGAACACCCTCAGCTGCCAACTCTTCTTTGTCTAGTGATATTGTCAGTCTCAACTGTCCCACAGACAGTTGAGACTGACAAAACCCAGCTTGTTGCCCAAGCAGCATGCATAGGGCCTTCAAATCCCCACACACTTGCCAACTGTTGTCTTCATATTAAGTTTATGAAGAACCAATTCCAAGTTTTCATAGGTGTGTGGAATGACCTACAGGGATGGAAGTGTAAATACTGCCGTTGTGGAGTAAAACTGCTTTGAGACTTCTCTTTGAAGACTCTATAAAAAGAGGCCATTGCACTGTATCGCAATGGATTTTGAATTGATGCATCAAAGCTTCGACAGCAATGCAATAAACCAACTTGTCTTCCTAGGCAAAGAAAGGAATGAACTCCTTTTGACGATGTCTGAACCATGAAAAAGACACTTCTGGTTACATTAAATTCCTACTTTTGCATCTTGATCCGAGTATCTCAGCATATTTGGAAGATTCAAGTCTCTTACTAAATCCTTCATCGGAGTTAGTAATCTCTTCCAAGATAGCAGGGGCCTTAGGTACTGGTATATCTGAGACATGAAGGATGGGATGAATTGCTGAGTGAAGAATGGGGTATGAAATGGAATTCTACCATTTGGAATTCTACACTTTAACATTGCATGAAGAAAAGTAACAGTCATCACTATGGTTCTTTTGCACTTGCCATACCATAGGAATCCCATAGTGGAAAGCTTTTTTTTACTCTTGAACCAATTTTGGAAGTCCATAACACACCGTTGTCACATTTTATGAGACACCCAAACTTTTTCTTGATCTCCAAGTTTTAGTCTGAAGTATGCGATGTATACTGGTTCCACAAAGTCTGTAATATTCAGCTGTGGACTCAACACTGTTTATTCACCCCAAATGAAACAGAAACAGTCAAGCAAAGTAATACACTTCCGCAAAGCGAATGCTAATTTGGGGAAACTAGGTTTATGAATGAAATTCCAATGCAAGCTTTTTAAAGCATAAGGACTTTTCATTATGTCCCTAACCACCTGACTGCCAATAGCCAATCATACAGTTCCTATTGATGTTAATGGGGAAAGAAAATAATCTGCCTGCCAATGATTCACCCCCAAAGTTTCAAGAAGAACCAATAGGTTTGTGGCAAGTCCTGACATGTAAAATTTTTTCAATATTTTTTTGTTACCAGAACACCAAAATACATGGAAATTATATGAAAATAATAAAACAGTTTTTTAGCCATAGATCTGTTCTCATGACACGGCTGCCGGGTGACCCGGAACCAGGAGCTCCTTCCCTGTCCATAACACTAGGGGGCACCCTAGATTGCCCTACTCCCCGAGATACTTCTGAAGGTGAAGAAGCCGGGGCCTCCACTCTTGCCTTATCTCCTGAGTTAGACCTCGGCATATTCTCTTCCCCCACCCAGGGAAGAGGTGTTGTACTGTGCACCGTAGTACACCAACCTGTCAAACAGGACAACACAAACAAGGGTTAACAGAAAAATCTAGGCATACAAAATGTTTACTCGTATATAACAGAGGAATGCATCACGGCATGGAGGTAGAGGAGTAAACCAAAATAGAGAAGGATAGGGAATTACCACACATACAAACCAAGCATTAGTCACAGAGAGTTTCTCCAACTCTCCCTCTTATATAAACGTCTCTCCCTCCATTAGCCATGCAGCAAATGTTTGCTCTGACAAGGATTTGCAACAGAGCCCAGATGATAAAGGGGAAAAGAGTGGCTAACCATCCTCCAACATGGCCAATTAACCCCTGTTCTGCCAGAAAAAATAAACACATTTAAAACAAAGGAGAAGAGCTTCTTCTCAGTGCCGGAGTAGGAACAATCAGACGCTGTGGTCTTCTTGCTCCACACTGTCGTGGTAACCCTATGACACCTGTGATAGGAATTTTCTAACATCCAAAGCATGAAGTCTTTCCCCCTTCTGATTCCTTGAAGTAGAACAAAATGAGGAAAGGACCACTTCTTGTAGTCTATGGAATCGAGGCACTGCTGTTATGAATGAGTCACCGTAGGAGGCAAAAACAGAAATACTAGCTAACGCCAGAAAACCAGAGAAGTTGGCAGCTATCGGATTGCAGACCCCTGAACCTAACAACAACAACTAGCAGTAGCCGTGGGGGGTTCCTACGGTGCCCTAGACCCCTCGATCACAGCCGGAGAACTACATAGCCTAAAGACAGAAAGGGAAATCTAAACTGCCCCAGAGCAGACCCCAAAGCAATAGGCAGCCCCCAGCATATAATGACGGTGAAGCAAGATGAAAAAACACTCACACAGATAGAAAGATAGGCTGAGCAAATGATGGGGCCCAAGCTAACTAAATAGGACAGAATAGAAAAGCTGCTGTCTGCAATCCGCCAAAACCCTCTCAAAACAAGAGCCAACAGACTGATAGGGAAAAAAGCCCTGAAGACGCTAGGCTTCAAAAAGACTATATCAGTACTCAGGTATTTTCTGAAGACAGAGCAAAAAGGAATTCAGCTCACCCAGCAGGAAAAGGCAGAAATCCAGAAAAACAAGGCAAAACAAAACCAAAACACAAATGCAAAAAGAAGAGCAGAAAACTTAGCTTTTGAGGAGCAGGAAGCAGACTGGTCTCCAAGAATCCCTCAGAGTTATCACCCGCAAGGCAGAAGGGCGTCGGCTGCCTTATATCCAGTCAGTAATTCCAGTCACCCAGTCATCATCATTCTGCTCAGGTGCTTTGTAATCAGCCTCACTACCTTCCTTCACCAGAAGAGGGAGTCCATCAGACCTCAATGGTGAAGGGGAAAATGAACTCACAACAGTACCTCCCCCTTGAGGAGGGGTCACCGAACCCTCATCCACGCCACCAGGGCGATCAGGGTGAGCCCGATGAAAGGCACGCACCAATCTTTTGGCATGAATATCAGAGGCTGAGACCCAGGAATTATCCTCCTGACCATAACCCTTCCACTTAACCAAATACTGGAGTCTCCGTCTAGCCAGACGGGAATCCAGTATCTTCTCTACCTCATATTACATGTTACCTTCAACTAATACAGGGTCCGGAGGTGCCACCCCAGGAACAACTGGTTCAACAAACCTCTTCAACAAGGACTTATGAAACACATTATGAATTTTAAATGTGACAGGAAGAGCCAAACAAAAAGAGACCGGATTAATAATCTACAAAATCTTGTAAGGTCCAATAAATCTAGGCTTAAACTTAGGAGAAGCCACCTTCATAGCGATATTTTTTGATGATAACCAAACCATATCACCAACCTTAACTGGGGACCAATGGTCCTATGTCGGTTGGAAAACCGCTGGGCCTTTTCCTGGGAGAGAGATAACTTATCCACCACTTGGTCCCAGATCTGGTGCATTCTCTCCACCACAGTGTCAACACCTGGGCAGGCAGAAGGCTCCACCTGCCCTGAAGAAAATCGAGGATGAAACCCAAAGTTACAAAAAAAGGTGACATCAAAGTGGCAGAACTAGCTCTATTATTTAAAGCAAATTCGGCCAAGGGCAAAAATGAAACCCAATCATCCTGATCAGCGGAAATAAAACATCTCAAATACGACTCCAAGGTCTGGTTTGTTCTCTCTGTCTGCCCATTTGTCTGAGGGTGAAAAGCAGAGGAGAAGGACAACTGAATTCCCAGCTTGGAACAGAAAGTCCTCCAAAATCTAGACACAAACTGAACTCCTCTGTCAGATACAATGTTCTCAGGAATCCCGTGCAAGCGAACCACCTGTTGCAATAACATGGGCACCAACTCAGAGGAAGATGGCAACTTAGGGAGTGGTACAAGATGAACCATCTTAGAGAACCTATCACAAATCACCCAAATAACAGTCATTCTCTGAGAGACAGGCATATCAGAGATGAAATCCATTGAAATATGGGTCCATGGCCTCCTGGGGACCGGCAAAGGCATCAAAAACCCACTAGAGCAAGAACAAGGTTTAGACCGGGAGCAAGTCCCACAGGACTGCACAAAATTCCTGACATCACGAGACAAGGCAGGCCACCAAAAAGACCGACTCACCAGATCTCTAGTACCAAAAATACCTGGATGACCAGCCATGCAGAGCAATGAACTTCAGATATCACTCTCTTCTTCCACTGGTCAGGAACATACAACTTTCCACTGGGACAACGCTCAGGTTTGTCCTCCTGGAACTCTTCCAGAGCACGTTTCAAATCGGGCGAGATGGCAGAAAGAACTACCCCTTCGCCTAAGATGGTAGCAGGATTGGTCACCACAGGAGAATCAGCAAAGAAACTCCTAGAGAGGGCGTCTGCCTTGACATTCTTAGTGCCAGGAAGAAAAGAGACCAGAAAATCAAAACGTGTAAAAAACAAGGCCCACCTAGCCTGTCTAGGGTTCAAGCGTTTGGCCGACTCCAGGAAAATCAAATTCTTGTGGTCAGTGAGGACCACGACTTGGTGTTTAGCTCCCTCCAACCAATGTCTCCACTCCTCAAATGCCCATTTCATGGCTAACAGTTCCTGATTCCCCACATCATAGTTACGTTCAGATGGGGAGAACTTTCGGGAAAAGAAAGCACAGGGATTCATTTTAGATGTTACAGGATCCTTTTGGGACAAAACAGCTCCTGCACCAATCTCAGAAGCGTCCACCTCTACCTGGAAGGGGAGTGAGACATAAGGTTGCCGCAAAACCAGGGCAGAAGTGAATCTTCGCTTCAGCTCCTGTAAGGAAGAAACAGCCTCCGGAGACCAATTCAACACATCAGCACCCTTTTTAGCCAGATCAGTCAATGGCTTGGCAATACTAGAAAATTTTGCTATAAATTTCCGATAAAAATTAGCAAAACCCAAAAACTTCTGGAGGGCCTTCAAAGAAGTGGGCTGAACCCAATCATAAATGACCTGTACCTTGGCCGGGTCCATTTCATTAGTTGACGGAGACAAAATAAATCCCAAAAATGAAATCCTCTGTACCCCAAAAAGGCATTTCGATCCTTTGACATACAGGGAATTCTCCCTCAAGATCTGGAACACAGTCCGAACATGTTCCACATGAGAATCCCAATCCTTGGAGAAGATCAAAATATCATCCAGATAGATAATCAAAAATGTATCCACAAAGTCTCGGAAAATGTCGTTCATGAAGCACTGGAAGACAGAAGGGGCATTAGTGAGCCCAAAAGGCATCACGAGGTACTCAAAATGTCCCTCCGGAGTATTAAACGCCGTCTTCCATTCATCCCCATGCTTAATGCGGATAAGATTATACGCCCCCCTGAGGTCAAGCTTGGTAAACCAGCAAGCACCTTTAACTCTGGAGAATAGATCCGAAATCAGGGGTAATGGTTACTGATATTTAATAGTAATTTTGTTGAGGGCACGATAATCAATACAAGGCCTTAATGAACCATCCTTTTTGGCCACGAAAAAAAAACCGGCACCTAAGGGTGAAGAGGATGGTCTAATATGACCCTTCTCCAACGCCTCCTTAATATAGGATTGCATAGCCTCGTGCTCGGGTACAGATGAATTGAAGAGCTGACCGTTAGGAAATTTACACCCCGGGCTCAGTTCAATTGCACAGTCATAACTCCTATGAGGAGGCAAAGACGCAGACTCATTCTCACTAAATACATCATAAAAGTTCACCAAATAGTCAGGAACATCATGCTACTGAGGAGAGGTGGAAAAAACCGGAGCCTCACTAAGGGCACACCGACAACCCCAATTCACCACAGACACAGATTTCCAATCCAAAACTGGATTATGAATTTGCAACCAGGGAAACCCCAGAACATTGGTATCATGCAAATTATGCAGCACCAAAAATCTGCAATTTTCTTGTTGGTCTGGGGTGACCCGCATTACCACCTGGGTCCAAAACTGAGGTTTATTTTTCGCCAAAGGAGTAGCATCAATCCCCCTCAAAGGGATAGGCGTCTGCAGAGGTGTCATCGGAAATCCACAACGTTTAGCAAAATCCAAGTCCATTAGGTTCAGGGCTGCTCCCGAATCCACAAAAGCCTTGGCGGAAAATGTGGACAGGGAGCAGATCAGAGTAATTGGCAGAAGAAACTTAGAAACACCACCCACAGAAAACGTGTGTGCAAAACGTTTCTCTCGTTTAGGACAGACAGAAATAATATGTGAGGCATCTCCACAGAAAAAACACAACTTATTACGCCTTCTGAACTCCTGACGCTGCTCCCTGGGCAAAACTCTATCACATTGCATAGGTTCAGACACTTGTTCAACAGGTGGCAACACCTCTCGTGCAGTCCTGCGTTCATGCAAACACTAATCAACCTGAATGGCTAATGACATAGAATCGTCAAGACCAGAGGGAACAGGAAATCCCACCATAGTATCTTTTATGGCTTCTGACAAACCCTTCCGAAAGAGAGCTGCCAAGGCATTATCATTCCAGGTAGTAAGGACCGCCCACTTTCAGAATTTTTGACAGTACCATTCTGCAGAATCTCGACCCTGGCTCAATGCCAACAGGGTTTTTTCAGCCTGATCAATAGCATTAGGTTCATCATACAACAACCCCAAGGCTTGAAAAAATGCGTTCACATTAGTCAGAATAGGATCATCTGGTTTCAAAGAAAACGCCCAATCCTGGGGATCGCCACGCAGCAAAGAGATGACAATTTTAACCTGCTGCGCGGAGCTCCCTGACGAGTTAGGCTTCAAGGCAAAAAATAATTTACAATTATTTTTGAAATTCAAAAATTGAGACCGATCCCCAAAAAACACATCAGGAGTAGGGATGTTTGGTTCAGCAGCATGTGAATGAGCAAGGTAGGCGGAAATTCCCCGCACTTCCACAGCGAGCTGCTCCACACGATCAGACAATTGCTTTATCTCCATTGAGAGAAAAAAAAAATTCGCCCTACTGCCTCAGAGATATAGAGGAAAAAATATACACACTTTTTTTTTTTTTTTAACAATTCTTTCCTGCTATTGAGTACCCTAGGATCTGCGGTATGGCGAGTGATTCTGTTATGAATGAGTCACCGTAGGAGGCAAAAACAGAAATACTAGCTAACTCCAGAAAACCAGAGAAGTTGGCAGCTATCGGATTGCAGACCCTTGAACCTAACAACAACAACTAGCAGTAGCCGTGGGGGGTTCCTACGGTGCCCTAGACCCCTCGATCACAGCCGGAGAACTACATAGCCTAAAGACAGAAAGGGAAATCTAAACTGCCCCAGAGCAGACCCCAAAGCAATAGGCAGCCCCCAACATATAATGACGGTGAAGCAAGATGAAAAAACACTCACACAGATAGAAAGATAGGCTGAGCAAATGATGGGGCCCAAGCTAACTAAATAGGACAGAATAGAAAAGCTGCTGTCTGCCATCCGCCAAAACCCTCTCAAAACAAGAGCCAACAGACTGATAGGGAAAAAAGCCCTGAAGACGCTAGGCTTCAAAAAGACTATATCAGTACTCAGGTATTTTCTGAAGACAGAGCAAAAAGGAATTCAGCTCACCCAGCAGGGAAAGGCAGAAATCCAGAAAAACAAGGCAAAACAAAACCAAAACACAAATGCAAAAAGAAGAGCAGAAAACTTAGCTTTATAGGAGCAGGAATCAGACTGGTCTCCAAGAATCCCTCAGAGTAATCACCCGCAAGGCAGAAGGGCGTCAGCTGCCTTATATCCAGTCAGCAATTCCAGTCACCCAGTCATCATCATTCTCCTCAGGTGCTTTGTAATCAGCCTCACTACCTTCCTTCACCAGAAGAGGGAGTCCAACAGACCTCAATGGTGAAGGGGAAAATGGACTCACAACACACTACTTTGGGAAGATAGGATGGTTCTGTCTTAAAGACTACCCTGTCATCTAGAATTTGGGTAAATGGTGGAGCTATAGAAAGAGCCTGAATATCAGTGACTCTGCTGTCTGAT
Source organism: Dendrobates tinctorius (assembly GCF_039654945.1). NCBI lineage: Eukaryota > Metazoa > Chordata > Amphibia > Anura > Dendrobatidae > Dendrobates > Dendrobates tinctorius. Next base: position 12,591,973 of record NW_027361693.1, read on the forward strand.
GTTAATGCTATCAACAGGGCTGTTTTGAGTGAAATAATATTAAGGGTTGCAGATTCTAAGGGCTCAACTGGTACATCTATTTTTACTGGCATCATAGTCTAAGGGTTTTCTGAGAATGTAAAAATAATTAACATGAACTGATAAATCCCCTGCGGCTCCAGCACTGATGCTCCAGGGGTCTCTGCCAGTCTCAGCACTAGGCTGCAGGGGTACGGTGGCTCTGGGGGTCTCTGCCAGTCTAAGTACTGGGCTGCAGTGATCTTGTGGCTCTGGGGATCTCTGGCAGTCTCAACACTGGGCTGCAGTGATCTTGTGGCTGCACATTATATTATAGCTGCAACATGACTAATAACCATCAGGGACCCTGAACAATCGTCCATGGAGCCAGAGGGGATTTAGCAGAGTAGTTTGGGGCTTATGTATGACTTTTTTAAATCGCTTTTTATTCTGCTGTTTCTGAGGTAGGATGTAGAAAAAAAGATGGCAATTATGCTAATGTTTTCTATTATGTGACTGTACAGCCCCCTTCGCACGACCTATCATGTTTTTCACAGTTGCCACATGTTCCCTAATTGACCAACAGTGCTGCACTCGTGTCCGTATTTTCCCAGCAGCACAGATGACAAGGGCCTATACAAGTCTATGGGTCCATGTAAACATACCCTACATGTGCCATCCGTGTTTAACATAGAAAGTATATTAGAAGCTTTGTAATTTAATTTCCATTATCCATACTGGAAAAACACGGATTGAAAACACAGGTGACACCGATATCGGTGTAACACGTACGTGTATTATATGGACATGAGGGCCCCACTTTGAATTTTGCCTAGGGCCCCAATTTGTCTAAAACCTGCCCTGCCTAAGGGAGATCTTGTTACATAAAAATGTCCCATTGCAGGACCCTGGAATGGAACTGGGCCCACAGAACTGCCAGAAAGCACAAGGTTAAAGTATCCAGGAGAGACATTGCACTCCTAAGGGACATGAAAGAGACTTCCACAGCTTTCTTTACTTGGCACTGGATCTTTTCTATTTTAGTCACTGGGAGGTCACAATCCTGCACCTCTGAGTACAATAAAAACTCTTTATTAATTATTTGGGGTTATAACTTGAACGTCTTAACATTCAGTATCCAGCTCAGGAACTTTAGGGTTGTCATCACTTCTTCAAGTTGAAGTGCTAGTGGATTGATCTGCATTCCACCAGGAAATCATCTAGATATGGGACGATCAACACATCTTTTTCCTGGAGATGTGCCATGATCTCCACGATTACCTTTGTGCAGACCCTAGGAGCTACAGCCAGCCCAAATGGGAGGGTCCTGAATTGAAAGTGCCCAACTACCCCTTCAATGGCTATTGTAAAGCTAAGATATTTTTCATGTTTCCTTTGTATTGGTATATGATAGTACGCATCTTTTAAATCCAGGACTGCCATGAAACAGGGAAAAAGAAGCTCTATTACTGATTTATTGGATTCCATCTTAAAGGACTGAACCTTCAGAGCCTTTAGATTTACCATAGTCCTAAAGGAATCAGCTGGCTTGCTAATTAGAAAGAGAGGTGAGTAGAACGCCCCTCCTATAATACTCTGTGACTTCCAGGAGAATTGCTTTTAGAACTGGGTCCAGGACTTCTGTGTCTAGTGCTAAATGCTATCTTATGAAAGAGATAGAGGGAGGTCAAAACAAATCTTCCTTGTGGGACCAACTGGATTTCTAATCTCAGTCCAGCAATAACCAGGTTGAGGATCCAGCTACTGGCTGAAATAGCCTGCCAGCTGGGAAGAATGAAGAAAGCCTTCCCCCTACCTGTGCAGGGACTCATTGATCTGATTTTCTGGTCTTCGGGGAAGAGGCTCCGAACATGAGGCTTCTACCTTTTTTTTCCTGCATCTTACCATATTTATTGCTCCCTTGCACGCTCCCTTCGGACATACTTCCTTATTCAGAAAGATTGTCTGTAAGCAGGAATAGACAGACTAGGGAATTCCTTTTTGGCATCCCGTGCTTTCCCAGTATTTTGTCCTGGACCTTGCCAAAAAGATAATCTCCCTCGCAAGGGATGGAACACAATCCCAATCTGGTTTGAATGTCCCTCAGCTAGCATTTTAGCCAAAAAGTCCTACGGCTGTATTAGAAAGGGCGGTGGGCCTTGCCGCCAGCCTTATAGAGTCCACAGAAGCATCAGGTAGGAAAGCCACTGACCCCGTATAAGTGGAAGATGGGCAAGATGTTATCCCTTGCCACTCTGTCCTTTAACAAGTATTCCAGACTATTACAATAGAGTAAGGGTAAAAGACTTAACCAAGTAAATTAAAGTAAGTATTAGCGACTTGGAAACTTAAAATTTAACTTTTATTACGTATTGGTTGAAAATGTTAAACACTGAAAAAAATAAGAAAGTAAAAAATAAAGGGCACATGTGCCAACAATTAATGTAACATCAACAAAAGTAGCCTGTTTTTGGTACTATTCTTTCAATTGTTATATATAACAAAGGCTACCTAAATAAAATTGATAGAAGCAAAAAGACCTAGGGGACTATTGTATTCAAATTTTTGAACCCTATAGGTCCAGTAGTGTATATGTCATGAATCAAAGAACAGGGATTTTACATTGCACATCGTCAGGAAATATAGTCCAATTAATCTTTTGACCCCCTAAGTGCATGTCCCAAAATGCTCAGCTCATACATAAGTGTCATACACTGCAATAGATGTACAAGAACAATCTCACCGCATATAGCAGGTTAAGTCTTCAAAGGTGATCGGCATGAGGGGTATCACCAACATTCTGTCCCGCAAAAGGTCTCCCTTACAATGGTTTCTCCTGACACGTTTCGTCAATTCTAATTCATCAGGAGAGTGAGATATACCATGTCTGGTCATATACAAGTCTCTCGGCGTGAGCTGCTGCTGCATAATAGCAAACCTGCTGCTATTTTAATCATCCCACGCAAGGGAGCAAGTCCCGATGTGCACTGTGTTTCTGGTTGTTGGACTGCATATGCTTTATTTCTGTCTGGTGACACACAGTAGGTCAAGGTGAACCACACGTGTCATATCCCGGAGAGGGCCACAGATGTCATATTCGCATAGCAGATTAACTGTCAAGCAAAAGAAATAGTGTGCAAAGCCACCTGTGAGTGTGGGATGGAGTACATCGGGAAGATCAGGAGGGAGCACGTAAGAGACATCTCATATAAAAGAGACAGCCCTATAGCTAATCATATTAACCTACTACATCGAGGATATACAAGTGCCATAAAATTCATGGGGATCGACAGAATCTATCCAGGGACAGACAGATTTTGGAAAGGGAGATGAGGTGGATTTACTATATGCAAACCATTAGAAGGTTTGAGCAATTTACTTTTTGCTCATTCCTTTAGTGTAGTCCAACACCAGGGATAACAAGCATTATTGAGAACCGCCGTTGAGTGGGAGAGCCAATCCGCAGGTAATAGGGTGCCAACCTCTGCGTTAGGTAGGAGTGTAATAATAGCTCACCCCCTCTTTATCTCTTTTCCTTTTAGATGTGTTGTGTACCATCAATTCATCCATTCATTCAGTCATTTTTTTGACTAATCTGTTATAGGTCCTACTTGTCGTCTCTGACAACGTGTATATAGGTAAAACTGGTTGCTATACATCTATTAGCTGTAGTTTAATCATGTTGGAGATTTTCCCTATTTCTTGCACATTTGTTGAACACTGGTTTATAATATATTTTTTGCCTGTACAGGGATATTGCACTTAATCCCTAGGGAGATTTGCAGTGCTTAATCTGTCCTAGTAAATTCTTGTGTTACAAGGTATATTGTGTGCAATCAAATCTTTACAGTATTCCTTGTTTTTTCTCTTATACCAGGTAAAGTTGGCAAATTTACATAGAGCGACACTCCGAATATGTCATGTTACTTACCGCTTTACGGATATGACATCTGTGGCCCTCGCTGGATATGACACATGTGGTCCACATTGACCTCCTGCGTGTCACTGCCCAAAATGAGAGCATATGGGGTCCAACAACCGGAAACACAGAGCACACTGGGACTCGCTCCCATGCGTGGGATTATTGAAATAGCAATAGGTTTGCTATTATGCAGCAGCAGCTCATGTCTGACTACTTGCATATACCCGGACATGGCATATCTCTCTCCCTTGATTAATCCGTATTGAGGAAACGTGTCGGAAGAAACCATTATGAGGGAGAACTTTTGTGACACCCCACATGCCAATCACCCAGGGAACCTGTCACCCCCCAGGGTGTTTTTTAGTTACAGAGCCACCTTCAGCAGCACTAAGGCTGCATTCTGTGAAGGTGGCTCTTCTTTTTCTGACCCCAGTAATGCCAAAATATTGACTTCTATAATTAGCTCCTCATACCTTTAATGTGTCCCACAAGTATGTTGGGTCCCCCTCTATCAGCCGCCTACCATCCATCAATCATGCCTGTCCGAGGCCTCGGCGCTGCCCACGATCTGTCCATCATGATGCCCCGTGCGTCGCTGCCTCCTCTTGATTTGAATCCTGGCACCTGCGCTGTAACAAGTGTTCTCGGGCATGCGCAGTGCGCGCTGCCCGAGATCCGACATCAGGCTATCAAATCAAGATGAGGCAGCGACGCACCGGGCATCATGATAGACAGATCGTGGCCGGTGCCAAGGCTTCAGACAGGCATGATTGACGGATGGTAGGCGGCCGATACTGGGGGACACAACATACTTGTGGGACACATTACAGGTATGAGGAGCTAATTATAAAAGTCAATATTTTGGCATTACTGGAGGTCAGAAAAAGAAGAGCCACCTTCACAGAATGAAGCCTTAGTGCTGCTGAAGGTGGCTCTTTAACTGAAAAACACCCTGGGGGGGTGACATGTTCCCTTTAACCTGCTATATACATGAAATTGTTCCTGTACATCTATTGCTGTGTATGATATTTATGTATGAGCTAAGCATTTTGAGTCATGCACCCTGGGGGTCAAAAGATTAATCGGATGATATTACTTGACGATGTGCAATGTATAATCCATGTTCTTTGATTTATGGCATATATACTACTGTACCTATAGGGTTCAAAATTTGAATACAATAGTTCCCTAGATCTGTTTGCTGCTATCAATTTTATTTAGATATCCTTTGTTTTATATGTATATACAGTTGTGGCCAAAAGTATTGACACCCCTGCAATTTTGTCAGATAATACTCAGTTTCTTCCTGAAAATTATTGCAAACACAAATTCTTTGGTATTATTATCTTCATTTAATTTGTCTTAAATGAAAAAGCACAGAAAGAATTGTCCTAAAGCCAAATTGGATATAATTCCACACCAAACATAAAAAAGAGGGTGGACAAAAGTTTTGGCACTGTTCGAAAAATCATGTGATGCTTCTCTAATTTGTGTAATTAACAGCACCTGTAACTTACCTGTGGCACCTAACAGGTGTTGGCAATAACTAAATCACACTTGCAGCCAGTTGACATGGATTAAAGTTGACTCAACCTCTGTCCTGTGTCCTTGTGTGTACCACATTGAGCATGGAGAAAAGAAAGAAGACCAAAGAACTGTCTGAGGACTTGAGAAACCAAATTGTGAGAAAGCATAAGCAATCTCAAGGCTACAAGTCCATCTCCAAAGACCTGAATGTTCCTGTGTCTACCATGCGCAGTGTCATCAAAAAGTTTAAAGCCCATGGCACTGTGGCTAACCTCCCTAGGTGTGGACGGAATTGACAAGAGATTTCGACGCAAGATTGTGCGGATGTTGGATAAAGAACCTCGACTAACAACCAAACAAGTTCAAGCTTTCCTGCAGTCCGAGGGTACAACAGTGTCAACCCATACTATCTGTCGGCGTCTGAATGAAAATGGACTGTATGGTAGGAGACCCAGTAAAACCCAACTTCTTACCCCGAGACATAAAAAAGTCAGGCTGGAGTTTGCCAAAACTTACCTGAAAAAGCCTAAAACATTTTGGAAGAATGTTCTCTGGGCAGATGAGTCAAAAGTAGAGCTTTTTGGGCAAAGGCATCAACATAGAGTTTACAGGAGAAAAAAGAGGCATTCAAAGAAAAAAACATGGTCCCTACATTCAAACATGGCGGAGGTTCCCTGATGTTTTGGGGTTGCTTTGCTGCCTCTGGCACTGGACTGTTTGACCATGTGCATGGCATTATGAAGTCTGAAGACTACCAACAAATTTTGCAGCATGATGTAGGGCCCAGTGTGAGAAAGCTGGGTCTCCCTCAGAGGTCCAGGGTTGTCCAGCAGGACAATGACCCAAAACACACTTCAAAAAACACTAGAAAATGGTTTGAGAGAAAGCACTGGAGACTTCTAAGGTGGCCAGCAATGAGTCCAGACCTGAATCCCATAGAACACCTGTGGCGAGATCTAAAAATGGCAGCTTGGAGAAGGCACCCTTCTAATATCAGGGACCTGGAGCAGTTTGCCAAAGAAGAATGGTCTAAAATTCCAGCAGAGCATTGTAAGAAACTCATTGATGGTTACCGGAAGCGGTTGGTCGCAGTTATTTTGGCTAAAGGTTGTGCAACCAAGTATTAGGCTGAGGGTGCCAATACTTTTGTCTGGCCCATTTTTGGAGTTTTGTGTGAAATGATCAATGTTTTGCTTTATGCTTTATTCTCTTTTGTGTTTTTTCATTTAAGACAAATTAAATGACGATAATAATACCAAAGAATTTGTGTTTGCAATCATTTTCAGGAAGAAACTGAGTATTATCTGACAAAATTGCAGGGGTGTCAATACTTTTGGCCACAACTGTATATATATATATATATATATATATATATATATATCACAATGCATTCACCTCGTGCAGTGGTATATACAGTATGTGTGTTTGTAGGAATAATACAGAGGAAAGAGTTCCTTTATTATTAGGATATTTGGGTCCTTCATTTACATATGTAGAGCTCATCTGACTCTTGGCGGCAAGCCAATACCTTTGTAGTATATCATCTGCTTTATTTAATGCACCCACTGGCATATATATAAGGCTTTTTTTAGCCTGAGTTAAAAGTGTATTAATTGCAACTGAGTCCATATATACGATTGGAGGTAGTTTGCTCTGGATATCACTTTAATAAACCGGGCCTGATAAATGTGGTATATTCTTTGATCTCTTGTCCAGAACATATCCTCAATGAAGTAAATGGAACTGACTGGGTACAAGATTAATACTGTATGTACTATGACCAGTGTATAAGCAATGTGTGACAGAACAATTGAATGAATAGTACCAAAACAGGCTACTTTTGTTGGTGTTATGTTAATTGTTGGCACATATGCACTTTATTTGTCTAATTTGTGATTTTTTTTTCAGTATTTAACGTTTTTAACTAATACGTAATAAAATTTACATTTTAAGTTTCCAAGTCACTACTAATTACTTATTCCAGACTTTCCAGCCAGACCATCAAGGATCTGGCAGTATTCATCGCTGCTACCGCCGGCTTTAGAGCTCCTGCTGATATCTCCCATGTATCCTTAGGAAAGGTGTCTGCTTTCCCATTAAGGCAATCTCTCAATTCTCCCATATTATCAAATGACAGAGAATCTTTTTTGAAGGCTTTATTTATTTCCACATCCAGTTTAGGGGCTTTATCCCAATATGATGAGAAAGACTCGTCAAAGGAATATTTTATTTTGAAGGATCGGGGAAGTGAGCATCTCTTTTCTGGTCTCTTCCATTATTTCTGTACTAATGCACAGATACTTTCATTCAATGGAAAAGAGTTCTGTTTTCTTTGATCTAGGCCCCAGAACATTATTTTCTGCACCAATTTTTCTGGCCTACTCTCCACAATGCCCATCGTGGATCTGACTGTTTTTACCAGCCTATCTACTTCTTCTAATGGAAAACAATTGAGCTCTTAGCCGTTATCTGAAGAGGCTTGAGAAGAGGAACCAGCCAAGTTGTTTCTGTTCTCCAATCGGTACCCCTGGCATTTCCGGGTCACATTGTCCTGCGTCAGCCTCTGTGCGTTCGCATCATCCTGGTACATTCAACACGCCTCCTGGTGCCCTTACCCAAATACCTGCAGATCAAGTGGGTGCATCAACCCACATCATTGAAACATGCATCCCTCCATGTCCTCCTGGTGTGCCCACCCCTCGGGGTGTGTTACCAGCAGCATCACCTCCCATGTCACTGGTGACATCCCGGCTGCAGCAATCTGCCAGCCTCATGGACTGCTCCCTTTCAGGAGTGTGTTCACTTCTGGTTTCACTCTTCAATACAGCAATACCATGAGCCACACCAGAGGAAAGCTGCTCACCTATGTTTTCATATGCGTGAACGTCATCTTGGACCCCTTTAGTGCTTCTAGCAACCCTGCATTGGCTGAGGCATAGAAGGGATACCTGCTTGATCCTTTCTGCAAGGCCTAGGAAGGAAAACTTAATCTTCCTCTTTACTCTTCGCTGATACAGATAAGTCGGTACGAGGTTCCTTTGTCAAAGACTGGAAACCAACTGATGCAAGGGAGGGGTGCTGCCCTTTTTAGCATGTAGGTTTCCTGTCCTTGGTGGGTGTTTTCCCTCTCTTGTGGTGCTGTCATGGGTGATTGATATAGATATAATGTGCACATGCCAAAAAAGTTATGTGCTGCATTTGAAGAACCCGTTGAACACCACTGCTCTTAAATCAAGCATGGGGAATTTAGATTTAATATGGTCTTTTTGATTTTTTCTTTCATTCCCACTTACATGGGGAAAAATAGGGATTTCTCTTTCAGACAGGTAAAGCTTACTATGTTATCTAAGTAAACCAGTAAATATCTAAGCAATGTTAACTTTGCATGACTTTTATTATTAGTCATAATACACAGACAATTAAGATAATAGGCAGATTAATTAGTAAGATTTTCTGCTGTATGGTAATTGTGTCTGAAGAACTATTTAATAGTAGCAACTAAAAACTATTTTCTTGTAAATGGAAATAACTAAATGACAGAAAATAAAAGCTGCCAGAAACATTTAGCTCTAGTGATATTTTTGAGAATTCATACTTTATCATAAAACTACATACTTGACGCATTCATTTAATGCATGGTGTTTGCTAAAAAAGGGTTTGCTATTATTAAGGATTTAAAAAAGTGTTATTTATTTCTACTTTAATTTATTTTTTCCTTTATTTCAAACAATAGATCCAATGGGGATTTCATCCTCGTAGATATCAAGGACAGACGGTATCAATTAACTAATACATGAATGTTGTATCCTATATAGGTCATGAGCTAGCTAGCTGAATTCTAAATGAAAAAAATGCAAGCCAGAGAGCTTCATAGTAGATGTCTGCATTCCTTCTATTTTTGGTTGTACCATAGAACAATAGCTTAATGTGTCCCCTTAGAAGATTTGCAAAATCACACGTACTTTGAAGGCTTGTAAGCCTAGGTGCTTTTCTAGTCCAGTTATTGCTGAATGCCCCACTAAGTTACAGAAAAAGTTTCCAATAAATGTAATCGAAGGAAATATATTCCTTAGCTTTCTTTATTTTTAAAAATCCGTATATAAAAAACTTGTTTGAAAAATTTCTATTTCCTCAGATTATGCAACTAATTTTATGCCCAAAAGACAAAAGTATTTTGAAACATTAAAAAAATGCACAAACTGTAATAAAAACTGTACCAAAATGGCTTAAGACATAACAAATGTAAATGTCTTACAAAATGTACAATGCCATGAGAAAAGTTACATATAAAAACATAAAACCTAATTAATGCATCAGCTATTACTTTCACACTGATTCTGCATTTGTGATCTGGCTTCCTTTGACACATTCACATGTTCAGTATTTTGTCATGCAAAATAAATTTATTTCTAAAATTAAAGGTTAAAAAATATCCAACAAAGTAAAGAATATGATTCACACATTACAATGGACATTCTATTGGATTTTTCATTTGAACACCATCTGCTTACAGGGTTAAAATATAGAATTTGAAAATCTAACAGATAATGAATCTCTTAAATATAATAAAATTGGTCCAGTTCTAGTTTACCTCCATTTCTCATTATTGTGTAATTTGAAACAGGTACTTGATCTGACTATAATCTTTATGTCTTTATATGTACCACTGTTCCTGAGATATGAATTAAAATGAACTAATTGCTTACATCTCTGGTGAGGATTTCATCTAAAAGATGTGTTCACAAATACAGGTGCTTCTCCAAAATTAGAATATCATCAGAAAGTTAATTTATTTCAGTTCTTCAATACAAAAAGTGAAACTCATATAGTATATAGAGTCATTACAAACAGTGATTGATTTCAAGTATTTATTTCTGTTAATGTTGATGATTATGACTTACAGCCAATGAAAACCCTAGGGTCATTAAATCAGTAAATTAGAATAATGCTGGAGTCACAATAAATGTATGCAAAATCGGTCTGAATCTCTCTAGCTGAGAGTTGCACAAGTGTTCTCCGTATGGTCATACATGTGAAATGCGTTTCCAAGGCGATGATTCTATTTTTCTCCCACCCATGTATTCATATAGCATCCGTATGACATCTGTATGACATGCGTATGTCTTTACATTTCTCACTGATTTTCCCCATTTAATTCAATTGCTCAATGAGCTGAAATGAGGAAAATGTGCATGTATTTGTCGCAAGCTAGACGACTGGTCGCTGTGGCATCTTAGTTTTTCTCGCATTCATAGGCTTGAATTGGCGAGTCTCAGACGATATACATGTACAATCGCAGCATGCTGCAATTTTACTCGTAAGTCGAATATGCCTTAGAAAAAATACGGTGATGTGAGCTGCCCATAGATTAATACTGGTCTGAGTGCTATGCGATGTTTTCTGCATAGCACTCGCCCATATTCTACGGTAGTGTGATGCAGGCCTAATTAACAAAAAAACATCTGCAAAGGCTTCCTTTTCATTTAAAAAGGTCCCTTTGTCTGTTTTAGTAGGCTCCACAATCATGGAGATGTCCAGAAGGGAGTCATTGACACAATCCACATTGAGAGTAAGTGTCACGATCCATTTTTGGATCTATGGCAGATCTGGCCTCTCAGATTAAAACTTTTTTTCTTTCAGGCCATCGCAGGTTAATGTCAGTTTTTTCCTCGCTGGAATGATGATGTAATTGCATTGTGGCTGGGTCTGCTGATGTGGATGGTGACCACAACTACCATCCTTCAAGAGGTCACCTGATGCATCAGCTGACTGTCAGTGTTAGAGGATTCTACAGTGATCATACTGGATGAAGGACCTGGATGGGTGCAGTGGTGCTTTGCTGAGTTCGCTGATCTGGTATCTTTATCCTGCTGTGCGGTGCTTTGCAGCAGAAAGCTAAATGTTGCATTTTTTTGTTATGTTGTCCCTTTTGGTGTCTGTCTTTCCATTTCTTTTATTGTATTAGTGCAGCCATGGGGCCAGTGCTCTCACCTCCTGTTCCCTACTTAGGGATAAGAGCAGGGCAAGTGAGGAATTAGGTATCCTGCTCGGCAACAGGGTGAAAGAATCCATAGAGACGAGGTGTCTATTCCTCCTTTCCATATCAACAGGGCCCACCGTTGTTATCGCTTCCCTGTTGTTCCCTTTTGTGTTGTACTGTTTGGCGACTGACCAACCGTTGGGCCGTGTCTCACTGGGTCAGTCACTCCATGACAGTAAGCCACAAAAGGTCATTGTTAAATAAACCGGCTGTTCACTGAGTGCTGTATCCAAACATATTAATGGAAAGTTGAGTGTAAGGAAAAAGTGTTGTAGAAAAAGGTGGAAAAGCAACCAGGATGATTGTAGCCTTGAAAGGATTGTTATGAAAAGGTCATTCAAAAATTTTGGGGAGAGTCACAAGGAGTCAACTGCTGCTGGAGTCACTTCTTCAAGAGCCACCACACACAGACATATCCAGGACATGGGCTACAAGTGTTGCATTCCTAGTGTCAAGCCACTCATGACCAACAGACAACACTAGGTGTGTTTTACCTGCTCCAAGGAAAAAAGAACTGGACTGTTGCTCAGTGGTCCAATGTTTTGTTTTCAGATGAAAGTAAATTTTGCATTTCATTTAGAAATCAAGGTCCCAGAGTCTGGAGGAAGAGTGGAGAGGCACACAATCCAAGATACTTGAAGCCTAGTGTGACGTTTCCACAATCAGAGAGGGTTTGGGGAGCCATGTTATCTGCTTGTGTAGGTCCACTGTGTTTTATCAAGGCCAAAGTCAGTGCAGCCGTCTACCAGGAAATTTTAAAGCACTTCATGCTTCCCTCTGCCGACAAGCTTTTTGGATATAGAAATTTCATTCTCCAGCAGGACTTGGCACCTGTCCACACTGACAAAAGAACCATTACCTGGTTTAAAAATAACAGTATCGCTGTGCTTGATTGGCCAGCAAACTTGCCTGACCTTAACTCCATAGAAATTCTATGGGGTATTGTCAAGAGGAAGATGAGAGACACCAGACCCAACTATGCAGATGAGCTGAAGGCTGCTATCAAAGCAACCTGGGCTTCCAGAACACATCAGCAGTGCCACAGGCTGATCACCTTCATAACACACCACATTGATGCAGTAATTGATGCAAAAGGCGCCCAGACCAAGTATTGAGTGCATTTACTGAACATACATTTTAGTAGGCCATCATTTCGGATTTTAAAATCATTTTTCAAGCTGGTGTTATAAAGTGTTACTGAGATAATGATCTTTGCGTTTTCATTGGCTGTAAGCCATAATCTTCAACATTAGCAGAGGAAACACTTGAAATTGATCGCTCTGTTTGTAATGACTCTATAAAATATATGATTTTTGCTTTTTGTATTGAAGAACTGAAATATATTAACTTTTTGATAATATTCTAATTTTGAGAGAAGCACCTCTCTAATTTCGTGAGGTTTTGTTTTCAATTTAGCTTGACAGCCAGGTTAATTTCTTAATAGTCCCATTGCACAACTGCCCAAGCAGTTTTTGCTCCAAGAAACTTCATCTTAGCTTAATAATAATGCGTCAACACCATGCAGTATGCTTGTGGAGTGTACATTGCATTTTTGATCATTTGAACAATTAAAACATATATTCAAAAACTAAAACGATCTGGAATAGATTTTCCAAAAACTAAATTAATCAAGGGCCTTTACAAAATAGTACAGGACAGGAATAGTTAGAAATATTCACATTACTAAAGTAAGCACCAGCAATAGGACGCTATATTCATGGGATTAGGTGATGTGTACGGGTGTAACTATTACAACAACAAAGAGGGCAAAAATCATTTTTTTTACAATGCACATACATTGTAAGGCAGACATTTATGTTTAAATTTCTTCATTATGGAGATTTTTCTTCATGATAGCAAAATAATTGTTTGCCCATCTTACAATGCAGAAAGCACTTTCTGTCACACTGCATTAGATTCAGTATTTGGCTTTAATTGCAAAAACAGCACTGAGGGGCTTAACAATGTCCTCCTACAGTCTAGAAAACAATAAAAAGACTGTTATAAAAGTGCTTTTACTGCAGTATATCACAGAAAAATCTATTAGCTGTCAAGCTAAGTGACTATTCTTGTACAGAGCTTCCCCATATATCACTTGAATCTTTGGATTACTATGCACAAACTGAAAATAGCACTCCTATTTTCAATCTGCTTGATCACTACACAATAAGATTATGACCTTTTGATAACTCTAAGTGGTATTAGCTGTACATTCTGAACTTCTACCCCTAAATGGTAAAATCATAAAATAGTGCTCCTTGGCTGGCCTCCATCTTCAATACTGCCAGTGTTAGTTTCCTTGATTGGTTGTGCTATATCATGTGATGTGTTAGCTGTAGAGCATCTTGGCAGAAGCCCTCATGGCTATGCCACTTCTAAACAACTCTCTGAGTTTTCATCAGTGATTGAAATGGTGCCAAAATTTTATATATAGAGGACCCGAGGAGGAGGATATATATATATATATATATATATATATATATATATCTAAACAAGATGGTGGCCGGATTCTAACGCATCGGGTATTCTAGAAAATATATGCAGTTTATTTTTGAAGTTTTAATAATAATGCAATAATGCACCCCCAATCCTGATATGTATGGTTCTCTCACCCCCAATCCTGATATGCATGCTACCCCTCAACCCCCTATCCTGGTATGCATGGTCCCCTGACCCCCCAATCCTGGAATGCATGGTCCTCTCACCCCAATCCTGGAATGCATGGTCCTCTCACCCCAATCCTGGTATGCATGGTCCCCTCACCCCCAATCCTGGTATGCATGGTCCCCTCATCCCCCTATCCTGGTATGCATGGTCCCCTCACCCCCCTTTCTTGGTATGCATGGTCCCCTCACCCCCCTTTGCTGGTAAGCATGGTCCTCTTACACCCCAATCCTGGTATGCATGGTCCTCTTACCCCCCTTTTGGGGTATGCATGATTCCCTCATGCCCCAGTCCTGGTATGCATGGTCCTCTCACCCCCCAATCCTGGTATGCATGGTCCCCTCACCCCCAATCCTGATATGCATGGTCCCCTCACCCCCCTTTCCTGGTATGCATGGTCCCCTCACCCCCCTTTCTTGGTATGCATGGTCCCCTCACCCCCCTTTCGTGGTATGCATGGTCCCCTCACCTCCCTTTCTTGGTATGCATGGTCCCCTCACCCCCCAATCCTGGTATGCATGGTCCCCTCACCCCCCTATCCTGGTATGCATGGTCCCCTCACCCCCCAATCCTAGTATGCATGGTCCTCTTACCCCCTCTTTGGGGTGTGCATGGTCCCCTCACCCCCCTTTCCTAGTATGCATGGTCCCCTCACCCCCCTTTCGTGGTATGCATGGTCCCCTCACCCCCCAATCCTGGTATGCATGGTCCCCTTACCCCACTTTCTTGGTATGCATGGTCCCCTCACCCCCCTTTCGTGGTATGCATGGTCCCCTCACCCCCCAATCCTGGTATGCATGGTCCCCTCACCCCCTTTCTTGGTATGCATGGTCCCTTCACCCCCCAATCCAGGTATGCATGGTCCCCTCACCCCCCTTTCGTGGTATGCATGGTCCCCTCACCCCCCAAAAAAAAGTTATTCTCACCTTCCGACAGCCTCCTGTCTTCTTTCCACGTGCCCGGCCTCACGTTCCCAGCAATGCTTTGCAGCTTAGACCGCTGATGATGTCAGTCTTATTTCTCGCTCTTGTGAGAGTGATGTCGGTCTTCTTTCTCGCTCTCGCGAGAGTGATGTCATCAGCGGTCTAAGCCGCAAAGCATTACTGGGAACGCGAGGCCGGGCGCATGGAAAGAAGACAGGAGGCCGTCGGAAGGTGAGAATAACTTTTTTTTATTTTAATTCTCTTTTTTACAGATTAAGGCCTGGCGGCTGCGACCAACCATCGGCAGGCACAGCTTACCATTGCAAACAGCGGTGCCTGTCGCTGATTGATTGCGGCCTGGCGGCCGCGACCAATCAGCGGCCCATTTTTTCAGTTACAGACAGACACGATAAGGCATTTATATATATATATATATATATATATATATATATATATATATATATGTATACTGTACTAGCTGAAGAGCCCGGCGTTGCCCGGGCATAGTAACTAACTGTATTTAGTTATAGCAAATTATAATTATCCTCCATCCCATAGGCCCATGCCCATATACCCATCATACATATCCACGATCCCATAGGCCCGTGCCCATATACCCATCATACATATCCTCCATCCCATAGTCGAGTGCCCATATACCCATCACACATCCTCCATCCCATAGTCCCATGCCCATATACCCATCACACATCCTCCATCCCATAGTCCCATGCCCATATACCCATCATACATATTTGCCATCCCATAGTCGAGTGCCCATATACCCATCACACATCCTTCATTTCGTAGTCCCATGCCCATATACCCATCATACATATCCTCCATCCCATAGTCCTGTGCCCATATACCCATCATACATATCCACCATCCCATAGTCATGTGCCCACATACCCGTCATACATATCCTCCATCCCATAGTCCAGTGGCCATATACCCATCACACATCCTCCATCCCATAGTCAACCATTATGACATCATAATGAGCAGTGGGGCTTGCAACCTATGATAATATCAGCGTCGCCATGGCAACCATTATGACATCATAATGAGGGGCGGGGCTTGATACACACACACATTTTCCCCATTATGTAGATGGGGCAAAATTGTTTGGTGAATTGGAACGCGCAGGGTTAAAATTTCGCCTCACAACATAGCCTAGGACACTCTCAGGGTCCAGACGTTTGACTGTGCCAAATTTTGTGGCTGTAGCTGCGACGGTGCGGATGCCAATCCCGGACATACACACATACATACACACACTTGAGCTTTATATATTAAATATATATATATATATACTGTATATATTTATACATATATAGTCCTCAAGATGAAAGCAGCACACCAAGAAGATTCCAGTTAAAGTTCTACCTATTAGCCCATCTGGCTATTTGCCCATGCAGCGACGTTTCGGTCCTAAAGGTTGTGGACTTGCTTGAAAAAGGTCCACAATCTTTAGGACCGAAACGTCGCTGCATGGGCAAATAGCCAGATGGGCTAATAGATAGAACTTTAACTGGAATCTTCTTGGTGTGCTGCTTTCATCTTGAGCACTATACAGTATATATATTTGATTCTTTAGAATAGTATATCAGGGTGATCTAATAAAGGATGCAAATTTTAGAATTTTAGGAAGTCTTTTAGGAAATCTTTTACAGATCAATTTGCTCATCTCTCATGGCTCCCATGTCGTTCTTTGTATTGTGGCACTACAGATTATATGAAAACTTTCTGTCAGATATCCCTTTAGATTTATTTTTTTCTTGGATACGCTGGCAATGGGACACAAAATATTGTGATAGATATAGTTCATTTTGCAGAGATGTGTTTACATTTTCATTTCATAACTGACATTTTTGTGAGTCAGTTGAAGATAATAAATTTCCTGTGAATGAATGTTGGAATTGAGGTTTATTTAGACTGGCTTTTATTTGATGACATATTGAATGATACACATTATATAAGTAAATAATAAATGGCAAAATTAAGATACAATGTCACACTTTGAAAATACGGGACCGTGCAGCTCAGTGACTAGTCTAAGATTTTGGTCCCAGGTAGCTTCTCCCTGACCTGCTCCTGTTGAATGAAAGATCTCTTTCTATAAACTGACATAGGGACAGACCTGTGAGCCTAGAGTAACAGAGTAGGTAAAAGACAATGGGAACTAGTCTCTTGGACTAGTCACACAAGCCACAAAGTTTCATAGCATTTTAAGATTGAAAATAGACATTCAACCTATAACCTAACATTTTTATACAGAGCAAGGCAAAAACCCAGAGGCAAAAGCTACTAGCCACATATTAGGTTAAAAATTCCTTCCCGACTCCACATATAGCAGACTAGTTCCCTGAATTAAACTCCCATCACATAAATACTGTAAATAAATAATCTACAGAATTATATTTTTCAAGTAGAGTATCCAGATAGAACCAATAAATATAACATCTTGTCACAATTTCAAGATTTCACTATTCTTCCAGTTAAGATTTTCTGTGTGTAAACCTTCTTTACCTCAGATTAGAGTTGAGCGAAACAGGTCGGTCAATTTCAAAAGTCGCCGACTTTCGCAAAAGTCGGGTTTCATGAAACGAAACCCGACCATAGCGTGAGGTCGGCCACGAGGTCGGCGACCAGAGCGCCAAAGTCGCCTTTCAAAAGATGCTTCCAGCGCCCTTTTTCAGCCAATGATGGAGGACGCACACTGTGGGCAATGCAATGACATAGGCAGCGATCACCAACATGTTTGAGAAGGCCATGAAAGTGATTGGCTTGCTTTTTGTGGCGTCACAGGGGCTATATAAGGGCATGCACGCCGACCGCCATCTTACTTATGCTGATCTCAGAATAGGGAGAGCTGCTGCTGATTCTGTAGGGAGAGCGTTAGGCAGGGAAGAAGATACAAAAAACTGCTTTTGCTGCTAGTGATTTTGCCTGTACAACACAACAGTTTGTGTGCAGTGACAGGGGAGGCTATATTTTGGTGCACCAGCTCTGTTGGTTATTAGGCTGCCTTATAAGGCTCCCTGATAGCTGCATTGCTGTTTTCACACTGCTCTGCAAACTGCTTTTTTAAAAGCAAAAATACTTTACATCCTCTTTTTGCCCAGTTACCAAGCGTTCATTTTTCCACACTTTTGTGTCCTGCTTATTAGGCTACCTGCTGCCATAATTGGGACTGAGAGCATCATTGTCAGCTTGCTAAAATCTCTAGGGAGATTCAAATTCTCCCCAGTCCTATACAGACATTTTATACACCATCCAATTTCAGCCTGTTATATTGAGGTGTAATCTACACTGGGCCTGAGATAATAGTTCAGTGTCCTCAAGATTGTAGGGAGATTCAAATTCTCCCCAGTCCTATATAGACATTTTATACACCATCCAATTTCAGCCTGTTATATTGAGGTGTAATCTACACTGGGCCTGAGATAATAGTTCAGTGTCCTCAAGTCTGTAGGGAGATTCAAATTCTCCTCAATACTATATACACCTTGTACCTTGTTTTACAGTACCATATAGCTGGTGGTATTTTGAGTACAATTTCCCAAAAATGAGGAAGTGTGTTGGAAGAGGCCATTGAAGTGGGCGGGGGTTGCCAGCTGGTAATGATGGTGTTGGTGGTGGATCTGCTGGTAGTGGCAAAAGCACAATAGCACCTAATGCAGGAGGTGTTGAGCCTCCATCATCGTCTGGCTCCACAAGGCCTCGAAGGCTCCCTTTTCTGGGAGTAGGTAAACCGCTTTTAAAGCCGGAGCTTCAGGAACAAGTTTTGGCTTACATTGCTGACACGGCCTCCAGCTCTCTCACCTCCTCTTCTGAAGTTTCAAAAAATAAAATCACTGAGTCATCATTGGAAGCTCATGGTCAGGAACCACACCTTTCCTTGTGTCCTTCACCCCTACCAAAAGTAAAGGATACGGCAGGCCACACTACAGTTTACTCCATGGAACTCTTTTCACATACCATGTCTGGGTTATCAAGTCAAATCATGAATTACCCAGTCCAAGAAGAATCTGACATGGAGTGCACTGATGCACAGCCACTGCTAGATTTATCCGCTGTTACATTCACACAGAGCATTACATTGTCCTCGCAGTGTACTGAGCCAGAATCTGACCCTGATGAAACTCAGGTGCCCCTTCCCGCATACTATACCACCTTACATGGTGACACAGAGGAAGGTGCACATGACATGGAAGAGGAGGAGATGGATGACCCAGTTGTTGACCCAGATTTGCATCCATTGGGGGAAGAGGTTGCCGCTGCTAATAGCTCAGAAGAGGAGGAGCATCCGCAGCAGGCATCGACATCGCAACAGCTGTTATCTGGCAGGCCCGGAGCAGTCCAAAAATGGGTTACAAACACCAAAAGAGTTGCAGGACAGCTAGGCTAGACAGTCAAATTAGCACAGTGTGCAAGGCCTCAAAATGTCTTCCATAGTTGTAAGAGTGCAGTGTGGCACTTTTTTTAACAAAATCCTAATGATCAGGCAAAGGTTATCTGTAAGAAGTGCACAAAGACCTTTAGCCGAGGGAAAAATCTGAGAAATTTTAATACCAGTTGCATGCTTAGACATTTAACCATCATGCACTTGCAAGCGTGGACGTACTACCAAACCTCACGTACCACATGTGCACCTGCTCCCAATGAAGGTAGTCAGCAACGCTACATCGTTTCCCCCATTAAGCCCATCGGTTAGCACACAACCAGCAGCAAATGTTGAGGTGTCGTCGCAAGGCGAAAGCAGTCAGGGAATCACAATGTTATTGCTACGAAAGACTGAATCTAGGCCATCAGAAAGAACACCAACTCCATCACCATCATCAACCCTCTCTCAGTCCGCTAGTTCCACCATATGCAGCTCTCAAGTCCAGCTCACCCTACCAGAGACTCTGAGTAGGACAAAAAAGTACTCATCCTCTCATCCGCGTACACTGGGTTTGAACGCCCACATTGCCAAACTAATCTCGTTAGAGGTGATGCCCTACCGGTTGTTTGAAAGTGAAGCTTTCCGCGAACTCATGGCCTACGCAGTACCACGCTATGACTTACCCAGTCGGCACTTCTTTTCTCGCAAAGCCATCCCAGCCCTCCACCTTCATGTGAAAGACCGCATTGTCCTTGCACTCAAGCAATCAGTGAGTGGAAAGGTGCACCTCACAACAGATGCATGGTCCAGTAAGCATGGCCAGGGCCGTTACATGTCCATCATTGTGCACTGGGTTAATGTGGTGGATGCAGGGTCCACAGGGCACAGTGGCGGTGGGACAGTGCTGCCTAGCACACGGTATAGGAAACAGTTGGCTGTAGGCGTTCGACCCTCCTCCTGCAGAAGCAAAAGCTCGTCCACAGAGCGCAGTCGCACGTGCACTCCATCCGCAGCCGCCAGTGTTGCACACTGGGTGTTCCACTATCAAACAGCTAGTGATAAGCATCAGCAGGCTGTGTTGAAGATGATGTGTTTGGGCAACAGACACACCGCGGAGGTACTGGCCGACTACTTGCAGCGACAAAGTGAGTCATGGCTGGGCAGTCTACATCTTGGGGCAGGCAAGGTAGTTAGTGATAAGGCCGTAATTTTGTGGCAGCCATAGCCCTTTCAAAACTCCGACACATGCCTTGCCTGGCTCACACCTTGAACCTGGTGGTGCAGTGCTTCCTCAATAATTATCCGGAGTTAACAGGCCTGCTACAGAAGGTCCGAAGACTGTGCTGGCACATCCGCCGGGCGCCCGTACTCTCCAGTCGAATGCAGAAGCTGCAGCGATTGCTCCAACTTCCCATGCACGCCTAATTATCGACGTTGCAACAAGGTGGAACTCCACCCTACACATGGTTGAGAGGCTGTGCGAACCGAGGCAGGCTGTAATGCATTTGTGGGAGGATACACGGGCAGGCACTTTGAGGGCAGACATGGAGTTGTCGGGTGTGCAGTGGTCGAAGCTGAAAGACCTCTGTAAAGTTCTTCAGTGTTTTGAGGAATGCACACGACTGGTAAGCACAGACGACGCCATCATAAGCATGAGCATCCCACTTATGCATCTGCTCATGAAAACTTTGACGCACATTAAGGATCAGGCGTCTGCAGCCGAGGAGGATGAGGAAGAGGAGGAGGGAAGCCTTGATGACAGTCAGCCATTGTCTGCTCCGGGACCTCTCCTGGACGAGGTGAAGGAAGAAGAGGAAGAGGAGGAGGTGGATGATGATGGGGATGATTATTTAGGGGAGGAGGATGCTTCTCGTGGGGCAAGAGAAAATATTGGCATGGCAAGGTCTGGTACAGGGTTTGTGCGTGACTGGAGGGATGTGGATTTGCCAGAAAGTGCTCCTCCACCCAGCACTCGCAGTGCATCATTGACACCTGGAACATTGGCCGACATGTCAGATTATGCCTTGCAGATCCTAAAAAGGGACCCCTGCATTGCCAAAATGATGAACGATGACAACTACTGGTTGGCCAGCATCTTGGATCCACGCTATAAAGGCAAATTCCAAAACATCATGCCATAGGAGACCCTTGACCTAATATTGGCTAACAAACAAGCAACTCTGGTAAACCATTTGTTTGAGGCATTCCCAGCACACAGCAGCGGTGATGGTTCTCCGAGCCGTAGGGGGCAACATGGAAGAGGTGTTTGTGGTGCACACATCAGAAGTCGCGTTGGAGACAGGGGTTTCATGACCATGTTGTGGACTGATTTTTCAAGTCCCGCTTACATGACTGGTAATACTGCATCGATTGAAAGTGACAGGAGACAGCAGTTGTCAACTATGGTTACAAACTACTTTTCCTCCCATATCGATGTTCTCCCTCACAGGTCATTCCCCTTTGACTATTGGGCCTCTAAACTGGACGCCTGGCCTGAATTGGCACAATATGCCTTACAGGAGCTTGCTTGCCCTGCTGCTAGTGTGCTATCGGAAAGAGTCTTCAGTGCTGCTGGCTCAATCCTGAGAGAAAAAGGACCCATCTGTCGACCCAAAATGTTGATGATCTAACCTTCATTAAATTGAACCATGCATGGGTTTCAAAGGATTTTGTCCCACCTTCCCCTGATGACACATAGGTTGCCAGAAAAATGGCTCGCTTTTGTCCTCCTCTTCCTCGGACTTCTCCAATTCCTCCATTTGCAGCTGCTGAATGTCCAACATCAACATGTGCCATTTTTTAAACCTCCCTAACTGGGCTGCCTCCCCCCATGGCCGGAGTCACCACCTAGCACACGCAACCGTGCAAGTGCCATTGCCCTGGACAGGTGGGTGGGCCGACTCTTGGGCGCCGGCACTGACACAGTGTCCCTCATAGTGCAATCAAGTGTCTCTGACAGTGGGGGTGCACACCCGCCATCAGACACACCGGCATTCTATGAGGGGCCCAGTGCCAGTTCCGATGACCACGAGTGTGCCCCCTTGCTTTGGCAGGGCCCCAGCATTTGCAATATTTACGTCTCCCTGCTCCTCTGCTGTGTAGTCTGGGCTGTCAAATCCTTCCCTTGGACTGCCATTACAAATTTGATGAACTGATAGATGATGGTTAAGACGTAGCTATGCCCTGTCCTGCTGGCCAGGCTCTAGCTTCAGATGATCAATAGCTTCCATTTCTTATGGACGTCGACTCACAATGAGATGCAGTGGTGGCTTATCATCAGCTTTCACAGTTTTCCTACTCACAGACGTGTGACATTCTTGCCCACTTTTTTAAATGTGCCCTCTCATGCCAATCCAATAGAATCGCCTACAGCCTGTGGCTTCTGTCTTTTGAACTCCAAAGTTACCTGACAGATCATGATAGGCAGTGAGGACCATGTCTACATCTCTCTCTGTGATCAAAATTTGATGGAGATGAGTAACGGTGATGGGATCAACGGTACTGTGATACAGCAAACCTTTCTTCACAAAGAACTGTTTTCGCTGTCTCCACACACAAAGTAATTGAGGGTCTGCATCGCCTCTGAGAATTCTCCCGGGAGTTTTTCCCCTGATTAGTAATTCCTAAATTTCTGCAATCACTCGACTTTATGTCTGTACTTTTATCCATCTCGTTTCCTCTTGCGGAGAGTCTGGACTGTCTTACTGAGACAGAAATATATATGAAGATTTAAAAATACCCCAACAGTGTATACTGGTGTACGCTTCAAAAACATTTCCTTTTTTCTACTTTTTAGATTGTTGTCTAATCCATACTGAGGCTGTGAGTGTCTTTGTCGGACTCTGGAAATAAACACGGAGATTTTAAATGTTTAAACTATGCTATATATACCTGTTATCCGGTCATACTGTACCCTTTCTCAACTTTCTGCAATCTTGTTGAATCCATACTGTGCCTGAGACCGTCTGAGTCTGCCTCCTGATTACAGATGAGTGGTGTTTGAGTGGAACTGTTGGCCAAGTTCAAATTCTAGCTGTTTTGGGTGGTGTTAGATCCATTCGTCGAACTACAACACTTTGATTAAAATTCGGCTGTTCGAGTTTCCGTTCGAGAACGTTTCGTTAAACAAAAGCATATTTTTTTCACATTAATAATGGTTTTCAATGATAACAGACAGTTTTAGGGCATAGTAGCGGTGTCTGGTAGCCAGCGGTGTAGTACACCTGTGAAGGAGCTACACCATGTGTGTTTCTAATAATTTTTTACCGCATATTGTCCTGAAAATCCTTTTGGGCCTAGTAACTGTGTCTGCTACTCAGAAGAGGAGCCCACCCGTGAACCGAGCTATGCAGCCTGTTTATGAAAGAACCAGTTTTTTGACTGCATTTACACCACTTAATACTTTGGACCTAGTAACTGTGTATGCTACTCAGCAGAGTTGTCCACCCATGAACCAAGCTATGCCACCTGTTTATGTAAGAACTGTGTGCTACTCAGCAGAGGAGCCCAGCTGTTAAGCAAGCTACAGCACCTGTGGTTTGGACACTTAATTTTTTCACATTCTTTCTGGAATGCCGTTTAGGCCTAATTCCGGAATTACGGTTGACCTGCTCTTACTGGGAAATGCTTGTTCGCGGGGAAGAATTGTAATCCCAGATCCCATCACTAACGGGGTTCAGCGTGTTATCCGCTCCTGTAAGCGATACATGCTGGTCCTTTCATTGTAGCACGCGTACAGCCCCGGACATGTAAGGGCATGACAGACCTGTTATTGGCCGATCTCGCGTGCCAGAGCCTCGCATGTCCCTCTAGTAAGCTGGACGCGGACCGCGGGGCCATGCCGGAGTCTCGTTCATTAAAGGAATTAAGCTTGCAATCTGTGCAGCTTTCTTGTGGATGGCATGGTTGAGGTTGCCGTGTTGAGTCCACTTAAGCCACAGGCTCCACTCCTGGTGGTGCCCTTCTGGACATTCCTTTAAGGTTCAGCTTTGCAACCATACTGCCACCGGAAACCAAACACTTTTCCTGACAGTGACATTCTGGTCAAAGAACGCGATGAGATCATGTCTGTATGCCCTCTGCCTAAACAGTCCAAGTGCAGAGAGATGGAAGATGGGAACGATGAGGAGTCCAGATTAGTACAGGGATTCCCTAGCGAGGAGACTTATTTAATTGTTTTAAAGGTTAGGAGCAATTTTGGGGGGAGCACGATACTCTGGAGAATGATATCTGGGGCCCACCATACACTGCAGCTTTCCAAAGGTTGACATCAGTCACTGGAGCAGCATTTACAGGGTCCATTATACCCTGGAGCATTAGAAATGGGGCTCATTATATATGGAGCATTATTTGGGCCCATAAGACACTGGAGCTTCATCCATGGTGAACAACATATACTGTAGCATTATGTGGAGCTCATCATATACTGTATCGAACATTATATGGGATCAATGATTCTGTATGGAGAAATATATGGGCCTCATTACTCTGTATGGCGCACTATACGGTGGCCATAATACTGTATGGAGGAATATACTGTCTGTTTTTGGAGCTATTGGAGAATTTAAAATGGATATCAGTCATGTGGTGTAAGAATTGAAGTATTTTTCATTGTACTGTACCGCTATTTCTCTGCCGTATCAAAGGATCATGAATTGTGTCATGTGTTAAAGGAGTCCAGTCACACTCTTTGGCCCTGGGCCCAAGAAAATCTGGAGCCGGCACTACCCCCCCCACAACTTTAGCCAACTAACCTCCAGTTGTCAATGCCTAACTATTATTAAAAAGTAAATTATGGTTGACAAGCTTAAGGAATACGAATTGATGTTTTTGGCATTAAAATGGGCACTCTAGGTGTGTTTCCTGTCCTTCACTCACTGCTGACTTTTCTTCCCCATTGACTTACATTGGGTTTCGTGTTTCAGTCGGCCTTCGACTTTTCACGATAATCGGCCGATTTCGTTCGACCCGACTTTTGCGAAAGTCGGGTTTCGTGAAACCCGACTCGACCCGAAAAAAGGGAAAGTCGCTCATCTCTACCTCAGATGTATAGTATTCCCCCTTATCAATATTACAAGCCTACATGTAAAAAGATCAGTAAAATGATCTTTATACTGTTCCGTTCATTTATCTACATTGTTAAAAGATCACCCTTAAGCCTTCAGTTTCCAAAATGAATGATCCCAAGTTTGATAATCAGTCTTGGGTTTGCATATCACCCATTTCCTTAACCTCTTCACCCCGAAGCCTGCTTTCACTTTCCTGACCAGGTCATTTTTTACAATTCTGACTACTGTCACTTTATGAGATCATAACTCTGTAAAGTTTCAATGGATCCCACTGATTCTGAGACTGTTTTCTCATGACACAGTGTACTTCATGACAATGGTAACATTTCTTTGATATGACTTGCATTTATTTGTGAAAAAATTAAAAATTTGGTGAAAATTTTGAAAATGTCATAATTTTCTAACTTTTAATTTTTATGCCCTTAAATTAGAGAGAAATTTCACACAAAATTGTTAATACCACATGTCTGCTTTACATAAGTACAATTTTTGAAACTTTTGTTTTGTTAGCATGCTATAAGGATTAAAAGTTGACCAGCGATTTCTCATTTTTAACAACAAAATTTTAAAATCTATTTTTAGGCACCACCTCACATTTGAGGGGCCTATATGACAGTGAATACCCAAAATTCTATAAACTGAACCACTCAAGGTGCTCAAAACCACATTCAAAAAGTTTATCAACCCTTCAGGTACTTCACAGGAATTTTTTTGAATGTGGAAGAAAAAAGCGCCATTTCACTTTTTGAATTTAAAATTTGATGGCATAATTAGCGGACACCATGTCATTTTTGGAGAGCCCCTGATGTTGTGCCTAAACAGTGGACATTCCCAACAAATGACACCATTTTGGAAACTAGACCCCTTAGGGACCTTATCTAGATGTGTATTGAGCACCTTGAACCCACAGATGCTTCACAGAAGTTTATAACGTAGAGCTGTGAATATAAAAAAAAATCAAATTTTTCCCAGATAAATCTTTTTATGCTCCAAATCTTGCATTTTCATAAGGGTAACAGGAGAAATTGCTACATAAAATTTAATGTGCAATTTCCTCTGAGTTCGCAGATACCCAATATGTGGAGGAAAACAACTGTTTGGGCTCATGGCAGGACTTGAAAGGGAAGGAGAGCCATTTGACTTTTCGAATGTAAAATTTGCTGGAACAGTTAGCAGATGCCATTGAAGAGCCCCTGATGTGCCTAAACAGTGGAACCCCCAACTAGTGACACCTTTTTGGAAACTAGACCCCTTAGGGAAAGTATCTAGATGTGTATTGAACACCTGAACCCCCAGGTGCTTCACAGAAGATTATAATGTTAAGCCTTGAAATAAAAAAGACAAATTTTTGGCTCCAAATTTCGTATTTTCCCAAGGGTAACGGGAGAAAATGGACCCCAAAATTTGTTGTGCAACTTCTCCTGAATTTGCCCTTACCCCTTATGTCATCAAAAACTACTCTTGTGGCACAGTGTAAAGCTCAGAAGGGAAGAAATGCCATTTTGTAGTGCAGATTTTGTTGCACTTGTTTGAGGGTGCAATCTTACATTGGCAGAGCTCCTGAGGTGACAACACAGCAAAACCCCTCATAAGTGACCCCATTTTACAAACTAAACTTCTGAATGAATTCATCTAGGGGTGCAGTAATTATATTGACATCACAGGTGTATCCCAGACTTTTATCCCATTGGCAGTGAAGATAAAATAGTTTACATTTTTACCACCCAGACTGTGTGTTAGCCCCAAGTTTTACATTTTCATACAAGGAAATGGGTAAAAATTAAATTACTATTTGTCCTACAATTTCAACTGAACATGACAATATCCCATATGTGGCTGTACAGTACTGCTTAGCCATACGGAGAGACTCGGGAGCAACGGAACACTATTTGCCTCCTGGAAAGCAGATTTTTCTAGAATAGTTTGCGGATTCCATATAAACACCCCCCTATGTGATAGAGAAGCAGTATTCACCCTCAAGTGATCCCATTTTGGAAACTGTAACCCTATGGGAATTTATCTACAAATGTAGTGATGATTTTGACTCCTTGGGTGTTTTCCAGAAGCAAACAGTAGAGGATGTTGCTGAGTGAAAATGGCAAACTGTCATTGTAGTGACCAGTACATTATGCCCAGCTTATTCTTCTGGAGACATGCACTTGTAAATTAGGCGTGCTCTCATCAGAAATGCCAAACATGTGGTTGCTAAAAGTGGTTTAGGCACACTGAGATTTAGGAGGGAGAAAGGGAACCTTATTGCGATCTTTGGGAGGCAGAATGAAAAAAAGCATGTGAAGAAATGGTTTCATTTATTTTTTACACTGCTCCTCATGCAGCATAAGTGATTAGGCTACGTTATTCTTCGGGTCGGTGCAATTGCAGTGAGATCAGATTTATATCCTGTTTTTATGTTTGACTGCTGTCTAGAGTTGAGCAATACCGTCCGATACTTCAAAGTATCGTATCGGATGGTATCGGCCGATCTTTAAAAAAAGTATCGGTATCGCCGATTCCGATACCGGAAGTCCCATTCAAGTCTATGGGACTTCCGGTATCGGAATAAGAAAAACCCTTTCCTGCCCTTGTACAGCCTCTCTGGGGTCTGTACGGGCCTTTCGGGGGGCTGTGCCGGCCTGCCAGGGGGTCTGTGCAGGCTCCGGTGGTCTGTGCCGGCCTGCCGGGGGGCTGTGCCGGCCTGACGGTGGTCTGTGCAGGCTCCGGTGGGCTGTGCCGGCCTGCCGGGGGGGCTGTGCCGGCCTGCCGGGGGGCTGTTCAGGCTCCGGGGGGCTGTGCCGGCCTGCCGGGGGGCTGTGCCGGCCTGCCGGTGGTCTGTGCAGGCTCCGGGGGGCTGTGCCGGCCTGCCGGGGGGCTGTGCCGGCCTGCCGGTGGTCTGTGCAGGCTTCGGGGGTCTGTGCAGGCATCGTCCGATGGGACTACAAGTCCCATCGGGCGATGCCTGCTACCATGACAGTGATTGACACATTAGCCAATGATGGGACAGTAATAGTCCTATCATCCGGCTAATGTGTTGAATGTAAAAAAAAAAAAAAAAAAAAAAATTACATGCTACATACATACAACATGCATACTACATACATGCTACATTCATACTACATACTACATACATGCTACATACATGCTACATTCATACTACATAAATACTACATGCAACATACATACTACATATATACTACATACATACTACATATATACTACATGCATGCTACATACATACTACATGCTACATACATACTACATATATACTACATGCATGCTACATACATACTACATGCTACATACATACTACATATATACTACATGCATGCTACATACATACTACATGCTACATACATACTACGTATATACTACATGCATGCTACATACATACTACATGCTACATACATACCACATACATACTACATACATGCTACATGCTACATATATACTACATATATACTACATGCATGCTACATACATACTACATGCTACATACATACTACATATATACTACATACATACTACATACATACTACATGCTACATACATACTACATATATACTACATGCATGCTACATACATACTACATGCTACATACATACTACATACATACTACATACATGCTACATGCTACATATATACTACATATATACTACATGCATGCTACATACATACTACATGCTACATACATACTACATATATACTACATACATACTACATACATACTACATGCATGCTACATACATACTACATACATACTACATGCTACATACATACCACATACATACTACATACATACTACATGCTACATACATTCATACATATATACTACATGCATGCTACATACATACTACATATATACTACATGCATGCTACATACATACTGCATGCTACATGCATGCTACATACATACTACATACATACTACATGCTACATACATACCACATATATACTACATACATACAATACATTCATACAATACATACATAGACATACAGTACATATAACATAGAGTAACATACTTACCAATACTTGTCACATTGTTCCCCGAAGCCATTGTCTTTTCCGGAATAAATATTAACATAACAAACCACAAAAATACTCACCCACGATCCGAAGCAGTCCACGAGTGTGTCCCACGACGATCTTGGGTAGAGAACTGCAGCATCAGCTGATGCTGCCGTTCTCTATGGGCTGCAGGAATCCAATGACGGAAGGTAGGTATCCTTCCGCACTGTATTCCTCCGCCACTTAAAAAAAAAAAAAGGTCCCTAGTCTCACTTTATGCCATTGCTGTGTGGGAAATTCTCTACCCAAGATCGTCGTGGGACACACTCGTGGACTGCTTCGGATCGTGGGTGAGTATTTTTGTGGTTTGTTATGTTAATATTTATTCCGGAAAAGACAATGGCTTCGGGGAACAATGTGACAAGTATTGGCAAGTATGTTACTCTATGTTATATGTACTGTATGTCTATGTATGTATTGTATGAATGTATTGTATGTATGTAGTATATATGTGGTATGTATGTAGCATGTAGTATGTATGTAGTATGTATGTAGCATGCATGTAGCATGCAGTATGTATGTAGCATGCATGTAGTATATATGTAGTATGTATGTAGCATGCATGTAGTATATATGTAGTATGTATGTAGCATGTATGTAGTATGTATGTGGTATGTATGTAGCATGTAGTATGTATGTAGCATGCATGTAGTATATATGTAGTATGTATGTAGCATGTAGTATGTATGTAGTATGTATGTAGTATGTATGTGGTATGTATGTAGCATGTAGTATGTATGTAGCATGCATGTAGTATGTATGTAGTATGCATGTAGTATGTATGTAGCATGTATGTGGTATGTATGTGGTATGTATGTAGCATGTAGTATGTATGTAGCATGCATGTAGTATATATGTAGTATGTATGTAGCATGTAGTATGAATGTAGTATGTATGTAGTATGTATGTGGTATGTATGTAGCATGTAGTATGTATGTAGCATGCATGTAGTATGTATGTAGTATGTATGTAGTATATATGTAGTATGTATGTAGCATGTATGTGGTATGTATGTAGCATGTAGTATGTATGTAGCATGTAGTATGTATGTAGCATGCATGTAGTATATATGTAGTATGTATGTAGTATGTATGTGGTATGTATGTAGCATGTAGTATGTATGTAGCATGCATGTAGTATGTATGTAGCATGCATGTAGTATGTATGTAGTATGCATGTAGTATGCATGTAGTATGTATGTATGTAGTATGTATGTAGTATATATGTAGTATG
Organism: Dendrobates tinctorius; assembly: GCF_039654945.1. Classification (NCBI taxonomy): domain Eukaryota; kingdom Metazoa; phylum Chordata; class Amphibia; order Anura; family Dendrobatidae; genus Dendrobates; species Dendrobates tinctorius. The sequence goes on from NW_027361693.1 coordinate 12,622,802, forward strand.
TATGTAGCATGTACACTCACTGGCCACTTTATTAGGTACACCATGCTAGTAAGGGGTTGGACCCCCTTTTGCCTTCAGAACTGCCTCAATTCTTTGTGGCAGAGATTCAACAAGGTGCTGGAAGCATTCCTCAGAGATTTTGGACCATATTGACATGATGGCATCACACAGTTGGCGCAGATTTGTCGGCTGCACATCCCTGATGCGAATCTCCCGTTCCACCACATCCCAAAGATGCTCTATTGGATTGAGATCTGGTGACTGAGGAGGCCATTTGAGTACAGTAAACTCATTGTCATGTTCAAGAAACCAATCTGAGATGATTCGAGCTTTATGACATGGCGCATTATCCTGCTGAAAGTAGCCATCAGATGTTGGGTACATTGTGGTCATAAAGGGATGGACATGGTCAGCAACAATACTCAGGTAGGCTGTGGCGTTGCAACGATGCTCAACTGGTACCAAGGGGCCCAAAGAGTGCCCAGAAAAAATTCCCCACACCATGACACCACCACCACCAGCCTGAACCGTTGATACAAGGCAGGATGGATCCATGCTTTCATGTTGTTTACGCCAATTTCTGACCCTACCATCCGAATGTCGCAGCAGAAATCGAGACTCATCAGACCAGGCAACGTTTTTCCAATCTTCTACTGTCCAATTTCGATGAGCTTGTGCAAATTGTAGCCTCAGTTTCCTGTTCTTAGCTGAGAGGAGTGGTACCCAGTGTGGTCTTCTGCTGCTGTAGCCCATCTGCCTCAAAGTTCGACGCACTGTGCGTTCAGAGATGCTCTTCTGCCTACCTTGGTTGTAACGGGTGGCAATTTGAGTCACTGTTGCCTTTCTATCAGCTCGAACCAGTCTGCCCATTCTCCTCTGACCTCTGGCATCAACATGGCATTTCCGGCCACAGAACTGCCGCTCACTGGATTTTTTTTCTTTTTCGGACCATTCTCTGTAAACCCTAGAGATGGTTGTGCGTGAAAATCCCAGTAGATCAGCAGTTTCTGAAATTCTCAGACCAGCCCTTCTGGCACCAACAATCATGCCACGTTCAAAGGCACTCAAATCACCTTTCTTCCCCATACTGATGCTCGGTTTGAACTGCAGGAGATTGTCTTGACCATGTCTACATGCCTAAATGCACTGAGTTGCCGCCATGTGATTGGCTGATTAGAAATTAAGTCTTAACACACAGTTGGACAGGTGTACCTAATAAAGTGGCCAGTGAGTGTATGTGGTATGTATGTAGCATGTAGTATGTATGTAGCATGCATGTAGTATATATGTAGTATGTAGTATGTATGTAGTATGTATGTGGTATGTATGTAGCATGTAATATGTATGTAGCATGCATGTAGTATGTATGTAGCATGCATGTAGTATGTATGTAGCATGCATGTATGTATGTAGCATGCATGTAGCATGCATGTAGTATGTATGTAGTATGTATGTAGCATGCAGCATGTATGTAGCATGTATGTAGCATGTATGTAGTATGTATGTAGTATATATGTAGTATGTATGTAGCATGTAGTATGTATGTAGCATGTAGTATGTATGTAGTATTTTTTTTTTTAACATTTAACACATTAGCCGGATGATGGGACTACTACTGTCCCATCATTGGCTAATGTGTCAATCACTGTCATGGTAGCAGGCATCGCCAGATGGGACTTGTAGTCCCATCGGACGATGCTTGCACAGACCCCCGGACATCAGCACAGCCCCCCGGCAGGCCGGCACAGCCCCCCGGCAGGCCGGTACAGACCCCCACAGGGTGCACAGCCCCCCGGCAGGCCGGCACAGCCCCCCGGCAGGCCGGTACAGACCCCCACAGGGTGCACAGACCACCGGCAGGCCGGCACAGCCCCCCGGCAGGCCGGTACAGACCCCCACAGGGTGCACAGACCACCGGCAGGCCGGCACAGCCCCCCGGCAGGCCGGTACAGACCCCGGGCAGTCCACACAGCCCCCCGGCAGGCCGGCACAGCCCCCCGGCAGGCCGGCAGAGACCCCCGGAAGGCCCGAAATGACGGCGCATCATGATGCGCACACACCGCGCATCATGATGACGTCAGGCTGTCAATCAACTGAACTTCCGATTCCGATGCCGAATTCCGATATTGAAAAAATATCGGAAGTCGGTATCGGAATTCCGATACAGCAAGTATCGGCCGATACGCGATACTTGCGGTATCGGAATGCTCAACACTACTGCTGTCACATACTAAAACACACTTTTTATTGCCAAAACTAGTTTTTGCATCATCGTATTTTGAGAGATATAATTTTTCCATAGTTTGGCCGACAAAGTCATGCTATGGCTTGATTTTTTTGTGGGACAAGCTGTCATTTTTATTGGTACCATTTTCAGGCACATGACATTTTTTCATTACTTTCTATTCCAATTTTTGTGAGACATAATGAAAAAAAACGAGCAATTCAGAAATTGTTTTGTTTGTTTTTATACTGTTCCATGTGTGGTAACATTGATAAGGCAGCTTTATTCTTTGAGTCAGTACGATTACAGTGATACCCATTTTATACCTTTTATTATGTTTTGGCGCTTTCACACAATAAAAACTATTTTATAGAAAAAAAATAATTGCTTTTTTCTAAGAGCTATAACTTTTTTATTTTTCTGCTGATGGAGTTGTATGGCAGCTTGTTTTTCTGTGGGACAGGATGAGGTTTTCAGCTATGTCATTTTCATTAGTAGAGTTGAGCGAAACGGGTCGAAAAAATTCAAAAGTCGCCGACTTTTGGCAAAGTCGGGTTTCATGAAACGAAACCCGACCCTAGGATGAGGTCGGCCACGAGGTCGGCGACATACGCGCCAAAGTCGCGTTTCAAAAGTTTGTTTTGCGCTCTTTTTCAGCCAATCAGGATTCACGGACACTGTGGGCAATGTGATGACCTAGGCACGGGTCACCACCATCTTTCAGAAGGGCATGCAAGTGATTGGCTTGCTTTGGTGGGCGTCACAGGGGGTATAAAAGGGCGTGCACGCCGACCGCCATCTTACTTCTGCCGATGTTAGTATAGGGAGAGGTTGCTGCTGATTCTGTAGGGAGAGCGTTAGGCAGGGAAGAAGACAAAAAAACTGCTTCTGCTGCTAGCGATTTGGCCTGCACAACACACAAGTCACTGTGTGTGCAGTGCAAGGGGAGGCTTTATTGTGGTGTATCAGTGGTGTTGGTTGTTGGGCTGCCTTTTAAGGCTTCCTGACACGCTGGCATTGCTGTTTACCCACTGCTCCACAAACTGCTTTTTTAAAAGCAATCCAATCTCCCTTATCCTCTAGTCACTTTTGTCACAGCTGTGCCATCGAGCCTGTCACATAGCGCTCAGATATCAGTGGGCCTCACACAATCCACAAGTGTCCAGTGTCCAAAAGTGTGCGCAGAGATTCAAAATCTCCATTATCCTCTCGTCACTTTGGTCACAGGCAGCTGTGCCATCGAGCGTGTCACATAGCGCTCAGATATCAGTGGGCCTCACACAATCCACAAGTGTCCAATGTCCAAAAGTGTGCGCAGAGATTCAAAATCTCCATTATCCTCTCGTCACTTTTGTCACAGGCAGCTGTGCCATCGAGCCTGTCACATAGCGCTCAGATATCAGTGGGCCTCACACAATCCACAAGTGTCCAGTGTCCAAAAGTGTGCGCAGAGATTCAAAATCTCCATTATCCTCTCGTCACTTTGGTCACAGGCAGCTGTGCCATCGAGCGTGTCACATAGCGCTCAGATATCAGTGGGCCTCACACAATCCACAAGTGTCCAGTGTCCAAAAGTGTGCGCAGAGATTCAAAATCTCCATTATCCTCTCGTCACTTTGGTCACAGGCAGCTGTGCCATCGAGCGTGTCACATAGCGCTCAGATATCAGTGGGCCTCACACAATCCACAAGTGTCCAGTGTCCAAAAGTGTGCGCAGAGATTCAAAATCTCCATTATCCTCTCGTCACTTTGGTCACAGGCAGCTGTGCCATCGAGCGTGTCACATAGCGCTCAGATATCAGTGGGCCTCACACAATCCACAAGTGTCCAGTGTCCAAAAGTGTGCGCAGAGATTCAAAATCTCCATTATCCTCTCGTCACTTTGGTCACAGGCAGCTGTGCCATCGAGCGTGTCACATAGCGCTCAGATATCAGTGGGCCTCACACAATCCACAAGTGTCCAGTGTCCAAAAGTGTGCGCAGAGATTCAAAATCTCCATTATCCTCTCGTCACTTTGGTCACAGGCAGCTGTGCCATCGAGCGTGTCACATAGCGCTCAGATATCAGTGGGCCTCACACAATCCACAAGTGTCCAGTGTCCAAAAGTGCGTGCAGAGATTCAAAATCTCCATTATCCTCTCGTCACTTTGGTCACAGGCAGCTGTGCCATCGAGCGTGTCACATAGCGCTCAGATATCAGTGGGCCTCACACAATCCACAAGTGTCCAGTGTCCAAAAGTGTGCGCAGAGATTCAAAATCTCCATTATCCTCTCGTCACTTTTTGGTCACAGGCAGCTGTGCCATCGAGCGTGTCACATAGCGCTCAGATATCAGTGGGCCTCACACAATCCACAAGTGTCCAGTGTCCAAAAGTGTGCGCAGAGATTCAAAATCTCCATTATCCTCTCGTCACTTTGGTCACAGGCAGCTGTGCCATCGAGCGTGTCACATAGCGCTCAGATATCAGTGGGCCTCACACAATCCACAAGTGTCCAGTGTCCAAAAGTGTGCGCAGAGATTCAAAATCTCCATTATCCTCTCGTCACTTTGGTCACAGGCAGCTGTGCCATCGAGCGTGTCACATAGCGCTCAGATATCAGTGGGCCTCACACAATCCACAAGTGTCCAGTGTCCAAAAGTGTGCGCAGAGATTCAAAATCTCCATTATCCTCTCGTCACTTTGGTCACAGGCAGCTGTGCCATCGAGCGTGTCACATAGCGCTCAGATATCAGTGGGCCTCACACAATCCACAAGTGTCCAGTGTCCAAAAGTGTGCGCAGAGATTCAAAATCTCCATTATCCTCTCGTCACTTTGGTCACAGGCAGCTGTGCCATCGAGCGTGTCACATAGCGCTCAGATATCAGTGGGCCTCACACAATCCACAAGTGTCCAGTGTCCAAAAGTGTGCGCAGAGATTCAAAATCTCCATTATCCTCTCGTCACTTTGGTCACAGGCAGCTGTGCCATCGAGCGTGTCACATAGCGCTCAGATATCAGTGGGCCTCACACAATCCACAAGTGTCCAGTGTCCAAAAGTGTGCGCAGAGATTCAAAATCTCCATTATCCTCTCGTCACTTTGGTCACAGGCAGCTGTGCCATCGAGCGTGTCACATAGCGCTCAGATATTAGTGGGCCTCACACAATCCACAAGTGTCCAGTGTCCAAAAGTGTGCGCAGAGATTCAAAATCTCCATTATCCTCACGTCATTTTGGTCACAGGCAGCTGTGCCATCGAGCGTGTCACATAGCGCTCAGATATCAGTGGGCCTCACTCAATCCACAAGTGTCCAGTGTCCAAAAGTGTGCGCAGAGATTCAAAATCTCCATTATCCTCTCGTCACTTTGGTCACAGGCAGCTGTGCCATCGAGCGTGTCACATAGCGCTCAGATATCAGTGGGCCTCACACAATCCACAAGTGTCCAGTGTCCAAAAGTGTGCGCAGAGATTCAAAATCTCCATTATCCTCTCGTCACTTTGGTCACAGGCAGCTGTGCCATCGAGCGTGTCACATAGCGCTCAGATATCAGTGGGCCTCACACAATCCACAAGTGTCCAGTGTCCAAAAGTGTGCGCAGAGATTCAAAATCTCCATTATCCTCTCGTCACTTTGGTCACAGGCAGCTGTGCCATCGAGCGTGTCACATAGCGCTCAGATATCAGTGGGCCTCACACAATCCACAAGTGTCCAGTGTCCAAAAGTGTGCGCAGAGATTCAAAATCTCCATTATCCTCTCATCACTTTGGTCACAGGCAGCTGTGCCATCGAGCGTGTCACATAGCGCTCAGATATCAGTGGGCCTCACACAATCCACAAGTGTCCAGTGTCCAAAAGTGTGCGCAGAGATTCAAAATCTCCATTATCCTCTCGTCACTTTGGTCACAGGCAGCTGTGCCATCGAGCGTGTCACATAGCGCTCAGATATCAGTGGGCCTCACACAATCCACAAGTGTCAAGTGTCCAAAAGTGTGCGCAGAGATTCAAAATCTCCATTATCCTCTCGTCACTTTGGTCACAGGCAGCTGTGCCATCGAGCGTGTCACATAGCGCTCAGATATCAGTGGGCCTCACACAATCCACAAGTGTCCAGTGTCCAAAAGTGTGCGCAGAGATTCAAAATCTCCATTATCCTCTCGTCACTTTGGTCACAGGCAGCTGTGCCATCAAGCGTGTCACATAGCGCTCAGAAATCAGTGGGCCTCACACAATCCACAAGTGTCCAGTGTCCAAAAGTGTGCGCAGAGATTCAAAATCTCCATTATCCTCTCGTCACTTTGGTCACAGGCAGCTGTGCCATCGAGCCTGTCACATAGCGCTCAGATATCAGTGGGCCTCACACAATCCAAAAGTGTCCACTGTCCACAAGTGTGTGCAGAAATTCTAAATCTCCCCTGTCCTATAGACACCTTGTACCTTGTTTTACATTACTATATAGTTTGTTGGATTTTGTCTACATTTCTACCAAAAATGAGGAAGGCTGGTGGAAGAGGCCGTGGAATTGGGCGGGGGTTGGCAGCTGGTAATGATGGTGTTGGTGGTGGATCTGATGGTAGTGGCAAGAGCAAAATAGGACCGAATGCAGGAGGTGCTGACCCTGCGTCATCGTCTGGCTACATAAGACCTTGAACGCTTAGTTTTCTAGGAGTTGGCAAACCGCTTTTAAAGCCAGAGCATCAGGAAAAAGTTTTGTCTTACATTGCTGACTCAGCCTCCAGCTCTATCGCCTCCTCTTCTTCAGTTGTAAAAAGTAAAAGCACTGAGTTGTCATTGGAGGCTCATGTTCATGAACCACACCTTTCCTTGTGTCCTTCACCCCAACCAAGATTGAAGGATGACGCAGGCCATACTACTGATTACTCCATGGAGCTGTTTTCACATACCATGCCTGGATTATCAAGTGAAATGGTGAATTACCCAGGCCAAGATGAATCTGACATGGAGTGCACTGATGCACAGCCGCTGATGGATGATTCTGCTGGTACATTCACTCAGAGCACTACATTGTCCTCGCAGTGTACAGAGCCAGATTTTGACCCTGATGAGACTCAGGTGCCCCTTCCCGCACACTATACCACCATACACGGTGACACAGAGAAAGGTGCACATGACATAGAAGAGGAGGTGATGGATGACCCAGTTGTTGACACAGATTGGCATCCATTGGGGGAAGAGGGTGCTGCTTCCAATAGCTCAGATGAGGAGCATCCACAGCAGACATCGACATCGCAACAGCTGTTATCTGGCAGGCCCGGAGCACTCCAAAGACAGGTTCCAAACATCAAAAGAGTTGCTGGACAGTTTGTCCAGAGGGTCAAAAGATCACAGCGTGCTAGGCCGCAAAATGTCTGCCAAAGTAGGAAGAGTGCAGTGTGGCACTTTTTTGAACAAAATCCTCATGATCAGGCCAAGGTTATCTGTAAGAAGTGCGCAAAGACCTTTAGCCGAGGGAAAAATCTGAAAAATTTGAATACCAGTTGCATGCTTAGACATTTAACCAGCAGGCACTTGCAAGCGTGGACACAACACCAAACCTCAAGTGCCACATGTGCAACTGATCACAACGAAGGTAGTCAGCAACGCTACATTGTTTCCCCCACTGTAAGACCACCGGTTAGCACAGCAGCAAATGTTGAGGTGTCGTTGCAAGACCACAGCAGTCAGGGAATCCCACTGTTATATCAATGAAAGACTGATTCTAGGCCATCAGAAAGAACACCAACTCCATCACCATCATCAACCCTCTCTCAGTCCGCCCTGTCCACCGCTACTTCCACCATATGCAGCTCTCAAGTCCAGCTCACCCTCCCAGACACTATGAGTAGGTCAAGAAAGTACTCAGTCTCTCATCCGCGTACACTGGGTTTGAACGCCCGCATTGCCAAACTAATCTCGTTTGAGATGAGGCCCTTTCGGTTGGTGGAAAGCACAGCTTTCCGCGAACTCATGGCCTATGCAGTACCACACTATGACCTACCCAGTCGCCACTTCTTCTCTCCAAAGCCATCCCAGCCCTCCACCATCATGTGAAAGACCGCATTGTCCATGCACTCAAGCAGTCAGTGAGCGGAAAGGTGCACCTCACAACTGATGCATGGTCCAGTCGGCATGGCCAGGGCCGTTACGTGTCCATCACTGCGCACTGGGTTAATGTGGTGGATGCAGGGTCCACAGGGGACAGCGGTGGTGGGACAGTGCTGCCTAGCACATGGTATAGGAAACAGTTGGCTCTAGGCGTTCGACCCTCCTCCTCCTCCTCCTCCAGAAGCGAAAGCTCGTCCACAGAGCGCAGTCGTACGAGCACTCCATCTGCAGCTGCCACTGTTGCACACGATGTGTCAACCTATCGAGCAGCTAGTGGAAAGGGTCAGCAGGCTGTGTTGCAGATGATGTGTTTGGGCGACAGACACACCGCCGAGGTGCTGGCCGAGTACTTGAAGCGACAAACTGAGTCATGGCTGGGCAGTGTACATCTTGAGGCAGGCAAGGTAGTTAGTGATAACGGCCGTAATTTTGTGGCAGCCATAGCCCTTTCAAAACTCAGCCACATACCTTGCTTGGCTCACACCTTGAACCTGGTGGTGCAGTGCTTCCTCAAAAATTATCCGGAGTTAACAGCCCTGCTCCAGAAGGTGCGAAGACTGTGCGCGCACATCCGCCGGTCGCCTGTACACTCCGTTCGTATGCAGAAGCTGCAGCGATTGCTCCACCTTCCCAACCACCGCCTCATTATCGACATTGCAACAAGGTGGAACTCCACCCTGCACATGGTGGAGCGGCTGTGCGAGCAGAGGCAGGCCATAATGCATTTGTGGGAGGATACACGGCCAGGCACTTTGAGAGCAGACATGGAGTTGACAGGCGTGCAGTGGTCGAAGCTGAAAGACCTTTGTAAAGTCCTTCAGTGTTTTGAGGAATGCACACGGCTGGTAAGCGCAGACGACGCCATCCTAAGCATGAGCATCCCACTTATGCGTCTGCTCATGCAAACTTTGACGCACCTTAAGGAGCAGGCGTCTGCAGCCAATGTTGATGAGGAGGAAGAGGAGGAGGGAATCCTTGATGACATTCAGCCATTGTCTGCTCAGGGACCTCTCCTGGACGAGGTGGAGGAAGAAGAGGAGGAGGAGGATGATGATGGGGATGATTACTTAGGGGAGGAGGATGCATCTCGTGGGGCAAGTGAAAATGTTGGCGTGGCAAGGTCTGGTACAGGGTTTGTGCGTGACTGGAGGGATGTGGATTTGCCAGAAAGTGCTCCTCCACCAAGCACTCGCAGTGCATCATTGACACCGGGAACATTGGCCCACATGTCAGATTATGCCTTGCGGATCCTAAAAAGGGACCCCCGCATTGCCAAAATGATGAACGATGACGACTACTGGTTGGCCAGCATCCTGGATCCACGCTATAAAGGCAAATTACAAAACATCATGCCACAGGAGAACCTTGACCTAATATTGGCTAATAAACAAGCAACTCTGGTAAATCGGTTGCTTGAGGCATTCCCAGCACACAGCAGCGGTGATGGTTCTCACACGAGCCGTACGGGCCGGGGGCAGCTTGGCAGAGGTGTTCGTGGTGCACACAGCAGAAGTGGCGTTGGAGACAGGGGTTTCATGACAATGTTGTGGACTGATTTTTCAAATACCGCTCACACAACTGGTAATACTGCATCGATGGAAAGTGACAGGAGACAGCAGTTGTCAACTATGGTTACAAACTACTTTTCCTCCCATATCGATGTTCTCCCACACAGGTCATTCCCCTTTGACTATTGGGCCGCTAAACTGGACACCTGGCCTGAATTGGCCCAATATGCCTTACAGGAGCTCGCTTGCCCAGCTGCAAGTGTGCTATCGGAAAGAGTCTTCAGTGCAGCTGGATCAATCCTGACAGAAAAAAGGACCCGTCTGTCAACCCAAAATGTGGATGATCTAACCTTCATTAAAATGAACCACACATGGGTTTCCAAGGATTTTGTCCCACCTTCCCCTGATGACACATAGGGTGACAGAAAAATGGCTTGCTTTGGTCCACCTCTTCCTGGTACTTCACCTATTTCGCCTTTTGCATCAGCTGAATGTCCAACATCAACATATGCCACTTTCTAAAACTCCCTAACTGTGCTGCCTCCCCCCCATGGCCGGGGTCACCACCTACCGCACGACACCGTGCGAGTGCCGTTGCCCTGGACAGGTGGGTAGGCCGACTCTTGGGCGTGGGCACTGGCACAGGGTCCCTCATAGTGCAATCAAGTGTCTCTGATGGTGGTGGTGCACACCCGCCGTCAGACACACCGCTGTACTATGAGGGGCCCAGTGCCAGTACCGACGCCCACGAGTGGGCCCCCCTTGCTTGGGCAGGGCCCCAGCATTTGCAATCTTTACCTCTCCCTGCTCCTCCGCTGTGTAATCTGGGCCGTCAAATCCATACTGTGCCTGACACCGTCTGAGCCTGCCTCCTGAGACATATATTTTGAATGTGTACGCTATCCATACATGTTATCCAGGGATACGGTACCCTTTCTAACCTTTGTGCAATCACGTGCAATCCATACTGGGCCTGACACCGTCTGAGCCTGCCTCCTGAGACATATATTTTGAATGTGTACGCTATCCATACATGTTATCCGGGGATACGGTACCCTTTCTAACCTTTGTGCAATCACGTGCAATCCATACTGGGCCTAACACCATCTGAGCCTGCCTCCTGAGACATATATTTTGAATGTGTACGCTATCCATACATGTTATCCAGGGATACGGTACCCTTTCTAACCTTTGTGCAATCACGTGCAATCCATACTGGGCCTGACACCGTCTGAGCCTGCCTCCTGAGACATATATTTTGAATGTGTACGCTATCCATACATGTTATCCAGGGATACGGTACCCTTTCTAACCTTTGTGCAATCACGTGCAATCCATACTGGGCCTGACACCGTCTGAGCCTGCCTCCTGAGACATATATTTTGAATGTGTACACTATCCATACATGTTATCCGGGGATACGGTACCCTTTCTAACCTTTGTGCAATCACGTGCAATCCATACTGGGCCTAACACCATCTGAGCCTGCCTCCTGAGACATATATTTTGAATGTGTACGCTATCCATACATGTTATCCAGGGATACAGTACCCTTTCCAACCTTTGTGCAATCACGTGCAATCCATACTGGGCCTGACACTGTCTGAGCCTGCCTCCTGAGACATATATTTTGAATGTGTACGCTATCCATACATGTTATCCAGGGATACGGTACCCTTTCTAACCTTTGTGCAATCACGTGCAATCCATACTGGGCCTGACACCGTCTGAGCCTGCCTCCTGAGACATATATTTTGAATGTGTACGCTATCCATACATGTTATCCAGGGATACGGTTCCCTTTCTAACCTTTGTGCAATCACGTGCAATCCATACTGGGCCTGACACCGTCTGAGCCTGCCTCCTGAGACATATATTTTGAATGTGTACGCTATCCATACATGTTATCCAGGGATACGGTACCCTTTCTAACCTTTGTGCAATCACGTGCAATCCATACTGGGCCTGACACCGTCTGAGCCTGCCTCCTGAGACATATATTTTGAATGTGTACGCTATCCATACATGTTATCCGGGGATACAGTACCCTTTCTAACCTTTGTGCAATCACGTGCAATCCATTCTGGGCCTAACACCGTCTGAGCCTGCCTCCTGAGACATATATTTTGAATGTGTACGCTATCCATACATGTTATCCAGGGATACGGTACCCTTTCTAACCTTTGTGCAATCACGTGCAATCCATTCTGGGCCTAACACCGTCTGAGCCTGCCTCCTGAGACATATATTTTGAATGTGTACGCTATCCATACATGTTATCCGGGGATACGGTACCCTTTCTAACCTTTGTGCAATCACGTGCAATCCATACTGGGCCTAACACCGTCTGAGCCTGCCTCCTGAGACATATATTTTGAATGTGTACGCTATCCATACATGTTATCCCGGGATACGGTACCCTTTCTAACCTTTGTGCAATCACGTGCAATCCATACTGGGCCTGACACCGTCTGAGCCTGCCTCCTGAGACATATATTTTGAATGTGTACGCTATCCATACATGTTATCCAGGGATACGGTACCCTTTCTAACCTTTGTGCAATCACGTGCAATCCATACTGGGCCTAACACCGTCTGAGCCTGCCTCCTGAGACATATATTTTGAATGTATACGCTATCCATACATGTTATCCAGGGATACGGTACCCTTTCTAACCTTTGTGCAATCACGTGCAATCCATACTGGGCCTGACACCGTCTGAGCCTGCCTCCTGAGACATATTTTGAATGTGTACGCTATCCATACATGTTATCCAGGGATACGGTACCCTTTCTAACCTTTGTGCAATCACGTGCAATCCATACTGGGCGTGAGAACGGCTGGCGAGCTGTTAAGCAAGCTACAGCACCTGTCCAGACAAGTACAGGGATTCCCTAGCGAGGAGACTTATTTGATTGTTTTCAATGTTGGGACAGCAATTTTTGGGGAGCACTATACTCTGGAGAATGATAGATGGGGCCCACCATACACTGGAACATTCCAAAGGTGGACATCAGACACTGGAGCAGCATTTACAGGGCCCATTATACACTAGAGCATTAGAAATGGGGCCCATTATGTTTGGAGCATTATTTGGGCCCATAAGACAGTGGAGCTTCATCCATGGGGACCAACATACAGTATACTGTAGCATTATGTGGAGCTCATCATATACTGTTTCAAACATTATATGGGACCAATGATTCTGTATGGAGAAATAGATGGGCCTCGTCATGAGATGTAAAAAGTGAGGTATTTTTCATTGTACTATAACGCTATTTATCTGCCGTATCGGAGCATGATGAGTTGTGGTATGTGTTAAAGGGGCGCTCTTTCGCCCAGGGCACATGAAAACCTGCAGCCAGCCCTCCCCCCCCCACAACTTTAGCCAAATAACCCCCATTTTTCAGTGCGTAACTTGTATTATGAAGTTAATTAAGGTTGACAAGCTTAAGTAAGAAGAATTGATGCTTTTGGCATTCAAATGGCCACTGTAGGTGTGTTTCCTGTCCTCCTCTCACTGCCGACTTTTATTCCCCATTGACTTACATTGGGTTTCGTGTTTCGGGATGACCCCGACTTTTCCCTATAATCGGACGATCTTGCTCGACCCGACTTTTGGAAAAGTCGGGTTTCACGAAACGAAACGCGACCCTAAAAAACCAAAAGTCGCTCAACTCTATTCATTAGCATTCGTCTCTTTGATTGCGCTTTATTGCATTTTTTGTTTGGCATTATGATGATAAAGCATTGTTTTTTGCCTCGTTGTTTTTTTTTACTGTGTTCACTGAAGGGGTAAACTAGTAGGACAATTATATAGAGTGGGTTGTTGCAGACAAGGCAATACCAAATATGTGTACTTTTATTTATTTTTTATTAACATAAATAAATGTACTTATTGGAAAAATATATATTTTTTATTTGGGGATTTTCTTACAAATATTTTTACACTTTTTATTTATTTGTTTTTTTTACTTTTTTACATTGCCCCATCCTGAGCATGACTGTATAGTGTCAGATCGCTGAATTGATACTCTGCAATGCTTCACATCAGTATATGACTGGCAGGGAAGGAGGCATGTCAGCAGGCACTCACAAGTCACCTTCCCTGCAGGAACCCATGGCCATCTTGTGGCCGGGGGTCTCCATGGAGACCATCAGGACAACGGGATCACATTGTGTTTTCCTAATGGAAGCATGCAGAGGACTCACGCTCCTCTATGTCTCTGTCACTACTGACAGTGGCATCAGAGGGGTTAAATGCCTGCGATTGGTGCTAGCACTGATCATAGGTGTTGCTACAGAGGGTCAGTTCTCACACATAGCTGAGAACCCCACCCAATTACCGCGGCGTTCAACATGAGGCCGCAAGACTGTGCCACCGTACATATGCTGCTGTTTGTGGGAACACAGATCCTGCAGAGCAGTATATGTATGCACATGTCGGGAAGGGGTTAAAGGGAACATGTCAACAGTAGGGATGCATCTACCATTGGAAGTTCAAGTTCATTTCAGGTAACAGAATTTTAACCAGAACCCAAAACCCATCAAAGTAAATGGGGACCCTAACTTTGCTGTTGTAAAATGGTCACATTAAGTGCTATGGGGTTGCCTAAGGTCACTCTGTCTCTATCTCCTTCCATCCTGGAACTCCAAACACTGAAATGGACTTCTGTGTTCATGTTCAGAGTACAGCACCGGACAATTGGTGTCTGGTATGAATTCCAAACTTTAAAGTTCAGGCTCGTTCATCTCTAGTCGTAAGTTTTTTCGCATGTAAAGTAGGATCAGCAGAGCACTTGTACACCCTTATATACAGCATTCTAGAATGCTGTATATATGTCCCAATGCACTCTGCACAACACAAAAAAGAGCATTTGTTATACTCCCCTACAGGACAGTCCTGTTCTATGGGCATCGCTAGTGTTAATCCGATGGCTTCTCCCTTCTTGCGATCTCCACCCTCCTTCTTGCTTTCTGTGGATGATGCATCCTACATATCCTCCATCACGCTCTTGTGCAGGCATACTCTTCATTTCCCTGCCAAGGGCTTCACAAAGTACTGTAGTGCCCATGTGCCAGCACTCTTTGATCATTTACCATGTATACCTAATACAGTGCTTTGCTCTGCCACTGACATGGCAGAAAAGAAATACGCCTGAACAGGAGCACGATGGAGGATACTGTGTGGATGATTTAGGATGCATCATACACACAAACCAAGAAGAAGGACAGTAATCACAAGGAGAGAGGTGGCACCAGATCAATATCAGCAACATCCCTCTGACTGTACTGCTGTCCCATAGGTGAGTATAACAAAAGCTCTTTTCTATGCTTTGCAGAGTGTATTGGGGACATACAGCATTCTAGAATGCTGTATATAAAGGCTAACAGGTGCTCGCCCTACTTTATATTGGAAATACCTTGTGACAGGTTCCCCATAAAAACTTTAGTCACTCTTCTCTGCACCTGCTTTAGCTCAGCTATGTCCTTCTTTTACACTGAAATACAAAACTACACAACATACTAAGCGATCCCTATCATTCACATATCTTGAATCAAAACTACGTTCTTCTCATGAGCATCTATAATTCTTTTATGGCACCCTATTATTTTATTTACAGCTGTTTGGCACTAGTCACTAAAGCTGAGTTTACTGTCCATCCATATATGCTGATGTGTTTTGTAGCTATAGTTTTTGGTTTTGTCCTGCTTTTTAATGTTTTTATATCTTGCTGTATGATATTTAATAAAGTACCACTTTCTTGGATATAGTTCTTGGCGCCCTTTTTCCTTCTCCTATATGTTAATTACTATAAATGTTTGTACCAACCTTTTATGTGGCTTGTGAAACTCCGTATCTGACTAGTTAGACAAAGCTGATTCCTCATAAACCCAAATTGATTTTAAGTTGTCATAGAAAAAATTAAAATCTCCAGTGGAAGAAATAGCTTACAATTTCAAACCCTTTGTGAAATAGGACCACATGTTTAACATATGTTTTCGTGAGAAAATGATGTGTAGCTAGGAGGTGAAACAAAAACATTAAACCCCCAGTGAAGCTAGGACTCCCTGGTGTAGGCAGGTAATTAAGACTGGTATATTTGTTGGGAATAGACATTTGTTTAATAAAAGGTAAGATCTCAGGAATAAGCTGCTGATGTACAGTTATGAATATTGGTGTGTGTGTAGATCAGATATGGATAGGACATACACATTCAGCTTCAGAACTGAGAGGGGAAGAACATTCATATTTTTAATAAGTGTAAGACATGTTATTCAGCCCCAAATCAATAGTGGACAGATATCTGACAACAGCCATGTTTCCATACAACAGTGAAATAAAAATAAACAAGATTTTCAGGAGTGAAGATACCATGAATGTAGGGAATCTCATAATTTTCTGAAACAATAAAAACTATAGGGAAAAAGAAGCGCAGATAGGGTCTTATCCCACAGATTTAGAAATCATTTCTACAGAAAACTACTCACCTGGTGTTGTAGTGAAAGCATATTTGTGCCGGCTGCCTCAGATCCACGGGTCAACAAGCGACCATATCACGAATAGTATAAAGGAAATTTGTGGATAACGTCCACACTGCCAAACAGTACAAATCCAGATGTATTTACAAGACAAGGTGGTTTATTCTGCGCATTTCGAAGTCTATCTGATGTTTTGTGGTATTTCCTGAAGAAGTCAGATAACAACTGCCGCCTTCTTCACGGTCTCAAACTGCTTCTGGAATACTCCAACATTTTTAAGTAGAAAAAACATTTCTTAACCTCATAATCAAGAAGTAGTAACAGGTGTAGATAACATCCTTCAATGTTAACTCTATAGCTTCCGGAAACAAGTAGTGAAAAAAAAGCATCAGTATGAACAGTACCTGCGCTAACAAAGTTATCTGACCAGGATAACGAAATAATTAAAAACACACATTATTACATTAATACAACGGTGTTATATCATGAAAACTTTATGACTGAGATATAATAGCACTACTTGGAAAAACATAATATCAGAAATTATTTATAATGTATTGCTAGATCCTTATTGAATCCATGCGGTAACCTTGTATCTAAAAGAAACATCCATTTTCGTTCTCTTGCAAGAATTTTTGTTGTGATAATCCCCCCCCTTTTCTGGTTTTTTAACCTGTTCAATGCCTATAAAAGAAAAACCCTTGACATCACCCCCATGTATTTGTGAAAAATGTCGGGAAACTACAGAGGCTCCTGCTGGTGGCAAATTAACTGCATCAGAAAGATGTTTTCTGATCCTTTTTTTTAAAGTATTCATAGTGCAGCCTACACACTGTTTGTTGCAAATTTCACAATTAATTAAATAACAAACATTGGCGGTATTACAATTAATATATGAAAGAATATCAAAAGTCTTATTATTGTGCATAGACATAAATGTTTTAGATTTTTTAGCATGCTTGCAACATTTGCACACATTAGCTTCACACCCATAGAAACCTTTGGTTTTTAACCAGTTGGTGTCCTGTGAGTTAAGAGACAAGGGATCCTTAAAAAGGCTGGAAGATAAAGTGAACTTAGAGTGGGGGCACGTTTAGCAGCAAACAAAATAGATTCACTATCTACCAGTGTTTTTAAGATTTTATCTTGACACAGAATGGGCAGATATTTCTTAATAATTGCAACAATATTATGATACTGGGGACTAAAAGATGCAGTAAAAGTAACTTTATTTGAACCATTACCAATATTATTGCATTTTGTCTTTTTATTTTTAGAGTACAACAAATGGGTTCTATCCATATTATCTACCAGTTTTTTTGCTCTTTCCAAATAATAACTGGGATAACCTCGTTCACTTAATCTGGTGCACACTAAGTCCGCTTCTTTCTTATAGATGGATTCTTGTGTGCTATTTCTTTTTAGCCGGATCAGTTCACCAAGAGGAATGTTTTAATAGTATGTTTGGGATGATTGGAATTAGCCGTTAGAATACTGTTACAATACGTATTTTTTCTGTATGGTGAAATATTAATCTGATGTGTGATCAAATCACCTGTTAGAGTCAAGTCCAGAAAATTGGAAAAATTATGTACTGAGCTCGTAAGTTTAAGGTTATAATCATTAGTATCTAGATAGTTGAAAAAATCACTAATAAAAGTATCTCCTAGAAGATTTTTATCCCAAATGAACACCAAATCATCAATATATCTTCCTAGCCAAACAATACCATCCTTATAAGGGTTATCATCACAAAAAAATAAATTTTCCTCCCATGTAGCCATAACTATATTAGCAAGGGACGGAGAAAAACGTGCTCCCATGCTAACGCCCTGTGTTTGTAAGAAAAATCTATTATTAAATGAAAAATAGTTGTGTTCAAGGAGAAACTCTATTGCAGAAATAATAAAATTTTGGATGTTTATGTCATATGAGCTGTACCGATGTAAATAGTACCTAATGCATCTCAGAGCTATATGATGTGGAATAGATGGATAAAGTCCCACAACATCACATAACAACCAAACAAAATTCTTCTGCCACTGTATTCTCTCCAAGACTCCAACAACATCTCTGGAATCCCCAAGAAAACTGGGTCTCAATGGGACTAGAGGTTTCAAAAAAATGATGCACGCTTTTCTCCGTCCCTTGCTAATATAGTTATGGCTACATGGGAGGAAAATTTCATTTTTTGTGATGACAACCTTTATAAGGATGGTATTGTTTGGCTAGAAAGATATATTGATGATTTGGTGTTTATTTGGGATAAAAATGTTCTAGGAGATACTTTTATTAGTGATTTTTTCAACTATCTAGATACCAATGAATATAACCTTAACACTAGAACTACTGATGGAGTCATTTTGACTCCTTTCGTTTTTTATTTCTCTTCTGTGACTACATTTTTCAGAATTCCGGCTTGAAACTCGGTGACTTTTCCTCAAATATGATGTGAAAAAAGATTTTGTGAGAATAAATAATTTTGGTGAAAAATTTGCGCGTTTTTTTCAAAATTTACCAAGAACTACTGAAGGGAGTCATTTTGACTCCCTACTATATTTTGAGGTCGTTTTGTCACTAAATGTTGCTATAAAGTTTTGTGCATAATTTTTTCACTCTGTCTTATTTACCCTGATGTTCATATAGATGTAGTTCAATTTACATGTCAACTTTTCACATTTTCCTTGTGTTTTACCTGCTTGTATTACTGTGTAATACTGAACAAAATAGCTTGTTTACTCTAGGCTCTTATCTTATCAGATTTGATGAGAAATCTACTCGATCGGAGAGACTGCAAACGGACAAGTTTGCTCTATTTTCTACTGTGTGGGACAGGTTTATTGAAAATTGTATTGCGTGTTACAAACCTGGCCCATACATAACGGTGGATGAGCAACTTTTCCCAAGCAAAACTAGGTGTCCATTCACGCAGTACATGCCTTCCAAACCAGATAAATATGGCCACAATTATTGGCTAGCTGTTGATAAGGAGAGCAAATATCTGGCAAATGGCTTCCCTTATCTAGGCAAAAGATGACACACGCCGTGCTGAGGACCGTTTAGCTGACCATGTGGTAATGAAGTTATTGGACCCGTTTTTGAAAAAAGGTCGCAATGTTACAACCGATAATTATTTTACTTCAGTAAAATTAGCTAAACAGCTAAAAAGCAAAGGAACAACCATCGTGGGAACACTGAACAAGATAAGGCGAGAAGTGCCTAAAGAAATAAAATCCATGAAAGAGGAATTGTACAACACTAAAGTGTTTAGAAATGAAGACAATTTTACACTTACAGTATATCAAGGAAAGCCCAACAAAAATGTTGTCATTTTGAGTTCCGTCCATCCAGATGTTGTTGTTGCGTCTGATTCCGCTAAAAAAACTCCAGAAACGGTAAAGTTTTACAATGAAACAAAATATGGAGTAGATGTAGTGGATCAGATGGCACGAAAATATACCACACGAACATGCACAAGGAGATGGCCTGTTCATGCATTTGAAAATGCCTTAGACTTTGCGGGTATAAATGCATGGATAATATTCAAGGAGATTACCCACCAAAAAATGTCACGCAAGGCATTTTTGCAAATGCTTGTGAGAGAGTTGAGTGGTCCTTATGTCACAGATAGGGAAAAGGGTTCCACGTCCCAAGTTTCTTCATGCTCAGAAGTGATGGTTCAAACAAAATTTTGCCAGATCAAAGAAAAGTGCAAGAAAAATAGATCTGTCGGCAATTGTAAGACTTGTGGTAAGTCTTTGTGTGGGCAATGTACTGCCATAAATCAAAGGCAATGCCTAAAATGCGAAACACCAAATGTTTAGAAGGTGAATTCTGCGCCATATTTTCATTTTTATGCTCCTCCACCTACATTTTCTCTGCTTTTTGTTCTTCAGTTGTTGTTTATATGTGTGCACTTGAATAAAAAAAATGTTTGAAAAACGTCTATTATAATTATTGTTATTTTCTGTAGAAAAATAAGAAAAGCAGAAAAAAAACAATCAAAAGCATTACTGTTGGATCTCACAATAATAATACATTACAAAAAATATAATTATTAATAAATAACCACAAATGAAACTCTAAAAATAAACGAAAACAAGCAAGGAGTCAAAATGACTCCTTTCAGTAGTTCTAGGCGGGGTCACGAGTCCAGTAGTCCTAGTGTTAAATTTACCAGCTCAGTACATAATTTTTCAGCCAATTTTCTGGACTTGACTCTAACAGGTGATTTGATCACACATCAGATTAATATATTTTTTTCTTTTGTTTCCTGTATTCTATGCTTATTTAATATTTTGTGCTTTTTTATTTAGATATGAATATATCGATGTCTATATATATATATATATATATATATATATATTATGTTCGTTTTGGGATAAATCTTTATATATATGTATGTTTATTATTTATTTATTATTAATTTTTTTCATTTCCTCTATCTTTTTCATTATTCATATTTATTTCATCTATTTAGATAAATACTAGAAAAATATGTAGAAAAATATATATTTTTTTTATTTTTTCCCCTTCTCTCCTTCCTTCTTTGTGAGCTTTCTTAAGGGTAACACATGTCTCTATTGATAGGTGTATCTATATTGGAGATCACACTTACATACCCCCTTGTTTCATTAATGCTGCTTGCAGTGGACTGAGGTTGTACGCATGTGTGGTCTGTGTCCTTGCCTGCTGCCATCTCCTGCATCTCCATGTCTCCGGGACGCTGAGTCGCGATCATGTGACCGGCATCATCCGTCACATGACGCATGTGCTGGATGCTTCCAGGACCTCCTGATGCGCATGCTTCCATGCCCCCTCAGTCTCCTCCAATCGTGTCCCTTTGCTATCCTTTTTAAACGTTCTGGTTCCCTAGGAACGACACCCCCTGACGAAGGACACAGTCCGAAACACGCATCGGGGTGTGTGCCTATCAGGTTTTACTTCCATATTATGCCATCTCCATTATCATATTGTGCCACGGTGCCCTCTGGCTGCATTGACACTTTCTTTGATCTGCCTCACTCTCCTCCTCTAGCGGTGAATGAGAACTCCATCTCAGTATAGTGTCTTTTTTCTGCATTGCTATAGATTGTCCATCTATTGCTATAGGACTCCTAAAATGTGCTGTCCTAGTGTTTTCTTCTAGCAGTGTGGGACAGATAAGATAGTATATTGGATTTATTAATCCCACCTCACTATAGTCCTCTTTCTTGCTACATTGCTGCAGATTGCCTATTTGTCATTTTCACACTTTATTGGTTTATTGCACTAAACTTACATCATATAAATCTTTTTCAGTATTTTTTATCTTCACTTTGACTTGATATACTTGATTTTTTTATACACCTGCTGAGCACCTATTGCCTTATTTTAATTTTTGAACGTTAATTTCTTTAGATATGGCAATTAAATTATCACAGTAATTTATTGTTTTTTGCACCTCCTTGCACTTTTTTTCATTATATAGTCAATGATATTCCTGGGCATTTTTGCAATATATTGCTATTTACATCTCAACTACTGTGTATTTATACACTGCTCAAAAAAATAAAGGGAACACTCAAATAACACATTCTAGATCAAAATGAATGAAATATTCTAATTGAATACTTTGTTCTGTACAAGGTTGAAAGTGCTGTCAACATAATCACAAACAAATCATCAATGGAAATCAAAATTTTGAACCAATGGAGGCCTGGATTTGGAGATATCCCCAAAATGAAAGTGGAAACAAGTCAAAATGAAAATCAAAACATGACAAAATTTGAAGTGGAAACAAGTCAAAATGATGCTCAGTATTGTGAGTGGCATCCACGTGCCTGTATGACCTCCCACAATGCCTGTGCATGCTCCTGATGAGGTTTCAGATGTTCTCTTGAGGGATCGCCTCCCTGACCTGGACTGAAGCATCTGTCAACTCCTGGAGAGTCTGTGGTGCAATGTGACGTTGGTAGATGGAGCGAGATATGCTGCCCCAAATATCCTCAATCGGATTCAGGTACCGCATCAGCTTATGGTGTCACAAGGGGTCTGAGGATCTCATCTCGGTACCTAATGGCAGTCAGGCTACCTCTGGTGAGCACATGGAGGGCTGTGTGGCCCTCCAAAGAAATCCCACCCCACCCTATTACTGACCCACTGCCAAACCGGTCATGCTGAAGGATGTTGCAGGCAGCAGATCACTCTTCACGGCATCTCCAGATTCTGTCCTATCTGTCACATGTGCTGAGTGTGATCCTGCTGCCTGCAACATCCTTCAGCATGACCGATTTGGCAGTGGGTAAGTAATGGTGTGGGGTGGCGGTGCAACCTTTCACCAAATTATTAGTGAAGGTATTTTATTTCTATCTTCTGGTCCGTCCCACATTATTCTGATCACAGATTCGGTTCACTGTTTTCTCTGTTTCGGTTTTCACCTCTTTTAAGAATGGTCTACCATTCATTTACTAATTAGATAATATACCACTCGCTTTATGAATTAATAGACACATTTTATTTAATTTGGTATATATCCACTGCTTTGTCCAGTATTTCTGATCACTAGTGGCATAGCAACTGACTTCTGAGCGCCATTTTGGACTTTTACTATTTTTATTCTTATTTTTACTTCTTCACAACAGGTGGTTGTTGTCACCCAAACAGACAGCTAGAACTCCCAAAGAACCTTGTGTCTAGTGCCAGTGGAATATATAGAGAAAAATAAAATATAACTGTCTGAAATGGCAGATCCAGGGTCTGATTCTTGCAAGTTATTTGATAGCAAGAATCTACTGTCATCTTACATTCCCATCTTCTGTGTCTTATAAATGATTGGTTCATTTTATTACAATATCGGTGATATCTATTTGCCTGAAGAGAGAATTATTAGCATGCTCAATGTCTGAATATGTGAAAGGTCTGAGTTCCACTTATAAAAATGAAAAAATAGATAAGTTGAAAAATGGCAAAAAGATTTTTGTATTACAGCAAATGTCTAAAGAAATCAAACACATTGAACAAAACACTGAGGAAATCATTACAGAACAAGTCATTTCAAAATTAAATTCTTTTTGTCTAAGGTCACACATTTATCTTTGAACTTATCAATCCAGTTGTCTTTAAAGCTAAAGTCAATGAATCCAGCTTGCTGTTGCTGCTCAGCCTAAGGCGAGACTATTGCCTTTTTGATCTTTAATCTCCCATTGCTGTAATCATACCAAAACCTTTCAACACATGGAAGTCATACAATTAGATGTTTATTCTCAGTGCAGCATTACAGTGGGTTCTTTATAGGAAATAAGAGCAAAAGTGCTGCACAATTGCTCTTTCCTATGAAGATTAATAAGCTTTTACCTCTATTTCTTGATTTTGTCAATTAAAGTAAAATATTACAAATTAAATGTTGAAATGAAATACAGTATAAGCTATTTGTTTATTTCAATTTATTTATGACTTTTTTGTCCAATTATTTGAATCAAGGTTCTTTTTTTGTTCTAATACGCACATATTGCTCTTCAGACAAAAAGCATGCTGTAGCTTTATCTATTGAAAATGGCAAACAGTCTTTAGCAGGGAATCAGATAAAATGTATTATTTAAATGAAAAATATTTGGAATTGAGAGTCCTCTGTGGTTGATACCTTTTAATGGCTAACTGAAAAGATGGTAACAAATTGCAAGCTTTCGAGACTACTCAGACTACTCAAAGCTTGCAATTTGTTACCAACTTTTCAGTTAGCCATTAAAAGGTATCACCACTGAGGACTCTCAATTTTAAATATTTTTCTATCTACTGGCCTACACGGTACAAAGATATATATATATATATATATATTTCCTGTATTATTTAAATGACCCCATGTTTCACCTGCACTTTTTCTTGTAAACTCTAAGGAAGAAGTTAAAGTTCTATGTTATGCTTCCATCACTGCATGCCCTGTTATTTTTATGTTTTAGTTTGATATAAAATGAGTCACTGTACAACTTCACATAAATAGTAATTATTATTTATCCTTATTATTTGTTATCATTATATGAATCCAAAATACCTACCAGTTCAAAATGTTTCAACATGTATCACCTTTGTGTAAAAACAAAGTAGCACAAAGCAGTGTAATACGGCTGCTAAATCATCTGCTCACTACCAGTTTCTCCCAGAAATCAGAACATCAAACAAACACATTTTCTTTTCTATTAAGAAGACATTTAATGGTTGAAATTGACAAGTAAAAAAAAACACAGAAAGAAAAGACTGATAATGGAACATTCAGCAAGGAAAGGACAGCGTTCATCTTTTTACCTTAATTCCCTAGCTGCGTAGATAATCATCTCAGTCGATACATTTGATGCAGTGCTAATAAAAACTATTCCTTCAAAATGCAATGTTGTATTCTCACAGTCTTGATTTCTCAATTCTCCTGTGGTGAAAGCAAAGCTCAGTAAGTTGTTCACTGCTGATATAAGGTATCAGTATCAGACAGAAACTGTTCCATTCCAATGCACATTCTCTATCCACTCCCTACCTCTCTCCATCAGCCTTTTATGTTTCTCCTCCTATCTCGGTCCTTGCATTCACTTGTAAATACTCCAACACCTTCTATAAAAATGTGCATATATATATATATATATATATATATATATATATATACATATACAGTATATATACATATATATATAAATACATATTACATACAATTCTTTATGTGCATGTATAAATTCCATTCATAAATTGTATGAAAAGTATCTTTTAAAAAAAATAATAGTATTTCCATTAACTTAATATCCTTCTAGAGAAATTTCATTTAAAGGAAGACGATTACTTAAATATTTCAAATGCAAATGAAAAGTATATAATTCATTGACAGATTGGAGAATTTTATCATACTGTAGGTACGGGAAGTAAGTATATTCAGACAGTTACTGGATAACCACACATAGCAAGACTAGAGATGAGCAAACTCGAACTGTAAATTTTGGGGTTAGTACTGGACACCAAGTGTCCCGTGCTGATCTCCGAACAAAGACTTCTCCCATAAGTTACATAGTAACATAGTTTTTTTAATTCAAATAGATTTTTATTAAGAAGAACACCACAGTATACATAAAACAGTGGTACAAGCATTTTCGATTTTCCAAAAACAAACCCTAATATAACAAAAGAGGCCCTCCCCCACACTCCACCCCCCTTTTCAGCCAGCTTGTAGTATCTCATCAACATAACCTGTACACATATTTAGAATTGCATTATGCAGTATCACCTGAAATTGCAGTGTAGACAAGCATCCCCACATATCGATATCCCAGAGACCGTTCCCCATTCATCTGCCTCTTATACTAATTCCAGCCATGACGTCCACATTTTTTCATACATCCCAAGTTTACCCCTTTTCTTGTAGGCCTCCTTCTCCATATTAATGAAATGCTTCACGTATTTAAGGTATTCTCCTCTTGAAGGTTGGTCTTTCTTTATCCAATTCCTCACTATCAGCTTCAGAGCCTTATATAGTAATCTGGCGATCGCCATCTTCAGATTGTTATCCACTTTTATCTCCTCCACATACCCCGCAGGCAAACCACCGGTTATAGTAACATAGTTAGCAAGGCCGAAAAAGGATATTTGTCCATCCAGTTCAGCCTATATTCCGTCAGAATAAATCCCCAGATCTATGTCCTTCTAAAGAACCTAATAGCTGTAAGATACAATATTGTTATGCTCCAGGAAGATATTCAGGTCTCTCTTGAGTCCCTTGACTGAATTCGCCATCACCACCTCCCCAGGCATGGAATTCCAGATTGTCACTGCCCTAACAGTAAAGAACCCTCTTAATAATTGTTGGTGGAAAAACCTTCTCTCCTCCAGATGCAGAGAATGCCCCCTTGTGACCATCACATTCCTTGGTGTAAACAGATCCTCGCAGAGATATTCGTAGTGTCCCCTTACATAATTATACCTGGTCATTAGATCACCCCTCAGTCGTCTTTTTTCTATACTAAATAATCCTAATTTTGCTAACTGACTTACTGGTCTGTAATTTCCAGGTTCATTTTTAGAGCCCTTTTTGAATATTGGTACCACATTTGCTATGTGCCAGTCCTGTGGAACAGACCCTGTCGCTAAAGAGTCCCTTAATATTAGAAATATCGGCTTGTCTATTACCTTACTTAGTACTCTTAGTACTCGTGGGTGTATGCAATCTAGTCCTAGAGATTTATTTATTTTAATCTTATTTTGCCAGTTTTGCACCTCTTCTTGGGTTAGATTGGTGACCCTTAACAAAAGGTTTTAATTGTCTCTCGGCATTTCACCTAGCATTTCATTTTCCACCGTGAATACTGTGGAGAAAAAGCTGTTTAACCTCTTCACGACCGCCCACAGTAGATAAACGTTGGCGCTTGCTGGGCTTTGTGCAGCGCCGACGTTTATCTACTGTCGGCGGTTTTGTGCCCCCCAGGACCCCCACATACCTTCCAACGCGGGGATCCCGGTGCGCAATGCATGCTGGGACCCCCGACGTCATCGAGACCTGATTGGTTCAGGTCCCGATGACGTCAGCGTCACAGCAGCCAATGGGAGCGATCGCTGGGAAAGCTGCTTGTTTCCCGGCGATCTCCCTCATTGTAACGCGGCTTCTCCCTCTGATCTCACTGACAGCTGATCAGAGGTGAAGCAGCGTTATTGTGTGACTAGATCACTGCCTGGCACAGCTGATCGCTGCCTGGCACAGCTGTGCCAGGCAGCGATCTTGTCACACAGTAACGCTGCTTCACCTCTGATCATCTGTCATTGTGAGATCAGAGGAGAAGTCGCGTTATTATGTGCCAGGCAGCGATCTTGTCACATAGTAACGCTGCTTCTCCTCTGATCTCACAATGACAGATGATCAGAGGTGAAGTGGCGTTACTATGAGTCAGATCGCAGTGCAGCGATCTTGTGACAAAAATAAAAAAAAAAGTAAAAAAAAAGTAAAAAAAAAAAATGCAGGGGCTAGGGTTAAGGCCCCGTCACACTAAGCGAATTACCAGCGATCCCGACACCGATATCAAGGTGTCAGGATCGCTAGTAAGTCGCTATGTGATCGCTGGTGAGCTGTCACACAGACAACTTCACCAGCGATCAGCACAGCGATGCCGAGCGCCCGGCATCGCTGGCCATCCTGTAAAAAATAGAATCAAAATAAAAAATATAGTTATTCTCACCTTCCGACGTCCCGTTCAGCCATCCTGCCTCTCTCCACGCTCCGGTCCCAGTGATCCTTTGCACGAATGACCGCGAGATGTCACAGTCTCGCGGGATAACAAAGTCTTGCGGTCATTCGTGCAAAGGATCACTGGGACCGGAGCGTGGAGAGAGGCAGGATGGCTGAACGGGACATCGGAAGGTGAGAATAACTATATTTTTTATTTTTTTTATTATTTTTTACACCTGATCGCTGGTCTCCCGCCTGTCACACACAGCGATGCGTGCTGGCCAGCGGGAGACCAGCGACCAAAGAAATGCCCAGAGATTTCTTCCAGCGATCAGCGATACCGGCAGGGGGGCCGCTTGCTGATCGCTGTCACACATAGCGATCTCACTGGTGAGATCGCTGTTACGTCACAAAAGTTGTGACTCAGCAGCGATCTCTCTACCGAGATTGCTTAGTGAGACGGAGCCTTTAGGGTTAGGGCTAGGGCTAGGGCTAGGGTTAGGGCTAGGGCTAGGGCTAGGGCTAGGGTTAGGGCTAGGGCTAGGGTTAGGGCTAGGGCTAGGGCTAGGGCTGGGATTAAGGTTATGGGTGTGTTGGTGTTAGGTTTGTGGTTAAGGTTATGGTTAGGGCTGAGATTAGGGTTAGGGGTGTGTTGGGGTTAGGGTTGGAATTAGAATTGGGGGTTTCCACTGTTTAGGTACATCAGGGGCTCTGTAAATGCAATATGACGCCCGCAGACCATTCCATCAAAGTCTGCATTTCAGAACGTCACTACCTCCCTTCCGAGCCCCACCGTGTGCCCAAACAGTAGTTTTCTCCCACATATGGGGTACCAGCGTACTCAGGACTCAGGACAAATTGGACAACAACTCTTAGGGTCCAATTTCTCCTGTTACCCTTGTGAAAATAAAAATTGGGGGCTAAAAGATCATTTTTGTGGAAAAAAAAATGATTTTTTATTTTCACGCCTCTACATTATAAACTTTACTGAAACACTTGGGGGTTCAAAGTGCTCACCACACATCTAGATAAGTTCCTTGGGGGGTCTAGTTTCCAAAATGGGGTCACTTGTGTGGGGTTTCCACTGTTTAGGTACATCAGGGGCTCTGCAAACGCGACATGACACCCACAGACCATTCCATCAAAGTCTGCATTTCAGAACGTCACTACTTCCCTTCCGAGCCCCACCGTGTGCCTAAACAGTAGTTTTCTCCAACATATGGCATACCAGCATACTCAGGACAAATTGGACAACAACTCTTAGGGTCCAATTTCTCCTGTTACCCTTGTGAAAATAAAAATTGGGGGCTAAAAGATCATTTTTGTGGAAAAAAAATGATTTTTTTATTTTCACGCCTCTACATTATAAACTTTACTGAAACACTTGGGGGTTCAAAGTGCTCACCACACATCTATATAAGTTCATTGGGGGGTCTAGTTTCCAAAATGGGGTCACTTGTGGGGGGTTGCCACTGTTTAGGTACATCAGGGGCTCTGCAAACGCGACATGACACCCGCAGACCATTCCATCAAAGTCTGCATTTCAGAACGTCACTTCTTCCCTTCCGAGCCCCACCGTGTGCCCAAACAGTAGTTTTCTCCAACATATGGTGTACCAGCGTACTCAGGACAAATTGGACAACAACTATTAGGGTCCAATTTCTCCTGTTACCCTTGTGAAAATAAAAATTGGGGGCTAAAAGATCATTTTTGTGGAAAAAAATGATTTTTTTTATTTTCACGGCTCTACATTATAAACTTTAGTGAAACACTTGGGGGTTCAAAGTGCTCACCACACATCTAGATAAGTCCCTGGGGGGGTCTAATTTCCAAAATGGGGTCACTTGTGGGGGGTTTTCACTGTTTAGGTACATCAGGGGCTCTCCAAATGCGACATGGCATCCGATCTCAATTCCAGCCAATTCTGCAATGAAAAAGTCAAACGGCACTCCTTCCGTTCTGAGCTATGCCGTGTGCTCAACCAGTGGTTTAGCCCCACATACGGGGTATTGGCGTATTCGGGACAAATTGCACAAAAAATTTCATGGTTCATTTTCTCTTTTTACACTTGTGAAAATAAAAAAAAATGGTTTTGAAGTAAAATGTTTGTGAAAAAAAGTTAAATGTTTATTTTTTCCTTCCATATTCCATTCATTCATGTGAAGCACCTGAAGGGTTAATAAACTTCTTGAATGTGGTTTTGAGTACATTGAGAGGTGCAGTTTTTAGAATGGTGTCAATTTTGGGTATTTTCTGTCATATTGACCCCCCAAACTCACTTCAAATGTGAGGTGGTCCCTAAAAAAAATGGTGTTGCAAATTTTGTTGTAAAAATGAGAAATCGCTGGTCAACTTTTAACCCTTATAACTTCCTAAAAAAAAAAAATTATGTTTCCAAAATTGTGCAGATGTAAAGTAGACATGTGGGAAATGTTATTTATTAACTATTTTGTGCGATATCACTCTCTGATTTAAGGGCATAAAAATTAAAAGTTTGAAAATTGCAAAATTTTCTAAATTTTTGCCAAATTTTGATTTTTTTAACAAATAAGTGCAGATCATATCTAAATTTTTTTACCACCATCATGAAGCACAATATGTCATGAGAAAACAATGTCAAAATCAGTAGGATCCGTTGAAGCGTTCTAGAGTTATGACCTCATAAAGTGACACTGGTCAGAATTGAAAAAATTGGCCCGGTCACGAAGGCAAAAACAGGCTCGGGTGCGAAGGGGTTAATATATTAGCTTTTTCCTTATCATCTACAACCATTCTTTCCTCACAATTTTTTAAGGGGCTGTGATAAAACACTCCGGGATCGCCTTTGCTGGGGTCAAAGGTCATGTGCGTCCAGCATGAAACTCAGGCGCAGAGCTGGGATTCGTGTATAACTGACCCTGGGTCAGGTTTATTAACGGTGAAAGCAATGCAAAAGGAAATAAAACATAAAACAAATCCTTGCCTGTCCGGCACTAACTAAACAATGGACAACCTAACTACCAACTGGCGGGCTTCTCCCGTCCAGCCAAACCACAGTTGCAGTGGGCACTGCTTCCACTCATGTGTGTCTCTCACACAGACAGGCTCTCTGTGTTCCCAGGCTGAGACACTCACACAACCACCTGGCATCCTTTTATATCCACCTCCCATTATTCATTAGCAAGCAGGTGCGATACTGACCAGACTAGGCCACATAGGAAAGGAATCTGGGCGAGATATACCTGCCCTCATCCACTATTCCCACATGATTCTCACATATCCCCCCCTCTGCTCAGACCACTCTGGTCGAGCAATGACACCCGACAAACAGTGCACTCGGGACAGGGCATCTGCATTCCCCATCTGTACCCCTGGGCGGTGCTCCACCGCAAAGTGTAGGCCTGCAGGGCAAGGAACCACCGGGTCACCCGACTATTCCGTTCCTTGTTCAAGTGCATCCACTTGAGAGGGGCATGGTCAGTGATCAGCCTGAACTTTCGGCCCACCAGGTAATATTTGAGGGCCTCTAGAGCCCACTTAATGGCTAGGCACTCTTTTTCTACGACTGCATACCTTTGCTCGTGTTTATTCAGCTTCCTGCTGAGACAAAGGACTGGGTGTTCCACTCCGTCCCTCACTTGTGAGAGTACGGCCCCGATACCGGTATCAGAGGCATCGGTTTGTACCACAAACTCGCTGCGGAAGTCCGGAGTCACCAGTACGGGCTGAGAGCAAAGTGCCCGTTTTGGGCTATGGAAGGCTTCTTCAGCCGCTAAACTCCATTTAATCATGACGGAGTCTTTCCCTTTTGTAAGATCCGTCATGGGGTAGCGATGGCTGCAAAATTGGGTATGAACCGGCGATAATAACTGGCGATCCCCAGGAAGGCTTGCACCTGCTTCTTGTTGACAGGTTGTGGCCAGTCCTGAACCGCCTGAATCTTATCAACCTGGGGTTTAACAACACCCCTCCCAATTACATACCCCAAATACCGGGCTTCTTCTAGCCCGATGTGACATTTCTTGGGGTTCGCGGTTAGACCTGCCTCCCACAGGTCGTCAATCACAGCTTGTACTTTCTGGAGATGAGTCTCCCAGTCCAAGCTGTAAATGACAATGTCATCCAAATAGGCCAAAGCGTACTGCCTATGTGGCCTCAGGACTCGATCCATCAGTCTCTGGAAGGTCGCCGGTGCTCCGTGCAGTCCAAACGGCATATACACATACTGAAATAGACCTTCTGGGGTAGCAAATGCTGTCTTTTCTCTGGCAGCCTCCACCAGAGGGATCTGCCAATACCCCTTTGTTAGGTCTAGGGTCGTAATATATCGGGCTTTTCCTAACCGATCTATTAACTCGTCGACCCGGGGCATGGGGTAGGCATCAAATTTTGAGACCGCATTCAGTTTCCTGAAGTCATTGCAGAACCGGATGGTGTCGTCCGGTTTAGGAATTAGCACAATCGGGCTGGACCAAGCACTGTGCGATTCCTCAATGACACCTAACTCTAACATTGCCTTCACTTCTCGGGAAACGGCTTCACGGCGCGCTTCCGGGATTCGGTAGGGCTTTACGTGAACTGTGACACCAGGTTCCGTTACGATGTCATGTTTTATTAGCGTAGTCTGCCCGGGTTTTTCTGAGAAAAACTTTTGGTTGTGAAGTAGAAACTGCCTGACCTCAGTCTTTTGCCGCTCTGAGAGAGTCTCTGCAACCCGTACCTCCGGTACGGTATGCGAGCCGATGGGACGGGCCAGCTCCGCTGACAAGGCAGACCGATCTTTCCAGGGTTTTATCAGATTTACATGATAAATCTGTTCAGGTTCCGTTTACCTGCCTGGTATACTTTATAGTTTACTTCACCAACTCTTTCCTTAATCTCAAAGGGGCCCTGCCACTTTGCCAGGAACTTACTGTCCACCGTGGGGACCAGGATCAACACCCTATCTCCGGGTGCAAACGTACGGATCTTGGCGCCCCTATCATAGATTCTTTTTTGGGCTCCTTGAGCCTGTATCATGTGTTCTTTGACGATAGGCATAACAGCCGCAATACGGTCCTGCATTTGTGTGACATGATCTATCACTGTTTTAAATGGAGTGACCTGACCCTCCCAGGTTTCTTTTGCAACGTCTAACAGTCCGCGAGGACGTCGGGCGTACAATAACTCGAAAGGCGAGAATCCCGTGGAAGACTGGGGTACTTCCCTGATGGCAAAAAGCAAATATGGAAGTAAATAGTCCCAGTTCTTCCCATCCTTGTCTATCACCTTTCTCAGCATCTGCTTCAGAGTTTTATTGAACCGTTCAACCAACCCGTCTGTTTGAGGGTGATACACGGATGTGCGTAACGGTTCGATTTGTAACAATCGGCAGAGCTCCTTCATTATCCTGGACATAAAGGGGGTCCCCTGGTCTGTGAGTATCTGTTTTGGTATACCGACCCGACTAAACACATGCACCAGTTCCTTGGCAATCGTCTTGGTGGCCGTGTTACGCAAAGGGATGGCCTCCGGGTAACGAGTGGCATAATCCAAGATGACCAGGATATGTTGGTGTCCATGTGCAGACCGTGGAAGGGGCCCAACTAAATCCATCCCAATCCTCTCAAACGGGACTTCAATAATAGGTAGGGGTACCAAAGGGCTACAGAACCGGGGCTTAGGTGCAGAGGCTTGGCAGTCAGGACAAGACTCACAATATACACGAACATCGTGATGCATGCCTGGCCAAACAAAACAGTGTAATATCCTTTCGGTGGTTTTCTGGACTCCCAAGTGACCTCCCATCACATGTCCGTGGGCCAGGTCCAGCACCTGCCGCCGGTAGAGTTTTGGCACGACTAACAGTTGCACCGTATCTTCCCCCTTTTTCTCTATCTGATAGAGTAAATCATTCTCCAGAACCATGTAAGGATATGCCAGCCTAGAGCCAGGTTCTACGGGTACCCCATTTATCACTTTTACATTTGTCCTAGCCTGAGAAAGGGTAGGATCCTTTATTTGCTCGCTTTGGAAGTCATCTTTCTGAACTTCTAAATCCGGCAAATGGGGAGGTGGACGGCTGTCGGCCTCCTCCTCTTCCCCGGTCTCCTCTGTATCACCCGCCATGACTGAAAACGGGAACTGCAGGTCATTTCCCGCAGACTCTTCCCCGAGTCTTCCGGGGAGACCTCTTCCAGGGGTTCGGGACCCACACGCGCCCTGGGAGAAGAATCATGTACACTATTACCCGAGGGCATCAACTGATTCTCCCACAATTGCCAGAAGTGGGGAAAATCCGAGCCCAGGATAACATCATGCAATAACGCCGGGACGAGTCCCACTTTATGTTGCACAGACCCATAGGAAGTAGTAATGCATATGACCGTGGTGAGGTACGAACAGGTGTCTCCATGCACACACGTTACAGAAAATTTGTCTGATGGTCCAGTCGGGGCTGACACCAGACTGGCCTTCACCAGAGTCACCACACTTCCCGAGTCTAACAATGCCACCACATTTTTGCCATCAACAGTTAAATCACACAAGTGTTTTTCCACATCCTTTTGACCGGCATTCACACTCACTACGCGTGCAACCATAGACATGCGTTTTTTAGAGTCTGTGACGTCGCACTGCATAGGTTCAGTAGTGACCGGACAGTTCGCAGCAATATGTCCCATCTCTTGGCAGCGGAAACACCTAACGGGCCCCTTGCTTAGACCATAGTTCGTTACTCTCGGCCTCGCAGTGCGGGCAGTCCCGTTTTCCTCCCCCACTGTCTTAGGGATTTTTCCATCTCCCCTACTCCCTGGAACAGTCTTACCGGTTCCACGTGGAGATGATGAAGAACGAGGTGGGGTAGCGTCGTCTCGGAGTCCTTCCGCCACGGAGTAACGTTCAACCAGATCCACCAGTTGATCTGCCGTCGTAGGATTTCCATGGCTTACCCACTTCTTCAGGGCTGGCGGTAGAGCTCTCAGGTACTTGTCCATGACAACTATCTGGATTATCTCTGGCGCTGTCAACACCTCGGGTTGTAGCCACTTCTTCGTCACGTGGATCAGGTCGAACATCTGTGACCGTGGTGGTTTATCCGGCTGATAATTCCATTGATGCACTCTCTGTGCACGGACAGCGGTCGTCACTCCCAGCCGGGCCAAGATCTCGGCTTTCAATTTGTCAAAGTCCTGCGCGGCTTCAGGCTCTAAGTCATAATAAGCCTTTTGGGCCTCACCGGAAAGAAACGGGGCAATCAGGCCAGCCCATCGTGCCTTCGGCCATTTTTCTCGCACCGCCGTCCGTTCAAACGTGGTCAGGTATGCCTCGACGTCATCTTCGGTCGTCATTTTCTGCCAGTACCGACTCACGTGAATCACTCTCGACTCAGCTTCCAGGTTAAGCTCAGGTAAGCTTGCCAAGCGCTGCGCCACCTGCTGGAGAAGTGAACGATCGGTAACTGTCATGTCCACCAACTCCTTCAGCTGGGCCATCATCACCCGATTAGCTTCTTGCTGGACGACGGTGGACTGTACCAGCGCTTTCACCACGTCCTCCATGCTCATGCTTGCATCGTGATGCCTGCGTTCTCCACCACAATGTGATAAAACACTCTGGGATCGCCTTTGCTGGGGTCAAAGGTCACGTGCGTTCAGCATGAAACTCAGGCACAGAGCTGGGATTCGTGTATAACTGACCCTGGGTCAGGTTTATTAACGGTGAAAGCAATGCAAAAGGAAATAAAACATAAAACAAATCCTTGCCTGTCCGGCACTAACTAAACAATGGACAACCTAACTACCAACTGGTGGGCTTCTCCCGTCCAGCCAAACCACAGTTGCAGTGGGCACTGCTTCCACTCACGTGTGTCTCTCACACAGACAGGCTCTCTGTGTTCCCAGGTTGAGACACTCACACAACCACCTGGCATCCTTTTATATCCACCTCCCATTATTCATTAGCAAGCAGGTGCGATACTGACCAGACTAGGCCACATAGGAAAGGAATCTGGGCGAGATATACCTGCCCTCATCCACTATTCCCACATGATTCTCACAGGGCCTACACTTTCACTTGTGATTCTTTTAGTACTGATATAGTTGAAGAACAGTTTGGGATTAGTTATACTCTCCTTAGCAGTGTGCTTCTCTGTTTCCTTTTTGGCAGCTTTAATTATTTTTTAGATAAAGTATTTTTTTCCCTATAGTTTATTAGAGCCTCAACAGTGTCATCCTGCTTTTGTAGTTTAAATGCTTTTTTTTTTTTACTGTTAATTGCCCCTCTTACTTCTTTGATTAGCCACATTGAGTTTTTCCTATATCTTGTCCTTTTATCCCCACAAGGTATTAACCCCATTACAGTGCCTATTTAGGATGTTCTTAAACATTTCCCATTTATTATCTGTATTCTTATTTCTGTGAACATTGTCCCAGTCAACCAGATCAAGGACATTTTAAGCTGGTCGAACTTTGCCTTCCTAAAGTGCATTGTTTTTGTGTCTCCCTGACAAGTTCCCCTAGCGAAAGACAAGTGAAATTGTACAATATTGTGGCTGCTATTTCCTAGATGCCCGCAACCTGTAGATTTGCTATTCTGTCACGTCTATTAGATAGTATTAGGTCTAAATGTGCTGCTCCTCTGGTTGGATTCTGCACCAATTGTGAAAGATAATTTTTCTTGGTTATTTGCAGAAACCTGTTGCCTTTATGGGTTTCGCAGGTCTCTTTTTCTCAGTTAATATCTGGGTAGTTAAAGTCCCCCATAACAAGGACATCATTGTGGGTCGCAGCTTCATCAGCTTCATCTGTCTGCCTTAGTAGTAGACTATCCATGATTTCTGCTCTATTTGGGGATTTGAAACAGACCACAATGAGAATTTTGTTACTATTTTTCCCTGCATGTATTTTGACTCATACAGACTCGACATCCTCATTCTCTTTGCTAATATTGTCCCTTAAAGTGGACTTTAGACACGACTTTACAAAGACAAACCCCTCCTCTGCTCCAATTTTTACGATCCTTTCTAAACAGACTGCAACCCTGTAAGTTACCTGCACAGCCATAGCTTTCGTCTAACCATGTCTTGGTTATTCCCACTATGTCATGGTTATCTGTAGATATTTCTGCTTATAGTTCTTCCATCTTGTTTGTCAGGCTTCTGGCATTCGTAAGCATGCAGTTTACAGGAACTTGTTTTGTTCCAATCTCCTCCCTGTAGATTGTTTTAGAAATTTTCTTACCTCCCTCCTGAATATATTGTCTTGGGTTTTCTATGCCGCACCTCATATCCTTCATCTGTATTTTTCTGGCTTCATGTTCGGTTCGAGTCTAAAGTTTTTCTTCCCATTCCCTGTTCTTCTAGTTTACCGCCCTCCTCATGAGTGTAGTGAGTCTTCTGGTGAATGTGTGTTTCTCAGGGTTGTTGAGGTGTAGTCCATCTCTGGCAAGGAGTCCTTCATACAAGTAATTCACACTGTGGTCAAGGAATCCGAATCCTTGTTGACTGCACCATCATCTTAGCCAGTTGTTCGCATCAAGTATCCTGTTCCATCTCCTAGTGCAATGCCCATATACTGGAAGGATAGAAGAAAAAACTACCTGTGCATCCTGTTCATTTACTTTTTTCCCCAACTCTTTAAAGTCCTTGCAGATTGTCGGTGGGTCCTTCCTTGCCGTGTCCCAGTTGATTGTACTGTTCAGATTCGGATGAGGAATAAAGTTTGTTGGAAAGCCACAACTTAGCCAATCAACAAGCATTAAGGCTGTGAGCACTTAGAGACTCATGCCAAATATTGGCATGCAATGATTTGCCAGCACACCACATGGCCCAGCCTGTGTAAAATCCAGATCACGGGTTGTGCCGCCATTGTATTCTTTGCCTGGTGCAGTGTATCCACAATAGCCTGGTGCAGAGAGCTCTAAGAGCCTAGTGCAGAGTGCCCTAAGAGCCTGGTGCTGAGTGCCCTAAGAGCATGGTGCAGAACGCCCTAAGAGCCTGGCGCAGAGTGCGCTAAGAGCCTGGTGATTTGGTGACATAAGTGCCTAGTGAAGAGTGCTCTACCAGCCAAGTTTGGCTAGAATTGATTGAGTACATCATGTTGCATTTGCAGAGCCCCTATTGTGCCAAAACAACAGAAAATCCCTTCAAGTGACACCATTTTGAGAACTTCACCTCTAAAAAAATGCATCTAGCGATACAGTGCCAATGGCTTCTTAATAAAAATTTTGTGGATTTTTTGTGCTGCTATATATGACTCAGGAGCAAAATATTCATAAAGGAGATGATGGTTTATTCATAATCACAACGCGTTTCGAAGTACAAGACTTCTTCAGTAGATGATTTTTCTTTTAACAAAACATGGAAACAAAGTACCCTATTTTTACATATATTAATACTATTTATTTACTTGCTGCAAGGTATGTATTTATTTTTTATTTTGGGCTATATTTGTATGGACAAATGGCAGAGCTCAGAAGGGAAAATAACTTTTTTTTCTTAGAGAAATTTTGAATGGAATAAATTGGTAACATAATATCCAATTTGTAGAGCCCCTGAGTTGTAATAAAGGCAGATTTTGTTTGGATTCCATACCCTCAAATAATTCTTCTAAGATAATAGTAAGCATTTTGAACCCACAATTGATTCACAGAATTTTATGTTGGGCTGTGAAACTGAAAACGTATTTCTTTTTGCAATAAAATATTGCACTACCCCAATATCTTCATCTGTGAAAGGGATAACAGAAGATATAGAACTGCCCATTCGGTAACTTAATATCTTTTGAGGATGGCAGAATCCCATATGTGGTCTGATAAAACTAGGCGCATGGTAGGGTTCAAAACTGAAGGCTCATCATCATTTTAAGGTACAGATTTTGCTTAGATGGCTAGTAGGTGTTCTGACTAGTGTTGAGCGATACTTTCCGATATTGGGAAATATTGGATCGGATTGGATCGGACCGATACCCAAAAAGTATCGGGTATCGCCGATTCCGATACCGAAAACCCATGCAAGTTAATGGGACAGAAATATTGGAATTAAAAAAAACCATTTCTTTACTTGCACATCCAGTTCGGGAGTGGGGAACAGTGTGGGCGGTGCGTGGGCGGACACTGTGCATGTCTGTGTGTGCGGGCGGGGTCTGTATGGGCCTCTCGGGGGTCTGTGTGGGCCTGCCAGGGGTCTGTGCGGGCCTGCCGGGGTCTGTGCAGGCTGCCGGGGGTCAGTGCGGGCCTGCCGGGGGTCTGTGCAGGCCTGCCAGGGGTCTGTGTGGGCTGCCGAGGGTCTGTGCGGGCCAGCCGGGGGTTGTGTGTGTGCAGGCATCGTCCGATGGGACTACAAGTCCCATCGGCTATGCCTGCTACAATGACAGTGATTGACACATTAGCCAATGATGGGACAGTAGTAGTCCCATCATCCGGCTAATGTGTTGAATGTAAAAAAAAACATACATACTTCATACATACTACATATATACTACATTCATACAACATACATACTACATACTGCATATATACTACATTCATACAACATACATACATACATACTACATATATATACTACATTCATACAACATACATGCATACTACATAATACATACATACTTCATATATACTACATTCATACAACATACATACATACTACATATATACTACATTCATACAACATACTACATACATAGTGCATATATACTACATTCATACAACATACATACATACTACATACATACTACATACAGTATATACTACATTCATACAACATACATACATACTACATACTACAAACATACTTCATATATACTACATTCATAAAACATACAAACATACATACTACATACATACTTCATATATACTACATTCATACAACATACATACTACTTATATACTACATTCATACAACATACATACTACATACATACTACATATATACTACATTCATACATACTACATACATACTACATATATACTACATTCATACCACATACATACATACATAGTACATGCTACACACATACTACATTCATACCACATACATAAAACATGATACAGACATACAACATACATACTGCATACATACTACATATATACTACATTCATGCAACATACATACATACATAGTAAATACTACATACATACAACATACATAAAACATTCTACAGACATACAACATAAGTACTACATACATACTACATACATACTACATACTACATACAATACATTCATACATTCATACAATACATACATATAGACATACAGTACATATAACATAGAGTACATACTCACCATCACTTGTCACTTTGATCCCCGAAGCCAGTGTCATCTGTAAAAAATATTAAAATAACAAACAAAGAATATACTCCCTGATCCGCAGAAATCCACGAGTGTCCCACGACGATCTCCTGTGGAGAACAGCAGCATCAGCTCATGCCATCGCCCTCTAGGGGCCCCAGGAATACAATGATGGGTATCCTTCCACACTG
Organism: Dendrobates tinctorius; assembly: GCF_039654945.1. NCBI lineage: Eukaryota > Metazoa > Chordata > Amphibia > Anura > Dendrobatidae > Dendrobates > Dendrobates tinctorius. Next base: position 12,662,707 of record NW_027361693.1, read on the forward strand.
TATTCCTCCGCCACTGTAAAAAAATAGTCTCTAGTCTCACTTTTGGCATTGCTGTGTGAGAAAGTTCCCACGCAGCTTTTGCCATAAAGTGAGACCAGTGAACTATAGTAACCTCTCAGTGATGCACTGCAGGAGATTGTCGTGGGACACTCGTGGATTTCTGTGGATCAGGGAGTATATCAGTTGTTTTCTATTTAATATTTTTTACAGTGAGATGACACTGGCTTCAGGGATCAAAGTGACAAGAGATGGTGAGTATGTACTCTATGTTATATTTACTGTAAGTCTATATGTATGTATTGTATGAATGTATTGTATGTAGTAGGTATGTAGTATGTAGTATTGTATGAATGTATGTAGTATGTATGTAGTATGTATGTTGCATGTATGTAGTATATATGTAGTATGTAGTAGGTAGTATGTATGTTGTATGAATGTAGTATATATGTAGCATGTATGTAGTATGTATGTATGTATGTTGCATGAATGTAGTATATATGTAGTATGTATGTAGTATGTAGTATGTATGTATGTATGTTGTATGAATGTAGTATATATGTAGTATGTATGTAGTATGTAGTATGTATGTATGTTGTATGAATGTAGTATATATGTAGTATGTATGTATTATGTAGTATGTATGTATGTTGTATGAATGTAGTATATATGTAGTGTGTATGTATGTATGTTGTATGAATGTAGTATATATGTAGTAAGTATGCAGTATGTAGTATGTATGTATGTTGTATGAATGTTGTATATATGTAGTATGTATGTATTATGTAGTATGTATGTATGTTGTATGAATGTAGTATATATGTAGTATGTATGTAGTATGTATGTTGCATGAATGTAGTATATATGTAGTATGTATGTAGTATGTATGTACTGTATGTGTGTTGTATGAATGTAGTATATATGTAGTATGTATGTAGTATGTATGTTGTATGAATGTAGTACATATGTAGTATGCATGTAGTATGTAGTATGCATATATGTATGTTGTATGAATGTAGTATATATGAAGTATGTATGTAGTATGTATGTATGTTGTATGAATGTTGTATATATGTAGTATGTATGTAGTATGTATGGTTTTTTTTTCTACATTCAACACATTAGCCAGATGATGGGACTACTACTGTCCCATCATTGGCTAATGTGTCAATCACTGTCATTGTAGCAGGCATAGCCCGATGGGACTTGTAGTCCCATTGGACGATGCCTGCACACACACACAAACCCCGGCAGGCCCGTACAGACCCCCGGCACCCCGCACAGACCCCCAGCAGCCCGCACAGACCCCCGGCAGGCCCGTACAGACCATCGGCAGGCCCGCACAGACCCCTGGCAGCCCGTACAGACCCCCGGCAGGCCCATACAGACCCCCGGCAGGCCCACACAGACCCCTAGCAGGCCCACACAGACCCCCGGCAGCCCGCACAGCCCCCCGGCAGGCCTGTACAGACCCCTGGCAGCCCGCACAGACCCCTAGCAGCCCGCACAGACCCCCGGCAGGCTCGCACATACCACGCATCATGATGCGCACAGACCACGCATCATGATGACATCATTTCAGCAGCCAATCACAGCCACAACACTGGCTCATTGCATTATGGGAACTTCCGATTCTGGTATTCGATATTGTAAAAATATCGGTACTCGGTATCGGAATTCCGATACAGCGAATATCGGCGGATACCCGATGTTTGCAGTATCGGAATGCTCAACACTAGTTCTGACACTTTAGAGGTTTGATTAATATAACATAAAAGCAGAATACCCCCAAAATGATCACATTTCACAATCTTAGCCCCTTCATGAATTAATCTAGGAATGCTGATACCACAGGTGCTTCATAGAATTATACAGCATCAAGTTGTAAAAATATAAATAAAAATATATGTTTTCCACTAACATGTTGTTTTAGCCCAAGTATATTCATTTTCAAAATGGCTAAAATGAAAATGTGAACCCCAACATTTTTTAAACTATTTCTGCTGAATGCAGCAATACCCCATGTGTTGTCTAAGCTACTTTTTGGGCACATGGGAAAGCTCAAAAGGGAAGGAAAGCCTTTTGACATTTCCTTGAAGTGTGAAGGGTTAATTCTAAAATCAGAGCTGAAGTTCGTTTTATCCATTCTCTGAAGGTTTTGTTTCTTCATTTTTGTTGCTGCAAGATTAATTTTTATAATTGACATGGGCTGTCATGAAACCAGACTGTTCCCATCTGTACAAGATAAGGGAGGCAGGAGTGTAAAACTCTGAAGAATATGCCAAAATACTACTTTCTCTTTGGATACGGACATATTCAGTATGTAGTGTCCGGTTTTCTTGCAATATTATTGACTTATAAAGTGAAATGATTTTATTGGTAGTTGAGAACTTTGCATAATTAAGCAAAAGATTATAAAAGATGTGACTAAAATAAAGGGGCTTCGTGATCTGCCACGATCCTCCCGTACAGAGACCCCCGTCTCCATGTGGTCATTTGAGTTGCTAGCAACACTGGAATAATTTGAAAATCACTGGCTCAATCGTGAAGGGATAATTTAGCCCTCCCAAAATAGCTACCTCGACAGTGGCGCCCAACGTGGGGCCCCCGAATAGGGACGCCTCTGCCCCCGGAGGACAACAACACAAAGGACCCTTGGAGTGGACACAGGTGCTGGAAAATTGGGACTGATCACCCCCCACGACAACCACGGTAAGTTGGCAGTTATACTGTTCAGACTGACCGTTGGTGTGGTTTTCCTGAGCTTGTTGCTGCAAAGAGGATCTGAGGTTTGTCCCCGTGGTGGGGTGATTCATGGGTGGAATCATATAGAGGTGTAGTCCCGTTGGGGGCCTAGTGCTCGAACCGTACCTCATAAGGGACGGACACCCCGGATTGACCAGTGATTGTGGCTCTCTTTATAGTCAAAATACCCTGAAATTCCTGATCATTATTAGTAATCGGGCGTGGTGAGTGATCGAAGACTGGGTAGGATACGTAACTCAGGTATATATAGATAGATATATATAACCAGAGGTGTCCGGAGGGATAGTCTGAGACGCCCTCCTCCTTTCACTTAGTACCGCAAATTTTGGGCAATCCCAGAGGGGGATTATTGATCCGGTGGAACAGAGACTGAAACGGCCGCCAGATCTGTGCACAATTTAAGTCAGGGTATTTAGCTCTAAAGGAGAGAATTATGTTTCTGCGGAAGAAAAAGAAAAGTTTGGAATTGTGTGAAGGATCAGATACTGTTAGTCCTATGATTCAAAGACGAGGAAAGAAATTTGTCAGGAATGCAGGAAAAATATTTTCGATTCTGGGATTCCCTAAGGGCGGGAGGTTGTAGCCTACGCAATGGGATGAAGTAGTTAAAAAAAATAAGAAATAAAGTGAGGTTGACTGAAGATGGATTACTTAAAGGCGCTGAGGAATTTCGTGGCTTGGCACATGAGTTGTATAATGAAGGTTATGTGGACATTGAACAGCAAGTGAATTCTGATTGTTTGTTACTGCTATGTTGAAGAAGGAAAATTGTCTATTATTATGACAGGGACGGGATGTATTGTGGTTCAAGAAAGTGACTGTGGTGTGAGGAAGTGATTGTTAAAGAAGGAACTGACATTAATGAGACAATGTGTCAGGCAGACAGATGGTTAAGAATGATTTGAAACAAGAAGTTTCCCTGCTAGATGATAAGGTCCCTCCCCAGGAAATCAAGCCTCTCCTCCCGACTGTAAGCTCTGTGCCCCTTAACCCTAAGGCACCGATGTATCCTGGACTACCGAAACTCAGTATGCCCCCACCCTATGATCCTGCCGGGTGGATCTGTGCTGTATGCGGAGTTACTAATCCTCAGTGGAGAGAGGTCTGTTATAATTGTGGCACAAGAAGACTGGGTGTTGCAGCCCCCACCTTTCCGTTGTTGAATGCTGACGGTACCTATTATCATCCGCAGCCAGCCTCAATCCCCGTTCACCCGATCCAGAGGAAAAAAAAAAGTTTTCAGAAGACTTTAACCCACTCTGTTCAGGAGAGAGAGAGAAAAAAAAAAAAGAACAAACAGCAAACTCTAGCCTCCACCACAGCTGCGAGCACACAGTGTGCCCTTCAGCCCACACAGCAAACTCTCGTCCCCCCTTCAGACTTCAGCTAATGGGAACCCTGCTCCTCAGCCCCTCCCTGCCAATTCTCATTACTGCTCAGTTTGTAATCTCTCCCACATGTCCTGTATATTTACTAGGGGTAGATTTATTATCACAGTTCCGCTCCAGAATACAATTCCAAGATGATGGTCAGATGACTCTTACGTTATATAATCCCTATGTAGATGAAGACAGTGAAGATAAATCTGTATTTTGCATGCCCTTCCCACGGTTATGATGGCCCTAATAGGCCCAGATCCACCCCCAATATTGCCTGAGGATCAATGACTCACCCCATACCTCTCAGAGATACTATCTAAACTCTGGTCAAAAGGGCCAAATGATATAGGGAAAAAGCTTGTACAACCAGTAAAAGTGTTTCTCAAGCCTGGTGCCTAATCCTCATACTCTTTTGTCCCAAATACCCCAGGATGCTGCTTGGTTTACAGTTATTGATCTTACCAATGCCTTCTTTAGCATTCCGTTACACCCTGACTGCCAGTTTCTATTTGCATTCACTTAGCAGGGTGACAGTTAATATGGACAGTTATGCCACAAGGGGCCCAAAATAGTCCTAACCAGTTTGCAAAAAAAAAATATGAGCAGGTGTCTTTTGCCATTTCAGCCACTGTTAGCCTCCTTAAGTATCTGGCAGCACTGAACTGTCGGGTTTTGGCCTCGAGACTTCAGTTCTGCTTTGGTCAAGTGATATTCTTGGGTCACTGTCTCCTTCAGGGTGCCAGACACCTCGCACAAGAAAGAAAAATAGCTGTCAGCTCCCTTCCTTTCCCAAAAGATGAAACTGAACTCCAGCGTTTTCTTGGACTATGCACTTATTGTTGTCAGTGGATACCGGATGCATCCCGCATAATGCAACCCCTTTACAATGCCTTGAAAGACGGTATAATGAACTATAAGAGAAGATGGCAGTGATGAGGATTACCTCCAATATGATTGTTCCCAACTTCTGACTGAAGAAACAGCTACTCCACCAAATGTCAGTGAGAATCCACTCCCAAATCCCAATCTGGTGTTATACACGGATGGTTCAAGATATGTTGATGAGTTTGGTAGATTCCACACGGGATATGCTGTCACCACAGAGGACACTGTAGTGCACGCAGCTGCGCTCCCGCCATCACAGTCAGCACAAGACGCAGAGCTCCAGGCTCTGTCTACTGCATGTACTTTGGCCAAGAACAGACAGGCTAATATATACACGGACTCACGGTATGCATTTGGCATTGCTCACGATTTTGGGGCTCTATGGGCCAATCGAGGGTTTATTACTACTGCCGGAACCCCAGTGAAAAATGTTGATGCTGTTAAAACCCTCATGGACTCGATCAAATTACCTATTCAGGTGGCTATTATCAAAGTTAAGGCGCACGGTACTAGGACCAGACCACAGACTGTTGGCAACGCATTTGCGGAAATGCAAGCAAAAGCCGCCGCTCTCTTACCCGTTGAACCAACCATACCAACTATGGTGACCACACGCTTTCAGCGTAAACAGTTACAAGATGCACTGACCCTACAAGAACCTGATGATCTACAACAGACTGAAGTTTTCTGTCAAAGCCTGTGAGACCGCTTAATGACGATGCATAGAATGTCTCCAAAGGAAGAGGTGAAGCAATGGAAGACTGATGGGGCACGAATGGATGGTCTCTGGAAAAAGGACCAACTCGTGTGTTTCCCTAAGCGGATGTACCCTGCTATTGCCAAATGGGCACATGGACCTACACATCGAGGAAAGAATCAGGCCCTTGCACTGGTGCAAAAATTCTACTGGGCCCCGGTTCTCCAGTTGGCCGGAAGCATTCCCTGTTACCAACATGACTGGAAAAACCACAGCGAAGAAGCTGGTGATGGAAGTTATATGCAGATATGGGGTTCCAGAAGTTGTTGAAAGTGATCAAGGTCCGGCCTTTTCTTCTCATGTGTACCAAGAAGTTCTGACAATGCTTGGATCCACTGTAGCCCTCCATACCATCCACAATCCAGTGGGGAAGTTGAAAGGCTGAACGGCACACTGAAGGGACAACTGACCGAAATGATGCAGGAGACTACGGCTCCATGGCCAGAGCTCCTACCCATTGTACTATACCACATTCGTACTACCCCTACTGCAAAACATGGCCTGTCCCCATATGAGATATTGTTTGGTACTAGGCCCCCAGTTGCACATTTCCAGCCTCAGCAGTTCAGATTTTGGAATAAATTCTTGGACTTTTGTGCGCTACCAGATAAATTCACCAATCCAATATTTAAGAGAAAGATTAATCCATTTATTTCCCAACGCGTTTCGAAATGTGTACCATTTCTTCTTCAGGGGATGACATATATGATCAAACAGAACTGTCACAGATTATATACAGCATGATTTCAAAAAACGGCGCCAAGAAACAGCGCCAAAAAGGTCACATGTCATCTGGTGCAAATGTCAGGGTTCAAAGTATCACAGTTGAACTAATGTATTAATTAATCTCAATTCATTAAAAACACAATATTTTTATTATTTCATAGATAAAAAGAAAAAAAAGGAAAAAGAAAAGAAGAGAAGAAATAAGAAAACGGAAAACAGGGAATATATGTAAAAAACGAACTCTTGACACCTGAAAAAATGGCAAAAAAGCGTATCTTAGTACTCTGAACCACGGTCAGGTCGTACCTGACAAAGAAAGAAGAAAAGGACTTGTAGAAAAAAGATAAAAAATATATATAAAAATAAAAAAGTTATTGATTAAAATTTATATGACAATAAAAGAAACTTTCTCTTTTTAAAATGTGTATGAATCAACAATTAGTCAATAAAAATGTAAAAAATAGGTAATATATGACCGAGAATAATGCGATCGATTGTAAAAAACTCACACGTCACTTATGAGGGAGACATTGATTTCATTCACAACTACTCAGAGTATCTGATGGTAAATGGACAGAGACACCGACTATGTAGACCTTGCGCAGCGCTCGATGAAAAAACCAGGATCGCTACCCGCGATGTCCCAGCACAAAAGGGGAGAGAAATGAAGGAGGAGAAAAGAGAGTGACCGCTCATCTTCAATACAGCAAAACTAACATTATTTTCTTAGAATACATAAAAGATCTGAACATAAAATAAAAATGTATAAGAAATTGTATAAAAGAAGGAAATAAATTAATTCATCCACATTACAGAAATAAAAATATGGGAATAAAAAGTCGCACATAAAAAAGGGGTTAAACATGCCGGATAAGATAAAAATCATTCTAATTAACATATGGGTACATCATTACAAATTATTAAAAGAGAGAGAGACCATGTTGTAGGAAACCTAGTAATCCAGGAATAACTTTTAGAAGGGCACCAACTATTAAGGGACTGGTGGCCCCTAGTCGACAAAAAACTGAATTTACATTGAATCCAATTCATGCCCCTTTAAAAGGGATTTATAAATGTGGAAGGAGAAATTGTCTCTGTTGTAATATTATTACTCATAGAGAAAAATCTATAAAATCATCTACCACCAATGAAATCTTTCCTATAAAAAATTATTTGAGCTGTACTACGGAATTTGTGATATATCTTATTGAATGTGGATGCAAAAAACAGTATGTTGGAAGAACAACCCAACCGTTACATTTAAGGGTTAATTCGCATAGACATAACATTAAAAAAGGTTTCCTACAACATGGTCTCTCTAGACATTTCACTAATAAACATAATAAGGATCCAAGTGGACTAAAAATCAGCCCAATTGAGCACATTCCTGCTGACATTCCTGATAGGGTAGGGCAACTAAATAGAAAAGAAGTATTTTGGATTTACAGGTTAAATACACTCAAGCCATATGGTTTGAACGAAATTACAGAGGTTTTTCTTTAAAATGGAATAAATTCAATGATTCTCTCTTTTAATAATTTGTAATGATGTACCCATATGTTAATTAGAATGATTTTTATCTTATCCGGCATGTTTAACCCCTTTTTTATGTGCGACTTTTTATTCCCATATTTTTATTTCTGTAATGTGGATGAATTAATTTATTTCCTTCTTTTATACAATTTCTTATACATTTTTATTTTATGTTCAGATCTTTTATGTATTCTAATAAAATAATGTTAGTTTTGCTGTATTGAAGATGAGCGGTCTCTCTCTATTCTCCTCCTTCATTTCTTTCCCCCTTTGTGCTGGGCCATCGCGGGTAGCGATCCTGGTTTTTTCATCGAGCGCTGCGCAAGCACTTCATAGTCGGTGTCTCTGTCCATTTACCATCAGATACTCTGAGTAGTTGTGAATGAAATCAATGTCTCCGTCATAAGTGACGTGTGCGTTTTTTACAATCGATCGCATTATTCTCGGTCATATATTACCTATTTTTTACATTTTTATTGACTAATTGTTGATTCATACACATTTTAAAAAGAGAAAGTTTCTTTTATTGTCATATAAATTTTAATCAATAACTTTTTTATTTTTATATATATTTTTTATCTTTTTTCTACAAGTCCTTTTCTTCTTTCTTTGTCAGGTATGACCTGACCGTGGTTCAGAGTACTAAAATACACTTTTTTGCCATTTTTTCAGGTGTCAAGAGTTCGTTTTTTACATATATTCCCTGTTTTCCGTTTTCTTATTTCTTCTCTTCTTTTCTTTTTCCTTTTTTTTCTTTTTATCTATGAAATAATAAAAATATTGTGTTTTTAATGAATTGAGATTAATTAATACATTAGTTCAACTGTGATACTTTGAACCCTGACATTTGCACCAGATGACATGTGACCTTTTTGGCGCTGTTTCTTGGCGCCGTTTTTTGAAATCATGCTGTATATAATCTGTGACAGTTCTGTTTGATCATATATGTCATCCCCTGAAGAAGAAATGGTACACATTTCGAAACGCGTTGGGAAATAAATGGATTAATCTTTCTCTTAAATATTGGATTGGTGAATTTATCTGGTAGCGCTCAAAAGTCCAAGAATTTATTCCAAAATCTGATGTGTAAGCGGTCGCGGTGCTGACCTTTGGACGTGCAGCAAGCAGATTACTGATCCTACATGTTTGAACCTCTCCTAAAAAGGGTGAGTATAATCTAATCTACTTCTCCAGCATTAACCCGGATAAGACCCTATTGCGCTTTTTTGTTCCTTTAGTTTTGACACAGCCTCAGCAATTATCAGAAGAAACTGACCATGCTGTTCAATGTGTTATTCAGCTTAGTAAAAATATTGCTAACACCTATGTTCTAGTTTCCTCTTCTTTTCCAGATTCAGCAGAAACCGACACCTGTCATAACCTGAAGCCTGGTGATTTGGTAGTCGTGAAAAGGCATGTCAGGAAGCATGGAATAGAACCCTTGTATGATGGTCCCTATCAAGTTCTCCTCATCACCCAACAAGCCAATAGCAAATAAGGGGACATAATGTTTTGGTTTTTCGCATTTTCCATATTATTATTGGTAAAAGTTAAAGTTAAAGTTAGAAGATATTCAAAGACTCAAAGATCAATACGATAAAGACAATCATTGTAATAGGGACAGTTGGTGGTCAGACACCTTCTCCTTTCTCAATCCAGCCAATTGGTTTAAGGGAATTGGGGGCTGGATAGCTGGGATCTTACAAAGCTTGTTGCACATTGCTGCCTGTATCCTTGTATATGTGATACTAAAACTTGTTCTTTGGTTTAATTCTGTATGTATTAGGAAATTCTACACTAAGCCAGCTAATGATGATACCAAAGGTGTCGTTGCCCCTGCTCTTCTCTGCACCGATCTCAAAAGGCTATCTGATGAAGATGTTGAAGCCAAGCACATGGCTACCTACAAAAGATCTCCACCACGTCATCAAAAATTGTTATTCGTGAAATGCAGTATACAGGGGGGATGGGTGCGCCGCGACAGCCATGACTGGTAACACGGCATCAGTCATGTGAAGACCAGTACCCCTCAAGCTGTTAGCTTGGGATAGCACCTCTGATGCTGCATATGTGTTAAAAAAAAATGTATCTAGGGGGAATATGAAGGGTTAATACTAAAATCAGAGCTGAAGTTTCGTTTTATCCATTCTCTGAAGGTTTCGTTTCTTCATTTTTGTTGCTGTAAGATAAATTTTTATAATTGGCATGGGCTGTCATGAAACCAGACTGTTCCCATCTGTACAAGATAAGGGAGGCGGGAGTGTAAAACTCTGAAGAATATGCCATTATACTACTTTCTATTTGGATACGGACATATATGTAGGTTCTGGTTTTCTTGCAATATTATTGGCTTATAAAGTGAAATGATTTTATTGGTAGTTGAGAACTTTGCATAATTAAGCAAAAGATTATAAAAGATGTGACTAAAATAAAGGGGCTTAGTGATCTGCCTCGATCCTCCCGTACAGAGACCCCCGTCTCCATGTGGTCATTTGAGTTGCTAGCAACACTGGAATAATTTGGAAATCACTGGCTCAACCGTGAAGGGATAATTTAGCCCTCCCAAAATAGCTACCTCGACAGAAGATTTTCTTGGAATAGCTTGCAGTCTACACTTGCATAACCCTTAAGTGCTAGAACAGCAAAAAACTCCAGAAGTTAGATGATCTTGGACTTTGCACCTCTTTTGAATTCATTGCTGGATGCTGCCACTATTTCAATCACAAATTTGATTTGTAGAGATAAGCATGTTGTTAGGCGCTGAGATTCTGCCACTGCACAAGATGGAACTCAAGCCTTGTCTTGCGGTCTCCCATTCAGGCTCAGCCACTGGGATGACTGCTCAGCACAGACTTTGGTCCCAGCACCTTGACCAGGCTTGTGTTGCATGTGTATTTAAGGCTATCCCTACAGCTAAGCCTATGGTGACTACTAGTTTACATGTGCAGTGCTGTGCTCTGGAGCCTAAGTCCAGATTTCACCCTACTGGGAATGTTCATGATATGCTGCCTTTCCATTGGTGCTCAATCTTCAAGTCCTGTTATGATGTGGCAGCTTCAGGCTGGTCCACAGGCAAGGTCCTTTCTGTCTGGACTTGAGCAAGGTATAAAAAGCTCTCAATGGCGCACACCTGTGCGCTAGTATCATATGTCTTTGGTGTGTTAATGGAGACTTTACCACCATATGTGCACGTGTGCCGCTAATAGCACTGCAAGTGTTTGTTTAGACAGGTAGCGTAGGGTGGCAACTCCAGCTTGAACTTAGCGTCTGCATCGGACATCCTTTGGCGTGTGTCAGAGCATGTTAAAGCACCAGTTTAGTCTCCTTGGGGGGTTAAGTCATAGGGACCACAATTAGTATTTTTCTATATGACTGTGCAGTCTAACAGGGTATAGTCCTTTTTGTTTTGCTTCACAGTACCGCTCTGTGGTGTAACAGAGCTTGTTATTTTGCGCTCTGTGCACACTGAGTGAGATTTAACTCAGTGTGCTTCAAGTGTTTTCTCGCAGCCTTGCTCCGTCATTGTGCTAGCTGCAGTTTCTCCATCACTGCACGGTGGACCCCGGTTGAGAACACACCTTATTATTTCTTATCTGGTGCTTTCTGCTAATCCTAACAGTATACTAGTGCCAGGGTCTGGCTAGCAATGGTGGACGATCAGCATCTTCAGCGGTACATTCAGCAGCTTGAGAGCAGGCTGACCACTCTCGAGCGGGCATCTACAGCTGTGGATCTTGCCGCATTGGTAGCACAAGCAGCTTCCGAAGCTGCTACTAAGGTTACTGCTGCGGTTTCTGTTTCCTCTGTGCCACGTTTTTCACTGCTCAGAAAATGTTCTGGGGACAGCAAGGCTTGTAGAGTGTTTGTGAATAAATGCTTAATACACCTGGAGTTACTGGCTTCACAATTTCCATCTGAGCATACCAAGGTGGGATTTATTATTTCCCTTTTGTCAGGCAGGGCGTTGGAGTGGGCTATGCCATTATGGGAACGAGATGATCACCTGATCGTTGGCACCTCTTGTTTTCTAGGTGCCCTGAAAGAGCTTTTTTTTGGGACACAAGTAACTCATGATACAGCACTCCAACTCCTGGCTTTAGCTCAGGGTTCGTCCTTGGTTAGCCGATTTGCCATTCAGTTTTGTACCCTGGCTATAGAGTTGGAATGGCCTTATAAGGTCCTAATACCAATATTCTGGAAGGGATCAGCAGATCATGTAAGGGATGCTTTGGCCACTAGGGAGATTCCAAATACCCTGGAAGAATTAATATCAGTGGCCACCTACATCGATCTGCGGCATGTTGAGCGTGGTTTTGAGCGAGCCCAATATAAACCCTGGGTTCAGTTGGCTCTGAATTTCGCTAATCCCATGTGTCCTCCAACTCAGATTGACAGCCCTGTAGAGCCCATGGACGTCTCTTGAGCTGAGCCAAACTCCAGCTGACTTGTTTTGCCTGCGGGCAAGTTGGGTCACTTTGCCAATAAATGTACCAAGCATCAGAAAGAGTCACAGCCTCAGGTGACCTTGGGGAGAGGTTCACTAGTTCCTGTTGAGGTGTCACCAAAGTTGGGTTTTGGGGTTTCTCTGACATTTGGGTCGACTACTCTCACAGCGCAAGCTTGCATGGACTCCAGGGCTGAGGAAATTTCATGTCCGTTACCTTCGCCCAATGGCACACTATCCCATTAGTTATGCTACGTAAGCCGATGTCTTTTCAGGTAGCTAACGAGTCCGTTTTGCCAACCCCAATTTTCCATCCGACTGTACCCCTTACCCTCAGCGTGTCTCCGAAGCATCAGGAGATAATCTCCTTTCTAGTTATCTCTGAGGGTATGGATGATGTACTTATGGGGTTACCCTGGCTGCATCTTCACTCCCTGCATATTGATTGGGCAATGGAAGGCATTCAAAAATGGGGTAGCTTCTGTGAGATCCTGTGTCTAAAAGCCCATGTACCCCATGGCAAGTTTTTCTTACCATCTAGAGCTTAAACTGATCTGCAAAAACACTTCCATGCTTCCTAGCGTTTGGCAGCTTCAGAGCGTGGCAAATGTCGCCAGGGAGGGAGGTAATGTTAGGCACTGGGATTCGCCCACTGCACAGAATGGATCTCAAGCCTTGTCTAATGCTGCGGTCTCCCATTCAGGGTCAGCTGCTGGGTTGACAGCTCAGCACAGACTACGGTCCTGCCACCATGCCTAGGCTCATGCTGCATGTGTAGTTACTGCTGGTCCTACAGCTAAGCCTATGGTGACTACTAGTTTACACGTGCAGTGCTGTGCTCTGGAGCCTAAGTCCAGATTTCACCCTACGGAGCATGTCCATAATATGGTGCCTTTCCATTGGTGCTCAAACTTCATGTGCTCTGGTGATGTGGCAGCTTCAGATTGGTCCACAGGCAAGTTCCTGTCTCTCTGGACTTGAGCAAGATATTAAAAGCTCTCAATGGCGCATGCCTGTGCGCTAGTATCATGTGTGTTTGGTTTGTTGGTGGCTACTTTACCACGCTGTGTGCATGTGTGCCGCTAATAGCACTGCAAGTGTATGCTCAGACAGGCAGTGTAGGGTGGGAACTCCCGCTTGAACTTAGCATCTGCACCGGGTGTCCTCGGGCACCCGTGCTAAAGAACACTGTGTGTCAGAGCAGGTTCAACCACCAGCTTAGTCTCCTTGGGGGGTTAAGTTAAAGGGGCCCCAATTAGTATTTTTCTATATGCCTGTGCAGTCTAACAGGGTATAGTCCTTTTTGTTTTGCTTTATAGTACTGCTCTATGGTGTAACAGAGCTTGTTACTTTGCGCTCTGCGCACACTGAAGGACATTTAACTCAGTGTGCTTCAAGTGTTTTCTTGCAGTCTTACTGCACCATTGTGCTAGCTGCGGTTTCTCCATCACCACAATGTGGACCCTGAGTTGCAAATGCACCTTATTATAATTTCTTATTTGGTGTGTTCCGCCAATCCTAACACATGTAGTTAATGTTGCAAAGTGAAAATTGAAAATATTTCAAATTAGAGCCCATATGTTGTGCCTGTTAGGGCTGGCAGAATGCACCAAAAATATAAAGATAGTAATAATGTGTGTTTGCAGCCCGGGGTCCAACGTGCAGAGATGTTAACTGCTGATCGGTAATGGCGGACACTAATTGGCAGTATCGCACTGGATATATACATGGGTTAAATGCCACCCAGTATGTAGTAGCGACGGGCTGTGTTGCTTCACAGAGCCCCGGTACCGCATAACACAGATGCCGTACCCTGTTAACTGTCACAGGGCACAGCTGAGTCAGCGCTAGTGTACGGTCACAAGACTCTGCCCTTATGACACGTGGTAAGAGCCTCTCTAGACCCACTAAGCACATGGCATCGCACCGGTGAAAGCCACTAATAGATGCTGGCTACTGTGAAATGCAGAGTGCACAGTGGCGTACAGGCAAGCCACTGCTAAGCACTGAAGCTAAGCCCTAACTCTGCCTCCTGCAGGCAGTATAAACCTAGGCACTAACTGGGAAGGCTGAACAACACATGTGTACCAAGGGTAGGGGTTTCAAAATAAGTTAGTCACCAGAGAAATTCATACGTGCATACAACACTCACTCCACAAGGATTATACTAGCTCACGACCATGCGGCCATGTTGAGAGTTTTATAACCGCAGACTTCCAGGACCTTGCTGATAGCCCAATCTGAGCTGCTTGAGGACCTAAGCTTGTGACCTCTGACCACCAATGAGCGGTTGTCTCACGGGAATGCTCAGATGGAGAAAAGCAGGACTTAGTCCCAGGAGCGTCTGCTCGCGCTAATACTGGGTGCTATAGCTGAACCTGGGGTGGCAGCAGCAACCAGACACATATCATTAGCCTGAGCAATATGCTGGGACTGACATCTCTGCTGAGCAGGAACCTCTGCGCCTGCAGAAGAATGGGAGACCACAGAGAAGATGACTTGAGATTCCCCCTTTTCAGTGGTGGGAACTTGATGCCTAACATTACCCCCTCCTAGGGTCCCCCTTGGGTCTCACTACACTCAAAGGCTGCAATGATCTGAGGAGCTCAAAAGGTTCCCAGGTCCTGTCCTCTTGGCCATGAGTCTACCAGATAGTACTTTTTACCATGTACCACCTTGCACCCAACAATGGCGTTCTCCTCAGAATCATCCGCAGATGAGCCCGATGTCCCGGCAGATGACTCGGAAAACCGGGACATGTGAAAGGGTTTTAGGAGCGACACATGAAAGGCGTTGGTTATACCTAGGCATGGAGGAAGGGCCAGACGATAGACCACAGGGTTGACTTGTTCCTGGACCTTGAAGGGACCTACATAGCGAGGCGCAAACTTAATGGACTCAACTCGTAGCCTGATATTATGGGCAGAGAACCACACTAAGTCACCAGGAGCAAATGTCAGAGCTGGGTGTCGGTGAGCATTGGCGGAAACCCTCATTCTCTCCTTGGACGCCCGGATGGCATCCTGTGTGTGGTCACAAATGTCACGTGCCTCCACCGCCCAGTCTGCCATCCTAGAGTCAGTGGAAGACACGGGCATTGGCACAGGAACCCCCGGATGCTGGCCGTAGTTAAGGAGGAGTGGGGTTTGTCCAATAGAATCGGCTACGGCATTGTTCAGCGCAAACTCCGCCCACGGTAGCAAGGATACCCAGTCAACCTGTCTGGCCGAAACAAAATTCCGCAGATATGTGACCAGGGTCTGGTTGGCCCTCTCTACCAACCCATTCATCTCATGATGGTAACCTGAGGAGAGATTCAACTCAATGCTGAGTAGGCGACAAAGCTCTCTCCAGAACTGAGATGCAAACTGGTAACCCCGGTCACTGACAATTTTGTCAGGCATACCATGTAGGTGAAAAATGTGCTTGATGAACAACTTCGTCAAGACCCGTGCAGAAGGTACCCACAGAAGGGGAACCAGGTGCACCATTTTGGAAAAATGGTCAGAGACTACCCAGGTGACTGTGCAGCTACGGCACATGGGTAAGCTCACCACAAAGTCAATCCTGACCATTTCCCAGGGCCTGTCTGCGACCGGCAGGGGGTAAAGTAGCCCAGCAGGCTGCTGTCGAGAACACCTATTCTTGTCGCAGGAGACACACGCCTGAATATAGTCTCTGACGTCACTGGCCATATGCGGCCACCAGTGCGTCCTTGTCAGAAGATCAGATGTCCTATTGGTCCCAAAATGTCCACCCACCCTGGACAAGTGAGCTCAAGAGAGAACCTCCGATTGCAAATTAAGTGGCACAAAAGTCTTGCCCAGGGGCACAGACTCAAGTGAAACCGGGGCCACAGTCCTCAGGCTCTCAGAAAGGACAATTAGCTGAGGCTCCTCCTCCTCCTCTGATGACACTATGGAGCGGGAGAGAGCGTCGGCACAAATGTTCTTCTCCCAGGAAAGAAAGTGGAGAGTGAAGTGGAACCGGGAGAAGAACAAGGACCATCTAGCCTGGTGAGAGTTTAGCCACTGGGTAGTTTGCAGATAAAGCAAATTTTTGTGGTCGGTGTATACTTGGAAGGGATAGTGAGCACTTTCCAGGAGGTGTCTCCAAAAAGGCCAACTTCATGGATAGCAAAAATCAGTGTCAATGTCCAAGGGTCTCAAACCAAAAATCATAGAAAAAACCCTAAAATCAATACTTTATTGTTAAAAGACCCAAAAAGGTCACACCACAAGGTGAACAAGACCAAACAAAAACCGTGTCCAATAACATCCAATTGCATAAAAACATATAAACATATAATAGGGGAATTCTAGGAGTCCCTAATACAGTCTAATGCTCACTCCTTCCTTGCCACAGAGGTTGGCACCCGATGGCTATCCCTAGGGACCCTGTTATACCCTGCAGCCACTAGGGGATCCCTTCCCCGATACTAAAGGGACCCCTAACATTAGACAGAGACCAACCTACAATAAGGAGGACCCTAATCCCCAAAAGGATTAAAAACATAAGGAACACATTAATATGATGGCATTATGGTGACAAGAGCCAAACAGATATAGGCAAAGAGATCCACAGCATATAATATATTCTGTCTCATCAAATTTCAATTTATGTGAAATTAGGTCTTATGGCACAAAATCACTATGCAAGCATAAAGATAGATCCACAGCTGGTAATATGTTTGATCATATCCAATAAAACAATGTGGACCGGATTTTGCATATATATATTAAATGTGAGATCACAACCCCTGAGCTTATAACCACTGAATTGTATGATAAGTCACATAAGTCCTTATACAGATATCAAAAGTGGAATGCTCAAAAGTAAATAATCATCACATAAATAACCAAAATCCTGCATGAAAAGTAACAATAATTATGCCACTAGATTAAATATCGGGTACCATTAAAGACATAATACAATGCTCAGTAATCAATGCTGCAGATACTCATCATGTCAACCGCCATCTGCCATATAGGTAAAGCGCCTCAACGCGTTTCGCCCCATCTGGGCTCATCAGGAGGGCCGATCTCAACAATAATTGTGTCCTGATGTGGTTTAGTAAATGTGCTGGCATGATACCCCTTATTTTATAATTACCGCCACAGCGTTCGCCAGCTCCGGACGCTATGTAGGGACACACCCCCTTAGCCCTTCTGCGCATGTCCGTTCTCAAAATGACTCACCCATTGGTTATACAAAGTGTCTCATTTACTTCCTCTCATCAAGTGCACATGTCACTTTTTCATTAGCGCACCTGTCATAGGGGGTATAACAAATCCCACCTAAGCCCCGTCATTAGAATGCGCTTACCGATAAAGAAAATCGTGCCAATTCCCGGGGGATACATATGTATAAACTGGAACTTATATTAGTATTTCCGGGTGAGTTTAACCTAGCTCTTATTGCGCATGTCGCTCTTTCATTAGCAGACCTGTCCTTGGAGTTCCACCCACGCCCCGTCATCAGTATGCGCTTACCAATAGAACATATTGCGCCAATGCCCGGGGCTTACATATGCACAACCCGGAACTAATAGTAGTGTTTCCGGGTGAGTCCAAGGTGGCTCTCACTGTGCACACTCGCAGCCTCTCGGAAGCACAATCGCTGCATCTATGACACACAAGTGTCTACCGCGCAGACTCCAGCTGGAAGGCACCACCATTGTGGATCCCCATTACAGCACATGTCCCCCACCGGCCATTCAATGCCCGTGTTCACATCGTATGCACAGTGCCCAATGGGAACCGGAAGGATGCATCCACAACCAAGGCACAAAACCAATGGGTGCACACAATCTTTCATTTTTATGATGTAATTAGCAAGACAAAAATATACTAACAGCCCCATAATCAGCATACATT
The DNA here is from genome assembly GCF_039654945.1 of Dendrobates tinctorius. Taxonomy (NCBI): domain Eukaryota; kingdom Metazoa; phylum Chordata; class Amphibia; order Anura; family Dendrobatidae; genus Dendrobates; species Dendrobates tinctorius. The sequence goes on from NW_027361693.1 coordinate 12,681,070, forward strand.
TAATGCCCGTGTTCATCTCATATATAAAGTGCCTAATAGACACAAACAAGATTTATCCATAATCAAGGCATAATGTTAATGGGTGCATAAAATCCTTTGTTTATGTATATTTTACTTATAATCTGGTTAAACATATAAAGGAGCTCACAGCCCCATAATCAGCATACATCCGTGATCGTCCATCATTAGACCTCAAATCATCTTGATGATCATCTGGATGGTCCCATAAAGCGGGGTGTCAGGTCCCAAATGGTATAAGGGAACACACTCTCTTTTAAGGATGGTTTTATCCGTGTTGCCTGCTCTGGGGTTAATATTCACTACCTCAATAATCGTAGAGTAGAGTAGGTGAGCACATGGGGGACATTAGGAATGGGAGGGATACCCCCTTGGCTAAGCATATGCATTTATTCCATAACAATTCCCTTGCTGAGGTCAAGTTCATGATTATTGAGGTAGTGAATATTAACCCCAGAGGAGGCAACACGGATAAAACCATCCTTAAAAGAGAGTGTGAATGGATCTTTAGGATGGAAAGTCTTGAACCAAAGGGATTAAATGAACAACTGTCCTTTGCCTGTTTTTTGTGATCTTTCATCCTGATTCATGGGTTTGCTCTACACTATCCTTTATATAGTTCTAGTGAGGACAGAAGGCTTGCTCTATACTAACCCAGACATAGTTTCAATGAGGACCAATACGAGAGACTGGATTGTTTTCCAATTCTTGTTAGGGTCTAAGATAAAGACCCTCATGGATCTACCATGAAAAATTCCTTTTGACAATTATTGTTCCCTTATACCATTTGGGACCTGACACCCCGCTTTATGGGACCATCCAGATGATCATCAAGATGATTTGAGGTCTAATAATGGACGATGACGGATGTATGCTGATTATGGGGCTGTGAGCTCCTTTATATGTTTAACCAGATTATAAGTAAAATATACATAAACAAAGGATTTTATGCACCCATTAACATTATGCCTTGATTATGGATAAATCTTGTTTGTGTCTATTAGGCACTTTATATATGAGATGAACACGGGCATTAAATGTATGCTGATTATGGGGCTGTTAGTATATTTTTGTCTTGCTAATTACATCATAAAAATGAAAGATTGTGTGCACCCATTGGTTTTGTGCCTTGGTTGTGGATGCATCCTGCTGGTTCCAATTGGGCACTGTGCATACGATGTGAACACGGGCATTGAATGGCCGATGGGGGACATGCGCAGTAATGGGGATCCACAATGGTGGTGCCTTCCAGCTGGAGTCTGCGCGGTAGACACTTGTGTGTCATAGATGCAGCGATTGTGCTTCCGAGAGGCTGCGAGTGTGCACAGTGAGAGCCACCTTGGACTCACCCGGAAACACTACTATTAGTTCCGGGTTGTGCATATGTAAGCCCCGGGCATTGGCGCAATATATTCTATTGGTAAGCGCATACTGATGACGGGGTGTGGGTGGAACTCCAAGGACAGGTCTGCTAATGAAAGAGCGACATGCGCAGTAAGAGCTAGGTTAAACTCACCCGGAAATACTAATATAAGTTCCGGTTTATACATATGCATCCCCCGGGAATTGGCGTGATTTTCTTTATCGGTAAGCGCATTCTAATGACGGGGCTTAGGTGGGATTTGTTATACCCCGTATGACAGGTGCGCTAATGAAAGAGTGACATGCACACTTGATGAGAGGAAGTAAATGAGACACTTTGTATAACCAATGGGTGAGTCATTTTGAGAACGGACATGCGCAGAAGGGCTAAGGGGGTGTGTCCCTACATAGCGTCTGGAGCTTGCGAACGCTGTGGCGGTAACTATAAAATAAGGGGATCATGCCAGCACATTTACTATACCACATCAGGACACAATTGTTGTTGAGATCGGCCCTCCTGATGAGCCCAGATGGGGCGAAACGCGTTTAGGCGCTTTACCTATATGGCAGATGGCGGTTGACATGATGAGTATCTGCAGCATTGATTACTGAGCATTGTATTATGTCTTTAATGGTACCCGATATTTAATCTAGTGGCATAATTATTGTTACTTTTCATGCAGGATTTTGGTTATTTATGTGATGATTATTTACTTTTGAGCATTCCACTTTTGATATCTGTATAGAGACTTATGTGACTTATCATACAATTCAGTGGTTATAAGCTCAGGGGTTGTGATCTCACATTTAATATATATATGCAAAATCCGGTCCACATTGTTTTATTGGATATGATCAAACATATTACCAGCTGTGGATCTATCTTTATTCTTGCATAGTGATTTTGTGCCATAAGACCTAATTTCAAATAATTTGAAATTTGATGAGACAGAATATATTATATGGATCTCTTTGCCTATATCTGTTTGGCTCTTGTCACCATAATGCCATCATATTAATGTGTTCCTTATGTTTTAAATCCTTTTGGGGATTAGGGTCCTCCTTATTGTAGGTTGGTCTCTGTCTAACGTTAGGGGTCCCTTTAGTATCGGGGAAGGGATCCCCTAGTGGCTGCAGGGTATAACAGGGTCCCTAGGGATAGCCATCAGTGAGCGGGGCGCCACAACGTCCCCCCTAGGTGCCAACCTCCGCGGCAAGGAAGGAGTGAGCTTAGACTGTATTAGGGACTCCTAGAATTCCCCTATTATATGTTTATATGTTTTTATGCAATTGGATGTTATTGGACACGGTTTTTGTTTGGTCTTGTTCACCTTGTGGTGTGACCTTTTTGGGTCTTTTAACAATAAAGTATTGATTTTATGGTTTTTTCAACTTCGTGGATAACAACTCCCTGTTCCCGATGGAATAGTTCCTCTCCACCGGTGAGAAGGTCTTTGAAAAGAAGCAAGAATACTTCCGACCTTCAGCATCCTTTTGGAAGAGAACTGCTCTATCACCGACAGATGAGGCATCCACCTCCATAATAAATGGCTTATCTACATCGTGGCGGTGTAAGATGGGATGGCTAGCAAAGTGTGACTTGAAAGAGAGGAAAGCCTTGGAGACCTCCTCTGACCCCTTTTTAGGATTTGCTCCCTTCTTGGTGAGGGCAACAAAGGGAGCTACCAAAGTTGAGAAGTGGGGAATGAATTGGCGATAATAGTTAATGAACCCCATAAAGCGCTGCACCGCTTTGAGGGAATGGGGCTCCTGCCAATCCATCACCGCCTGTAGCTTGGCAGGATCCATGGCCAATCCCTGGGCGGAGATGATATAGCCCAGGAAAGACAAGGACTCCCACTCAAACACACTTCTCCAACTTGGAATAGAGGGAGGTTGCCAAAAGGAGGTCGAAGACTTTGCAAACATCTCTCCGGTGGGAGTCTATATCTGGAGAGTAGATGAAAATATCATCCAGGTAGAATACGACCAAGGTGGTGAGCATATACTTAGAAGATATCGTTCTCAAAGTCTTGGAAGATGGCAGGGACATTACAGAGCCCGAAGGGCATCACCAGGTATTCATAATGCCCATCCCTTGTGTTAAATGCCGTCTTCCATTCGTCCCACTCAAGGATGCGAATCGGGTTTTAAGCACCCCGCAGATCAAGTTTAGTAAAAACCCTTGCTCCCCGCAACCTATGAAATAGCTCAGATATCAGGGGCAGAGGGTACTTGTTCTTAATGGTGATGGCGTTAAGACCCCTATAGTCTATGCATGGAGGTAGTTCTCCATTCTTCTTCTGCACAAAGATGAACCCCACCCCTGCAGGTGACACTGACTTCCTAATGAATCCTCTTGCCAGATTCTCCTGGATGTTCTGAGTAATTGCCTTTGTCTCCGGGAGAGATAGTGGATAAACTTGACCCTGGGGAGGCTCAGCACCAGGCAAGAGTCCAATAGGGCAGTCATAGGGGCGTTAGGCGGAAGGGTTTACGCAGCCTTTTTGGAGAACACGCCCACATAGGGCCAATAGTATTTTGGGAGAGAGGAAAGATCTGCGCACACCTCTGTAGTAGCAACCTGAAAGCGCTCCCGCTGACATCTACTCCCGCAGAGTTTACTTCATCCCAGAATTCTCCCTGAGGACCACTCTATATGAGGGCAGTGGTAGTGCAGCCTTGGTATCCCTAAGAGGACCTCATCAATTCCCTCAGGAATGACTAGCAGGGAGATGATCTCCTGATGGGATGGAAACATGGATAGAGTAAATGGGATGGTCTGATCTATGAGGACCGTTTCGACCCATTTATCACCCGTATGGTCACTGTTTTGGCAAGCATCACCAGAGGAATTACGTGCCGTCAGGCAAAGGCAGAAGGCATAAAGTTGCCCTCCGCTCTGGAATCCACGCAAAGCTCTGCCGTATAGGTGGATGGGCCAATGGTAATTGTTCCCTTGTAGGACAGTTTGAAGGAAAGCGCCGCTGTGTCTATTCAACTATCTCCTACGGTCACTAAACGGGGATGCTCTCCTGACCGCTGAGGACATCTGGAGGCAAGATGTCCTGACTGCCGACAGACATGACAGACCTTGAGTGCACAAGCGTTCAGGGACTTAGATCCCACTTATGACACCTCCATGGCCTCATGTGGCTCGGATGCCTGGACTGGAGATTCCAGAGGTTTGGCAAAGGTGGGAGCCAGCCGAAACCTCTGCCTACACTGGACTCGCTCCAACCTCCGTTCACTAAAACGAAGGTTGATGCGAGTTGACACCGCTATTAGCTCCTCCAGTGTGGCGGGAATCTCCCTAGTGACCAAAGCATCTTTCACATGGTCAGCCAGTCCCCCCAAAATACAGGGATAAGGACTTTTTCTGGCCGCTCCAGCTCAGATACTAAAATCTGGAAGTGGACAGTAAAATGGCTCACCATGGATGGGCGAGTCCTGTGTCAGTGCCAGCAGTTGGACTGCCATATCAGCAGTGACTCGAGGCCCCAAAGCGACCTGTTTCAGAGTGCTTAGGAACCGCGGAGCACTCTGCACCTCATGATTGTCACACTCCCACAGCGGCATTGCCCACTCCAATGCCCTGTCTGACAGGATGGATAACGTGCAGCCAGGAGCTCAAGGTGTATAGCACACTGGCTCACAAGCCCCCTACATGACTTGCTGTCACCAGAAAACTTATCTGGCAGCGGGAGGCTGGATACGGTCGGAAAAGGGGTGGCAGTGGACAAAATAGCTGCATTCATGCGAGCAGCCTGAACAGCTACTGCGGTAACATCCAAGGCTGAGGTTTTACGTCTGAGAGCTGACAACCTGCCCTCCAGTTGCTGGATGTACCGCTGTACTTGCTGTTCGTCCGTCATTACTAGCCAGACCCTGGCAATAGTATAATATTAGGGTCTGCGGAACACATCAAATATATAAAGATGGTAATAAGGTGTGTTCGCAGCCCGGAGTCCACCGTGCAGAGATGTTAACTGCTGCTCGGTAACAGCAGACACTAAATGGCAGTATCGCACTGGACACACGTGAGTTAAATGCCACCCAGTATGAAGTAGCCATGGGCTCTGTTGCTTCACAGAGCCCCAATACCTCATTACATAGATGCTGTACCCTGTCAACTGTCACAGGGCACAGCTGAGTCAGCGCTAGTGTAAGATCACAAGACTCTGCCCCTAGGACGCGGGATAAGAGTCTCTCTAGACCCACTAAGTGCACAGCGTCGCACCAGCGAATGCCACTAATTGACGCTGGCTATTGTGAAGTGCAAAGAGCACAGTGGCGTGCAGGCAAGCCACTACTAAGCACTGAAGCTAGGCCCTAACTCTGCCTCCTACCTGCACTATCAGCCTAGGCACTAACTGGGAAGGCTAATTAACACATGCATACGAAGGGTAGGGGTTTCATAATGAGTCAGTCACCAGAGACATTCATATATGCATACAACACTCACTCAACAAGGACTATACTAGCGCACGTCCGTGCAGCTGTGTGATCCTTTTATAGCCGCAGCCTTCCAGGACCTTGGGCTGATGGCCCAATCTGAGCTGCTTGAGAACCTGAGCATGTCACCTCTGACCACCAATGAGCGATCGTCTCACGGGCATGCTCAGATGAAGAAAAGCAGGACTTAGTCCCAGGAGCATCTGCTCACTGCTGACTAATGCTGGGTGCCATAGGTGAACCTGGGGCGGCAGCAGCAACCAGATGCATAGCATTAGCCTGAGCAAGATGCTCAGGAACCTCTGCGGCTGCAGAAGAATGGGAGACAGCAGAGGATATGGCTTGAGATTACCCCTGTGCAGTGGCGGGAACTCATCGTCTAACAATGACCAATTTCGATTATGGAATCATGTACTTTGAAAATATTTAAGTGGGCTCTAACTGCTCCAGTAATGCCATATACAGTGGGGAAAATAAGTATTTGATACACTGCCGATTTTGCAAGTTTCTCCACCTACAAAGAATGGTGAGGTCTGTAATTTTTACCTTAGGTACATTTCGATAGAAAATTCCATTGTATGATTTTTAAATAATTAATTTGCATTTTATTGCATGAAATAAGTATTTGATCACCTACCAACCAGCAAGAATTCTGGCTCTCACAAACCTCTTAGTTTTTCTTTAAGAAGCCCTCCTACTCTGCACTCATTGCCTGCATTAATTTCACCTGTTTCAACTTGTTACCTGTATAAAAGACACCTGTCCACATAATCAATCACACTCCAAACATGGCCAAGAACAAAGAGCTGTCCAGTGACACCAGGGACAAAATTGTAGACATGCACAAGCCTTGGATAGGCAAGAGAACAATAGGCAAGCAGCTTGGTGAGACATCTATTGCTGCAATTATTAGAAAATGGAAGAAACTGTCAATCTTCCTTAGTCTGGGACTCCATGCAAGATTTTGCCCTGTGGGGTATTGGTATTTTTTCTGAAAAAGGTCAGGAATCAGCCCAGAACTACACTAGAGGATCTGGTCAATGACCTGAAGAGAGCTGGGATCAAAGTCTCAAACATTATCATTAGTAACACACTGTGCTGTCATGTATTAAAATCCTGCAGGGCATGCAAGCACATGTCCAGGTCCGTTGGAAGTTCGCCAATGACAATCTGGATGACTAATAGGAGGCATGAGATAAGGTCATGTGGTCAGTTGAGACCAAAATAGAACTTTTTGGTATCAACTTCTCTCGCCGTGTTTGGAGGAAGAAGAAGGTCAGTACCACCCCAAGAACACAGTGAAGCATGGTGGGGGAAACAACTGACTTTCAGGGTGCTTTTCTGCAAAGGGGACAGGACTACTGCACCTTATTAAAGGGAGGATGGATGAGTTCATCTATCATGAGATCACAAATCAAATCTCAATCTTTGAATTCACTAGAAACTGCAAATTCTAGAAAATTTGAATAGAACGTCATCTTAGACAGCAATCCTTTCATCTCTTATATGAACTGAACCTTATTCTGATCTTTGGAAAAATAAACAAGTAAACAGCAGTTTAAGAAATGTATTTATCTTTTTACTACTGCGTTCACCTTGTGGAACAATTAATAAGACCGTTTTACAGTGATACCACATTTATATAGCTTTTTATGTTTTATAACTTTTTCTCAGTAAGCAGAATATTTTTACAAAAAATATTTTTTTTTTGCATTACATTATTTAGAAAGCTGTAACATTTATTTTTTTTTCCAAAAGAGTCTGATAAATGTTTACTTTCTGCAGGACAAGATGAAGTTTTCAGTGATACCATTGACTTTTTTTTTTACATGTTTTCATTTTTTTAGTTCTTTAGTGGGACTTGAACACTAAGTAGTTTGATCACTTGTCTTTTGCATTGCAATCCACACATATTGCAATACATTAGACCTCTCAGTTCGACTCTGACAGAACACCTGTTACACACTTTTTGTGGCAAAGTCTATCAGGCCACTAGACCTGTCAAACCAAGATGTCACTATTTTACTCCAGGTGCCATGACGGCCAGTGGTGGACTACAGTCAAGTGGGGGGGGGACCGATAGGTCAAAAAAGGGAGTGACCTCTCTCATGCCCTTGTGAAGGCTGAAACCACTATTGGTATTTAAAGGGTTAATCAGCCAGAGGCAGTGCTGGAACTGGCTCTTGCTGTTACAGGAAGAACTAAGCTGTTTGCTATGTCTTCTGGTGGTACCGCATAATCACCACGATGTACCTGTTCATCATATGTCAGGAACGAGTTAAATTACTAACCATGACATAAAAGGCAGTCTATAATCTGTCTTTCCCATACACCTCTGAACTAATCTCTCAATATCTCACCCCACACTTAATTTCTAATCTTTGCAAGATCTCCTTATTCTGCTCATTTATGTTCCACTCACATTCATCTCCAAGATTTTTTTGTAGCATCTCCCATAATGTACATAAAAAATAGAAAGAGCCAACTCACCAATGCCGCAAAAGTGTCCAGTGGGCAAGGAACCACGTCCAGCCATACATGAGTTAATAGGAAATGTAGAAGAAAATTGGTTCCAGGCCCTGGGTTGATATTTAAGCTTGATGCTTTATTTAGAACATTTTAAAAATACTAAATGCACATGGTAGAAGAAAGAGAAAAGTGATGCATTTTGAATGCTTTCCGGCATTCCTTGTCACAATCGTCAAGATCTACTCAAGAACTGGAATCAATTTTCTTAATTTTTCTAATTAGCATCTCCCATACCCTTAAAGAGAACCTGTACCAGGTTTTCTGAAAAAAAAAAATACTTTTTATTATCCACCTATATGGAGTTGTCTGGTGTGATGAGTGCCTCAGGACTTGCTCCAGCACCTCCTCTTTCCCCATAATATGTGTCCTCCTTCCTTGGTTCATGTGGAAGACACTTCTTATATCATCCACAGAGCACCGCAAATCTAACTCCTACTCAGGTATACTTCACTCTGACCTACTGAGGGTAGAGCAAAGTCCTATAATCAGTATGTGTAGGAGAGCTCAAAAAGTGCCAATGACCAGTAAAGCATGAGGCATGCGCATTACAGTATTTTGTTCAGCCCTCAACAGGACAAACCAAAGTACAACTGCACAGTAGCAAGATTAGGGGTGCTGTGTGAATAATGAAGGACATGCCATCCACTTGGAGTAGGGCAGGAGGAGGACAATTTTTAGAATAGAAAAGTTGTCATTTAAGGAGATCACAAATGGTATTTTTTATGATATGCAGATGGGGTTAGGGACTTATATACAGGTTGCTTGACTGCTGTTAGAGAGGCATTCAAAGAGGTGACCTTAGTATATATTAGGAAACCATAATGAAAGGTTTATTTTAAATTCGCTACTTCAGCATATCAGATTGTCTTCCACAATTGAAGTCTTTAGATGCAACCTGAAAATTCATCTTTTCATGAAAACCTAAATGTCACAATAGCTTCACTGTCATCTAAATTCCACTCAAGTTATTCCTTAGTCTAGCTTAGTTTAGCATAGCTAGTCTTAACTAATTTCTTTAATATTTAGCAAATTGTAAGCCTGTGATAGCAGGGTCCACTACATCTGCCTGTTACTCTTGGTTGTTTATTCTATCTGCTTGTATTTTATATGTATTTATGTAAGCCCACTTTACAAGTACAGCACACTGGAATTAATGATATTTTAAAATAATAATAATAATACATTTTTTTATCAAAATATTTAGTAATAGAGTGGCAAATTTGTAAAGAATTTTAAACACTTTAAAGTGTTGGATTGAAAATAGCCTGACTACATAAGGAACAATGATCATAAACAAAATATATATTGTTATATTACCCTTCACTCAATGTTTCTTTCCAAGCATTAAATCTTTAATGTATTTGACTCAGAGTCTGTATTCCATTTCTGCTAGTGAATGACAACATGTGAACAGGTTAATTTTGGCCTAACTAGATGCCATGTAATAGTGACAGGTAACTCATTACAATTAATTACTTTATACTCTGATAGACTACATTGCTTTAGAAATAACACAGATCCCATTTCAAGAATGAATTTTGCATGCCAGTGTTAATGAAGCAACAGCTGGCTCAAGATGCAACTAATTCATTTGGAGGCACATGCCAGGTAATGAATTAGGCACACTTTACAACTGGCATATGCTTACACCAAAAATTTTACACAAGTTGGGGGCTGGAGTACATATTTGGTGTAATTTATGCCATAAAAGTGGTGTATTACAAATATCAAGAAACTGACCGACATGCCCAAGCAGAAAAAGGCAAGTCTGAACAGGTGCAAACAAAGAGCACCACACTGTTGTGAATTCGCTTTCTGGTCTGCCTCTGGTTGCTGGTGAGGGTGGTGGAGGTGGTAGTATTGACAGAGGAGTCGTGAGTTCTCTTTCCGCTGGTTGCAGGAGGAAATGAAGTTGATCTAAGCAACAGAGACCTGCCAACTGATAATGAGGATGACGATTGGACATCTGGAGTCTCTGTCTGGATTTAAGACAGCCAACTCCCTCTATCCCTGCTGGTGATTTTTCCTGCCTCTTAAGGTCTTAGTTTCCAGTTCAGTCCCTGCATTCTCAAGCTAAGTGTTCTTTGCTATTGTTCACATTTGATTTGGTTTTGTCTATTCAGTTTTGTCTGGTCAGCCAGCCCCAGCTGGGGCTATGCTGAATGTCCATTCTTATGTTACTGTTTGTGCCAGTTTGCTTTTTGTCCATTATTAGATTGGCTCTTTTTGCTTCGTCTTCAGAATATGCAAGAGTGCTGATATAGTGGGTGAAGTCTAGTGACTTCAGGGTTTTTTTGCTATCAGAAGTGTTGGACATTTTTGCAGGGTTTTTTGGCATGATTGCAGACAGTACCTTTCCTTTCCTGTCCTTTCTAGTTAGTGTGGGCCCCATCGTTTGCTCAACCTATTTTCCTACCTGTGTTTGTGTTTTCATCTTGTCTCACCGACAATATATGTTTGGGGGTTATCTATTCCTTTGGGGTCTGCTCTGGGGCAGTTTAGATTTCCCCTTTTCTTGTTTTAGGATTATTTAGTCCTCCGGCTGTGTTGAGGCATCTAGAATTATCGTAGGTACGCTCCACGGCTACTGCTAGTTGTGTGGATAGGATCAGGGGTCTGCAATCTGCTTAGTTACCAACCTCTCTGGTTTTCTGTGACTTTGCTTGGTCTTGTTTTCCTCCTCGGTGACCCAATCACAACAGAATCACCAGCCTAAACCGCAGATTCTAGGGTACTCAAAAGCAGGAGAGAATTGTAAAAAAAAAAAAAGTGTTTTTTTTATATGTATTTTTTCCTCTTTTTCTCTGGGGCCGTGGGAGGATTTCTTCTTTAATGGAGATTAAGTAATTGTATGAGCGTGTTGAGCAGCTCGCTGCTGAAGTGCAGGGAATTTCTGCCTATCTCGCTCAATCACATGCTGTTGAACCAAAAATCCCTACTCCTGATGTGTTTTCTGGGGATCGGTCTAAATTTTAGAATTTTAAGAATAACTGTAAATTATTTCTTGCCTTGAAGCCCAACTCATCTGGGAGCTCTGTGCAGCAGGTTAAAATTGTCATCTCCTTGCTGCGCGGCGATCCCCAGGATTGGGCTTTTTCTCTGACACCTGAAAATCCTATTCTGACTAATGTGGACTCATTTTTTCAAGCCTTGGGGTTGTTGTATTATGAACCTAATGCTATTGATCAAGCTGAGAAAACCCTATTGGCATTGAACCAGGGTCAGGATTCTGCAGAGTTATACTGTCTAAAATTCTGATAGTGGACGGTCCTTACTACATGGAATGATGGTGCCTTGGCAGCTCTCTTTTGGAAGGGTTTATCAGAAATCGTAAAAGAAGTTATGGTGGGATTTCCTGTTTCCTCTGGTCTTGATGATTCTATGTCATTAGCTATTCAAGTTGATCGGCGTTTACGTGAACGTAAAACTACATGAGAGGCGTTGCCGCCTTTTGAACAAACGTCTGAACCTATGCAATGTGATTGGGTTTTGTCTAGGACGCAACGTCAGGAGTTTAGAAAGCGTAATAAGCTGTGTTCTTTCTGAGGAGATACCTCTCATACTATTTCTGTCTGCCCTAAATCAGAGAAACGTTTTGCACACACATTTTTTTGTGGGCAGTATACAATCTAAGTTCCTTTTGGCAATTACTCTTATCTGCTCCTTATTCACATTTTCCACTAAGGCTTTTGTAGATTCAGGAGCAGCATTGAATCTGATGGATTTGGACTTTGCTAAACGTTGTGGTTTTCCCATGATACCTCTGCAGACGCCTATTCCTTTGAGGGGTATTGATGCTACTCCTTTGGCGGAGAATAAACCTCAGTTTTGGACCCAGGTGATAATGCGGGTCGCCCCAGACCACCAAGAAAATTGTAAATTTTTGGTGCTGCACAATTTGCATGATACTATTGTTCTGGGTTTTCCCTGGTTGCAAACTCATAATCCAGTTTTGGATTGGAAATCTGTGTCTGTGGTTAGTTGAGGTTGTCAGTGTGTTCTTAGTGACACTCCTGTTTTCTCCACCTCTCCTCAGTCTCATGATATTCCTGATTATTTGGCTGATTCTTCTGATGTATTTAGTGAGAGTAAGTCTGCGTCTTTGCCTCCTCATAGGCGTTATGACTGTGCAATTGAGTTGATGCCCGGGTTTATATTTCCCAAGGGTCGGATTTTCAATTTATCGGTACCTGAACATGATGCTATGCGATCGTATATCAAGGAGTCGCTGGAGAAGGGTCATATTAGACCATCCTCTTCACCCTTAGGTGCTGGTTTTTTTTTGACCAAGAAAGATGGTTCATTAGGGCCTTGTATTGACTATCGTTTCCTTAACAAAATTACGGTTAAATATCAGTACCCGTTACCCATGATTTCTGATTTATTTTCCAATGTTAAAAGTGCCTGCTGGTTTACCAAGCTTGACCTCAGGGGGGCGTATAATCTTATTCGCATCAAGCATAGGGATGAATGGAAGACGGCGTTTAATACTCCGGAGGGACATTTTGAGTACTTGGTGATGCCTTTTGGGCTCACTAATGCCCCTTCTGTCTTCCAGTCCTTTATGAATTATATTTTCCGGGACTTTGTGGATAAGTTTTTAATCATCTATCTGGATGATATTTTGATCTTTTCTAGTGATTGGGATTCTCATGTGGAACATATCCGGACTGTGCTCCGGATTTTGAGGGAAAATTCCCTGTATGTTGAGGGATCGAAATGCCTCTTTGGTGTACACAGGATTTCATTTTTGTGATTTGTTTTGTCTCCATCGACTAATGAAATGGACCCGGCCATGGTACAGGCCATTTACGATTAAGTTCAGCCCACTTCTTTGAAGGCTCTCAGAAGCTTTTAGGTTTTGCTAATTTTTATTGTAAATTTATAGGTAATTTTTCTGGTATTGTCAAGCCACTGACTGACCTGACCAAGAAGGGCACTGATGTGCTGAATTAGTCTTCAGAGGCTGTCTCGGCATTTCAGGAGCTTAAGTGGAGATTCACTTCTGCTCCGGTTCTACGGCAACCTGATGTCTCACTTCCATTTCAGGTGGAGGTAAATACTTCTGAGATTGGTGCAGGAGCTGTATTGTCCCAAAAAGATCCGGTGACTTCTAAAACGAATCCCTGTGCCTTCTTTTCTCGAAAGTTCTCCCCATCTGAACGTAACTATGACGTGGGGAATCGGGAATTGTTGGCCATGAAATGGGAATTTGAAGAGTGGAGATATTGGTTGGAGGGAGCTAGACATCAAGTTGTGGTCCTTACCGACCACAAGAATTTGATTTATCTTGAATCGGCCAAACGCTTGAATCCTAGACAGGCTAGGTGGGCCTTGTTTTTCACGTGTTTAAATTTTGTGGTCTCTTTTCTTCCGGGCACTAAGAATGTTAAGGCAGACGCCCCTTCTAGGAGCTTCTTTGCTGATTCTATTGTGACCGAGCCTACTACCATCCTAGGTGAGGGGGTAGTTCTTTCTGCCATCTAGCCTGATTTGAGACACGCCCTGGAGGAATTTCAGGAGGACAAACCTGAGCATTGTCCTATGGGAAAATTGCTTGTTTCTGACCAGTGGAGGAAGAGAGTAATGTCTGAAGTTCATTGCTCCGCATTGGCTGGTCATCCAGCTATTTTTGGTACCAGAGATTTGGTGAGTCGGTCTTTTGGTGGCCTGCCTTATTCATGATGTCAGGAATTTTGTGCAGCCCTGTGGGACTTGTTCTCGGTCTAAACCCTGTTCTCGTTCTAGTGGGTTGTTGATGTCCCTGCCGGTGCCCAAGAGGCCATGGACCCATATCTCAATGGATTTTATTTCTGATCTTCCTGTCTCTCAGAGAATGACTGTTATCTGGGTGATTTGTGATAGATTTTCTAAGATGGTCCATCTTGTACCACTCCCAAAGTTGCCATCTTTTTCAGAGTTGGTGCCCTTGTTTTTACAACAAATGGTTCGGTTGCATGGGATACCTGAGAACATTGTGTCGGACAGAGGAGTCCAGTTTGTTTCGAGATTTTGGAAAGCTTTTTGTTCCAATCTGGGAAATCAGTTATTTTTCTCCTCTGCGTTTCATCCTCAGACCAATGGGCAGACTGAGAGAACAAACCAGACTTTGGAGTCCTATTTGAGATGTTTTATATCTGCTGATCAGGATGACTGGGTCTCATTTTTGCGAATTTGCGCTAAATAATAGAGCTAGTTCTGCCACTCTGATGTCGCCCTTTTTCTGTAACTTTGGGTTTCATCCTCGATTTTCTTCAGGGCAAGTGGAATCTTCAGCCTGCCCAGGTGTGGACACTGTGGTAGAGAGAATGCAGCAGATTTGGGACCAAGTGGTGGATAAGTTGTCCCTCTCTCAGGAAAAGGCCCAGCGGTTTTCCAACCGGCATACCCGGTTTAAAGTGGGTGATATGGTTTGGTTGTCGTCAAATATTATCTCTATGAAGGTTGTGTCTCCAAAGTTCAAGCCAAGATTTATTGGACCTTATAAGATTTTGGAGATTCTTAATCCTGTTTCTTTTCGATTGGCTCTTCCACTTACGTTTAAGATCCATAACGTGTTTCATAAATCTCTGTTGAAGAGGTTTGTTGAGCCAGTATTTCCTATGGCAGCACCTCCTGACCCAGTATTGGTTAAAGGCAATGTGGAATATAAGGTAGAGAAAATATTGGATTCTCGTTTGGCTAGATGGAGACTCCAGTACTTGGTCAAATGAAAGGGTTATGGTCAGGAGGATAATTCTTGGGTCTCTGCTTCTGACATTCATGCCGATAGATTGGTTCATGCTGTTCACCAGGCCCATCCTGATCAGTCTGGTGATGTGGATGAGGGTTCAGTGACCCCTCCTCAAGGGGGGGTACTGTTGTGAATTCACTTTCTGGTCTGCCTCTGGTTGCTGGTGAGGGTGGTGGAGCTCATTGTATTGACAGAGGAGTCGTGAGTTCTCTTTCCGGGTTCCCTCTGGTGGTTGCAGGAGGTAATGACGTTGATCTAAGTAACAGAGACCTGCCACCTGATAATGAGGACGACGATTGGACATCTGGAGTCTCTGACTGGATTTAAGACAGCCGACTCCCTCTATCCCTGCTGGTGATTTTTCCTGCCTCCTGAGGTCTTAGTTTCCAGTTCAGTCCCTGCATTCTCAAGCTAAGTGTTCTTTGCTATTGTTCACAATTGATTTGGTTTAGTCTATTCAGTTTTGTGTGGTCAGCCAGCCCCGGCTGGGGCTGTGCTGAATGTCCATTCTTATGTTACTGTTTGCTTTTTGTCCATTATTAGATTGGCCTCTTTTTGCTCTGTCTTCAGAATGCCAGAGTGCTGATATAGTGGGTGAAGTCTAGTAACTTCAGAGTTTTTTGCTATCAGAAGTGTTGGACATTTTTGCAGGTTTTTTGGCGTGATTGCAGACAGTATCTTTCCTTTCCTGCCCTTTCTAGTTAGTGTGGGCCCCATCGTTTGCTCAGCCTATTTTCCTACCTGTGTTTGTGTTTTCATCTTGTCTCACCGACAACATATGTTTGGGGGCTATTTATTCCTTTGGGGTCTGCTCCTGGGCCGTTTAGATTTCCCCTTTTCTTGCTTTAGGCTTATTTTTGTGTCGAGGTGTCTAGAATCATCGTAGGTACACTCCACGGCTACTGCTAGGTGTGTGGATAGGATCAGGGGTCTCCAATCCACTTAGTTACCAACCTCTCTGGTTTTCTGTGTCTTAGCTTGGTCTTGTTTTCCTCCTCGGTGACCCAATCACAACAGAATCACCAGCCTAAACCGCAGATTCTAGGGTACTCAAAAGCAGGAGAGAACTCTATATAACTAACAAATTCAATCTGCACTCTTTAATTTTATAATATACAATTGCATCCAACTCTCTTTGCTTTTTACCTATTTTTTGCATTACAACCAGTGCTTAAATCTTTTTGTGTGATGCATCAGCACTTAATAGTCTAAGTTGATGAAGTGAAGTGAGAAAAACTGTTTAAACTCCTAAACCGTAGGAGGCAAAAACAGAAATGCTAGCTAAGTCCAGAAAACCAGAGAAGTTGGCAGCTATCGGATTGCAGACCCCTGAACCGATCAACACAACTAGCAGTAGCCGTGGGGGGTTCCTACGATGCCCTAGACCCCTCGATCACAGCCGGAGAAATAGCTAGGCCTAAAGAAAGAAAGGGGAAAACTAAACTGCCCCAGAGCAGACCCCAAAGCAATAGGCAGCCCCCAACATATAATGACGGTGAAGCAAGATGAAAAACACTAACACAGGCAGAAAGCTTGACTGAGCAAAGACGGGGTCCAATCTAGCTAGATAGAAAAGGACAGGAAGGCTGCTGTCTACAATCCGTGAAAAACCCTATGAAAATAAGAGCCAACAGACTGACAGTGAAAAAGGCCCTGAAGACGCTAGGCTTCAAAAAAGCTATGTCAGTACTCGGGAATATTCTGAAGACAGAGCTAAAGGCAAAAGGAGATTCAGATCACCCCAGCAGGGAATGGCAGAATCCAGAAAAGCAAGGAAAACAAAAACAAAACACTAATGCAAGCAGGCAAGCAGAAAAACTTGGCTTAGAGGAGCAGGAATCAGACTGGTGTCCTAGAAGGCCACAGAGAAATCACCCGCAGGGCAGAAGGGCGTCGGCAGCCTTATATCCAGTCCATGACTCCACTCAGCCAGTCATCCTCATCAGGTTCAGGTGCCTGATAATCAGGCTCATTACCTTTCTCCACCAGAATAGGGAGTTCCCCAGACCTCAGTGACGAAGGGGAAAATGAACTCACAACACCTAACCCTAATCCCAACCATAACCCTAACCACAACCCTAACCTCAATACACCTTTAACCCTAATCCCAACCCTAATAATAACTCTAACCACAAACCTAACCCTAACACACCCCTAGCCCTAATCCCAACCCTATCCTTAATCCCATCCATAACCACAACTCTAGCCCAACCCTAACCCTACCATTAGCTTAACGTTAACTTTAGCCCCACCCTAACTTTAGCCCAACCTCAAATATAAGTCCAGCCATAACCCTAATGGAAAAATGAAAACAAATACATTTTTTTATTTTATTATTTTTACCTAAGGGGGTGATAAATGGGGGTTTGATTTACTTTTTTTATTTTGATCACTGTGCTAGGGTCAGAGTGATCAAAATGAACCAATAGGAAATATTTCTTATTGTTGCCGGGTGCCTGCAGATCTCAGCGGGTGCACTGCATATGTTCCCACCATATTCTTCCTGGAAGAAGATGCCGCTGGCTGGAGGGGATGTAGGAGGTTCCAGAGACATTGGGAGGTACTGGGGGGAATCGGGGGACCCCATTTCTTTCTCCTCTGATGTGCGATCACATCAGAGGAGAGAGAAATTAAGAGTGCTGTTCTGTTCGCTTCCACTATACACTTGTACTGCTCCGGTCATTTTTGACAAGACCTATTAAAATGCTGTTTTAGCTACTTCAAAAAAATTTTTTGAATACCTGTTGCATTATTATACTGTATGTGAACATAGTTGGTCATTATAAAAAAAAATAAATAAAAAAATTCAATTTTTTTATTTATTTTGTGTTTATAAAGGTTACAAGGGCTTATTGAATTATGCACAGAAATTACAAATTTGAGCTTAACTAACTAAAACAACTGCTACTACTACTATAACAACTATAACTAACTATAACTATAACTAAAATTAACTATAGTATAAAATGCGTGCAAACTTTTTGAAAAAAATAGTAAAAATAATTTAAAAAAAATTAAAAAAAAACAACTGACAACTGAATTTATTTATTTTTAGAGGAAAAGCAGGGTAAATAACATAGAGAAAAAAAATGCACAGAACTGTACTGAAAGCCAATGCGTATGGTTTGTACTGAAAGCATGTGTAAATCTGCACCTAAAGCAACTGTTTACTTCATAAACAATAGTAGATGCAATAAGTAGTCTTAAAAGAAATTATAACTCATTTGTTTTACTCAAAAAATGGCTGAAATTAGCATAAAATGCTATTCGGTCATTTTTGACCGGAACAGTACAAGTGTAAAAAAGAAAGAACCCCTCAAATTAGGAAAATAGAAGTAACCACAAGTTTCAGAACCGCATAATGAATTTTTTAAAAAATGTCAAAGTTCAAAAACGGTCATTTTTGACCGAACAGAACAGCAGGGTTAAATGGGAAATCAGACTTTTTTGTTGTTGCTGTTATTTTGTGAATAACGGTGATTACAACAATGGTGTCATTAAAAAACGGCCTGAATCATGCTCTCTGGGGTTTCAGCTACCCCCGGTAGCCAAGACCCTGGAAAAATTCCCACTCTGGGGGGCGCTATACACTTATTTCTCTGCGCCATTAAACAGCAGCACTGAGGCATAAGTATCCTTAACTGCTGGCGTTAAAAGGTGTATCAGCAGTCATTAAGGGGTTATAGAGCTAATATTGCCGAGTCAATCATTATTTAATATGTCTATTTCTGATAACACAATTTACCCCCATTAGTTTATATTTTAAATTTTTAATGAAGTACTGAGACCACTCATAATTAATCCAACACAATTTGTACATTTCAGAATGGTTCTATTAGGTTTCTTCATGTATATTGTTTCCCTTTAAATATGATGCCTAGTTGATACTATGAATGCAAGATATTTGAATATGGTTTTCAAGTGTCATGATTAATCAATTTATTATACTTTTCCCAAAGGCTGCTTGTTCTTATCATTTTTGTTTACCATGTCAATGATAAATGTGCATATATTATATATGCATTTACAAGACTGTATACATACAATGTGTATATATAGTGCTTGCCATAACTGAGTACACCATCAGCAGATTTGACAGAAAACCGTTTGTTTCCTTTAAGAATCAAAATTTTCTGTGGGATACCAAACTACAAAATACTCCCCTGCAAATGTGCCTATGGATTTCAAATAAGGCTTGTTATTTTTAATAGCCAAAAATAATTTTCCTAAAAATATATTCAAGACCATATTGCAAAAAATAGTAAGCACCATTGAAAGTCTTAAGAGCAAGGCTAAAGTTTAGACAGCAAAATTCTAATTAACAATAAGTCTACTACAGTTAATTCTAATTATTCATTAAACAGGTGCCAGCAGAGAAATGACTATACAAGGATGTTGGATAACAAAGAAAACCCCTTCCAATGTCATGCTGTCAGTAATAACAAGAGACTGAGTGGCACTTCTAAGCTTGTGTGAACAGGTGCATACTAGGAGCGACCATCTCCATATGTAATAAACAAAAAAAGTTGTACTCTGTAGTTCTAAAGCATGTCAATATGAAATAGTATAAGAAATATGAATATCAATAGTGCTTCTCGATACTAGGAAAAAACAGACGCTTAGCACATAGGCAT
The DNA here is from genome assembly GCF_039654945.1 of Dendrobates tinctorius. Lineage (NCBI taxonomy): Eukaryota > Metazoa > Chordata > Amphibia > Anura > Dendrobatidae > Dendrobates > Dendrobates tinctorius. The sequence continues at coordinate 12,700,801 of NW_027361693.1, forward strand.
GCATGAATTGGCCAAATTATGTGCTAAGTGTTTCAGTTTTTACCTAGTATCCATAAGCACTATTGATATTCACATTTCATATATTTCATATTGACATGCTTTAGCACTACAGAGTGCAACTTTTTTTGTTTATTTTATATGGATATGGCTGCTCCTAATATACACCTGTTCACACTAGCTTGGAAATGCCAGTTGGTCTTTTGTCATTTGTATATTAGCTCTCTGACCAAGCACTCCACCATTTACCATGTGGTGGATTTTAATGGCAACAGGGTCCTACCTACCCATAAATTCAGGAACAGAAGAGAGGTATTCACAACTACCCAAAAATTCAGACTTCAGTGTTAGATAGGTATTCAGGTATTCACATTAGACACGTTAGGACCCAGCAGATCTGAGACCCCCTTGTCGTTAGCTGCTGGGCATGCATGAATTGACCAAATTATGTGCTAAGCATCTCAGTTTTTTCCTAGTATCCAGAAGCAGTATTGCTAATCATATTTCATATATTTCATATTGACATGCTTTAGCACAACAGAGTGCAACTTTTTTGTTTATGTTGTCAGTAATGTTACCACATGGAAGAGAAATGCCACAAGACCTGAGAAAGAAAACAAAAGTGAAGGCAACAATAACATGAGCAAAGCAGTACTAAACTGTTGTGAGTTCATTTTCCCCTCCGTCACTGAGGCCTGGTGAACTCCCTATTCTAGTGAAGGAAGGTAGTGAGCCTGATTATTAGACACCTGGGACTGATGAGGACGATTGGCTGAGTGGAGTCACTGACTGGATTTAAGGCAGCCTACGCCCTTTCTGCCCTGCGGGTGATTTCTCTGTGGACTCTTGGACTCCAGTCTGATTCCTGCTCTCCTAAAGCTAAGTTTTCTGTTTTGCCTTTGCATCTAAGATTTGTTTTTGTTTTTCTGCTTTTTGGATTCTGCCACTCCCTGCTGGAGTGTGCAGTGTTCCGTGAGCTCTGTCTTCTGAATGTACCTGAGTGCTGATTTAGTTTTTGAAGCTTAGTTGCTTCAGGGCCATTTTTATATCAGCTTGTTGGCTTTTGTCTCTGATAGGGTTTTGGCAGATTGCAGACAGCAGCCTTCCTTTCCATTCCTATCTAGGTAGTTTTTGGGCCCCATCTTTGCTCAGCCTGTCTTTCTGTCTGTGTAAGTGTTTTCATCTTGCTTCACCGTCATTATATGTGGGGGGCTGCCTATTGCTTTGGGGTCTGCTCTGGGGCAGTTAGATTTCCCCTTTCCTTCTTTAGGCCTATGTATCTCTCCGGCTGTGATCGAGGGGTCTAGGTCATTGTAGGAACCCCCCACGGCTACTGCTAGTTGTGTTGATAGGTTCAGGGGTCTGCAATCTGATAGTTGCCAACTTCTCTGCTTTTCAGGACTTAGCTAGCATTTCTGTTTTTGCCTCCTATGGTGACTCGATCATAACAGAATCACCCGCCCAACCGCAGATCCTGGGGTACTCAATAGCAGGAAAGAATTGTGTTTTAAAAAAAAAAAAAAAAAAGTGTATATTCTTTCCTCTATATCTCTGAGGCCGTAGGGGGAATTTTTGTTTCTCTCAATGGAGATAAAGCAAGTGTCTGATCGTGTGGAGCAGCTCGCTGCTGAAGTGCGAGGAATTTCTGCCTATCTTGCTCGTTCACATGCTGTTGAACCAAAGATCCCCACACCTGATGTATTTTTTGGGGATCGATCTAAATTTTTGAGTTTCAAAAATAATTGTAAATTATTTTTTGCTTTGAAGCCTAACTCGTCAGGGAGCCCCGCGCAGCAGGTTAAAATTGTCATCTCTTTGCTGAGTGGCGATCCCCAGGATTGGGTGTTTTCTTTGAAACCAGATGACCCTATTCTGACTAATGTGAACGCATTTTTTCAAGCCTTGGGGTTGCTGTACGACGAACCTAATGCTATTGATCAGGCTGAAAAGACCCTGTTAGCATTGAACCAGGGTCGAGAATCTGCAGAGTTGTACTGTCAAAAGTTCCGAAAGTGGGCGGTCCTTACTACCTGGAATGATAGTTCCTTGGCTGCTCTCTTTCGGAAGGGTTTGTCAGAAGCCGTAAAAGATACTATGGTGGGATTTCCTGTTCCCTCTGGTCTGGACGATTCTATGTCTTTAGCCATTCAGGTTGATCGGCGTTTACGTGAACGCAGGATTACACGAGAGGTGTTGCCACCGATTGAACAGACGTCTGAACCTATGCAATGTGATAGAGTTTTGTCTAAGGCACAACGTCAGGAATTCAGAAGGCGTAATAAGCTGTGTTTTTTCTGTGGAGATGCCTCACATGTTATTTCTGTTTGTCCTAAACATGAGAAACGCTTTGCACACACGTTTTCTGTTGGTGGGGTTCAGCCTAAGTTTCTTTTGGCGATTACTCTGATCTGTTCCCTGTCCACATTTTCCGCCAAGGCTTTTGTGGATTCGGGAGCAGCGCTAAACCTAATGGACTTGGATTTTGCTAAACGTTGTGGATTTCCGTTGACACCTCTGCAGACGCCTATCCCTTTGAGGGGGATTGATGCTACCCCTCTGGCAAAAAATAAACCTCAGTTTTGGACCCAGTTGGTCATGCGGGTCGCCCCAGACCACCAAGAAAATTGCAGATTTTTGGTGCTGCATGGTCTGCATGATGCCGTTGTTCTGGAGTTTCCCTGGTTGCAGATTCATAATCCAGTTTTGGATTGGAAGTCTGTGTCTGTGGTGAGTTGGGGTTGCCGGTGTACCTTTAGTGAGGCTCCGGTTTTTTCCACCTCTCCTCAGTCGCATGAGGTGCCTGACTATTTGGCGGACTACTATGATGTATTTAGTGAGAATGAGTCTGCGTCCTTGCCTCCTCATAGGAGTTATGACTGTGCAATTGAACTAAACCCGGGGTGTAAATTTACTAAGGGTCGGCTCTTCAATTTATCTGTACCCGAGCACGAGGCTATGCGGTCCTATATTAAGGAGGCGTTGGAGAAGGGTCATATTAGACCATCCTCTTCACCCTTAGGTGCCGGTTTTTTTTGTGTCCAAGAAGGATGGTTCTTTAAGGCCTTGTATTGATTATCGTGCCCTCAATAAAATTACTATTAAATATCAGTATCCGTTACCCCTGATTTCGGATCTATTCTCTAGAGTCAGAGGTGCTTGCTGGTTTACCAAGCTTGACCTCAGGGGGGCGTATAATCTTATCCGCATTAAGCAGGGGGATGAATGGAAGACGACGTTTAATACTCCGGAGGGACATTTTGAGTACCTGGTGATGCCTTTTGGGCTCACTAATGCCCCTTCTGTCTTCCAGTGCTTCATGAACGATATTTTCCAAGACTTTGTCGATAAATTTTTGATTATTTATCTGGATGATATTTTGATCTTCTCCAAGGATTGGGATTCTCATGTGGAACATGTTCGGACTGTGTTCCGGATCTTGAGAGAGAATTCTCTGTATGTCAAAGGATCAAAATGCCTTTTTGGAGTACAGAGAATTTCTTTTTTGGGATTTATTTTGTCTCTGTCAACTATTGAAATGGACCCGGCCAAGGTACAGGCCATTTATGATTGGGAGCCCACTTCTTTGAAGGCCCTCCAGAAGTTTTTGGGTTTTGCTAATTTTTATCGGAAATTTATAGCAAAATTTTCTAGTATTGCCAAACCATTGACTGACCTGACCAGGAAGGGTGCGGATGTGTTGAATTGGTCTCCGGAGGTGGTTGCTTCCTTTCAGGAGCTGAAGCGTAGATTTACCTCCGCCCCGGTTCTGCGGCAACCTGATGTCTCACTCCCGTTCCAGGTAGAGGTGGATGCTTCTGAGATTGGTGCAGGAGCGGTGTTGTCCCAAAAGGATCCGGTAACATCTAAAATGAATCCCTGTGCTTTCTTTTCCCGTAAGTTCTCTTCATCTGAACGTAACTATGATGTGGGGAATCGGGAACTGTTGGCCATGAAATGGGCATTTGAGGAGTGGAGACATTGGTTGGAGGGAGCCAAACATCAAGATGTGGTCCTCACTGACCACAAAAATTTGATTTACCTAGAGTCGGCTAAACGCTTGAACCCTAGACAGGCTAGGTGGGCCTTGTTTTTTACACGTTTTGATATTGTGGTCTCTTTCCTTCCTGGAACTAAGAATGTCAAGGCAGACGCCCTCTCTAGGAGTTTCTTTGCTGATTCTCCTGTGGTGACCAAGCCTGCCACCATCTTAGGCGAAGGGGTAGTTCTTTCTGCCATCTCGCCCGATTTGAGACTTGCTCTGCAAGAGTTCCAGGAGGACAAACCTGAGCTTTGCCCCAGTGGAAAGTTGTATGTTCCTGACCAGTGGAAGAAGAGAGTGATGTCTGAAGTTCATTGCTCTGCATTGGCTGGTCATCCAGGTATTTTTGGTACTAGAGATCTGGTGAGTCGCTCTTTTTGGTGGCCCACCTTGTCTCATGTTGTCAGGAATTTTGTGCAGTCCTGTGGGACTTGCTCCCAGTCTAAATCTTGTTCTCGCTCTAGTGGGTTGTTGATGCCTTTGCCGGTCCCCAGGAGGCCATGGACCCATATTTCAATGGATTTCATCTCTGATATGCCGGTTTCTCAAAGAATGACTGTTATTTGGGTGATTTGTGATAGGTTCTCTAAGATGGTTCATCTTGTACCACTCCCTAAGTTGCCATCTTCCTCTGAGTTGGTGCCTCTGTTTTTGCAACAGGTGGTTCGCTTGCACGGGATTCCTGAGGACATTGTATCTGACAGAGGAGTTCAATTTGTGCCTAAATTTTGGAGGACGTTCTGTTCCAAGTTGGGAATTCAGTTGTCCTTCTCCTCTGCTTTTCACCCTCAGACCAATGGGCAGACAGAGAGAACAAACCAGACCTTGGAGTCGTATTTGAGATGTTTTATTTCCGCTGATCAGGATGATTGGATTTCATTTTTGCCCTTGGCCGAATTTGCTTTAAATAATAGAGCTAGTTCTGCCACTTTGATGTCACCTTTTTTTTGTAACTTTGGTTTTCACCCTCGATTTTCTTCAGGGCAGATGGAGCCTTCTGCCTGCCCAGGTGTTGACACTGTGGTGGAGAGAATGCACTAGATCTGGGACCAAGTGGTGGATAAGTTTTCTCTCTCCCAGGAAAAGGCCCAGCGGTTTTCCAATCGACATAGGACCATTGGTCCCCAGTTTAAGATTGGTGATATGGTGTGGTTATCATCAAAAAATATTGCTATGAAGGTGGCTTCTCCTAAGTTTAAGCCTAGATTTATTGGACCTTACAAGATTTTGGAGATTATTAATCCGGTCTCTTTTCGTTTGGCTCTTCCTGTCACATTTAAGATCCATAATGTGTTCCATAAGTCCTTGTTGAAGAGGTTTGTTGAGCCAGTTGTGCCTGAGGTGGCACCTCCGGATCCTGTATTGGTTGAAGGTAACTTGGAATATGAGGTAGAGAAAATTCTGGATTCCCGTCTGGCTAGACGGAGACTCCAGTATTTGGTTAAGTGGAAGGGTTATGGTCAGGAGGATAATTCCTGGGTTTTTGCCTCTGATATTCATGCCAAAAGATTGGTGCGTGCCTTTCATCAGGCTCACCCTGATCACCCTGGTAGCGTTGTTGAGGGTTCGGTGACCCCTCCTCAAGGGGGGGTACTGTTGTGAGTTCATTTTCCCCTCCGTCACTGAGGCCTGGTGAACTCCCTATTCTAGTGAAGGAAGGTAGTGAGCCTTATTATCAGACAGTATAATCGTCCTGGGACTGATGAGGACGATTGGCTGAGTGGAGTCACTGACTGGATTTAAGGCAGCCTACGCCCTTTCTGCCCTGCGGGTGATTTCTCTGTGGACTCTTGGACTCCAGTCTGATTCCTGCTCTCCTAAAGCTAAGTTTTCTGTTTTGCCTTTGCATCTAAGATTTGTTTTTGTTTTTCTGCTTTTTGGATTCTGCCACTCCCTGCTGGAGTGTGCAGTGTTCCGTGAGCTCTGTCTTCTGAATGTACCTGAGTGCTGGTTTAGTTTTTGAAGCTTAGTTGCTTCAGGGCCATTTTTATATCAGCTTGTTGGCTTTTGTCTCTGATAGGGTTTTGGCAGATTGCAGACAGCAGCCTTCCTATCCGTTCCTATCTAGGTAGCTTTTGGGCCCCGTCTTTGCTCAGCCTGTCTTTCTGTCTGTGTAAGTGTTTTCATCTTGCTTCACCGTCATTATATGTGGGGGGCTGCCTATTGCTTTGGGGTCTGCTCTGGGGCAGTTAGATTTCCCCTTTCCTTCTTTAGGCCTATGTATCTCTCCGGCTGTGATTGAGGGGTCTAGGTCATCGTAGGAACCCCCCACAGCTACTGCTAGTTGTGTTGATAGGTTCAGGGGTCTGCAATCTGATAGTTGCCAACTTCTCTGGTTTTCAGGACTTAGCTAGCATTTCTGTTTTTGCCTCCTACGGTGACTCGATCATAACACTAAACAGTTAGAATATTGTAGAAAAAGTTATACAAAAAGATTACAAAGATGTAACTGCAACCATCTCGTAGGTAAGTCCACACCAACCACGAAAGTTAATAGAGAATCGACATGCAAGTTCACTGCGGTTAGCTAAAGAAGTAGAAGCCAAACTGGGTTAAGTGTTTCCCATTAGACATTGCAGCATATTCTGCCGAGGAACATCATGCATGGATGTTTTCCACAACGGAAACCTCTCCTGAAGACCAAGCACAAAAAAAAACATTTCAGTTGCCAGGGCCTATACTGAAAAATATGGGGTCTACTGGAACGCTCTACTCTAGAGTGATGAGACCAAGATAAATGTTTTTGTAACCACAATAGCATCATAACCTAGTATAAGTTCTGAGAGTCCTGATTAATGACAATCAAAAGACATTCACATTGCATCCCAAATCTACAAAGAATAATGAGCAATTATGTCAGCTTCTAGATGTGCAAATCTGGTAGAGACATGCCAAAAAAACTTGCATCATTTATTGCAGCAAAAGGGGATCCCACAAAGTTTTGACTCAGGGGAGCTAAATTCAAATGCACATTACATTTTTCAGATTTATATTTTTAAAGCAATTAAAATACCATATATAATTACTTTTTACATAAAAAGAAATGTTCAGATGACCTGAAGAAAAAGGCTTTGAGCTCTCAAGATGTGCATGGACACTGAATACCAGTTGGAAGGATGATGGAACACATGTGAAAAATGGTAATCTTGTTCAGCATTCAATCTCCCAATTTTTCAAGTTAAAAAGAGCTTTATTGATCCATTAAAAAAGATTTCCTATACACTTCATAAACACTTGATACTCTGTGTTGATATATCACATAAAATCCAATAAAGTACATTTAAATTTGTGAGTGTAACGTAAAAAATGTGAAAAAGTTCATGGAGTATGAATAATTTTTTCAATGCACTGCATAAATTTAAACCTGTTGGTGAATGTTTTGCTTAAATTTTAGAATATAATAAAAAGTACATAATATAGTGTGCCATTCTATTTTTGTCAAAAGACATAAAAAGTACCTAAAACATTTTATGTAAAAGCTGGAATAGACATTGCCAGATGGTTGCCAGACATTGCCAGATGGATCAAGTTCATTCTCTTACATGTAATGTATGAATATTGTATGAAACTGACAAATTCTCAACACATTCTGCTTTCATTTTTATTTTTAACATATTTGCTAGATCCACACTTACGTTTATGTACATTAAAGCACAATGTTAGCAAAGTGAAAAAATATCTGGCAGCAATGCTCAATTCATATTGAAATTTATAGTTGTACCATTCCAAATATTTTGATTTTTTGCTCCTTACAGAAATAGTTTTATTAATAAATTTGAAGAATTTTTCAAATGATTCATGCTGCATGAACAATGGGCAATATTAAAAGGAGACAAGCTCATTTATTGCAAATATGTAGGTTTGACTTTAAAGATACTTTAACACGGAGGCTGTGATCAGGGTAACTACATGTATAAGATGACCTTGCTGGACTTTCCCTGTACATCTAAGCTAAATTAAAGGGGTTGACTGGTCCAAAATGTGCGCTGCAAGGATTCGCCAGTTTCTGATCGGATGGTATATATGAGTTATATGTATTCCCGACCAGAGCCCGTACAGTAGGGGCCGCCTCATACATTTGTATTGAGTGAGGCCGAAATTCAATTGGTGATGCAGCCATCCAGTGGGTACGGCTAACTAGAGGGTGAAGCCTCATTTACATACAAGTGTATAAAGTGAGACCAAGGCCACTGGACAGGCTCTGGCAGTGACTATGTTTAACTCAAACATATCCTGCTGTCCCCACTCAGAAACAGGTGAGGGAGGAAGGAATCATGAATCTGAAGTCATATAGAATGACAAGAGTGACTGCAGACTTATCGATTTGATTAGACAATCCCTGAAACAAGTCTCACCCTATATACAGTGGGGAAAAATAAGTATTCAGTCAGCCACCAATTGTGCAAGTTCTCCCACTTATAAAGATGAGAGCGGCCTGTAATTGACATCATAGGTAGACCACAACTATGAAAGTCAAAATGAGAAAACAAATCCAGAAAATCACCTTGTCTGATTTGGCAAGATTTATTTTGCAAATTGTGGTGGAAAATAAGTATTTGGTCATTAACAAAAGTTGATCACAATATTTTGTTATATATCCTTTGTTGGCAATGAAAGAGGTCAAACGTTTTCTGTATGTCTTCACAAGGTTGGCACACACTGTTGGTGGTATGTTGGCCCATTCTTAAATGCAGATCTCTTCTAGAGCAGTGATGTTTTGGACCTGTCGCTGGGCAACACAGACTTTCAAATCCCTTCAAAAGGTTTTCTATGGGGTTGAGATCTGGAGACTCGCTAGGCCACTCCAGGACCTTCATATGCTTCTTACGAAGCCACTCCTTCATTGCCCTGGTGGTGTGCTTGGGATCATTATCATGCTAAAAGACCCATCCACGTTTCATCTTCAATGCCCTTGCTGCTGGAAGGAGGTTTGCACTCAAAAACTCGTGATACATGGCCCCATTAATTCTTTCATGTACATAGATCAGTCATCCCAATCCCTTTGCAGTGAAACAGCCCCAAAGCATGATGTTGCCACCCCCATGCTTCACAGTAGGTATGGTGTTCTTTGGATGCAACTCAGCATTCTGTCTCCTCCAAACACAACAAGTTTTGTTTCTACCAAATAGTTCTACTTTTGTTTCATTAGGCCATATGACATTCTCTCTATATTCTTCTGGATAATCCAAATGCTCTCTAGCAAACTTCAGATGGGCCCAGACTTGTACTGGCTTAAGCAGGTGACATGTCTGGCACTGCATGATCTGAGTCCCTGGTGGTGTAGTGTGTTACTGATGGTAGCCTTTGTTATGCTGGTCCCTTCTCTAGGCAAGTCATTCACTATGTACCTCATGTGGCTATGGGATTTTTGCTCACTGGTCTTGTGATCATTTTGACCCCACAGGTCAAAAGTAGTAGTGTAAAAATAGACAATTGTTTAGATATAAACAAAACAATTTTTCAGATTATAAGACACTCCAGATTATGAGACGCACCCCAAATTTTGAGGAGAAAAAAATGAATTTTTTTAATAAAATGGTGGTGCTTTTTATAATCCATGCGTCTTACTGCTTACCGGGGGTGGTGGCTGCAGTGAAGCGGGGTCCCAGGGTTACTGCTGGAGGAGGCAGGAGTGGGGTCATGCTGCAAGATGCAGGTTGGGAGGAGGGGATGTCCCATGTGCAGTGTGCCTCTGCAGGTGTCCGGTGCTGTGGGGGAGTCTGGTGCTGCGGATGTGTCCAGCAGTGCTTCAGGGCGCTCTGCCCACATTTTTTGAAACGCCAGAGCCACCGCAGTTCTGGGGCTTCCTGCACGGTGGACTCTGAGAAAATGGCCGGCGGGGGGGTGGCGCATGTGCAGTTGGAAATCTTGGCATCAAGTTCTTGGGAGATGAGATTTCAGCACTGAGATCTCATCTCCCGAGATCTTGATGCCAAGATCTCCATCTGGGCATGCATCGCCCCCGGCCGATAGCCATTTTCCCAGAGTCCACAGTGCAGGAAACCCGGGAACTACGGGGGCTCTGGCCTTTCAGAAAATGTCGGTAGGGCCCCCTGCAGCACCAGACACACTGGCAGCACCACCAGACACCCCCTCATCCCAGTCTGCAGCAACGGTACTGGTAAGGTATATACACATTATAAGAAGCACCTCCATTTCCTTCCCCAAGTTTTTGGGAAAAAAGTGCATCTTATAATCAGTAAAATACAGTATGTATTTAAAACCTATATACTATTGTTATGAAAAAATCCCAAACAAAGTTAGGTTTCTTAGCAAAATTTAAGAAATTTCGAGAGTTAGTATAACACAATCATGAACAGTTTAAGTAGTTCCACACAACTTAAATAACAAGTTATTTCTCAGTTTTAAAATGACACTTTTTATGACCACTGCAGTCAAGCATGACAAGCCACTTTAGCACTTAGTAAAGGTTCTATTTGCTGTAATGACATACAAATATTGAACTTTCATCAAGAGAAGTGTGAGCTCTGCTGCTCTCGAGCTGTCACTGATTGGAAGTACTAATCACAAGACATTATAATATTACGTTAGTTACTGGAGACTCTGCGCCCAAATCATGTGGAGAGTATAAGGATTTTTTTTATATGTATGTGGGTCTACACCATTTAAGGAAGAGATATACTAGTTTTAGGGATGCTTATATATAAAAATGAAGATATGTTTTTTTAGCCCTTTCTTTGCCTGATCAGGATGCTAATGGGAAAATTCACTCCAGATGCAGTCACAATAAAACTGAAATTCACACAAAATTATAAAGAAGGTAAGTTTGTTGTACATTGTTTCTAAAAATGTATACATGCAAAATGATTAATCTTGTAGGCAAAAATTAGTATTTTGTGTCAAACCTGGCAGGGGTGGATTTTTAGTACAATAAATAATGACGACTAGGTATCTTCTATTAAGTTTGAGTGCACGGAATTCTTTTGCAAAAGACTTTACAACCCAGTTATCTAGCATCAATTGTGGTGGACTTGGACATGTAGGAGTACTATTTTCATGCAATTGGATGACTGAACAGGTTTTTTTTGCATGCAAGAGAGCTGATGAAATGGAGGAAGGGGAGAAAGTGTATGAAAAGATGTTGGGGAGGATGATGAGGCTGATGACAATAAATCACTACTTGTGAGTGCAGACTGGTTACCGGAAGGTCAATTTGAACTTTGCTCATTTTGCTGGTCAGCTTGAGCTTTGCTCATTTTGCTGTTCAGTTTGCTTTCCCCACATAAACAGGTGATGCCATTTACTGTTCTGACAGAGTGATGTAATTCGTAGATGACTTGTTCCAGGATGTATCCAACTTATTTTTCAACCACACAGTCTGTACACTGCACCAGATTTGTCTTTCAGTAACGTGAAAAAGAATTCCCACACAAGAGATGACCAGACATAGAACTCGCTACCACCACCACCAACGTTTTGGCACACTACTGAATTAAAATATTAAGAACAGTCACAAAGTCACCTTCTTTAGAGCTGAACACAGGACAATCAGATTTTCCTCCAGACACTATTTTGGCTACATTTTCCTTTGCGCATTGTATTGCTCCAATAGCCTCCTCCTCTAAAGCCATAGCATCCTCTGCACCCTTGTCTTGTTCCCAAGAATCATCATTATTATTATCATCATCATTACTGATTTGGCTGTCAGTTGCCACATTCTTAATATTTCTTTTCTATTCCCCTACCAAGACAGTAGGGTACAATAATCCTATAAATCTATGACTTTCATAGTTTCCAGTTGAAAGGTGACTTACATGATTGCTATGGCAAAGTAACATTAATGAATACAAATTATAACCTGTGTTAAAATATTTTTTCTCAGATCATCCATTTATATATTATCACATTCATGTACATTGCTGTAAGCTATACTGCTGATGCTATGACACTTAATAAAAAATAATGGTACTAATAGTGATCTAATTGCAAAAATCAAAGTAGAACTGAAATATTAATTGTCATTTTTATTATCTAACAAGACCAATTCAGCCATTAACCTCCTGGAAAAAAAGACTGAGTAATTGAAAGTCTTCAACAAGAAATATGAAGTGACTGTCCTGAAATGAATATATTACAGTCTTTGCATTGAAGATATATTGTAAAATATACGTTAGTAAAGCTATGCATGTCAAATTATTTTTGATAATAAATAAGTAGGTTGAATTATTTAGTATTAATTTACTATATTAAACAAGTTATCATTTAATAATCAACTATTTAAGTTAGTCAATTAATGTAAAAGAAAAAAAATGCTTGTTTATAATGTTAATAATTATGGAAACTGCTGGATGCTAGTAGTATAGAGTTCCTTCACTGTTTCCCAAAAAAACAAAACTGCAGGCATTTTTATCCTATGTAAATAATTCAGAAGATATTAGATTAGTGGCATGTTAACGGTTAGGGTTTGTGGATAGCCGCAAATTTAAATTATGAGAAGGTACGATCGCAACCCGGGGTCGAGCGTGTGGTGATGGAGGAACTGCAGCTAGTAAACAATGGCGGAGCGATGCGTGCAAGCACTGTAAAAACACACGGAGCTAAAGATCACTCCGTGTGGAAAGAGTGCAAAGTACCTGCTTCAGTTGCTCCACAGAGCAGTACAATAGCAGAGCACTTGGAGCTATACCCTGCCAGATGTCACAGGACTACAGCAAGTAATGATGCTAGTTGGGGTCCCTATAGCTACCCCCTGGAAAGTTTAGGCTAGTGGTTGTGCTCGCTCTGACACTCGGCTGTGTTAACGACACATGCGACTTAGGATGCCCGGAGTCATATGCTAAGCCAAGTGGGAGTTCGCACCCTACACTGCCTACCTAGACACACAATCATCGTGCTAGAAGCAGCACACATGCACACAGAGTGGTAACATATCCTCTGACACACATATAGCATAAAGGATCTTAGCATGCTGACCTGCAACCCAAAGACCCTTTTATATGCTCTGCTTATGTCCAGTCAGACAGGACCTTTCTCATGGACCAATCCGGAACTGCCACATCACATGAGCAGCTGACAACAGACCACCAATGGGAGACCGCAAAGACAGATAAGGTTTGGGATCTACCTTGTGCAGTGAGAAAATCCCAGCGCCTAACATTACCCCAAGGCTACCCCCAGTGACATTCATCACTCTCGAAAGCTGCAATAAGCATGGGACATGAATGTGCTCACCCAGCTCTCAGATCCTATCCTCTGGCCCATGACCCTTCCAGTCCACTAAAAATAATTTTTTGCCACGCACTACCTTGGATCCGACAATGGCATTGACCTCAAAATTGTCTGAGGATGTATCTGAGCTCCTGGCAGGAGTCCCAGATGACTGAGTCATATATACGGGCTTCAACAGAGAGACATGGAAGGTGCTTAACTCCGCAGACTCCTGCCGCTCACATGTTACCAGCCCCTAACTAGGACTTTGACAATAATCTCCCTATCCTACACCTTGAAACTTCTATTGAGTATGGTTTGAGAAAGACCTAGGGCTAGGTCGAAAAGTAACCATATAATACTCACATCTGGAATATCTCCATTGTTTGCAGTGTTTCACTATTTGTTCTATTGAAAAATTCAAATAAATAATAAAAAAAACATAATCATTTTTTCAAAGACTCTTTTGCAAGAATAATTCATTTTTGAGTGCGACCGTTCATTTATTGACTTTTGCCTGTGGTTTATCCACGCTCAGTCAGCACCTATCTTCATAGCACGAGTGCACGTCTTTTCTCTTCTCCCAGGCATCATGTATGGCAGAAACAAAATGCCATAGGTAAGTGATGAAAGTCTGTTTGGCCCTCTCCACCAGCCCATTTGTCTCGGGATGGTACACCGAAGAGAGATTGAGCTCTATACTAAGCAGCTAACAAAGCTCCATCCAGAATCAAGAAGCAAATTGGGGACCCCGAACACTGACAATCTTGTCAGGCATCCCATGAAGGCGGAAGAAGTGCTTTACAAACAGTACTGCTGGACTCTGTTAGTTAAACCCTCTAAACCCTGCGACATACAGATTATCTTGAAACTGCATCGGTAATTGAAAAGTACTTAAAAACTGTATTGTTGCTCCAGTTTTCTTTAATAAAAAAATATTTTACAAACAGTACTGCCAAGGCCTGTGCTGAAGGGACCAAATGTACCATTTTGGAGAAATGGTCGGTGACCACCTAAATAACCCTTTTGTTATGATATTGGGACAAATCCACAATAAAACCCATCCCAACCATCTCCCAAGGCCTATCTGTCCCAAGTATGTAACAAGCCAGCGGGTCTCTGCCAGGAAGGCCGATTCCTTGCACATGAAATGCAAACCTGAACCTAATCCATTACATCCCACACCATCTGAGGCTACCAAAAAGTTTTCACCAATAGCTCAGTTGTCCTCTTGATGCCGAAATGCCCTCCTACCTTGGAGGAGTGAGCCCAAAATTGGACCTCCAGGCACAGGTTAGGTGGTACATAGGATTTGCCCAGACACACCTGCTCCAGAGTCACCGGAGCCACAGTTTGAAGACTCTCCGATGGGACAATGAGCCGTGGTTTGTCCCCCTCCTTGGATGAGACAACAGAACTGGATAGGGCATCGGCATGTAAATTCTTCTCCTCGGATAGAAAGTGAAGGCAGAAGTTAAAACGGGAGAAGAATAAGGACCATCTGGCCTGGCTAGAGTTCAGCCGCTAGGCCATCTGCAACTAAAGCAAATTCTTGTGGTCGGTAAACACTTGAAAGTGATACCATATACCTTTGGGATATGTCTCCACTCATAGAAGCCTAACTTCATAGCCAGTAACTCCCTGTCTCCGATGGAATAGTCTCTCTTTGTCGATGTGAAGGTCTTAGAAAAGAAGAAACATGTGTGTTTCCAACCGTAAGCTTCCTTCTGCTATAGGACTGCTCACACACTGACGGAAGAGGCATCCACCGCAAACATGAAGGGCTTATCCACATCGGGTCGATGCAACACAGGAGCCCTAGCGAAGTGGGACTTAACTGAAGTAAAAACCTTGGAAACCTCTTCTGACCACTGCTTGGGGTTAGCTCCCTTCTTGGTGATGGCTACTAGAGGAGTTACTAGGGTGTGAGGGATGAACTGGCAATAATAGTTGATTAGTTGATAAACCCCATAAAGCACTGCACCTCTTTAAGGGAATGCGGCTCTTTCCAGTTCCTCACAGACTCCAGTTTGGCAGGATCTATGGCCATCCCCTTTGCCGAGATAATATACCTCAGGAAAGGCATAGATTCCTGCTCAAACACACACTTCCCTAGCTTAGCAAAAAGGGAATCGGCGCGTAGAAGTACGAAGACTTTACAGACATCTCTTTGGTGAGTATCAATATCTGGAGAGTAAATAAGTATATTATCCAGATATACTATTACAGAGGTGAATAATAGCTCCCGAAAGATGTCGTTAACATAGTCTTGGAAGACAGCAGGAGCGTTACAGAGACAAAACGGCATTACCAGATACTCATAATGACGTCCCGAGTGTTAAACGCGGTCTTCCACTCATCCCCTTCTGAAATACTTATTAAGTTATAAGCACCACATAGATCTCACTTGGAAAAGCCCCTAGCCCCTCATAGCCTGTAGTAGAGCTCCAAGATGAGTGGCAGAGGGTATTTATTTTTGATGGTAATAGCATTTAACCCCCCTATAGTCAATGCATGAATGAAGTTCCCCGTTGTTCTTCTGAACAAAGAAGAACCCAGCCACTGCAGGAGACTTCCTAATAAACCCTCTATCCAAAATCTCCTTGATATATTGGTACATAGCCTCAGTCTCCAGGAAAGATAAAGGGTAGACACGCCCCCAGGGAGGCTCAGAACCTGGTAAGAGGTCTATAGGACAGTCATATGGGCGATGAGGTGGAAGAGTCTCTGCTAGTGATGGGCGAGCACTAAAATGCTCGTGAGCTCATTGCTCGGGTTGAACAAATTGGAATACACGGGTACTCGGACAGAAAAATGAGCCCAATTTACGTCTATGGGAGACCCGATCATTTTTGCCATTATCCCCTCGGGGGTCCTTTAAAGGTCTAAAAACATCTGAAAATAATGGAAACACTGCTCAAATGACACGGAGACATCATGGTGATTGTCCCTGGAAGCATTCTTGACTCCTAGTTCACAGCTTTAAACAATTTTTTCAGAGTTTCATGCCACTTTTACCGATGCACTAAAAAATATACCAAAACGAAACCAAAACGGATATTGCTGGGAAAAAAGTTAAGGTACATCCTTTCCAGGTTAATGACTTGCATATAAGGCAAAATAATTAGCCCCAGACCAAAATGTTCCTCCTCCACTTGGGCTATGTTCAGAAGCAGCATTTTTGAAGTGTTTTTCAACTTTAACATTGCTTTCAACCATTACAAATGCATTCACTGGGAAATGTGATTGTAACATTTAACAACCCTAGCTGGCCATGTGTTGTGTGACACATAAGCAGACACATCTTGTTTCTTTTAGCAAGGAGGGACTCTTAAAGTCACAGAGTCTATTTTTACAAGGGCATCAGGAGGCATTAATCTTCTTAAAGGGCCATTATTAATCAGTGGGTCTCCTAAACTGTTATTGCCTAGGCAGTGATGGTCTGCCAAGAATTACGAAGCACCACAATACCCCTTTCATGAGAGATACAGGAGGGCTTCCAGAAAAAAATGTTGCATTGAATGCAAGGCCTGGCCTGCCCCAAAGTTACATGCACCCCAATAATCTTTTCAAGTCACGTACTGGATGTCCACCGGAAGATCCACCTCACATTATTCATTTCGTAATCCCAAACTATTTTCTTATGCATTGTCTGCAAGGCCTGCTCTGCTGCCAAGTTATCTGCACCCCAATATTCCTTTGAAAGCACATATTGGATGGGCACAGGAAAATCCACTTCACATTATTAATTTTGAACTCCCATTCTGTTTTCTTATGCATAGACTGGAAGACATGCCTTGCTACCTAGTCATATGCACATTAATAACCCCAATACGATAAAAATTAGCAAAACCCAAAAACTTCTGGAGAGCCTTCAAAGAAGTGGGCTGAACGCAATCATAAATGGCCTGTACCTTGGCCGGGTCCATTTCAATAGTTGACGGAGACAAAAAAAATCCCAAAAATGAAATCCTCTGTACACCAAAAAGGCATTTCAATCCCTTAACACAGGGAATTCTCTCTCAAAATCTGGAACACAGTCCGAACATGTTCTAGATGAGAATCCCAATCACTGGAAAAGATCAGAATATCATCCAAATAGATGATCAAAAACGTATCCACAAAGTCCCGGAAAATATCATTCATGAAGGATTGGAAGACAGAAGGGGCATTAGTGAGCCCAAAAGTAGTGTTGAGCGATACCATCCGATATTGAGAAATATTGGATCGGAATGGATCGGCCGATACCCAAAAAGTATCGGGTATCGCCGATTCCGATAACGGAAGTCCCATTCAAGTCAATGGGACAGAAATATCGGAATTAAAAAAAACCCTTTCTTTCCTTGTAGGTTAATTCTACATGAAGAAAAAAAAATAAGAATAATGTAGAATGTATTGGGGGAGGTGGAGGAGACATTAAAAGCATAGCGGTTTAGCCCAATCAAATGGAATAGCAGGAATATTTTTTTTTTTAAAGACGTTCGGAGTTACAAAGATATTGACAATGTTATCCTTTTTTATATTTTGTCAGATATGTATGTTTCACTACTTCCATGCTCTTCACCTTCTTTTTTACTTCTTCCACACTTTCTCCTCCATGATCCTCAGCAGCAGCATCTTTTTCATCAACTTCTTCTTCACCTTATTCATCTTCTTCTTCACCTTCTTCCTATTATTCTTTTTTTGTACATTATTCATATTCTTCTTATACAACTAATATTCTTCATATTCTACTTCTTCATCTTCTTCCTATTCTTCTTCTTCATCATATTATTATTTGTGACAGGCATTCCTGTAGTTGTAATCTATAAAAGTTTGAAGATTACACCTACCGTTCTGCCTGTCTCAAAAGATTTACAACAGGATTTGTCCGCGTTCAGTTTGGCCTGCAGCAGCAGGCATTTTCCAGGAGCACCATGAGGAGGAACGGACTCACCCCCATACAGTGCTTAGTCTTCTTCTGCTTATAATTTAGATACTATCTTTTGCTCTGATTTTTAGTCTTATGCTTAATGTTCTTCTGCTTTTGGTTCTTCTGCTTTTTGTTCTTCTGCTTCTTGGTCTTGTCTCTTGTTGTTCTGCATCTTGGTGGTTATCTTCATGTTCTTTGTCCTCTTTGTCATCTTCTTCAGGGTCATCTTTTTGGTCTTCTTCGGTGTGGTCTTCAGGGTCGTCGTCAGGGAGATCCAGAGTGAGAACCAAAAACCATTTCCACAAGCTTGAACTTGGAAAAGTAACAGAAGGTGCAAGAAGGCTGAGGAACTGCCGAGAACCAGCTGATGGTACTGGAACCTGGATGGGTAGCAGAAGGAGCAAGAGCAAATGGAACTAGCGAGGACCAGCTGACGGTGCTGGAACACGGTTACTAAGCAGTAGGTACCTGTGCTAGAAAGCACTACCAAGAACCAGCAGACGTTGCTGGAACTCGGATACCGAGAAGGAGGCACCTAGGCCAAAGGCACTGCCGAGAACCAGGAGACAGTGCTGGAACCCGGATGGATAGCAGAAGCTGCAAGAGCAAATGGAACTAGCGAGGACCAGCTGATGGTTCTGGAACCCGGTGGGGCAGCATAAGGAACAAGAGCCAATGGCACAACCGTGGACCAGCTGACGGTGCTGGAACACGGTTACTAAGCAGGAGGTACCTGTGCTGCAAAGCACTACCAAGGACCAGCAGACGTTACTAGACCTCGGATACCGAGAAGGAGGCACCTAGGCCAAAGGCACTGCCGAGAATCAGCTGACGATGCTGGAACCTGGAGGGGCAGCAGAAGGAGCAAGAGCAAATGGAACTAGCGAGGACCAGCAGACGGTGCTGGAACCCGGAGGGGCAGCAGAAGGAACAAGAGCCAATGGCACAACCGTGGACCAGCTGACGGTGCTGGAACACGGTTACTAAGCAGGAGGTACCTGTGCTAGAAAGCACTACCAAGGTCCAGCAGACATTGCTGGAACTCGGATACCGAGAAGGAGGCACCTAGACCAAAGGCACTGCCGAGAACGAGCTGATGGGGCTGGAACATGGATGGGTAGCAGAAGCTGCAAGAGCAAATGGAAATAGCGAGGACCAGCTGATGGTGCTGGAACCCGGAGGGGCAGCAGAAGGAACAAGAGCCAATGGCACAACCGTGGACCAGCTGACGGTGCTGGAACACGGTTACTAAGCAGGAGGTACCTGTGCTGCAAAGCACTACCAAGGACCAGCAGATGTTGCTAGACCTCAGATACCGAGAAGGAGACACCTAGGCCCAAGGCACTGCCGAGAATCAGCTGACGGTGCTGGAACCAGAGGGGCAGGAGAAGGAGCAAGAGCAAATGGAACTAGCGAGGACCAGCAGACGGTGCTGGAACCCGGAGGGGCAGCAGAAGGAACAAGAGCCAATGGCGCAACCATGGACCAGCTGATGGTGCTGGAACACGGTTACTAAGCAGGAGGTACCTGTGCTAGAAAGCACTACCAAGGTCCAGCAGACGTTGCTGGAACTCGGATACCGAGAAGGAGGCACCTAGACCAAAGGCACTGCCGAGAACCAGGTGATGGTGCTGGAACACGGATGGGTAGCAGAAGCTGCAAGAGCAAATGGAAATAGCGAGGACCAGCTGACGGTGCTGGAACCCGGAGGGGCAGCAGAAGAAACAAGAGCCAATGGCACAACCGTGGACCAGCTGACGGTGCTGGAACACAATTACTAAGCAGGAGGCACTTGTGCTAGAAAGCACTACCAAGGACCAGCAGATGTTGCTGGAACTCGGATACCGAGAAGGAGGCACCTAGGCCAAAGGCACTGCCGAGAATCAGCTGACGAAGCAGGTAACGGGATGGGTAGCAGAAGCTGCAAGAGCAAATGGAACTAGCGATGACCAGCTGATGGTGCTGGAACCCGGAGCGGCAGCAGAAGGAACAAGAGCCAAAGGCACAACCGTGGACCAGCTGATGGTGCTGTAACACGGTTACTAAGCAGGAGGTACCTGTGCTAGAAAGTACTACCAAGGACCAGCAGACGTTGCTGGAACTCGGATACCGGGGCAAAAGGCAATGCCGAGAACCAGCTGACGGTGATGGAACCCGGATGGGTAGCAGAAGGTAACCATGAAAAACAAAGTTGCAAGGCCGCGAGCCAGCCGCAGTTACCGAAACCCACAGTCCTACAGGGGGTGCCTGTCCTATTGGCACTACGGAACCAGCTTTTATTACCAGAACCCGCAGCCCACTTTGGAAGCACCGAAACTGCAGGCACCATAGACTCGGCTAACCCGACCGCAACACGACAGGACAACGTCTTGGTGGCAAAGTGACATTGACACTACCCGGAAACAGCAGGTGTGCTGGATCCAGGCTGGGCAGGAGGGAGTACCAGTGACAAAGACACTGCCGACAACCAGCTGACGGTGCTGGTACCCGGATGGGTAGCAGAAGCTGCAAGAGCAAATGGAACTAGCGAGGACCAGCTGATGGTGCTGGAACCCAGAGGGTGTTGTGAGTTCATTTTTCCCTTCACCATTGAGGTCTGATGAACTCTCTCCTCTGGTGAAGGAAGGTAATGAGACTGATTACCCAACACCTGGGCAGCTAAATGATAACTGGGTGGCTGGAATTGAGGACTGGATATAAGGCTACCGACGCCCTTCTTCCTGGCTGGTGATTTTCCTGCTGGATTCTTGGAGACCAGTCTGATTCCTGCATCTCAAAGCTAAGTTTTTCTGCTCTGCTTTGTACTCTTCAGTTTTGTTTTTGTTTTACCTTGTTTTTTGGGAGTTCTGCCATCCCCGGCCGGGGGTGAGCTTAATTCCATTTTTGTCTCTGATCTGTTGATCTTTTGCTCTGTCTTCAGAATATACCTGAGTGCTGATATAGTCTTTTGAAGCCTAGTGACTTCAGGGCCTGTTTTTCCTATCAGTCGGTTGGCTCATTTTGATAGGGTTTTTGCGGATGGCAGACAGCAGCTTTCCTATCGTGTCCTATGTAGTTAGCTTGGGCCCCATCATTTGCTCAACCTAGCTTTCTATCTGTGTTAGTGTTTTCATCTTGCTTCACCATCATTATATGTTGGGGGCTGCCTATTGCTTTGGGGTCTGCTCTGGGGCAATTTAGTTTTTCCCCCTTTCTGTCTTTAGGCTATGTAGCTCTCCGGCTGTGATCGAGGGGTCTAGGGCACCGTAGGAACCCCCCACGGCTACTGCTAGTTGTTGTGGATAGGTTCAGGGGTCTGCAATCCGATAGCTGCCAACCTTTCTGGTTTTTCTGGACTTAGCTGGTATTTTGTTTTTTCCTCCTTCGGTGACTCATCATAACAGAGGGGCAGCGGAAGGAACCAGAGCCAATGGCACAACCATGGACCAGCTGACGGTGCTGGAACACGGTTTCTAAGCAGGAGGTACCTGTGGTAGAATGCTCTACCAAGGACCAGCAGACGTTGCTGCAACTCGGATACCGAGAAGGAGGCACATCAGCCAAAGGCACTGCCGAGAACCAGCTGACGGTGCTGGAACCCGGAGGGGCAGCAGAAGGAACAAGAGCCAATGGCACAACCGTGGACCAGCTGACAATGCTGGAACACTGTTACTAAGCAGGAGGTACCTGTGCTAGAAAGCACTACCAAGGACCAGCAGACGTTGCTGGAACTCGGATACCGAGAAGGAGGCACCTAGGTCAAAGGCACTGCCGAGAACCAGCTGACGGTGCTGGAACCCGGATGGGTAGCAGAAGCTGCAAGAGCAAATGGAACTAGCAAGGACCAGCTGACGGTGCTGGAACCAAGAGTGGCAGCTGAAGGAAAAAGAGCCAATGGCACAGCGGTGGACCAGCTGACGGTGCTGGAACACAGTTGCAAAGCAGGAGGTACCTGTGCTACAAAGCACTACCAAGGACCAGCAGACGTTGCTGGAATTTGGATACTGAGAAGGAGGCACCTCAGCCAGAGGTACTGCCGAGAACCAGCTGACGGTACTGGAACCCGGATGGGTAGCAGAAGGTACCCATGAAAAACAAAGTTGCAAGGCCGCGAGCCGGCCACAGTTACCGAAACCCACAGTCCTTACAGGGGGTGCTTGTCCTATTGGCACTACGGAACCAGTCTTTATTACCAGAACCCGCAGCCCACATAGGAAGCACCGAAACTGCAGGCACCATAGACTCGGCTAACCCGACTGCAACACGACAAGACAACGTATTGGTGGCAAACTGATGTTTACAATACCCGGAAACAGCAGGCATGCTGGAACCAGGCTGAGCAGGAGGGAGTACACATGCCAAAGACACTTCTGAGCAGCAACTGGCGATGTTGGAGCCCAGGGGTCAATCAGGGTGTAGGCTGAGGCCTAATTTCATCAAGTTTAATATCTGTTGTAGACTGCTACTGATTTTAAACGTGCTCCAACTAGGCCTCTTGCTCCACTCTGTCTCTAGAATTTCCCCTGGCCTCCAACACCGCCACTTGCTGCTCAGAAGTGGTGTCTGCACAATCAACACTTGTTCCTGTGTTTTTGGGGTTGAGTAACGTCTGCTGATCCCCTGATGTGTGTCCGGCAATGTCTCCTGTTCTGTCCACATTCCCACTACTATTAGTGGGAATGTGGATAGAGCAGGAGACATTGCCGGACACTCATCAGGGGTTCAGCTGACATTACTGAACCCCAATAACACAGGAACAAGTGTTGTTTGTGCAGACGCCACTTCTGAGCAGCAACTGGCGGTGTTGGAGGCCAGGGGAAATACTAGAGACAGAGTGGAGCAAGAGGCCTAATTGGAGCAAGTTTGAAATCAGTAGAAGTGTGAATATGGAGGCAGCAGGAGACTTTGCCGTCCACACAGCAGGGGAGCAGCATGCATTACAGAACCCCACTAACACAGAAGCATGTGTTTTTCTCTGTGCAGACGGCACTTCCGAGCAAAAACTGGCTGTGTTGGAGCCCAGGGCCAATCATGGAGTAGGCTGAGGCATAATTGCAGCAAGTTTTATATGTGATGTAGTTTGAATGTGGAGGCAGCAGGAGATATTGCCGTCCACACAGCAGGGGAGCAGCAGGCATTACTGAACCCCTCTAACACAGGAGCTAGTGTTTTTCTCTGTGCGGACAGCACTTCCGAGCAACAACTGGCTGTGTTGAAGCCCAGGATCAATCATGGAGCAGGCTGAGGCCTAATTGAAGCAAGTTTTATATAGGTTGTAGACTACTACTGATTGTAACCGTGCTCCACTTAGGCCTCTGGCTCCACTGTCTCTAGTATTTCCCCTGGCCTCCAACAATGCCAGTTGCTGCTCAGAAGTGGCGTCTGCACAATCCACACTTGTTCCTGTGTTACTGGGGCTCAGTCACGTCAGTTGATCCCCTGATGTGTGTCCGGCAAAGTCTTCTGCTCTGTCCACATTCCCACTACTAGTAATGGGAATGTGGACAGAGCAGGAGACATTGCTGGACACACATCGGGGATAAACTGATGTGACTGAGCCCCAGTAACACAGGAACAAGTGTGGATTGTGCAGACGCCACTTCTGAGCAGCAACAGGCGGTGTTGGAGACCAGGGGAAATACTAGAGACAGTGGAGCTAGAGGCCTAAGCGGAGCACGGTTAAAAATCAGTAGTAGTGTGAATGTGGAGGCAGCAGGAGACATTGCCATCCACACAGCAGGGGAGCAGCTGACGTTACTGAACCCCACTAACACTGGAGCAAGTGTTTTACTCTGTGCAGACGGCACTTCCGAGTGACAACTGGCTGTGTTGAAGCCAAGGATCAATCATGCAGTAGGCTGAGACCTACTTAGAGCTAGTTGAAATTATGATCTAGTTTGAATGTGGAGGCAGCAGGAGATATTGCCATCCACACAGCAGGGGAGCAGCTGACGTTACTGAACCCCAAGAACACAGGAGTGTTGTGAGCTCATCTGTACATTCACCTTTTGTGTACGAGGTGAAGGAAGGTAGTGAGGCTGATTTGGATGAAGGAAACCAAACACCTGATCAGGTGGATTGTGACTGGGTTAAAGGAACTTCAGATTGGATATAAGGCAGCCGAAGCCCTTCTGAGTGGCTGGTGATTTTTCTGCTGGATTCTTGGAGACCAGTCAGATTCCTGCTTCCCAAAGATAAGTTTTTGCTCTGCTATTGAACTTATTAGTTTTGGTTTTGTTTACCTTGTTTTTTGAGTTCAGCCATCCCCGGCCGGGGATGTGCTGGATTCTTATTCCTTGATCAGTGTTCTCTTTTGCTCTGCTTTCAGAATATTTTGAGTGCTGATATAGGGTTTGAAGTCTAGTGACTTCAGGGTTCTTTTTGCTTATCAGTTGTGTTGGTAATATTTTTAGCAGGGTTTTCTCGGATTGCAGACAGCAGCTTTTCTGTCCTGTCCTTTTTAGTTAGCTTGGGCCCCATCGTTTGCTCAACCTATCTTTCTATTTATGTTAGTGTTTTCATCTCTTTTCAGCATCATTATATGTTGGGGGCTGCCTATTGCTTTGGGGTCTGCTCTGGGGCAGTCGGTTTTTCCCATTTCTCTCTTTAGGCTTATTTAGATCTCCGGCTGTGACGAGGTGTCTAGGATCACCGTAGGAACACTCCACGGCTACTGCTAGTTGTGTGATAGGATTAGGGGTCTGCAATCCGCTAGTTTCCAACCTCTCTGATTTTCTGGGCTGAGCTTGTGTTTTGTTTTTTCCTCCTCAGTGACTCAATCATAACAGAATCACGAGCCATACCGCAGATTCTACTTTCAGGGAAACAACAAGCCGTGGTTTACAAATAAAGTCAGGTTGATCCGTAAGAGAAAAGTGTAGGCTTATAAAGCAGGCGATATTACTGAATTCAAGAAACTTAGGAACTCGCTATCTAAAGAGATCAAGTTAGCCAAACACGAGTATGCAAAGATTCTGGAGGAAAGGTTCTCATCAAAAGATACTAGATCTGCATGG
Source organism: Dendrobates tinctorius (assembly GCF_039654945.1). Lineage (NCBI taxonomy): Eukaryota > Metazoa > Chordata > Amphibia > Anura > Dendrobatidae > Dendrobates > Dendrobates tinctorius. Next base: position 12,725,912 of record NW_027361693.1, read on the forward strand.
AGAGGATTAAGAGAGGTCACCAATTATAAAAGCCACCCCACTATAGTGAACCCCAGCAGAAGTCTGGCAGCAGAGTTAAATGAATTCTATTGCAGATTTGAGGCAAGCTCTACACACAGTGGCTATTCATCTCTAAGCTCCTCAGTCTGTTCATATAAAGATCATTCATTGTGCAACACCCAAGTAGTGATCTCCGAGGCAGAGGTGATACGCATCCTGAAGGGACTTAAGGTCAAAAAGGCACCTGGCCCTGATGGTGTATCTCCAATGTGTCTGAAAGTATGTGCTACCCAGCTTGCCCCTATACTGACAAATATATACAATGTGTCACTGAAAGAGTGCGTTGTACCTCAGTGTTGGAAAAATTCCACAATTATCCCTGTCCCCAAGAAAGTGGGATCCTCTGAGTTGAACGACTATAGACCAGTAGCACTCACATCTGTAGCTATGAAAGTCTTCGAAAGAATTATGATGTCCCACCTGATAAAATTCACGCAGAAGCTATGGGACCCGCTTCAGTTTGCCTATAAGGAGAATCGTTCGGCAAACGACACTGTCAATCTGGCACTGAAGTACATTTTGGATCATACAGATGAACAGCACTCATATGTCCGGATTCTTTTCATGGACTTTAGCTCAGCGTTCAATACCATTGATCCGAATTTACTTCATAAGAAAATGGTAGCTCTTGGAGTCCCTCTCAACTTATGCTTGTGGATTTATAACTTCCTGACAGCCAGGATACAGAGTGTAAAAGTTGGACCATTCACTTCGGACACCTTGGTCACAAACATCGGGGCACCTCAGGGGTGTGTTTTGTCCCCGTTACTGTTTTCTCTCTATACGAATGATTGCATCTCTTCAGCAGACTCAGTAAAAATCTTGAAATTTGCCGATGATATGACACTGATTGGTCTCATCAGGGGAAATGCTGAAGACTTGTATCGGAGTGAGGTGGAAAGAATATGTGACTGGTGTAAAGCCAATAATCTTGTACTCAACACTAAAAAAACTGCTGAGATGGTTGTGGATTTTAGGAAAGATCAACATGAGATACTTCCAATCTACATCCATGACGAAGTGGTTCTTAGGGTCACAGAGACCAAATTCCTTGGTGTTATCATCTCTCATGATCTTAAATGGGAGAAAAACGTGGATGCTGTTATAAGAAAAGTACAACAGGGGATGTTCTTCCTGCGTCAGCTGAAAAGATATGGTTTGTCTAAGAATCTGCTGATCTTATTCTTTAATGCTGTCATCAGATCTGTGATTTGTTCCTCTCTGATAGTCTGGTATGGGGGAGCCACTGCGCATGACAAACTCCGCTTACAAAGGACTTTCAGAACAGCAGAGAGAATTATAGGCTCCCCCCTGCCTAAAATCCAGGATCTTTATGATAAGAGTATTCGATTCCACGCATTGAAAATTTCATCCGATCCCTCTCACCCGGGACACTCCTCATTCCAACTACTCCCTTCAGGACGTCGCTTCAGAGTCCTCAAATGCAGTACCAACCGCCATATGAACAGCTTCTATCCACTCTCTGTTCAACAATTAAATCGTCATGTGTAGACTATATACTGTATCTGTCTTGTTAGATGTTACTTGTTGTATCTGTTGTTATATATTATGTTGCCTCTTTGCCACAAAGAATTCCTTGTATATATGTAATATGTACTTGGCGATAATAAATTTGATTGATTGATGATTGATTGATTGATTGATTGATTGATTCTAGGGTACTCGAAAGCAGGAAGGAATTGTTAAAAAAAAAAAAAAGTGTCAGAATATTTTTTTTTGTGCATATTTTTTCCTCTTTTTCTCTGAGGCCGTAGGAGGAATATTTTTTTTTTCTGATGGAGTTTAAGCAAATGTCTGATCGTGTGGAGCAGCTTGCTGCTGAAGTGCGAGGAATTTCCACCTATCTTGCTCATTCACACGCTGCTGAACCAAAAATCCCCAATCCTGATGTGTTTTTTGGGGATCGGTCTAAATTTTTGAATTTTAAGAATAATTGTAAATTATTTCTTGCCTTGAAGCCTAACTCATCGGAGAGCTCTGCGCAGCAGGTTAAAATTGTCATCTCCTTGCTGCGCGGCGATCCCCAGGATTGGGCGTTTCCTTTAGTACCAGATGATCCTATTCTAACTGTTGTATGATGAACCTAATGCTATTGATCAAGCTGAAAAGACCCTGTTGGCATTGAGCCAGGGTCAAGATTCTGCAGAACTGTACTGTCAAAAATTCCGAAAGTGGGCGGTACTCAACACTTGGAATGATGGTGCCTTGGCAGCTCTCTTTCGGAAGGGTTTGTCAGAAACTGTAAAAGATACTATGGTGGGATTTCCTTTTCCCTCTGGTCTTGACGATTCTGTCATTAGCCAGTCAGGTTGATCGGCGTTTACAGGAACGTAAAATTACACGGGAAATGTTGCCACCTGTTGAACAAATTTCTGAACCTATGCAATGTGATAGAGTTTTGTCTACAAGACAACATAAAAATGCACATCATCGATATATATAATAATAACAGGAAAAGCTTTATTGACAACAATATAAATTTAAAAACATATAAAAACAAAAAGGGAATACAATCCCCCTGTTTGTCCTGATCAATACAATAATGAATTGAGTCTCATGCATATATCATCAGCATAAATAAAGGAACAAAAAAAGGGAAAAACATCCACAATAAGGTGTATCCATATGATAGATGTAAATATATAATTGCAGCAAAGAGCACCTAATGGTGCACAATCCTGATCAAATCGCCCTAATGCTGGAGACTCACACAATAAAATAGCCTTCACGTGGAAAAATACCATGGATCACATGTCAATCACAGCTGAAGTGCCACATAGTCTAATAGAATATATAACATCCACAATACTTGAGATGAAGGTCCAGAAAAAATATATGTAGACCAGCGCACAACATGTGCACAAAATGGTTCAATCCCATAGATGAATAAATAAATAACCGCACTGGATGCTGAGCTGCACACATAAAACCACTTAAATGAGTGGTAATAAAGTATCAAACAGGCAGATATTATTCAAGAAGCCATGATAATAGCAAGTGAAAACCACACTAATGTGGATCTGCATGAAAGACGCCACATAAGATCCACATTAGTGTGGTTTTCACTTGCTATTATCATGGCTTCTTGAATAATATCTGCCTGTTTGATACTTTATTACCACTCATTTAAGTGGTTTTATGTGTGCAGCTCAGCATCCAGTGCAGTTATTTATTTATTCATCTTTATGGGATTGAACCATTTTGTGCACATGTTGTGCGCTGGTCTACATATATTTTTTCTGGACCTTCATCTCAAGTATTGTGGATGTTATATATTCTATTAGACTATGTGGTACTTCAGCTGTGATTGACATGTGATCCATGGTATTTTTCCACGTGAAGGCTATTTTATTGTGTGAGTCTCCAGCATTAGGGCGATTTGATTAGGATTGTGCGACATTAGGTGCTCTTTGCTGTAATTATATATTTACATCTATCATATGGATACAACTTATTGTGGATGTTTTTCCCTTTTTTTGTTCCTTTATTTATGCTGATGATATATGCATGAGACTCAATTCAATATTGTATTGATCAGGACAAACAGGGGGATTGTATTCCCTTTTTGTTTTTATATGTTTTTAAATTTATATTGTTGTCAATAAAGCTTTTCCTGTTATTATTATATATATCGGTGGTGTGCATTTTTATGTGGTCTTCTTTCCATTTTGTTGCATTAACTCTTCATGTGACCATTTGCACCCACGACATTAATTATTTCATTGAGTATTTGCAGTGCACCCTTACATTCCTTTTCCCATTCTTTTTCCAGAGTTTTGTCTAGGGCGCAATGTCAGGAGTTTAGAAGGCGTAATAAGCTGTGTTTTTTTCTGTGGAGATGCCTCTCATATTATTTCTGTCTGCCCTAAATGAGAGAAACGTTTTGCACACACATTTGCTGTTGGTGGTGTACAAACTAAGTTTCTTCTGGCAATTACTCTGATCTGCTCCCTGTCCACATTTTCTGCTAAAGCCTTTGTGGATTCAGGAGCGGCCTTGAACCTAATGGATTTGGATTTTGCTAAACATTGTGGTTTCCCTATGACACCCCTGCGGACGCCTATTCCTTTGATGGGTATTGATGCTACTCCTTTGGCGAAGAATAAACCTCAGTTTTGGACCCAGGTGGTAATGCAGGTCGCCCTAGACCATCAAGAAAATTGCAGATTTTTGGTGTTGCATAATTTGCATGATACCATCGTGCTGGGGTTCCCCTGGTTGCAAATTCATAATCCAGTTTTGGATTGGAAATCTGTGTCTGTGGTGAGTTGGGGTTGTCGGTGTGCTCTTAGTGACACTCCTGTTTTCTCCACCTCTCCCCAGTCACATGAGGTTCCTGACTATTTGGCTGATTTTTACGATGTGTTTAGTGAGAGTAAGTCTGCATCTTTGCCTCCTGATAGGAGTTATGACTGTGCAATTGAGCTGAGTCCGGGGTGTAAATTTCCCAAGGGTCGACTTTTTAATTTATCTGTACCCGAACATGAGGCTATGCATTCTTATATTAAGGAGTCGTTGGAGAAGGGTCATATTAGACCATCCTCTTCACCCTTGGGTGCTGTTTTTTTTTGTGGCCAAGAAGGATGGTTTATTAAGGCCCTGTATTGACTATCGCTCCCTTAACAAAATTACTGTTAAATATCAGTATCCGTTACCCCTGATTTCTGACCTATTTTCTAGAGTTGAAGGTGCTTGCTGGTTTACCAAGCTTGACCTCAGGGGGGCATATAATCTTATTCGCATTAAGCATGGGGATGAATGGAAGACAGCGTTTAATACTCCGGAGGGACATTTTGAGTACCTAGTGATGCCTTTTGGGCTCACTAACGCCCCTTCTGTCTTCCAGTGCTTCATGAATGATATTTTCCGGGATTTTGTGGATAAGTTTCTGATCATCTATTTGGATGATATTTTGATCTTTTCCAGGGATTGGGACTCTCATGTGGAACATGTTCGGACTGTGTTGCGGATTTTAAGGGAAAACTACCTGTATGTTAAGGGATCGAAATGTCTTTTTGGAGTACAGAGGATTTCATTTTTGGGATTTATTTTGTCTCCGTCAACTATTGAAATGGACCCGGCCAAGGTACAGGCCATTTATGATTGGGTTCAGCCCACTTCTTTGAAGGCTCTCCAGAAGTTTTTGGGTTTTGCTAATTTTTATCGTAAGTTTATAGCCAATTTTTCTGTTATTGCCAAACCATTGACTGATTTGACTAAGAAGGGTGCTGATTTGCTGAATTGGTCTCCAGAGGCTGTTTCTTCTTTTCAGGAGCTGAAGCGGAGGTTCACGTCTTCTCCGCTTTTGCGACAACCCGATGTCTCACTTCCATTTCAGGTGGAGGTGGATGCTTCAGAGACTGGTGCAGGAGCTGTTTTGTCCCAAAAAGATCCATAAACATCTAAAATGAACCCCTGTGCCTTCTTTTCCCGAAAGTTCTCTCCTTCGGAACGCAACTATGATGTGGGGAATCGAGAACTGTTGGCCATGCAGTGGGCATTTGAGGAGTGGAGACATTGGTTGGAGGGAGCTAGACATCAAGTTGTGGTGCTCACTGACCACAAGAATTTGATCTACCTTGAGTTGGCTAAACACTTGAATCTGAGACAGGCCAGGTGGGCCTTGTTTTCACACGTTTTGATTGTGTGGTCTCCTTTCTTCCGGGCACTAAGAACGTTAAGGCTGATGCCCTCTCTAGGAGTTTTTTGGCTGATTCTCCTATTGTGACCAAGCCTGCTACCATCTTAGGTGAGGGGGTTTTTCTTTCTGCCATCTCGCCTGATTTGAGACGTGCTCTGGAGAAGTTTCAGGAGGATAAGCCTGAGCGTTGTCCCAGTGGTAGATTGTATGTTCCTGACCAGTGGAGGAGGAAAGTGATGTCTGAGGTTCATTGCTCCACGTTGGCTGGTCATCCAGGTATTTTTGGTACTAGAGATTTGGTGAGTCGGTCTTTTTGGTGGCCTGCCTTGTCTCGTGATGTCAAAAATTTTGTGCAGTCCTGTGGGACTTGCTCCCGATATAAGCCTTGTTCTCGTTCTAGTGGGTTGTCGATGCCTTTGCTGGTGCCCAGGAGGCCATGGACCCATATTTCAATGGATTTTCTTTCTGATCTGCCTGTCTCTCAGAGGATGACTGTTATCTGGGTGATTTGTGATAGATTCTCTAAGATCGTCCATCTTGTACCACTCCCTAAGTTGCCATCTTCCTCAGAGTTGGTACCTTTGTTTTTGCAACAGGTGGTTCGCTTGCATGGGATTCCTGAGAACATTGTATCGGACAAAGGAGTTCAGTTTGTCTCTAGATTCTGGAGGACCTTTTGTTCCAAGTTGGAAATTCAGTTGTCCTTCTCCTCTGCATTTCACCCTCAGACCAATGACGGAGAGAACAAACTGGACTTTGGAGGCTTATTTGAGATGTTTTATATCTGCTGATCAGGATGATTGGGTCTCATTTTTACCCTTGGCCGAATTTGCTTTAAATAATAGAGCTAATTCTGCCACTTTGATGTCACCCTTTTTCTGTAGCTTTTGGTTTATCCTCGATTTTATTCAGGGCAGGTGGAGTCTTCTGCCTGTCCAGGGGTTGACACTGTGGTGGAAAGAATGCAGCAGATTTTGGACCAAGTGGTGGATAAGTTGTCTCTTTCCCAGGAAAAGGCCCAGCGGTTTTCTAACCGGCATAGGACCATTGGTCCTCAGTTTAAAGTGGGTGATATGGTCTGGTTGTCATCAAAGAATATCTCTATGAAAGTGGCTTCTCCAAAGTTTAAACCTAGATTTAATGGACCTTACAAGATTTTGGAGATTGTTAATCCGGTCTCTTTTCGGTTGGCTCTTCCTGTCACATTTAAGATTCATAATGTGTTTCATAAGTCCTTGTTGAAGAGGTTTGTTGAACCAGTGGTTCCTATGGCGGCACCTCCTGACCCTGTGTTGGTTGAAGGTAACATGGAATATGAGGTAGAGAAGATACTGGATTCCCATCTGGCTAGACGGAGACTCCAGTATTTAGTTAAGTGGATGGGTTATGGTCTGGAGGATAATTCTTGGGTCTCTGCCTCTGATATTCATGCCGAAAGATTGGTGCGTGCTTTTCATCGGGCTCATCCTGATCGGCCTGGTGGCTTGGATGAGGGTTCGGTGACCCCTCCTCAAGGGGGAGGTACTGTTGTGAGCTCATCTGTATATTCACCTTTTGTGTCCGAGGATCTCCCTCTTCTGGTGAAGGAAGGTAGTGAGGCTGATTTGGATGAAGGAAACCAAACACCTGATCAGGTGGATTGTGACTGGGTAATAGGAACTTCAGATTGGATATAAGGCAGCCGACGCCCTTCTGAGTGGCTGGTGATTTCTCTGCTGGATTCTCGGAGACCAGTCTGATTCCTGCTTTCCAAAGATGAGTTTTTGTTCTGCTATTGAACTTATTAGTTTTGGTTTTGTTTACCTTGTTTTTTGAGTTCAGCCATCCCTGGCCAGGGATGTGCTGGATTCTTATTCCTTGATCAGTGATCTCTTTTGCTCTGCTTTCAGAATATTCTGAGTGCTGATATAGGGTTTGAAGTCTAGTGACTTCAGCGTCCTTTTTGCTTATCAGTTGTGTTGGTAATATTTTTAGCAGGGTTTTCTCGGATTGCAGACAGCAGCTTTTCTGTCCTGTCCTTTTTAGTTAGCTTGGGCCCCATCGTTTGCTCAACCTATCTTTCTATCTGTGTTAGTGTTTTCATCTCGTTTCACCATCATTATATGTTGGGGGCTGCCTATTGCTTTGGGGTCTGCTCTGGGGCAGTCAGTTTTTCCCTTTTCTCTCTTTAGGCTTATTTAGGTCTCCGGCTGTGACGAGGTGTCTAGGATCACCGTAGGAACACTCCACGGCTACTGCTAGTTGTGTGATAGGATTAGGGGTCTGCAATCCGGTAGTTTCCAACCTCTCTGATTTTCTGGGCTGAGTTTGTGTTTTGTTTTTTCCTCCTCGGTGACTCAATCATAACACGGGAGCTAGTGTTTTTCTCTGTGCAGATGGCACTTCCGAGCAACAACTGGCTGTGTTGAAGCCCAAGATCAATCATGCAGCAGGCTGAGGCCAACTTAGAGCTAGTTGAAAATATGATCTAGTTTGAATGTGGAGGCAGCAGGAGATATTGCCGTCCACACAGCAGGGGAGCAGCAGGCATTACTGAACTCCACTATCACTGGAGCATGTGTTTTCCTCTGTGCGGACAGCACTTCCGAGCAACATCTGGCTGTGTTGAAGCCCAGGATCAATCATGGAGCAGGCTGAGGCCTAATTGAAGCAAGTTTTATATAGGTTGTAGACTAGTACTGATTGTAACCGTGCTCCACTTAGGCTTCTGACTCCACTGTCTCTAGTATTTCCCCTGGCCTCCAACACCGCCAGTTGCTGCTCAGAAGTGGCGTCTGCACAATCCACACTTGTTCCTGTGTTACTGGGGCTCTGTCACGTCAGTTGATCCCTGATGTGTGTCCGGCAATGTCTTCTGCTCTGTCCCCATTCCCACTACTAGTAATGGGAATGTAGACAGAGCAGGAGACATTGCCCGACACACATCAGGGGATAAACTGACGTGACTGAGCCCCAGTAACACAGGAGCAAGTGTGGATTGTGCAGACGCCACTTCTGAGCAGCAACTGGCAGTGTTGGAGGCCAGGGGAAATATTAGAGACAGTGGAGCCAGAGGCCTAAGTGGAGCACGGTTAAAACTCAGTAGTAGTGTGAATGTGGAGGCAGCAAAAGACATTGCCGTCCACACAGCAGGGGAGCAACTGACGTTATTGAACCCCACTAACACAGGAGCTAGTGTTTTTCTCTGTGCAGACGGCACTTACGAGCGACAACTGGCTGTGTTGAAGCCCAGGATCAATCATGCAGCAGGCGGAGGCCTACTTAGACCTAGCTGAAATGTGGAGGCAGCAGGAGATATTGCCGTCCACACAGCAGGGGAGCAGCTGATGTTACTGAAGCCCGCTAACACAGGAGCTAGTGTTTTTTTCTGTGCGGACGGCACTTCAGAGCAACAACTGGTGATGTTGGAGCCCAGGGTAAATCAGTGTGTAGGCTGATGCCTAATTTCCTCAAGTTTAATATCTGTTGTAGACTACTACTGATTTTAAACGTGCTCCAACTAGGCCTCTGGCTCCACTCTGTCTCTAGTATTTCCCCTGGCCTCCAACACCACCAGTTGCTGATCAGAAGTGGCGTCTGCACAATCAACACTTGCTCCTGTGTTACTGGGGTTCAGTAATGTCAGTTGTTCCCCTTATATGTGGACGGCTATATCTCCTGCTTCCTCCACATTCAAACTAGATAATATTTTCAACTAGGTCTAAGTAGGCCTCAGCCTGCTGCATGATTGATCCTGGGCTTCAACACAGCCAGTTGTCGCTCGGAAGTACCATCTGCACAGAGAAAAATACTAGCTCCTGTGTCAGTGGGGTTCAGTAACAACAGCTGCTCCCCTGCTGTCTTGATGGCAAAGTCTCCTGTTGCCTACACAGTCACAATACTACAGTGGGAATGTGGACAGAGCAGGAGACATTGCCGAACACTAGAGTTGAGCGACTTTTGGTTTTTTAGGGTCGCGTTTCGTTTCGTGAAACCCGACTTTTACAAAAGTCGGGTCGAGCAAGATCGTCCGATTATAGGGAAAAGTCGGGGTCGTCCTGAAACACGAAACACAATGTAAGTCAATGGGGAATAAAAGTCGGCAGTGAGAGGAGGACAGGAAACACACCAACAGTGCCCATTTGAATGCCAAAAGCATCAATTCTTCTTACTTAAGCTTGTCAACCTTAATTAACTTCATAATACAAGTTACGCACTGAAAAATGGGGTTTTTTGGCTACAGACTGTGGGGCGGGAAGGGCTGGCTCCAGGTTTTCATGTGCCCTGGGCGAAAGAGCGCCCCTTTAACACATACCACAACTCATCATGCTCCGATGCGGCAGAGAAATAGCGGTATAGTACAATGAAAAATACCTCACTTTTTACATCTCATGATGAGGCCCATCTATTTCTCCATACAGAATCATTGGTCCCATATAATGTTTGAAACAGTATATGATGAGCTCCACATAATGCTACAGTATATGTTGGTCCCCATTGATGAAGCTCTACTGTCTTATGGGCCCAAATAATGCTCCAAACATAATGGGCCCCATTTCTAATGCTCTAGTGTATAATGGGCCCTGTAAATGCTGCTCCAGTGTCTGATGTCCACCTTTGGAATGTTCCAGTGTATGGTGGGCCCCATCTATCATTCTCAGACGGTGTTAGGTCCAGTATGGATTGCACGTGATTGCACAAAGGTGAGAAAGGGTACCGTATCCCCAGATAACATGTATGGATAGTGTACACATTCAAAATATATGTCTATACATCAGGAGGCAGGCTCAGATGGTGTTAGGCCCAGTATGGATTGCATGTGATTGCACAAAGGTTAGAAAGGGTACCGTATCCCCAGATAACATGTATGGATAGCGTACACATTCAAAATATATGTCTCAGGAGGCAGGCTCAGACGGTGTTAGGCCCAGTATGGATTGCACGTGATTGCACAAAGGTTAGAAAGGGTACCGTATCCCCGGATAACATGTATGGATAGCGTACACATTCAAAATATATGTCTCAGGAGGCAGGCTCAGACGGTGTTAGGCCCAGTATGGATTGCACGTGATTGCACAAAGGTTAGAAAGGGTACCGTATACCCGGATAACATGTATGGATAGCGTACACATTCAAAATATATGTCTCAGGAGGCAGGCTCAGACGGTGTTAGGCCCAGTATGGATTGCACGTGATTGCACAAAGGTTAGAAAGGGTACCGTATCCCCGGATAACATGTATGGATAACGTACACATTCAAAATATATGTCTCAGGAGGCAGGCTCAGACGGTGATAGGCCCAGTATGGATTGCACGTGATTGCACAAAGGTTAGAAAGGGTACCGTATCCCCGGATAACATGTATGGATAGCGTACACATTCAAAATATATGTCTCAGGAGGCAGGCTCAGACGGTGTTAGGCCCAGTATGGATTGCACGTGATTGCACAAAGGTTAGAAAGGGTACCGTATCCCCGGATAACATGTATGGATAGCGTACACATTCAAAATATATGTCTCAGGAGGCAGGCTCAGACGGTGTTAGGCCCAGTATGGATTGCACGTGATTGCACAAAGGTTAGAAATGGTACCGTATCCCCGGATAACATGTATGGATAGCTTACACATTCAAAATATATGTCTCAGGAGGCAGGCTCAGACGGTGTTAGGCCCAGTATGGATTGCACGTGATTGCACAAAGGTTAGAAAGGGTACCGTATCCCCGGATAACATGTATGGATAGCGTACACATTCAAAATATATGTCTCAGGAGGCAGGCTCAGACGGTGTTAGGCCCAGTATGGATTGCACGTGATTGCACAAAGGTTAGAAAGGGTACCGTATCCCCGGATAACATGTATGGATAGCGTACACATTCAAAATATATGTCTCAGGAGGCAGGCTCAGACGGTGTTAGGCCCAGTATGGATTGCACGTGATTGCACAAAGGTTAGAAAGGATACCGTATCCCCAGATAACATGTATGGATAGCGTACACATTCAAAATATATGTCTCAGGAGGCAGGCTCAGACGGTGTTAGGCCCAGTATGGATTGCACGTGATTGCACAAAGGTTAGAAAGGGTACCGTATCCCCGGATAACATGTATGGATAGCGTACACATTCAAAATATATGTCTCAGGAGGCAGGCTCAGACGGTGTTAGGCCCAGTATGGATTGCACGTGATTGCACAAAGGTTAGAAAGGGTACCGTATCCCCGGATAACATGTATGGATAGCGTACACATTCAAAATATATGTCTCAGGAGGCAGGCTCAAACGGTGTTAGGCCCAGTATGGATTGCACGTGATTGCACAAAGGTTAGAAAGGATACCGTATCCCCAGATAACATGTATGGATAGCGTACACATTCAAAATATATGTCTCAGGAGGCAGGCTCAGACGGTGTTAGGCCCAGTATGGATTGCACGTGATTGCACAAAGGTTAGAAAGGGTACCGTATCCCCAGATAACATGTATGGATAGCGTACACATTCAAAATATATGTCTCAGGAGGCAGGCTCAGACGGTGTTAGGCCCAGTATGGATTGCACGTGATTGCACAAAGGTTAGAAAGGGTACCGTATCCCCAGATAACATGTATGGATAGCGTACACATTCAAAATATATGTCTCAGGAGGCAGGCTCAGACGGTGTTAGGCCCAGTATGGATTGCACGTGATTGCACAAAGGTTAGAAAGGGTACCGTATCCCCAGATAACATGTATGGATAGCGTACACATTCAAAATATATGTCTCAGGAGGCAGGCTCAGACGGTGTTAGGCCCAGTATGGATTGCACGTGATTGCACAAAGGTTAGAAAGGGTACCGTATCCCCAGATAACATGTATGGATAGCGCACACATTCAAAATATATGTCTCAGGAGGCAGGCTCAGACGGTGTTAGGCCCAGTATGGATTGCACGTGATTGCACAAAGGTTAGAAAGGGTACCGTATCCCCGGATAACATGTATGGATAGCGTACACATTCAAAATATATGTCTCAGGAGCCAGGCTCAGACGGTGTTAGGCCCAGTATGGATTGCACGTGATTGCACAAAGGTTAGAAAGGGTACCGTATCCCCGGATAACATGTATGGATAGCGTACACATTCAAAATATATGTCTATACATCAGGAGGCAGGCTCAGACGGTGTCAGGCACAGTATGGATTTGACGGCCCAGATTACACAGTGGAGGAGCAGGGAGAGGTAAAGATTGCAAATGCTGGGGCCCTGCCCAAGCAAGGGGGGCCCACTCGTGGGCGTCGGTACTGGCACTGGGCCCCTCATAGTACAGCGGTGTGTCTGACGGCGGGTGTGCACCTCCACCGTCAGAGACACTTGATTGCAATATGAGGGACCCTGTGCCAGTGCCCGCGCCCAAGAGTTGGCCTACCCACCTGTCCAGGGCAACGGCACTCGCACGGTGTCGTGCGCTAGGTGGTGACCCCGGCCAAGGGGGGGAGGCAGCACAGTTAGGGAGTTTTAGAAAGTGGCATATGTTGATGTTGGACATACAGCTGATGGAAAAGGCGAAATAGGTGAAGTACCAGGAAGAGGTGGACCAAAGCAAACCATTTTTCTGTCACCCTATGTGTCATCAGGGGACAAAATCCTTGGAAACCCATGCGTGGTTCATTTTAATGAAGGTTAGATCATCCACATTTTGGGTTGACAGACGGGTCCTTTTTTCTGTCAGGATTGATACAGCTGCTCTGAAGACTCTTTCCGATAGCACACTTGCAGCTGGGCAAGCGAGCTCCTGTAAGGCATATTGTGCCAATTCAGGCCAGGTGTCCAGTTTAGCGGCCCAATAGTCAAAGGGGAATGACCTGTGTGGGAGAACATCGATATGGGAGGAAAAGTAGTTTGTAACCATAGTTGACAACTGCTGTCTCCTGTCACTTTCCATCGATGCAGTATTACCAGTTGTGTGAGCTGTATTTGAAAAATCAGTCCACAACATTGTCATGAAACCCCTGTCTCCAACGCCACTTCTGCTGTGTGCACCACGAACACCTTTGCCAAGCTGCCCCCGGCCCGTACGGCTCGTGTGAGAACCATCACCGCTGCTGTGTGCTGGGAATGCCTCAAGCAACCGATTTACCAGAGTTGCTTGTTTATTAGCCAATATTAGGTCAAGGTTCTCCTGTGGCATGATGTTTTGCAATTTGCCTTTATAGCGTGGATCCAAGATGCTGGCCAACCAGTAGTCGTCATCGTTCATCATTTTGGCAATGCGGGGGTCCCTTTTTAGGATCGGCAAGGCATAATCTGACATGTGGGCCAATGTTCCCGGTGTCAATGATGCACTGCGAGTGCTGGGTGGAGGAGCACTTTCTGGCAAATCCACATCCCTCCAGTCACGCACAAACTCTGTACCAGACCTTGCCACGCCAACATTTTCACTTGCCCCACGAGATGCATCCTCCTCCCCTAAGTAATCATCCCCATCATCATCCTCCTCTTCTTCCTCCACCTCGTCCAGGAGAGGTCCCTGAGCAGACAATGGCTGAATGTCATCAAGGATTCCCTCCTCCTCTTCCTCCTCATCAACATTGGCTGCAGACGCCTGCTCCTTAAGGTGCGTCAAAGTTTGCATGAGCAGACGCATAAGTGGGATGCTCATGCTTAGGATGGCGTCGTCTGCGCTTACCAGCCGTGTACATTCCTCAAAACACTGAAGGACTTTACAAAGGTCTTTCAGCTTCGACCACTGCACACCTGTCAACTCCATGTCTGCTCTCAAAGTGCCTGGCCGTGTATCCTCCCACAAATGCATTATGGCCTGCCTCTGCTCGCACAGCCGCTCCACCATGTGCAGGGTGGAGTTCCACCTTGTTGCAATGTCGATAATGAGGCGGTGGTTGGGAAGGTGGAGCAATCGCTGCAGCTTCTGCATACGAACGGAGTGTACAGGCGACCGGCGGATGTGCGCGCACAGTCTTCGCACCTTCTGGAGCAGGGCTGTTAACTCCGGATAATTTTTGAGGAAGCACTGCACCACCAGGCTCAAGGTGTGAGCCAAGCAAGGTATGTGTCTGAGTTTTGAAAGGGCTATGGCTGCCACAAAATTACCGCCGTTATCACTAACTACCTTGCCTGCCTCAAGATGTACACTGCCCAGCCATGACTCAGTTTGTCGCTGAAAGTACTCGGCCAGCACCTCGGCGGTGTGTCTGTCGCCCAAACACATCATCTGCAACACAGCCTGCTGATGCTTTCCACTAGCTGCTTGATAGGGGGACACATCGTGTGCAACAGTGGCAGCTGCAGATGGAGTGCTCGTACGACTGCGCTCTGTGGACGAGCTTTCGCTTCTGGAGGATTAGGAGGAGGGTCGAACGCCTACAGCCAACTGTTTCCTATACCGTGGGCTAGGCAGCACTGTCCCACCACCGCTGTCCCCTGTGGACCCTGCATCCACCACATTAACCCAGTGCGCAGTGATGGACACGTAACGGCCCTGGCCATGCCGACTTGACCATGCATCAGTTGTGAGGTGCACCTTTCCGCTCACTGACTGCTTGAGTGCATGGACAATGCGGTCTTTCACATGATGGTGGAGGGCTGGGATGGCTTTGCGAGAGAAGAAGTGGTGACTGGGTAGGTCATAGCGTGGTACTGCATAGGCCATGAGTTCGCGGAAAGCTGTGCTTTCCACCAACCGAAAGGGCATCATCTCAAACGAGATTAGTTTGGCAATGTGGGCGTTCAAACCCAGTGTACGCAGATGAGAGACTGAGTACTTTCTTGACCTACTCATAGTGTCTGGGAGGGTGAGCTGGACTTGAGAGCTGCATATGATGGAAGTAGCGGTGGACAGGGCGGACTGAGAGAGGGTTGATGATGGTGATGGAGTTGGTGTTCTTTCTGATGGCCTAGAATCAGTCTTTCGTTGATATAACAGTGGGATTCCCTGACTGCTGTGGTCTTGCAACGACACCTCAACATTTGCTGCTGTGCTAACCGGTGGGCTTACAGTGGGGGAAACAATGTAGCGTTGCTGACTACCTTCGTTGTGATCAGTTGCACATGTGGCACTTGAGGTTTGGTGTTGTGTCCACACTTGCAAGTGCATGCTGGTTAAATGTCTAAGCATGCAACTGGTATTCAAATTTTTCAGATTTTTCCCTCGGCTAAAGGTCTTTGCGCACTTCTTACAGATAACCTTGGCCTGATCATGAGGATTTTGGTCAAAAAAGTGCCACACTGCACTCTTCCTACTTTGGCAGACATTTTGCGGCCTAGCACGCTGTGATCTTTTGACCCTCTGGACAAGCTGTCCAGCAACTCTTTTGATGTTTGGAACCTGTCTTTGGAGTGCTCCGGGCCTGCCAGATAACAGCTGTTGCGATGTCGATGTCTGCTGTGGATGCTCCTCATCTGAGCTATTGGAAGCAGCACCCTCTTCCCCCAATGGATGCCAATCTGGGTCAACAACTGGGTCATCCATCACCTCCTCTTCTATGTCATGTGCACCTTCCTCTGTGTCACCGTGTATGGTGGTATAGTGTGCGGGAAGGGGCACCTGAGTCTCATCAGGGTCAGAATCTGGCTCTGTACACTGCGAGGACAATGTAGTGCTCTGAGTGAATGTACCAGCAGAATCATTCATCAGCGGCTGTGCATCAGTGCACTCCATGTCAGATTCATCTTGGCCTGGGTAATTCACCATTTCACTTGATAATCCAGGCATGGTATGTGAAAACAGCTCCATGGAGTAATCAGTAGTATGGCCTGCGTCATCCTTCAATCTTGGTTGGGGTGAAGGACAGAAGGAAAGGTGTGGTTCATGAACATGAGCCTCCAATGACGACTCAGTGCTTTTACTTTTTACAACTGAAGAAGAGGAGGCGATAGAGCTGGAGGCTGAGTCAGCAATGTAAGACAAAACTTTTTCCTGATGCTCTGGCTTTAAAAGCGGTTTGCCAACTCTTAGAAAACTAAGCGTTCGAGGCCTTAAGTAGCCAGACGATGACGCAGGGTCAGCACCTCCTGCATTCGGTCCTATTTTGCTCTTGCCACTACCATCAGATCCACCACCAACACCATCATTACCAGCTGCCAACCCCTGCCCAATTCCACGGCCTCTTCCACCAGCCTTCCTAATTTTTGGTAGAAATGTAGACAAAATCCAACAAACTATATAGTAATGTAAAACAAGGTACAAGGTGTCTATAGGACAGGGGAGATTTTGAATTTCTGCAGACACTTGTGGACACTGGACACTTTTGGATTGTGTGAGGCCCACTGATATCTGAGCGCTATGTGACAGGCTCGATGGCACAGCTGTGACCAAAGTGACTAGAGGATAAGGGAGATTTTGAATCTCTGCACACACTTTTGGACACTGGATGGACACTTTTGGATTGTGTGAGGCCCACTGATATCTGAGTGCTATGTGACAGGCTCGATGGCACAGCTGTGACCAAAGTGACTAGAGGATAAGGGAGATTTTGAATCTCTGCACACACTTTTGGACACTGGACACTTTTGGATTGTGTGAGGCCCACTGATATCTGAGCGCTATGTGACAGGCTCGATGGCACAGCTGTGACCAAAGTGACTAGAGGATAAGGGAGATTTTGAATCTCTGCACACACTTTTGGACACTGGACACTTTTGGATTGTGTGAGGCCCACTGATATCTGAGCGCTATGTGACAGGCTCGATGGCACAGCTGTGACCAAAGTGACTAGAGGATAAGGGAGATTTTGAATCTCTGCACACACTTTTGGACACTGGATGGACACTTTTGGATTGTGTGAGGCCCACTGATATCTGAGCGCTATGTGACAGGCTCGACGGCACAGCAGTGACCAAAGTGACTAGAGGATAAGGGAGATTTTGAATCTCTGCACACACTTTTGGACACTGGATGGACACTTTTGGATTGTGTGAGGCCCACTGATATCTGAGTGCTATGTGACAGGCTCGATGGCACAGCTGTGACCAAAGTGACTAGAGGATAAGGGAGATTTTGAATCTCTGCACACACTTTTGGACACTGGACACTTTTGGATTGTGTGAGGCCCACTGATATCTGAGCGCTATGTGACAGGCTCGATGGCACAGCTGTGACCAAAGTGACTAGAGGATAAGGGAGATTTTGAATCTCTGCACACACTTTTGGACACTGGACACTTTTGGATTGTGTGAGGCCCACTGATATCTGAGCGCTATGTGACAGGCTCGATGGCACAGCTGTGACCAAAGTGACTAGAGGATAAGGGAGATTTTGAATCTCTGCACACACTTTTGGACACTGGATGGACACTTTTGGATTGTGTGAGGCCCACTGATATCTGAGCGCTATGTGACAGGCTCGACGGCACAGCAGTGACCAAAGTGACTAGAGGATAAGGGAGATTTTGAATCTCTGCACACACTTTTGGACACTGGATGGACACTTTTGGATTGTGTGAGGCCCACTGATATCTGAGCGCTATGTGACAGGCTCGATGGCACAGCTGTGACCAAAGTGACTAGAGGTTAAGGGAGATTTTGAATCTATGCACACACTTTTGGACACTGGATGGACACTTTTGGATTGTGTGAGGCCCACTGATATCTGAGCGCTATGTGACAGGCTCGATGGCACAGCTGTGACCAAAGTGACTAGAGGATAAGGGAGATTTTGAATCTCTGCACACACTTTTGGACACTGGACACTTTTGGATTGTGTGAGGCCCACTGATATCTGAGCGCTATGTGACAGGCTCGATGGCACAGCTGTGACCAAAGTGACTAGAGGATAAGGGAGATTTTGAATCTCTGCACACACTTTTGGACACTGGATGGACACTTTTGGATTGTGTGAGGCCCACTGATATCTGAGCGCTATGTGACAGACTCGATGGCACAGCTGTGACCAAAGTGACTAGAGGATAAGGGAGATTTTGAATCTCTGCACACACTTTTGGACACTGGACACTTTTGGATTGTGTGAGGCCCACTGATATCTGAGCGCTATGTGACAGGCTCGATGGCACAGCTGTGACCAAAGTGACTAGAGGATAAGGGAGATTTTGAATCTCTGCACACACTTTTGGACACTGGACACTTTTGGATTGTGTGAGGCCCACTGATATCTGAGCGCTATGTGACAGGCTCGATGGCACAGCTGTGACCAAAGTGACTAGAGGATAAGGGAGATTTTGAATCTCTGCACACACTTTTGGACACTGGATGGACACTTTTGGATTGTGTGAGGCCCACTGATATCTGAGCGCTATGTGACAGGCTCGATGGCACAGCTGTGACCAAAGTGACTAGAGGATAAGGGAGATTTTGAATCTCTGCACACACTTTTGGACACTGGACACTTTTGGATTGTGTGAGGCCCACTGATATCTGAGCGCTATGTGACAGGCTCGATGGCACAGCTGTGACCAAAGTGACTAGAGGATAAGGGAGATTTTGAATCTCTGCACACACTTTTGGACACTGGATGGACACTTTTGGATTGTGTGAGGCCCACTGATATCTGAGCGCTATGTGACAGGCTCGATGGCACAGCTGTGACAAAAGTGACTAGAGCATAAGGGAGATTTTGAATCTCTGCACACACTTTTGGACACTGGACACTTTTGGATTGTGTGAGGCCCACTGATATCTGAGCGCTATGTGACAGGCTCGATGGCACAGCTGTGACCAAAGTGACTAGAGGATAAGGGAGATTTTGAATCTCTGCACACACTTTTGGACACTGGATGGACACTTTTGGATTGTGTGAGGCCCACTGATATCTGAGCGCTATGTGACAGGCTCGATGGCACAGCTGTGACCAAAGTGACTAGAGGATAAGGGAGATTTTGAATCTCTGCACACACTTTTGGACACTGGATGGACACTTTTGGATTGTGTGAGGCCCACTGATATCTGAGCGCTATGTGACAGGCTCGATGGCACAGCTGTGACCAAAGTGACTAGAGGATAAGGGAGATTTTGAATCTCTGCACACACTTTTGGACACTGGACACTTTTGGATTGTGTGAGGCCCACTGATATCTGAGCGCTATGTGACAGGCTCGATGGTACAGCTGTGACCAAAGTGACTAGAGGATAAGGGAGATTTTGAATCTCTGCACACACTTTTGGACACTGGACACTTTTGGATTGTGTGAGGCCCACTGATATCTGAGCGCTATGTGACAGGCTCGATGGCACAGCTGTGACCAAAGTGACTAGAGGATAAGGGAGATTTTGAATCTCTGCACACACTTTTGGACACTGGATGGACACTTTTGGATTGTGTGAGGCCCACTGATATCTGAGCGCTATGTGACAGGCTCGATGGCACAGCTGTGACCAAAGTGACTAGAGGATAAGGGAGATTTTGAATCACTGCACACACTTTTGGACACTGGATGGACACTTTTGGATTGTGTGAGGCCCACTGATATCTGAGCGCTATGTGACAGGCTCGATGGCACAGCTGTGACCAAAGTGACTAGAGGATAAGGGAGATTTTGAATCTCTGCACACACTTTTGGACACTGGACACTTTTTGATTGTGTGAGGCCCACTGATATCTGAGCGCTATGTGACAGGCTCGATGGCCCAGCTGTGACCAAAGTGACTAGAGGATAAGGGAGATTTTGAATCTCTGCACACACTTTTGGACACTGGACACTTTTGGATTGTGTGAGGCCCACTGATATCTGAGCGCTATGTGACAGGCTCGATGGCCCAGCTTTGACAAAAGTGACTAGAGGATAAGGGAGATTGGATTGCTTTTAAAAAAGCAGTTTGCAGAGCAGTGGATAAACAGCAATGCAGGAATGTCAGGAAGCCTTAGAAGGCAGCCCAACAACCAACACCACTGATACACCACTATATAGCCTCCCCTTGCCCTGCACACACTGTGACTGGTGTGTTGTGCAGGCCAAATTGCTAGCAGCATAAGCAGTTTTTTTTTCTTCTGAGCAGGATAAAAAAAAAAAATTGGGATTGCTTTTAAAAAAGCAGGTTGCGGAGCAGTGGGTAAACAGCAATGCAGGAATGTCAGGAAGCCTTAGAAGGCAGCCCAACAACCAACACCACTGATACACCACTATATAGACTCCCCTTGCACTGCACACACAGTGACTGGTGTGTTGTGCAGGCCAAATTGCTAGCAGCAGAAGCAGTTTTTTTGTCTTCTTCCCTGCCTAACGCTCTCCCTACAGAATCAGCAGCAACCTCTCCCTATACTAAGATCGGCAGAAGTAAGATGGCGGTCGGCGTGCACGCCCTTTTATACCCCCTGTGACGCCCACCAAAGCAAGCCAATCACTTGCATGCCCTTCTGAAAGATGGTGGTGACCCGTGCCTATGTCATCACGTTGCCCACAGTGTCCGTGGATCCTGATTGGCTGAAAAAGAGCGCAAAACAAACTTTTGAAATGCGACTTTGGCGCGTAAGTCGCCGACCTCGTGGCCGACCTCAGCCTAGGGTCGGGTTTCGTTTCATGAAACCCGACTTTGCCAAAAGTCGGCGACTTTTGAATTTTTTCGACCCGTTTCGCTCAACTCTACGGAACACACATCAGGGGATCAGCTGACGTTAGTGAAACCCAGTAACACAGGAACAAGTGTTGATTGTGCAGATGGCACTTCTGAGCAGCAACTGGCGGTGTTGGCGGCCTGGGGAAATACTAGAGACAGAGTGGAGCCAGAGGCCTAATTAGAGCAAGTTTGAAATCAGTAGTAGTGTGAATGTGGAGGCAGCAGTAGACATTGCTGGACAAACAGCAGGGGAGCAGCATGCATTACAGAACCCCACTAACACAGAAGCATGTGTTTTTCTCTGTGCAGACGACACTTCCGAGCAAAAACTGGCTGTGTTGGAGCCCAGGGATTACAGTTCAGGTGGTAGAAACAGGAACACAACAGGAGACCTGGATACTATTGCCAACCAATTAGTTATTCTGGAAGAGGACTGGCAAATTCAGGGGAGATCCAGGCCTTGTTCATTTTCAGAAAAGTAAGTCGGTCAAAGTTATCGGAGGATAGTCGCGTGCGACGGTCTGTTAGTACACCACTTGCGGCACTAAAGACGCGTTCCGATAATACACTGGCAGCAGGGCAAGCCAGCACCTCCAATGCATACTGGCTAAGCTCTGGCCATGTATCCAGCTAAAAGACCCAAAACTTAAAGGGGGAAGAGCCGTCTGGGAGTACACTGACAGGGCAAGCAATGTAGTCTGTCACCATCTGACGGAAACGTTGCCTCCTGCTGACTGGAGCCGTCTGTGATGGAGTAGACATTTGTGGTGGGCACACAAAACTTTGCCACATTTGGGCCATACTGGTCTTGCCTTGTGCTGAGGCGCTGCCTCTGCTCCCTCTTTGTGCAGAGCTTCCTCCACTGCCTCGACGCACAGAGCTGCTCTGTAAAGCACTAGCAGCACTGCTCTCGGGTGGAATGGAGAACATGATGGAATGCACCAGTGTCTCTTGGTACTCCTGCATTTTACGCTCCCGATTCAATGGTGTTATGAGGCTTTGTAAGTTGTCCCGGTAGCGAGGATCTAGGAGGGTGTACACCTAATAATCTGCCGTGTTGAGAATCTGGGCGATGCGGCGGTCGTTTCTCAGGCGCTGTAGCATGAAATCAACCATGTGCTGCAGACTCCCAGCTGCCAAAGAAACGCTGTCCCCTGCTTGAGGCGTCATCTCTGCCTGCTCTGCATCACCCCACCCTCGCTGTACATACTTACTAGAGCATTGTGTACTTCCCTCCTCTGGAGAGATGTCTTCATCCTCCATTGACTCCTCCTCATCTTCCTCACAAATTGTCCCATGCCTAGGCCTTTGTGAGGATCCACGTAGCGCAGACTGTCAAGAAGCAGATGGCATTTTTGAATCCTCATCCTCCACCTCTTCTAAAACCTCCTCTGTTGTGAGCTCATTTTCGGGCTTGCCTCTGGCTTCTGATGAGGGTTATGGAGCTGGCTGTGCTGACAGAGGACTAGTGAGTTCTCTATCTGGACTCCCTCTGTTGGTGAAGGGAGGTAATAAAGCTGATCTAAATGGCAGAGACCGGCCACCTGAGGAAGAGGACTGCGATTGGACATCAGGAATTTCTGATTGGATTTAAGGCAGCCGACTCCCTAGTTTCTTGCTGGTGATTTTTCCTGATGTGGCTTCTGGTTTCCAGTTTGGTTCCTGCCTTCCTAAAGCTAAGTTTTCTCTGCTATTGTTCATATGAGTTTTTGTCTGGTTTACTTAGTTTTTGTGTTCAGCCAGCCCTGGCTGGGACTGGGCTGAATCCCCATTTTGTCTCTGATCAGTTGATCTCTTTTGCTCTGTCTTCAGAATATGCCTGAGTGCTGATATAGTGTTTTTGAAGTCTAGCAACTTCAGGGCCTTTTTCTATCAGAAATGTTGGACATTTTTTTTGGCAGGGTTTTTTGCGTGATTGCAGACAGCAGCTTTTCTTTCCTGTCCTTTCCAGTTAGTGAGGGCCCCATCGTTTGCTCAGCCTATCTTTCTATCTGTGTCTGTGTTTTCATCTTGTTTCACCGACAATACATGTTGGGGGCTGTCTATTGCTTTTGGGTCTGCTCTGGGGCAGTTTAGATTTTCCCTTTCTTTCTTTAGGCTTATTTAGTTCTCTGGCCGTGACGAGGCGTCTAGGACCACCGTAGGCACGCTCCACGGCTACTGTTACTTGTTGTGGATAGAATCAGGGGTCTGCAATCCGCTAGTTACCAACCTCTCCGGTTTCCTGGGCTTAGCTTGCTTTTTGTTTCTTCCTCCTCGGTGACTCATTCATAACAGAATCACCAGCCATACCGCAGATTCTAGGGTACTCAAAAGCAGGAGAGAATTGTAAAAAAAAAAGAAAGTGTCAGAATTTTTTTTTTGTATGTATATTTTCTCCTCTTTTTTTTCTGGGTCCGTAGGAGGATTCTTTATTTTTTTTTTCTCTTTTTCTCCTTGATGGAGATTAAGCAATTGTATGATCGTGTGAAGCAGCTCGCTGCTGAAGTGCGGGGAAATTCCGCCTATCTCACTCATTCACATGCTGTTGAATCAAGGATCCCTGCTCCTGATGTGTTTTCTGGGGATCGGTCTAAATTTTTGAATTTTAAGAATAATTGTAAATTATTTCTTGCCTTGAAGCCTAACTCATCAGGGAGCAGGTTAAAATTGTCATCTCCTTGCTGCGCGGCGATCCCCAGGATTGGGCGTTTTTGTTTGACACCTGAAGATCCTGTTTTGACTAATGTGTATGCATTTTTTCAAGCCTTGGGGTTGTTATATGATGAACCTAATGCTATTGATCAAGCTGAGAGAGCCCTATTGGCATTGAACCAGGGTCAGGATACTGCAGAGTTATACTGTCAAAAATTCCGAAAGTGGGCGGTCCTTACTACATGGAATGATAGTGCATTGGCAGCTCTCTTTCGGAAGGGTTTGTCTGAGACTTTAAAAGATACTATGGTGGGATTTCCTGTTCTTTCTGGTCTTGACGATTCTATGTCATTAGCCATTCAAGTTGATTGGCGTTTACGTGAACGCAAGACTACATGGGAGGCGCTGCCACATTTTGAACAAATGTTTGAACCTATGCAATGTGATGGAGTTTTGTCTAGGGCGCAACGTCAGGAGTTTAAAAGGCGTAATAAGCTGTGTTTTTTCTGTGGAGATGCCACTCATGTTATTTCTGTCTGCCCTAAACGAGAGAAACGTTTTGCACACACATTTGCTGTGAGTGAAAATTCAAATGATATTAGGAATAAAAGAGATACACCCATCGCCCGACACATGTATGAGGTTCATGGTGGATCTCTTAGGGAGATCACATTTGGCATGATAGAGCTAGTTAGACCAAAACCTCGAGGGGGGGATTTGGACAAAATCATACAGAGAAGAAAAGTTGAATGGATATATATACTCCAATCCCTCTCTCCTAAAGGCCTTAATGAATGTCTATCCTATACCTGCTTTTTATGATTATTTATTTTGATTTATTTGGTTTTACTTTGTTTTTTCAACGGGTTTTGGTGGTTTTGAAAGGGCTCAGTTAGCTTATTATAAGTAGTGTGTTATTATTGGCACACAAGCTCAATTATGAGGATTATCATTATTATGTATTTAATTTAGCTATTTATATCTTTTCATTCTGATTTAAGCATACTTCTACCTCTTTGTTGCTTGTTATATCAATTTTTGAGGTTCAGCATATCTATCTAGATTTGTAAGGGGTTAAAATCCCCGGGCTCTATAATAGATTTTTTCTATATATCTGTGCAAGCGCATTGGATATAATGATCTCCTCTAATGGTGTCCTGCGCTTGCGCAGTTTGAAGCCATTGTGCTGAATCTTTTTTTCTTGAATTGCATAATATATTATTTCTGGGCATGCGCAGTAGGCCTTATCTTTATGAGTAATGTCTTTGGCATTTACTCTGGACATGCGCTGTTGATCTGATGGATCTCGGATATATGCGGCCCCTGCGCCTGCGCAGTTTGAAGCTGGCGCTTTGAGTTGGAGGAATATAACATTTCCACACATGCACAGTTGGGCTGACACGCACACCGACCATGGATGGAACGCAGAGGGATCTTTTACCTCTTAAGCAATGGCTGATTGACGAGGCAAGTGAGCGGTTATATTTCCTGTGACTGTTTTTAGTGTGAGACATGCTGATTGGGCGTGCTGAGATTGTTTTCTATGAGGGCTATTTAACCCCCTTTTTTTGAGACCGCCCCTATGCCTTTTTCATCATGGTATCTGGGGCATCATAGAACATATCCGGCATGTATGGTACTAAAGTTATAGGCCTCCTGAGGAACCGCAACAACGGGGAAACGCGTCAAGGCGATTTTCTACTCTCTCTGATAAGTAACTGCATGGTTATGCATGCTTTTTCATTTTTTGGATTATTTGTATCCATATGCTATCTCTTATGAGCACCATTTTTGTACATCATTATTGTTATATGTAGGCCATGTTGTCTTTTCATTGAGAAAAATAGTTTTCTGTCTACGAACCACATTGGATTTTATATCCACATTTTATTATATCAGCACCTGTATTTTGGGAGCACTAACATTGCTCTATGCGGATTTTGTTGGTCTCTTATTGAGATTAGTACCTTTTTTAGGGTCACTCCTAATATGATATAAGATGGTTTTTGCCCACTAATATATTTTCTACATAAAACCTTTTTTCCCTTCCTTCATGTCATTCCTTTCATTTATTGTTTTCCCACCTTTTTATCCAGGGTGAGTTAGGGGAGATAGGGACAGATGACGTCCGAGTGGGGGCGCCAAATAATCGACTTCTTCTAGGGTGCCAACCTCCATGGCTAGGAAGGTGTGTAGATAGGTTATTGCAGTCCTTGTTTAGGGCTTTTTGTTTTTGTGGATTACACGGGAATAGGTGTTTTTATATTCAAATTATCAATAAAAGTTTTTAAGGGAATATATGTACACAAATAATATGGATTTATTCCTTTGTTTATTTAAAGCGTTTGGTGTACAACCTAAGTTTCTTTTGGCAATTACTCTGATCTGCTCTTTATTCACATTTTCCACGAAGGCTTTTGTGGATTCAGGAGCGGTCTTGAATCTAATGGACTTGGATTTTGCTAAACGTTGTGGCTTTCCTATGTCACCCCTGCGGACGCCTATTCCTTTGAGGGGTATTGATGCTACTCCTTTGGCGAAGAATAAACCTCAGTTTTGGACCCAGGTGATAATGCGGGTCGCCCCAGACCACCAAGAAAATTGCAGATTTTTGTTGTTGCATAATTTACATGATACCATTGTTCTGAGTTTTCCCTGGTTGCAAATCCATAATCCGGTTTTGGATTGGAAATCTGTGTCTGTGGTGAGTAGGGGTTGTCGGTGTGCTCTTGGTGACAGTCCTGTTTTCTCCACCTCTCCCCAGTCGCATGATGTTTCTGACTATTTGGCTGATTTTTATGATGAATTTAGTGAGAGCAAGCCTGCATCTTTGCCTTCTCATAGGAGTTATCACTGTGCAATTGAGTTGTGACCTGGGTGCAAATTTCCCAAGGGTCGACTTTTCAATTTATCTGTACCCGAACACGAGGCTATGCGATCTTATATTAAGGAATCGTTGGAGAAGGGTCATATTAGACCATCCTCTTCGCCCTTAGGTGCTGGGTTTTTTTTTGTGGCCAAGAAAGATGGTCCATTAAGGTCTTGTATTGACTATTGTTCCCTCAACAAAATTACGGTTAAATTTCAGTATCCGTTACCGCTGATTTCTGATTTATTCTCCAGAGTTAAAGGTGCTTGCTGGTTTACTAAGCTTGACCTCAGGGGGGCGTATAATCTTATTCGCATCAAGCATGGGGATGAATGGATGACGGCGTTTAATACTCCAGAGGGACATTTTGAGTACCTGGTGATGCCTTTTGGGATCACTAATGCCCCTTCTGTCTTCCAATCCTTCATGAATGATATTTTCTGGGACTTTGTGGATAAATTTTTGATCATCTATCTGGATGATATTTTTATCTTTTCCAGGGATGGGGATTCTCATGTGGAACATGTTCGGACTGTGTTCCGGATTTTGAGGGAGAATTCCTTGTATTCCTTAGGCACGCTCCACGGCTACTGCTAGTTGTTGTGGATAGAATCAGGGGTCTGCAATCCGCTAGTTACCAACCTCTCCGGTTTTCTGGACTTAGCTTGCTTTTTGCTTTTCCTCCTCGGTGACTCATTCATAACACTCCTCCCTTAGTGCTTGCAGTGTTTTTTTGAAGCAGGCAGATAAGGGGGCAGTCATGCTGACTAGTGCATCATTTGCACTCACCATCTGCGTGGAATCATCGAAGGCACGCAAAACGAGGCAGATGTCCTTCATAGAGGCCCACTCAGTGGTGCTGAAGTGTGACCGGCGCACAGTGCGACTTGTTTGCGCCTGATGCAGCTGGTACTCCATTACTGCTGCCTGCTGCTCACACAACCGCTCCAACATATGTAACGTTGAATTCCACCTGGTGGGGAGGTCACATATGATGCGATGTTCCGGAAGGCGTAATCGGCACTGCAGAGCTGCAATGCGCGATCTTGCCATGCTGGAACGCCGTAAGTGAGCACACTATATGCGGACCTTGTGCAGCAGTGCATCAAGGTCCGGATAGTCCCTCAGAAAGCTCTGAACGACCAAGTTGAGCACATGTGCGAGACATGGGATGTGAGTGAGGTTGCCTAGGCCCAGAGCTGCCACCAGATTTCGGCCATTGTCACACACTACCAAGCCTGGCTGGAGATTCACTGGCACAAACCACACGTTGCTCTCCTGCTTGATGGCATTCCAGAGCTCCTGCACTGTGTGGCTTTGATTCCCCAAAGAAATTAATTTCAGTATGGCCTGTTGACGTTTGGCCATGGCTGTGCTCATATCGGTCGTAACAGGCTCCTGGAGCACTGATTCTGAGGAACTGGAGTATGAGGAGGAGTCAATGTGTGCAGACTGGATTCCTGCAGTCCTTGGAGTTGGCAGAACACGTACAGCGCCACTCTCAAGATCTGTACCCGGCTCCAAAACATTGACCCAATGGGCAGTGAGGGAAAGGTATTGTCCCAGTCCATGGTTACTGGTCCACACATCGGTGGTCAGGTGGACCTTGCTACTTACGGCGTTTAGTAGCGCATGTTTAATTTTTCCCTCCACATGCTTTTGCAGGCTTTGGGATGGTTTGCCGAGTATGGTCGCCTTTTCTCCCATGCCTTTGCTACCGATGGCTTTAGAGTGGCCTGGGAGTGTGAGGATGAACGGGAACGTGGTGCTGTAGGTGGAATGTCACTGGGTCTCTGGACAACAGTACCAGGGGTTCTTCCATGGCGATCCTGTGCTTCGTCCGCAAATATTTCCACATATTTGTGGTATTGAGGTTGCTGACACTTTTCCCTCTTTTGACATACTGGTGACACAGCTTGCATTTGACAAAGCAAATGTCATCTGCACCTGTGTCAAAAAGGACCACGCACTGCAAGTCTTGGGAGCGCCCGTTTTGGCTTTTGGAAGAGGAATGCTCCTAACGGGTGCCGAAGTGGAGGCTATAGGCAACCAAGTCTGCCCCCTCCCTCTCCCTCCGGTTTTGGCCGTTCGGGGAATCTTTTCCTCCAAGCTGCTCCCACCACCTTCCTGTTCCTCACGCCATGATGGGTCAAGGACCTCATCATCTACACTCCCCTCTTCAAACACCTGCTTCTCCTGGGTAGTCTCGCCAGCACCGTACGCACCAGAAAGTGGCACCTGAGTCTCATCATCTGATGCGTACTGAGGTGTGCTAACCATAGGCACTGGCCCACCCACCTCTTCAGATTCAGAGGGACAAAGCAGTTGCACATCACTGTATACTCCCTCTTCTTCACATTCTTGAATGCTGCTTGGCTGGCCCCCTCTTTCCAAGCCAACAGATTCAGAGAACAGAAGTAGAGGCTGTGATGGCTCCTGTCCAGGCCTCTCTGACTGGTTGGGCAATTTGTCAGGTGGTGAAGAAACAGATGGTTGCTCTTCAGTGCTCTGGCCCTGAGAGGATGTGGAAGTCATTGAAGTCGATGCGCTAGCTGCCAGCCATCCGACAACGGCTTCAATTTGTTCCTCCCGCAGCAGTGGGGTACGGCAAGGTCCTACAAAGCTGCGCATAAAGGACTGTTGCCTGGTAAAACTGGGGGATGCTGACTCACTGGTGCCTGTTGTGAGCTCATCTGTTCATTCATCTTTTGTGGCTTAGGACCTCCCTCTTCTGGTGAAGGAAGGTAGTGAGGCTGATTTGGATGAAAGAAACCAAACACCTGATCAGGTGGAACTGGGTAACGGGAACTTCAGACTGGATATAAGGCAGCCGACGCCCTTCTGAGTCGCTGGTGATTGCTCTGCTGGATTCTTGGAGACCAGTCTGATTCCTGCTTCCCAAAGATAAGTTTTTGCTCTGCTATTGAACTTATTAGTTTTGGTTTTGTTTATCTTATTTTTTGAGTTCAGCCATCCCCGGCCGGGGGTGTGCTGGATTCTTTTTCCTTGATCAGTGTTCTCTTTTGCTCTGCTTCCAGAATATTCTAAGTACTGATATAGGGTTTGAGGTCTAGTGACTTCAGGGTCCTTTTTGCTTATCAGTTGTGTTGGTAATATTTTTAGCAGGGTTTTCTCGGATTGCAGACAGCAGCTTTTCTGTCCTGTCCTTTTTAGTTAGCTTGGGCCCCATCATTTGCTTAACCTATCTTTCTATCTGTGTTAGTGTTTTCATCTTGCTTCACCGTCATTATATGTTGGAGGCTGCCTATTGCTTTGGGGTCTGCTCTGGGGCAGTCAGTTTTTCCCTTTTCTCTCTTTAGGCTTATTTAGATATCCGGCTGTGACGAGGTGTCTAGGATCACCGTAGTAACACTCCACGGCTACTGCTAGTTGTGTGATACGATTAGGGGTCTGCAATCCGCTAGTTTCCAACCTCTCTGATTTTCTGGGCTCAGCTTGTGTTTTGTTTTTTCCTCCTCGGTGACTCAATCAGAACAGAATCACCAGCCATACCGCAGATTCTAGGGTACTCAATAGCAGGAAAGAATTGTAAAAAAAAAAAATGAAAAAGTGACAGAATTTTTTTTTTGTGTATATTTTTTCCTCTTTTTCTCTGAGGCCATAGGAGGAATATTTTTTGTTCTGATGGAGTTTAAGAAATTGTCTGATCGTGTGGAACAGCTTGCTGCTGAAGTGCGAGGAATTTCCACCGATCTTGCTCATTCAAACACTGCTGAGCCAAGAATCCCCACTCCTGAAGTGTTTTTTGGGGATCGGTCTAAATTTTTTAATTTTAAGAATAAATGTAAATTATTTCTTGCCTTGAAGCCTAACTCATCGGGGAGCTCTGCGCAGCAGGTAAAAATTATCATCTCCTTGCTGCGCGGCAATCCCCAGGATTAGGTGTTTCCTTTAGTACCAGATGATCCTATTCTAACTAATTTGGACGCATTTTTTCAGGCCTTGGGGTTGTTGTATGATGAACCTAATGCCATTGATCAAGCTGAAAAGACCCTGTTGGCATTGAGCCAGGGTCAAGATTCTGCAGAACTGTACTGTCAAAAATTCCAAAAGTGGGCGGTCCTCACCACTTGGAATGATGGTGCCTTGGCAGCTTTTTTTCGGAAGGGGTTGTCAGAAACTGTAAAAGATACTATGGTGGGATTTCCTGTTCCCTCTGGTCTTGACGATTCTATGTCATTAGCCATTCAGGCTGATCGGCGTTTACGTGAACGTAAAATTATACGGGAAATGCTGCCACCTGTTGAACAAATGTCTGAACCTATGCAATGTGATAGAGTTTTGTCTAGGGCGCAACGTCAGGAGTTTAGAAGACGTAATAAGCTATGTTTTTTCTGTGGTGATGCCTCTCATGTTATTTCTGTCTGCCCTAAACGAGAGAAACGTTTTGCACACACATTTGCTGTAGGTGGTGTACAACCTAAGTTTCTTCTGGCAATTACTCTGGTCTGCTCCCTGTCCACATTTTCTCCTAAAGCCTTTGTGGATTCAGGAGCGGCCTTGAACCTAATGGATTTAGATTTTGCTAAACGTTGTGGTTTCCCTATGACACCCCTGCGGACGCCTATTCCTTTGAGGGGTATTGATGCTACTCCTTTGGCGAAGAATAAACCTCAGTTTTGGACCAAGGTGGTAATGCGGGTCGCCCCAGACCATCAAGAAAATTGCATATTTTTGGTGTTGCATAATTTGCATGATAAAATCGAGCTGGGGTTCCCCTGGTTGCAAATCCATAACCCAGTTTTGGATTGGATATCTGTGTCTGTGGTGAGTTGGGGTTGTCGGTGTGCTCTTAGTGACACTCCTGTTTTCTCCACCTCTCCCCAGTCGCATGAGTTTCCTGACTATTTGGCTGATTTTTATGATGTGTTTAGTGAGAGTAAGTCTGTGTTTTTGCCTCCTGATAGGAGTTATGACTGTGCAATTGAGCTGAGTCCGGGGTGTAAATTTCCCAAGGGTCGACTTTTTAATTTATCTGTACCCGAACATGAGGCTATGTGTGCTTATATTAAGGAGTCGTTGGAGAAGGGTCATATTAGACCATCCTCTTCATCCTTGGGTGCTAGGTTTTTTTTTGTGGCCAAGAAGAATGGTTCATTAAGGCCCTGTATTGACAATCGCTCCCTTACCAAGATTACTGTTAAATATCAGTATCCATTACCCCTGATTTCTGACCTATTTTCTAGAGTTGAAGGTGCTTGCTGGTTTACAAAGCTTGACCTCAGGGGGGCATATAATCTTATTCGCATTAAGCATGGGGATGAATGGAAGACAGCATTTAATACTCCGGAGGGACATTTTGAGTACCTGGTGATGCCTTTTGGGCTCACTAACGCCCCTTCTGTCTTCCAGTGCTTCATGAATGATATTTTCCGGGACTTTGTGGATAAGTTTCTGATCATCTATTTGGATGATATTTTGATCTTTTCCAGGGATTGGTACTCTCATGTGGAACATGTTCGGACTGTGTTCTGGATTTTGAGGGAAAACTCCCTGTATGTTAAGGGATCTAAATGTCTTTTTGGTGTACAAAGGATTTCATTTTTGGGATATATTTTGTCTCCGTCAACTATTGAAATGGACCCGGCCAAGGTAAAGGCCATTTATGATTGGGTGCAGCCCACTTCTTTGAAGGCTCTCCAGAAGTTTTTGGGTTTTGCTAATTTTTATCGTAAGTTTTTAGCCAATTTTTCTGTTATTGCCAAACCATTGACTGATTTGACTAAGAAGGGCGCTGATTTGCTAAATTGGTCTCCAGAGACTGTTTCTTCTTTTCATGAGCTGAAGAGGAGGTTCACTTCTTCTCCGGTTTTGCGACAACCCGATGACTCACTTCCATTTCAGGTGGAGGTCGATGCCTCAGAGACTGGTGCAGGAGCTGTTTTGTCCCAAAAAGATCCGGTAACATCTAAAATGAACCCCTGTGCCTTCTTTTCCTGAAAGTTCTCTTCTTCAGATCGCAACTATGATGTGGGGAATCGAGAACTGTTGGCCATGCAGTGGGCATTTGAGGAGTGGAGACATTGGTTGGAGGGAGCTAGACATCAAGTTGTGGTCCTCACTGACCGCAAGAATTTGATCTACCTTGAGTCGGCTAAACGCTTGAATCTGAGACAGGCCAGGTGGGCCTTGTTTTTCACACGTTTTGATTTTGTGGTCTCCTTTCTTCCGGGCACTAAGAACGTTAAGGCTGAAGCCCTCTCTAGGAGTTTTTTGGCTGATTTTCCTATTGTGACCAAGCCTGCTACCATCCTAGGTGAGGGGGTGGTTCTTTCTGCCATCTCGCCTGATTTGAGACGTGCTCTGGAGAAGTTTCAGGAGGATAAGCTTGAGCGTTGTCACAGTGGTAGGTTATATGTTCCTGACCAGTGGAGGAGGAAAGTGATATCTGAGGTTCATTGCTCTGCGTTGGCTGGTCATCCAGGTATTTTTGGTACTAGAGATTTAGTGAGTCGGTCTTTTTGGTGGCCTGCCTTGTCTCGTGATGTCAGAAATTTTGTGCAGTCCTGTGGGACTTGCTCCCGATCTAAGCCTTGTTCTCGTTCTAGTGGGTTGTTAATGCCTTTGCCGGTGCCCAGGAGGCCATGGACCCATATTTCAAAGGATTTTCTTTCTGATCTGCCTGTCTCTCAGAAGATGACTGTTATCTGGGTGATTTGTGATAGATTCTCTAAGATGGTCCATCTTGTACCACTCCTTAAGCTGACATCTTCCTCAGAGTTGGTGCCCTTGTTTTTGCAACAGGTGGTTCGCTTGCACGGGATTCCTGAGAACATTGTATCAGTCAGAGGAGTTCAGTTTGTCTCTAGATTCTGGAGGACCTTTTGTTCCAAGTTGGGAATTCAGTTGTTGTTCTCCTCTGCATTTCACCCTCAGACAAATGGGCAGACGGAGAGAACAAACCAGACTTTGGAGGCTTATTTGAGATGTTTTATCTCTGCTGATCAGGATGATTGGGTCACATTTTTACCCTTGGCCGAATTTGCTTTAAATAATACAGCTAGTTCTGCGACTTTGATGTCAACCTTTTTCTGTAACTTTGGGTTTCATCCTCAATTTTCTTCAGGGCAGGTGGAGTCTTCTGCATGTCCAGGGGTTGACACTGTGGTGGAAAGAATGCAGCAGATTTGGGACCAAGTGGTGGATAAGTTGTCTCTTTCCCAGGAAAAGGCCCAGTGGTTTTCTAACCGGCATAGGACCATTGGTCCCCGGTTTAAGGTGGGTGATATGGTCTGGTTGTCATCAAAGAATATCTCTATGAAAGTGGCTTCTCCAAAGTTTAAACCTAAATTTATTGGACCTTACAAGATTTTGGAGATTATTAATCCGGTCTCTTTTCGGTTTGCTCTTCCTGTTACATTTAAGATTTATAATGTGTTTCATAAGTCCTTGTTGAAGAGGTTTGTTGAACCAGTGGTTCCTATGGCGGCACCTCCTGACCCTGTGTTGGTTGAAGGTAACATGGAATATGAGGTAGAGAAGATACTGGATTCCCGTCTGGCTAGACGAAGACTCCAGTATTTGGTTAAGTGGAAGGGTTATGGTCAGGAGGATAATTCCTGGGTCTCTGCCTCTGATATTCATGCCGAAAGATTGGTGCGTGCTTTTCATCCGGCTCATCCTGATCAGCCTGGTGGCTTGGATGAGGATTCGATGACCCCTCCTCAAGGGGGAGGTACTGTTGTGAGTTCATCTGTTCATTCATTTTTTGTGTCCGAGGATCTCCCTCTTCTGGTGAAGGAAGGTAGTGAGGCTGATTTGGATGAAAAAAAACCAAACACCTGATCAGGTGGATTGTGACTGGGTAACGGGAACTTCAGACTGGATATAAGGCAGCCGATGCCCTTCTGAGTCGCTGGTGATTGCTCTGCTGGATTCTTGGAGACCAGTCTGATTCCTGCTACCCAAAGATAAGTTTTTGCTCTGCTATTGAACTTATTAGTTTTGGTTTTGTTTACCTTGTTTTTTGAGTTCAGCCATCCACGGCCGGGGTTGTGCTGGATTCTTTTTCCTTGATCAGTGTTCTCTTTTGCGCTGCTTCCAGAATATTCTGAGTGCTGATATAGGGTTTGAAGTCTAGTGACTTCAGGGTCCTTTTTGCTTATCAGTTGTGTTGGGTAATATTTTTAGCAGGGTTTTCTTGGATTGCAGACAGCAGCTTTTCTGTCCTGTCCTTTTTAGTTAGCTTGGGCCCCATCGTTTGCTCAACCTATCTTTCTATCTGTGTTAGTGTTTTCATCTTGCTTCACCGTCATTATATGTTGGAGGCTGCCTATTGCTTTGGGGTCTGCTCTGGGGCAGTCAGTTTTTCCCTTTTCTCTCTTTAGGCTTATTTAGATCTCCGGCTGTGACGATGTGTCTAGGATCACCGTAGGAACACTCCACGGCTACTGCTAGTTGTGTGATAGTATTAGGGGTCTGCAATCCGCTAGTTTCCAACCTCTCTGATTTTCTGGGCTGAGCTTGTGTTTTGTTTTTTCCTCCTCGGTGACTCAATCATAACAGGTGCCCGCAGCAGGCACAGAATCCCCACGTCCTCTCCCTGCTGAATCCCCACGTCCTCTCCCTGCTGCAATTCCATGCCCACCACCACATGCCTTACTCCCTGCCTTCTTCATCTTGGTAGACTGATAAAGGCAGAAAAGTGGAAAGGGGGGGCTTAGTGTGCTTATTCCTAAACAGCTGCTAACAGGTATAAGAAACACTAATTTTATAAAGTGTCTGGACTACACTTTAATATGAGCTAATGTGGCCCACACAACTGTCAAGTGGAGTGTTTGGTGAACTTTATTTTTTTTTTTTTTCAAAAAAACAAAAAGGATGTGACCAAAGATGTGAAAGTGATAGTATCACAAACTTCTTGGAGCTATTACAATGCAGGAAGGTAACCTACATTGCAATAGATGAGGCTCCAAAAAACAGGGTAATACTAATCTGGCTGCGGCAGCAGGGCACGAGCCAGAAAAAAAGCTCCTCTATCTAATCCTATATATTGTTTGCAACCAACCAATGTATATGGATACAGATGGATGCACACTAATAGGAGAATTAATGAAAAATGTGCTGCAATAAAAAAAAAATATGTGTGAGGCAGTGACGCACGCTGAGCGGCCTACAACCAGATGTGGCTGCAGGACACACTACAGCGTGAGCTGCACTCACACAGAGACCTCTCAGACAGCCGTGAACAGTGAAGATAAGTGGGCACTAGCACTGAAAGGCTGCATAAAGGCTCCGCTGTCTACTCCTATAGTGTTTGCAACCAATGTATATGGATACGGATGGAAGCACACTAATAGGAGAATTAATGAAAAATTTGCAGCAATAAAAGAAAAATATGTATGAGACAGTGACGCACGCTGAGTGGCCTACAACCAGACGTGGCTGCAGGACACACTACACAGCGTGAGCTGCACTCACACAGACCTTGCAGACAGCTGTGAACAGCGCTGCAAGGCAAAAGAAAGCTATACTGCTTGATAATGTAGCCTGGGTAAAGCACAATATTATTTAGAAAATTGCTATCTCTAACTGTCCCTCTGAGTCTTGAACAGCAGCCTGTCCCTAACTGAATTCACAGCAGAGTGAACCCGAAATGGCAGCAGCGGTGGCTTTTATAGTGCATCATGACATCATTTCAGCAGCCATCACAGTCATGCCATTAGTTAACATGCCTACATGCCTAGCAGGATGTGCCCACACTTCTGAGGATTGTCATTGGCTGAATCAAATCAAACTGGCTCATAGCATTAAGGGAACTTCCGATTCTGGCATTCGATATGCAAAAAGTGTCGGAACTCAGTATCGGAATTCCGATACCGCGAATATCGGCTGATACCCGATATTTGCGGTATCGGAATGCTCAACACTACTAATACAGTAACTCATCATAATGCACATTCTATGTGTTTTAGAGGTGGATGTGGCCCCCTTACCTTTTGGGCCGTGTGCGGCTACACAGGTTGCACCAATGGTATATCAGGACCTTTAGGCTACTTGCAGACTAGCATTCTGAGGCGCAGCACAGGGCCGCCGCTAAGCTCCGCCCCTGGCCATGCCTCCTCTGGTCATCTCCTCCTTTGATCGCATGACGCTGCATGCGATCAGCGTACCCTATATTTAGCGTTGGGTACGCTGGGCATGTGCTGGTATGATTTTGCCGGCGCTTGCACCCTTTTGACGCTGCGCCGATTGCACAAAAATGCAACACAGTGCGCCTCAGAATGCTAGTCTGAAAGTAGCCTTATTGAGGAACTAGTAAGGAGGTGAATAGAAAAATCTGGATAGCTACATTAATCATGAATATATTCAGATGGATAATCTCTTCTAAGATTAAAACTATTCTTTGCAATCAATTGTATTCTCGATGTATATAATTTTATTGTCAAAGCTCTTAGAAATTATCTTCGCTTGGAATTTCAAATGTAAATGTGATTAAAGCAGCTATTTTTGATAACACCAATTAATGCTTGTTTTGGTAAGGTATGATTCCTCAGCTTCACATGCCCTTTGATATGATGATTTATTCAGCAATTGTAAATAATTGGAGTCTTGAAACCTGTGACATGCCACTGAAATAGAAGAGCTTTAAATAAGTATTCAAATATTATAGACTACCAATATACCACAAGACTGACATACTTAATTTTCATTTATAGTGTCATCTTCAATGTTTTATAAAGCAACTATAAAGTTTATATTTGTACAGTTGGAGCAGATGAATGACATTACATTTAATGTGCTAGTAAAAATAACATTATCTCCCAAACGAGAAAGTAATTTTGTGTTAATTATATGGCAACTAGGTTTATTTCTCATGCAGTAATTATATGCAACAAACCAGCTTAATAAACCTGGCTACAAAAAAGGACATAATAATATGCATGGCTGAGCACAAAGCAAACAGGGAGAAATGTGTTTTATTCCCAAGGGGAAAACCAGTAGTTATTAAAAGCAAATTGTATGTATAATGCTTTCTAGCATACATTATCAACAAGGGAAACAAATACATTATTGGATTTTAAGTTTCTTTACCTAAACTGTATATTTTATTCAGTACATTTTGTTCTTGAATTTCATACATTAAGAAAAAATAAAATTATATTATTTAGCTATGCCTTTAAATTGAGAAATAATATATTGAGATAATTGCAAAATGTCAATGTCATTTGGTATATATGCTTATTTTTGTCTTTAGAAATGTAGTCTATAGCAAGCTGCATTGCTAATATGTGAGTTGTCATGTAACAAAAGTATTCTCACAAGTAAGAAAAAGTATTCTGAGTAGTCACAATTGTAATGTTTTACAAGCTTTTCCTGTGGCAGGACATACTGCATAAGAAAGATGGTCACACTTCAAATTAACACAGAAAATGTTGGTGCGGGCTAGAGGCTTAGCTCAGGGATTCATTTTACATAACTTCTACTGATTTATTTCTCCAACAATCACTGTTCAGTGACTTGAGTCTATAGGTACTGTCGCACTAAGCGATATTGCTAGCAATATCGCTATAACTTGTGACGTTATAGCGATATTGCTAGCGGCATCGCTGTGTCTGATACTTACCTACGACCCGCTCCCCCGCTGGTTATCGCTGATCGTGCGAGAACGTCCTGGACCGCTTCTCGTCGTCAGCTTCCTGCGGCGCTTCCTGTGGAGAGACGAGCATGGAGCCGGGCGGGAGGATGCAGGATCACCTAGTGTGACAGGTAAGTAGCGACCCCCGTCCCCAGCGATGTCGCTGGTGAGATCTGCCTGTGTGGCAACTCACTAGTGACCACTTAGCGATGTACCAGCGATTCTGACAGCGTCATATCGCTGGTCGGGATCGCTGGTACATCGCTAAGTGTGACAGTACCTTATGAGTAGGAGTTTGCCACTTCTTCCAATATTAGACTATCGGTCATAGCGTTTCTGTGAAATAGAGGAGCCAGACCATAGTGTCTGGTTGTTCCTACTCCTGCTCTGAAAAGAAGCATTTCATCTTCTCTTTAAATGGTGTAACTTTCTTTTGGCATGGGTTAATTGACCGTGTTGAGTGCTCTTGGAGCTAAGGCTCTCAGCTGAGCACTGTTAGCCACTCCTTATCTCCTATATAAACTGGGTCCTAACTAACACATATAGTCAGAACTAGCTTTCGCTGTATGGCTGGGAGGATAGTTGTTTGGTGGTTATATGAGAAGGCATTTGGTGAGTTTATCTGTGACTGTTGTTTGGTTTAGTAAGCATAATAATTCCCTTACCTTCTCCAACTTTGGTATTACCCCATCCTCCACTTCCCAGTGCATTTCTCTGTTAAATGTGAGTGAACATTTGTATGACTGATATTTTCCATTTCCCCGTTCATGTTACCTTGTTCGTCTGGTTGGTGTACTAAGGGCACAACTTCTCCCCTCTTCCCTGGGAGGGGGAAGGATACAGACGGAGGGTGGTTTTAGAAGATAAGGCAAGGTACGTGGCCCAAGCAACTTCATCTTCTGAAGTAACCCACTGAACAGGGAGAGTTAGGGTGCCACTTAATCAAGGAAAGTGAACACAGATGCTCCTTCCCTTAGTGACAGGGAAGGAGCTCTTGGTTCTGGGTCACCAGACAAAAGTCATAACACTAACACTATCAAAAAAAGGAGGTAACAAGGAAGAAGCTTCCCATAGTGAATTACATTAAGTTCAGAATCTTCCCATGTATTGTTTATATATTGTGAGGCAGTGAGGGGAGTTATATGCACTGGATGGTATATATACCCCAGGATGTGCATATAAGCATATTGAACCCGCTGGAGTGCATTGCAGTCACAGATATAGCAGTGGTTGCAGTACAAAATAAAAATACGTTTGGAGTTGATCAAGCTATTTCGACGAGGCAGATTTACGAAAACTCGGCATGAGCTTTTATTTTTGGAGCGACTTACAGGATGGCAGTGGGGAGGTTCATTCCCTCTAGTCGGGTCTTGCAAGTAGCCCATGCAACTGATTCCATTTAAATCCTGCAGCAAACATTTGGGTGTGTTAGTGTTTGCTTCCAAGCTGCAGAGCAGGTGGCTTTGCAACATCCGGTTTCTGTGAAGTCAAAACAGAGCAAAGGGAAGGAAAACACCTGGCAACCCCTCAGTGTGACATGGTGGTGCAGAGGCCCATGGCACCCGGTTTCAGAGACAGAATGTTTTGATGCCCCGGCTGCCGTCCGGAGGATACTGTTTGCCTTTAAGTTGTGAGTTTTTGGACAATAAAGACATTTGCGTTGAACTTTACATGGTCATTGCCTCATTACGGCACAGTATGAATATTTATGTGTGTGTATGTATAAGTAAAGTGGCATATGAAAGACTGCAGGTATGAAATAAGACTGGAGTGCAGGTATGTGCAATGCAGTCACTCTGGCCTGAGAGAGTGGGGCACAGAGAAGCAATCTACTGTATATTGTTGAGCTTTTTGAGAATCCTATGAGAATTGGTAATGGGGGAGCATGTATGGGATGTTTTGATGAGCAATATTCAAAATAGTAATGTAACCATGAGTATAAATCAGTATGTGAGAGGGTATTGGGAGCAAATGGGAAGAAAGAGGTAAATAATCATCATTCTGAATGAGTGAAAGGTAAGGGGAGACAAAAGAGCCCATTTATAGCAGTCAGTGATAGAGGAGGAACAGTGTTTAGCATATAAGAGAGCGGGCATATGGAGCCTTAGGTGGAAAAGAGGAGTCAAAATAGAAATCTGTGTGATAGGAAAATTTGAAGAAGTAAGTGAGAGCAGGAATGGAAGGCAGTCTAAAACAAGTGGATACATAGTGCAGTCTGTGAGAATATGGTCATGGAGAGTATTGTATGAGAGAAAGATGACAACAATGACAATCTATGACAGAGGATTGTTATATATATATAGCAGTCTGTGAGATTAAAGGGGACATCCAGCACTTGTGAAAAACAAAAAAGATGCCTAAGTACTAACAGGCAGGTAGTTGCTACCCACCTACTTGTTTTCCCAAGCACCATTCTTTTCCAGCAAAGAGTGGTCACAGACCACTCCTGCTAGCAATTCTGCTGCTTCTGCTGACATCAAGTCAATGAAGCAGTGACTTTTTCTCCCTGATATGTTGATGGGGCGTAAATTTCGACCTCATGTAAATTGACAGTCGGCTCCTCCAGTTTTGCAGCGAGAAGCTGGCTATCAATCAGAATGACATCATCATTCCGGCCTTGTCAAACGGGCAAAGTGGAAAAGAAGCCTGCAGTTAAACCACTATTAAAACTCTTTGATCATCGGATTAATTTCTGAAGCCTTTGATCCCAGATTCTGAAATCGTCAACGCAGATTTAGACCCCGCTACTCCTCTAACCTATCTAATATCAATTTATTGAGGGTTTTCCTCAGCTGATTTTCCAAAAATGCAAGACCCAATTTGAGTTATTTTTTTCTGCAATATTTGTGTCACGATCTCCACTCTGTTCCTGTCAGATATGATTCTGTGTGGATTAGTTGTGCTGGGTCTGTGCTACATCATCTGTGTTCACTTTCCTTGATTAGTCTTCTACTTAAGCAGGCTAGCTCCTCCACCCAGTGTCAATCATACACTTGCTATTGCCTGTGCAACTTTTATCCTTCTGTGCTCTGTGCCTGACCCAGCTTGACTTCATTCTCTTCCTGGACTCAGACCCTTTGCTTTTGACCTGACTTCTCTTGTGCCTGTTCCCAGTAAACTGTTTTGTCTCTATGGCTTTCCTGATGTCGGCTAGTGAATTTGATTTAATCTCTGACCTCCCCTTGTTGTACTGTGCCAATTCCAATTCCTGGACCTGACCTTAGATTGTTTGACCTCCCTTTACTTATTCAGTAAGTAGTATATATTTTTTCTTACCTGTCATTGTAGTCTTTCTCCACTTCTGAGATTAATATTTACTATGGTGACTCGCGTCACAATTTTCCTAATAATAAGAAATAACACAGGGAAAACATAGTGAACATTCTTACTGAAATTTATTTAAAACTTCGTCCAACAGTCTTCATTCGTGATGATGTCTTTAAGACACTTCCTGAATGGAGAAACTACTTGCATATTTTGCTCAGGTGTGATTTTGGCTCATTCTTCTACAGTATGCACACTTCAAATCCTGAAGGTTCTGTAGTCTCCTTCTATGAATTCTGAACTTTAGTTCCTTCCATACATCTTCTATTGGATTCAGGTCAAGTGATTGGCTGTGCTACTCTTTTATATTTTCTTTCTCTGAAAACAATTGAGAGTTTACTTGGTTGTGTGTTTGGGATCATTTTCATACTTAAATGTCCACCTTTGTTTCATCTTCATCATCCTAGTAGGTGGCAGCAAATCTTTATCAACAATGTCTCAGTATTTTTGCAAATTCATCCTCCCTTCAGTCATGTGAAGTTTGCCAATACAGTATGCTGAAAACCAGCCTCACACCGTGATGTTCCCATCTCAAAACCTCACTATTGGTATGGTGTTTTGGGGGTGATATGCAGTGCCGTTTGGCCTCAAAACATAGTGTGTATCATGACATCAACAAGATTTCTAATTTTGAACTTATCTGACCAGAATATATTCTTCCAGTATTTCACAGGTTTTCTAAATGTTGTTGAGGAAACTATAAACTACTTTGAACATGCTGTTTGTTCAGCAATGGAGTCTTGCATAGTGAGCATGCATAAGGGCCATGAAGGCTGAGTGCATTCCTTATAGTTTTCCTTTAAACAATTGTCCCTGACAATTTCAGGTTTTTCTGTAGTTCTTCATAGGTGGTCATTGGCTCTTGGACAACTCTCCTGATAATTATTTTCACTCATCTGTCTGAAATCTGGTCATATTTTGTTTATGGTGAAATGATGTTCTTTCCACTTCTGGATTATGCCCCTGACAGTGCTCACTGCAACCTTCAGTAGTTTAGTAACTCTTCTGTAATAGATGCCATCAGCATGCTTTTCAGCAATAAGGTTGGAAAGGTCTTGAGACACCTTACTAGCTATGCTCATCATGAGATGCATCTTGTGTGGCACCTTAGTAATTAAATTCCTTGTTATAGCCCATAAACTGAACCAGCTGAAATTATTTTTCCTAAACAGCAGGATTGCTTTCTAATTACTGGCAGATTTACGTTACTGTCATGACATTCCATGTCTTTTTGCATCTCTCATTTTTCAAGTATTCAATACTTTGTTCCTGTTTCATTTCTCATTATTACACATATCTTATTTATGGACATCTATGATTTGATTGATTTGCCTGTGTGGATTGGATAGGTTGTTTCGGACATCTGGTGACATTTTCATGTCAATGGCACCTTTAGAAATGTATGTACTTAATAAATTGGTGACATTTTCAATACTTATTTTGTTTAACCTCAACATTTAATTAAATATCTCTGCTTAGAAAACTATCACCACCACCTGAAGTGTTTGTAATAAACATAACAATTTGCATACCAAAAAAACATTCATGAACAAATTACCTCCTAATTTCATTTTTAAATTGTAATAAAAAACTTTTTTTTCCAAATTAATATCAACAAGACCAAGTTATATGTATCCATCGAACATAGCTTTCAATTGTGTAGGTTTCATGAAAAGCCACAAAGGGAGGGATTGTTCATGTAGACTTTGAAATCTGGTTCAACTATTTACCAAATTGTTTAATCTGACTTTCTTTCCCTTGATGTGGAGAAAGCTTTTAATAGTGTGAGCTGTATTGTTAAAGATAGTGTCCCATCTAAATTTAAGTTCTACTAAGTTAACAAGGATTATATTGTGTGTCTATATACCAGTTTATCAGCCGCAAGTTACACATCAGCATTTTTCCTCAAGGTTATTCTTTTTGTTTATTAGAAAAGGCAATAGAAATGGTGTTTTGAGACACTAGTTCAAGCAATATGAAGCTCAGTTTTCATGGCTAGTCAACGTTACAAGGGATCCTCTTTATCTTAGGTGACTTGGGAGTTCCATATTAAAAGGAAATATAGCAGCAACCATTTTATTACAAATACAATCCTGTTTGACATCTGCGCGTTACCACATGCAATAGTAAATGAAAGATGATATCAGTTGTGGAGACTCATTTAACAGCATTCCTTCTGTAAGTTTCTGCAGAAGTAGTGACTTTTTGTGCAGTCTATTGTATGAATCAACAAGCTTTTTTTATTTTGCTTTTTTTACAGTGTCAGAGAAGGTCATCTTTCTTTCAATATGTGAGACTCAACTCTAAATTTTAAAGAGAATCTGCCACCAGTTTTTTTTCTACATCACTTGAAAGCATCATAATGTAGGAAAATAGACCCTGATTCCATTTATGTATCACTTAGTTTAGTAGGTGCAGCAGTTGTGACACAATCAGAGTTTTTAGATATAGCATGAAGCAGAGCTCAGAAAGTTATCTCCGCCCACACCACCGTCTTTTATGTACATTGGCTATTGACAGTGAGCTGCTTAGCAAAGGGGGCATGGCCTGTTTAGCAGGCATGTGAACTGTAGTCCTGGCAGTGATAATCTCCATGTGATAAAACCTTTACTGCAAGT
Organism: Dendrobates tinctorius; assembly: GCF_039654945.1. Classification (NCBI taxonomy): domain Eukaryota; kingdom Metazoa; phylum Chordata; class Amphibia; order Anura; family Dendrobatidae; genus Dendrobates; species Dendrobates tinctorius. The sequence continues at coordinate 12,770,154 of NW_027361693.1, forward strand.
ATACAACGGCACAAAGCCAAATGAAGTGACACATCTCTGAAATCTATGTTTCCGCCAATATCTCCTGCTGTCTTTAGATTACATAACAAAACCATGCTGAGAGATTCCCTTTAAGTGGAAAATGGAATGGGCAAAATAATTTTTGAATTGTCACTGTTGAGAAAGCTTATGAAAGCAAACAGTATGTCCTTTAAAGTGTTTTCTGATGCTTGCAAATTGGCCAAGGTATCACACGTATCTGTGTTAATAATGAAGAATGAAAATCCTGTCTTTGATTTTTTTACTCTGGCATACCCTGCTTCTTCAGCTCCTGCTTTTCAGGCTTTAATACAGAATATGTAGCAAGAGAAACTGAGGGAGAACATCAGTGTGTGGGTATTTGTAACTGCAGTTGCATTAGTCCCCTAGGGGCGCAGAGTAGACCAACATGGGTTCTTGTAAATTAATGGCCCATAGACTGGAGATAATTTCAGATTCTCTTGGGCTTAGTAGACTCTCAGTAAAGCATTGTGACAATCCTTTAATCTAGCTATGTCATCCCCTAAAATGTTCAGTTTTTATATTTGGAACAAAAATTTTCTTTTGGAAGTCTGAAAGCTTCCATAATTTAAAAGTAAACATACATCTAAAGCGCAATGCAAATTTTATTAATATGCAACATATTTTTTGTGCTTTAAAAATGGGATCAGTACGACTATGGAAAAAATGTATTTGCCTTTTAAAACTAATGACTGCTTAAAACAATAATTTTCACATCTTGATTTATTCAAAATTGAAAATTCAGTTCCTAATAATCAATACTGTTCTGATGACTTTTAGAAAACGGACAAAACATCATCAATGATATTTTATTTACAAATCTTGCTTAATGAGAAAAAAAACAGTGAACAGTGAGTGGATAGGAAATCTATAAAACATTTCTTTTAGAAATGTTCACTGCTGGTCTTGAAAGACGTTGCTTACCCTAAATACTTGCTTTTTGACCTCAATTAATTTTCCAGGAACTTGATTCCTCTGCAACATACAAAAGATTACAAATGAATTCTGTTCAGTGCACAGATCATTCCCAGTCTTGCTATATTCCAGAACATGTTTATATTCTTTACCATTGTAAGTGGGTAAGTGTAACATGAGAGTCCTAATGGAAATGTAAAGCTTTTTCCAAAAGAGGTCATCTATGCTCACGTTCAGGAGATTGACTTCGATGTGCTTGGAATAAATTACGCAGGTACACTGAACACATTAACTATCAATATCTATGCAACACGAAACACAGGATCAAAGGTAAGTGATGGTGCATCATTTTATATATATACTGTATACTGTATATATATATATATATATATATATATATGTGTATATATATTGCGGACTGCTGCAATGCAACTTAGTAAATTTTCATATATATATATATATCATTTAAAATACCATGTAAATCAACTCGCTCCATTGTAAATATGTAAAGCAAAGCTCTACTGTATTTTACGCTCAAGTGGGGACTAAATCTTAACCCCACTTAACAACTGAATAAAAGTACATTCACACTAGTCTTGTCATCTAAAAAAAATCATGATGAATTTGATTGTAAATTGTAGTATTATATATTGGTTATTATACAACAATTACATAAGCGTTCATGCAATTATTTTTTTTCAACAAATGAAATATTGCATCACTCCATTTATATAGGGCAAAATGATGCAGTGGGGGTGGCAGACTAGAGAGCGTGGTCTCGCTCGGTACAAGGGTATTGTAGCAAGGCCATGCCCACTAGACCGGCTTTGGCTGGGAGATTGCATAACTCATACATATCCTACTGTCACGGCTCAGAAACCAGTGTATCTTCTCAGTGAACAGTGCGCAGACAGGGGGGTTCATAAGTCTAGAGTCACACAGAATGACCAAACAATCCCTTTAAGCTAGGGCATGTACAGACAATAAAGACATTACAGAGCAATTAAACAGTTACAGGAGGAATGAGGGTCCTGCTCACCAGCTTAAAATCTACATGGGGGGACATAACAGGTAAAATGTGCTTGTGATTTATTGCCCAGCCATCATTATAACAAATAATGCTGCATGAACCAGTCATCAGCCAGTGTCTAAGTAAGTGACCAAGAGATATTGGATGCATATGGAGACAGATGAATAGAAGAGACCAGATTCTATGGAAAATTTAGGAACTGGGGGCCGGGAAGGAAAGGCGACCCCGAACCCTTTAAATGAACAAGATATTAACAAGATCTTCTCATAACAGGAGAGTCAAGGATTCAAGGATCTTTTGTATAAAGACAGAGAGGATCCAGTTTCTTAGTTTGAAAATAAATAGAATTTAAATGATTCCAGTATATATATATATATATATATATATATATATATACAGCACACTGAAACAGACTGACGTGTGTGGGTGTGTACGAGGGGAAAATCATAAATATAAGGGGTTCTTCATGCTTTTCCCCTTGTCCCCATTCATACATGCCAGTGTAGTTCAGTGTGCTGAAAAAATCTATTTTTTAATAATTTAAATAAAATACTACTTTTTATATGTGAATAAAGAAACTGGATCCTCTCACTTTATACTTACCAGACGCTCAGCAGTGGCATGAATCCACTATTCTATATAGCTGGAACATAGTCTGGACTTATCATCAAGAATAAGGCTAAGTGCACACGTTGCATTTCTTGTGCATATTTTTCCTGATAAAAATCGCATGGTACTGCTCCCAGAAACCGGTCGCGGTTTTTTTGCGGTTTTTCATGCGGTTTATATGCGTTTTTGGTGCGGTTTTTGTGCATTTTTCACGCGTTTTTTTAATGCGTTTTTTGAACGATTTGTCAGCGTTTGCTACTTTAAACAAAGTTGACTGAAGAAAAAAAAAAAAAAAGGCTTTATGAAGTCATTTCCTGGTCAAACCCTATTCTCCTTGTTTTTGGCAAATTGCAAGATGCCTCCATTGCAGAGCCTGTGTTTTACCCCAGAAATTGCGCTTATTTTGCATCTTACAACATTGATTTTGCTGCACCATCACATTAATGAGCAGGTAATGCTGGATTCACATTATTTTTTTTTCACGTACCGCATCTATTGTCTCATTGTGCGTGTCTATGCGCATGGCGTGCACATGGTCTTGACTTTTCCTGTGTTTAAATATGCATTTCTCTTTCGGGTGCACTCACAGGGTTCACATTGCATTAGGGGCAATTTTCTGCTGGATACGTTACATAGTGGCAATATGTTAAGGATGCCTTAGTCCGCCATTGCCCGCAATGAAAATGCATCATAAGGCATGTACAAATCGCAATGTTTTATCAAGTAGGCGGTAATGATGCACCCTTGAACGCTGCTTGCCATCTTTTGGTTGCGTTGTTGAACGCACTTGTTTGCTGTTCCTCGATGTACATGTGTTGTTTTGCGTTATAGTGCGCATGCATTTTTTGACGACAGAATTGTATAAACTGTGTTTTACCACTAGATTGTTAGTGCGCTTACAAAATGCAAGCATGTGCAACTAGTTATATATTACATTGGTTTTTTGGTAACACAATGCGCCTAAAAAAAAAAATGCTGCAAATTAGCATTAGGCTGGAGTCACACTAACCAGCGCAAAATACGCTCCGTATTTTACATGCGTAATACGGATGAATCACCACTAAACAGTGCTCCATATGTCATCTGTAATCAAGGTGTGGTCGCGTATTTTGCGCATGTCAGCATCCGTATGTAATCCGTATGGTGAGATTTTCTCGCAGGCTTGCAAAATGGACATATAATGGAGCCCTATGACAGGGTTTCTAACAGAAACCAAAGAATAGATATAGACACATAGAATGTATATATGTATATATATATATATATGTATTCTATGTGTCTATATCTATTCTTTTGTTTCTTTATTAAACCTGTCAGTGTGAGTTTACTGTATAGCGCACTGAATTGCCGGCTTTGCTAAAAGACACCGGGTGCGTATTTCTCGCAAGTCACATGTGTGGTCCGTGTGTACTCCGTATTTTTTGCGCACCCATAGACTTGCATTGGTGTATTACGGGCGTAGTACGCTGACAGTCCCAGCATGCTGCGAGTGGCACGGAGCGGAGGATACGGAGGAGAAATATACGCCTAGTGCAAGTGACCCCATAGAGAATCATTTGTCCGTGTCTAATGCGTGCTTTTTGCGCCTCTCACTCTCCCGTATTCCTCGCCAGTGTGACCCCGGCCTTAATGTCTGTATAGTTCTTATCAGATTATTTAGATGTTTTTGGGACTCATATTAAATTCTCCCATAGGAGCGATGTCGTACAAGGGTGAGGAACAGGAGGACAGCTCCCAAAAGAATGTGGGTCCACCCAATAGTTCAAGAGCGTGAGGACAAGGGCCACTTCAATCTTCTTTACCAGGATTTAAGAAAGTAAGATATAGTAGGGCAACTTATGTTTTTTGTACTCATTGACCAACAAATATAATGTTAATTTTTTTGGTTTTTTGTTCAAATCATGTTCAATAATTACCTTTTATTTTGTTTCCTGTTTCAGGTATCCAGAAAAATTTGTCAACTTCTGCCGGCTGACAATACCAGCATTTGATCGCCTACTCGACCTTCTTTCCCCTGAGTTAAATTATCAAGAAACAGTCATGAGAAGACCCATCTCTGCTGAGGAAAGGCTGCTCATCACCTTGCGGTAATATTTTTTATTTTTTTGGATACACATTTAACCCCTAAGATCCCAATGAAACATGTTTTTCTTTGGTTTTTTTCCAGGTTTTTGGCCACAGGAGAGAGCTACACATCACTGCACCTCCAATTTAGGGTTGGTAAATCCACCATCTCTCAAATTGTGAGGTGCACATGTGCCGTCATCTGGCGGAAGTTGCAGCCCATCGTCATGCCATCGCCGACCGTGGAGACTTGGTTGCAGGTCGCAGCTGGCTTTCAGTCTGTGGTCAATTTCCCAAACTGCATTGGTGCAGTTGATAGTAAACATGTGAGAGTGCAGAAGCCACCACGATCGGGCTCACGCTTCTTTAATTATAAGAAGTATTTTTCAGTGGTCCTGATGGTGGTGGCTGATGCACATTACAAATTTGTTGCCATCGACGTTGGTGCCTATGGTAGTACTGGGGACTCTCGGGTTTTGCGGTCATCTCAGATCGGACTGCAAATTCTTCAACGTGGCGGAACGCTTCCAGCCCCAAGACCTTTGCCGGGTTCCACAATTCCAGTGCCCTTTGTGATGGTATCGGATGAGGCCTTTCCCTTAAAGACCAACCTGATACGACCATACCCACGAAGGACACTGGATGACCGGCGGAGGATTTTTAATTATCGGCTGAGCCGTGCACGAAGATATGTGGAATGCGCCTTTGGGATCATGTGTAGTCAGTGGCGTATCTTTCACACAGCCATCCAGTTAGAGACTGACACTGTTGACACTGTAATTAAGGCGTGCTGTGTACTCCACAACTACCTTCAAGAATACAGAACAGAGGTAGATGAGGAGTCACAGGTGTCTGAATTAGTTGCAGTCGAAACCTCGGGTCATGGAAGGCTTTCTAACTAGGGGGTGCGTGTGCGAGAAACCTTCACAGACTACTTCATGAGTCCTGAAGGTGCCGTGCACTGGCAATACTCCAGTGCCGGTGTTGATCAGCCTGTACATGAGAGAAGAAATGATGATTGATCCCAAGCAACTGAGTTCTATGTTGATCAAAAATTTTTGCCAAAATGTTAAAAATTAATAAAATTTTCGGTTGTTAAACAGTAATCTTGCCTCTGTGAAAATCGATTCGTTACACACCACCATTTTCCACTACACTCAATTTTCAGAACATATCTACTATAATTGCTTTTAATTTAAACATATAGCCCATGGTGCGTTACTTTACAAGGGGTAACATACCAAATATCACTGCAGTACACAAAGGAGGCAGTAGTTTGGGGTGTCACAGCAGTACGGTGGTTGGTTGAGCTGTTAGCTCCAATAGTAGTGAGGATGCAGCGTGTTGTGAGTAGAGTTTATGTCCACAGCTGATTTTGTTGAAGTCTGCGTTGTCCGTTGTGGGTGTATGAATGACTAACCAAAAATTTCAACTGTTTTTGTGGTATAATTAAAAACAAAGTATGTCACGTTGGGCAATCTAGTAGAGGAGAGGACTCATCTAAATGCAAGTGTTTATTGCTTCATTACAGTGAGTAGTCTTTTGCACTGAAAATATATTTACACACACACACACACACAGAGTCTTGAAACCATTATTTTTTATATAAACAGTAACAAACTTGTATAAACCACAAGTAAAAAAACAGTATGAAACATACTACAACATAACGACAAACATTGTCGGAATAATGTAACCCTGTCAACAGGACAGGCAAGGTGTCTGGTGGCTACGGAGGTTTTTGGACCCGACTAATTACTTATTGATTAACCAAGCATCAAAATTGTTGGTAGTCTGGATCGTAGCTATACGAGGGGTATAGATTTTGAGACAACACCTGACTCATTGGAGAGTTTCCATGTTGTCCAATAGTTTGTGATGGATTTGGGCGGCCATAAACCAATGAATCTGGATGTTCCGGACGAAAGGATGATGCGGGTCCAAACCGCTGCGATGCATCTGCTGCTGGTGGTGGTGGTGGCACACTGCGGGGATTACAAAGGTTCATAATCCCAGTGATTATGTCATTGGAAGGTGTTGGAATTGATGCTGTGTCAACAGACATAATAAGTACATGTACAGCTGACATTATTAAATTCTGACGGTCCCGTGTCATGGACCTCAGGCGGCTGGCTATGTTTACCCCAAAAGTGTCTAGTTCATCTTGATGTCTGACATTATCTATAAGACTGAGTGTTCTGCTAGTGAGTTGTTGAATTGCACTAGCGGAATTCTCAGTTGTTGTCCCTTTTTTTTGTGCTGCCCTTGTCGATGACACGGGACGGCCAGAACCTGCCCGTATCCAAGTGCGCCTTGACACACCACCACCTGGGGTACTGCTAGCGGCAGATGCAGTAGCGTTAACAGTGGAGCCAGACGTCTCCTCCACGACAGAGGACACACTGGTGTCCAAACAGGAACCACAACCAGAAGGTTCGGATGCTGTGGAGGAAATGGCTGAAGAGCGCCTGTCATTCGGAGGACCTGGAGAGGAAGACATGTCCAGGACCTCCTCGGCCTGACCCTGTTCCGGGCTGTTCTGTTCAGTGTCCATTGACGTCCCGGGACTGATATTTCCATCCGTTCTGTAGAAGGAAGAACAACTAAATTATTATACACCAAAAAACAAGAGTCAAACTTTATAACTGAGCAGAAATATAAATAAATAATGGATACACTCGGGAATGACATGCGATTTTAGGGTCTTTTTTGGAGCATCAAGTATACCTCACGGAATATAAACAAGTGATCAAAGATGGGTAGCAGCATATGGGGACATAGTCTATGGCCTAGCATATTTGGGAAGAATCTATGGAGCATTTTGGAGCCAAAACAAGGATCATTATATCTTTACCATCTTATGTGGCCATTTTGTACCTTTGTGCTACTTTTTATTTTTTTTTACGTTTTCATTTGTCTATTTTCAACAGAGTCTCAACTTCCGCTTACCAAAAATCAATGTTCCCCCATTGTTTTGTCAAAGAGACACACCGCACTACGACAACAACTACAAATGTCCAGTCATCATCTAGAGCCACCGTATATCCATTGTTTTGACAACAGCCATATACAACCCCAGTTATCAAAGCGCAATGTACCTCTGCAATTTCCTGCTGGTTAAAACAAACTGCAGCAGATCTGCAAATGGAACCTTCTTTCTAAGAGGTGAACTTCCGCTTGGTGTTTTCATAGACTTTACCAGCCTGTCTGTTATGGAGCGCCAACGATTTTTAACATCATCCACTGCAATGAAATCAAATAAAAACATTACTTTAATTTCAAAAATTACAGGCCAACTTAGTACTCATAATACGAACTTACTAATCTGTTTTTTCCCAGCTCTTGGAAGGTCAGGCCACTGCGGATATATTTCCGTCACTATTGCTGGCCAAGCATCCCTTTTATTGTATGTTCCTTTGTATGCCTCGCTGGCGCGGTCCCACACTTCAGGATGTTTCTCTATCTGGAAAGTGAAAATTCCATGTTAATACGTGTTATTTCAAAGTAATGTGAAATACAAAAGTCCGTTTTATCTCTATAATTTGGTCAACACATGTAGAGATATATAGCCACACTAAAACACACATAGGCCTAACACAATGCCAAACCCCACACTCTCTGTATGACACCTGTGTAACAAAAGATACGGCAAGGATGGCCTTATACGCTAACACCACACCAATTCTCCATGGCTAAGGCGAGTTTCACAGTAGCGCCTTTGAGTTTTTATTATAGACGCATGAGTTAATACTATTCTATAACCATGTTCAGGCATGATACTAAAAAAGCTGACGTGCGCATGGCAATCAACGCTACAGCGTGTCCTTGCCACACAAATGACCTTTTTTTTTAAAATAATACCGTTTGCGTACGCTGTGCCATGGCGTACTGTTCAAAAACCAAAATTAAAAAAAAAAAAAAATGGTACGTGAGCAACACCATGCTGAAAAAAATTAAACATAGGGATGCAGAACGCATGCGCATGGACGCGCACGAAATGCAACCCTAGAAACAATATATTTTTTTATTTAACATCCAATGCCTGACCCTTGATTTTAAAATATGTACACAAAATTAAAAATATGGTTGACATGAAGTCATCAATGTTATGTTGTTTATTAATGGTGTTAAATATGTTTTTTTCTAATTTAGGGGTTCAATTTCGGTGTATAATCTAGAAAAAATTTGGCGTGGGCTCCCGCGCAATTTTAGACACCAGAGAGGGAAAAGCAGGTGAGTGACGGCAGATTTAAATAGCCTAAGAAGGGACCATTTTTTTGGCCCCCCGGCTACAAAAATCTGCCAACAGACACCCCATAAAGGGCACATCTGTAAGATGCGCCTTTTATGGCACTTAACCCTCTCTCTTCCCACAGCCAGGGGCATATGGGGTAATAAGGGGTTAATGTCACATTGCAATTGGAATGTGACATTAAGCCGGGTTAATAACAGATAGGCGTCAATCAGACGCCGATCCATTATTAACCATATATTAATGAAGGGTTAAAAAAATTAACACAAACAATATTTTTAAAATTTTTTATTGAAAATAAGACAACTTGTTTTTGACCATTTTTTATTTCTCGCCCAATCCATCCATTGAAGAAAGAGAAAAAAAAAAACAAAAAAAAACCCATTCATTGCTGACCTGAGATCAGCCCAGGAGTGTGAGAAATTTTCCCACAGTCCTGAGTTCATCTCAGGACAGCATGGTAGTCTGCGCATGCGCAGACCGGACCGCCCGAGTTCACCCGAGCAGTGCGAGCTGACTTCGGGTGAAGTCGGTAAACAATGAGCCGGGGCGCTTTACGGCCCCGCTCATTGTAGCGGCGTCGAGAGTTTAGAGCGGCCACATGTTATGTGGCCGCTCTAAACTTTAGATCTTCGTGGGACACTCGTTTTTATGGGATGCTGCGGAGGGTAGGTATTTTTGTGGTTTGTTTTTTTACATTTTTATTTAGGTTGAGCATGGTCTTCGGGGAATTAGCTGAATAGGTGAGTAGGGGTTTTTTATTTTTATTTTTTTTTTAGGTGGCGACGTCGGGGACAGGTAATTATAATTTTTTTCCACAGGTAACCACTGGCCACCAATGAAAAAAAATTATTTGACACTTTAAAAAAAAAAAAAAATAAAGGATGATGGGGGAAAAAATGATAAATAAATATATATATGGGGGGGAGGCAGGAATTAAAAAGGCGCATTAATGGAGGCCCTAAAATTAAATATTGGCGGGGGACAGGGAAAATAAAAAAAATATTCACAGCAGGAACGGCGCAATGGGAAATACTGCTCCCATCGCGCTGAGCCTGCTGGCACTACTGTATGGGAACACACATAGGCCGATGGGACTAGTAGTCCTATCAGCCTATGGCAGATAGCAGGCCCAGCAGCGGTCACAGACGCCCCATACACCACATCCACGCCATATACACCACACACTGACACACACACTCACCACGCACACACACTCACCACGCTAATCATGAAGGGGACATTCAGCTCCATCCGGTCGTACCACTCCATGCCTGCAGCGCCAGCCATGATACAGGAAGAAGGAAAGGATTATGGGATTTCCTTCTTCCTGTATGGGATGGTCCTTGCATGGCATGATGAGGCATGATGGGATGGGCTAGATGACATTTCCTGGCCGCATGCGGTATTTACCGCGAAAAAGATGCTATTTTTATTTAAAAATGCGGTTTATATGCGATCCCATACAACCCTATGGGGCCGGGATCGTCGCTGATCCGCAAAATTAATGAGCATGCTGCGTTTTTTTCCGCGATGCGATTCCGCCGCGGAAAAAAACGCAGCATTAGCACAACAGAGCGGAATCCCATAGGATTGCATGGCATGCTTATTTTTTGCGATTTTGCGGCAGAAACGTGCAGTAAATACCGCCTCGGAAACGCGAAAAAAACTGATCGTGTGAACGCAGCCTAAAGAGGTTATTTTGTCTTTTTATCCAAGGATCTTTTGTAACTTGTATTCAAGTCTGCCCCTGACGGAGGTATATTACTGTCAAGGTGAAAAGGCAAACAGTATATCTTATGCAGAACTTTATTCGTCTGTAGGAAAAAAGCACTCTAAACATAGGCTGCTTGGCTGGAAAAATAGTTCTTCCTGCTCCTGTACCAGTGCAAAAAGGTTTTTTTATTTAATTAAGTATTTCACTGTCAAGCTGGAATCTTTTTCAAGTTAAAAAAAATGAAAATCACTGTTAATAATTCAATTTAGATGGACAGAAACAGCTAGCATATAGTAACATAGTAACATAGTTTTGTAGACCTTATGTCCACCTACTTCAGCCTATTTTTAGTGCAGCTGTTCTGCATTGTTGATCCTGGGGAAGGCAAAAAACCCACAGAGTAGAAGCCAATTTTCTCCATAAGCTGGGTCAACCATCTACCTATAATATTATGTTATTCGTAACCTTCTATACTGTTACTCACAAGAAAAGCATCCATTCCTTTCTTAAATTCTTTCAGTGAGTTGGCCATCACCACTTCCTCAGGAAGAGAATTCCAGAGCCTCACTGCTCTTACCGTGAAGAACCCTCTTCTATGCTGGTGCAGAAATTGTCTTTCCTCCAAATGAAGAGAATGCCGCCTTGTTCTTGTCACAGTCCTTGGTACAAACAGTTCATTGGAGAGATCTCTGTATTGCCCTCTGATATACTTGTACATATATATTAGGTCTCCCCTAAGTCTTCTCTTTTCTAGAGTAAATAGACGTAATTTTGATAACCTTTCTGGGTATTGTAGTGAACCAACTCCATTTATCATTTTAGTAGCCCGCCTTTGAACCCTTTCAAGCTAAGTAATGTCTTTCTTGAGCACCGGCATCCAAAATTGCACACAATACTCCAAGTGTGGTCTGACAAGTGATTTGTACAGAGGGAGAATTATGTTTTCATCTCGTGTCCCCAGACCTCTTCTAATGCATCCCATGACCCTATTTGCTTTGGTGGCAGCTGCCTGACACTGGGCACTCCAATTAAGCTTCTTATTTACTAAGATGCCTAAGTCTTTTTCCATGTCTGATTTCCCCAGCAGTTTCCCATTTAGTAAGTAATTGTAGCATCTGTTTCTCCTTCCCATGTGCATAACCTTACACTTATCTGTGTTAAACTTCATTTGCCATTTTTCAGCCCAGTTCTCCAATTTACTGAAATATGTCTGTATTTGCAAACTGTCCTCCTTTGTGTTAACTACCTTACATAGTTTTGTATCATCTGCAAATACTGATATTTTACTGTGTAAGCCATCCACTAGATCATTAATAAATATATTAAATAGTAGGGGGCCCAATACATAACCCTGTGGTACCCCACTAGCAACCCTGGCCCAATCTGAGTATGCACCATTAATAACCACTCTTTGTTTTCTAGCACTAAGCCAGCTACCTACCCATCTACACACATTTTCCCCTTTTTTTTACACATTATATTTTTTTCCCTATAACTTTTTAATGCTTCTTCATTGCCTTCTTGTTTTAGCTTCTTAAATGCCTTGTTCTTGTTATTTATTGCCCTTTTTACATCCTTATTTAGCCACATTGGTGTTCTCATGTTCCTAGCCCTTTTATTTCAGTACGGTATGGCTAGCTTGAGGGTGGGTGTGTAAAACTGATTTGAATATATCCCATTTAATTTCTGTGCTCCTATTTTTGAGGACATTGTCCCAATCAATTCAGCGAAGGTACTCTCTAAGGCTGGTTTCACATTTGCGTTTTTTTGCGCTGGAAAAAAACGCATACGTGCGCATGCGTTTTTTCCCCTATAATTAACATGGGTGCGCATACCTGCGCGCTGGTAAGCGCACGTATGCGATTTTCATGCGCTGCGTTTTTTTGGGGTGTGCGTTTGTATTTTCCAGACGCAGCATGTTGCATTTTTTGGCCCTGCAAAAAAGCGCATGCGCACGTATGCGCACATTTTGCGCTAAAAATGGCCATTATAGCCTATGGATGCTCATACGTGTGCACTGGCATGCTCATGTATGCGTTTTTTTGCACATGCATTTTTTTTGTTAACCATGGAATTTAGGGGTTTGGGTTAGAGTTAGGGTTAGTTAAGGGGGTTTAGGGTTAGGGTTAGGGTCAGGGTCAGGGTTAGGGTTGGGGTTAGGGTCAGGGTTAGGGTTAAGTATGGTTTGGTTAAGGGTTAGGGTCAGGGTTAGGGTTAAGTATGGTTTGGTTAAGGGTTAGGGTCAGGGTTAGGGTTAGGGTTAGGGTCAGGGTTAGGGTTAAGTATGGTTTGGTTAAGGGTTAGGGTCAGGGTTAGGGTTAAGTATGGTTTGGTTAAGGGTTAGGGTCAGGGTTAGGGTTAAGTATGGTTTGGTTAAGGGTTAGGGTCAGGGTTAGGGTTAGGGTTAAGGTTAGTTAGGGTTTGGGTTAGGGTTAAGTATGGTTTGGTTAAGGGTTAGGGTCAGGATTAGGGTTAAGTATGGTTTGGTTAAGGGTTAGGGTCAGGGTTAGGGTTAGGGTTAGGGTCAGGGTTAGGGTTAGGGTTAGGGTCAGGGTTAGGGTTAGGGTTAGGGTTAGTTAGGGTTTAGGGTTTGGGTTAGGGTTAAGTATGGTTTGGTTAAGGGTTAGGGTCAGGGTTAGGGTTAGGGTCAGGGTTAGGGTTAGGGTTAGGGTCAGGGTTAGGGTTAGTAAAGTCATGGTTTGGGTTAGTGTGAGGGGCCACCTAATGTTGGAAAAAACGCAAACGCGGTAAAAACGCACTAAAAACGCATACAAACGCATAAAAATGCTGCGTTTTTTTCATGCATGCTCATAAAAATGCTTGAAAAAAACGCAGCAGTTGTATGCTTTTGTATGCGTTTTTTCAATGCGTTTTTTTGCGGGAAAAACGCGCTGCAAAAAAAAGCAAGTGTGAAACTAGCCTAAGCTGATCAAACTTTGCTTTCCTGAAATTCAGCATTTTTGTAACCCCCTTCCAGGGCACTTTACTGAAGGACAATTGGAATTGTGTTATATTGTGGTCACTGTTCCCTAGGTGCCCATCGACTCATACTTCTCTTATGCTATCTGGCCTGTTGATTAAAATTAAGTCCAGAAGGGCTGTCCCTCTAGTTGGGCCCTGCACAAGTTGTGACAGATAATTATCCTTGGTCACTGACAGAAATTGGTTTCCTTTTTGAGATACGCAGGTTTCAGCTTCCCAGTCTATGTCGGGGTAGTTGAAGTCACCCATAATAATCACCTCATTGTGATTTGCTGCTTTGTCTATTTGTTTCAACAATACATTTTCAGTGGTTTCTGTTATATTTGGTGGCTTATAACAAACCCCTATGAGGATTTTATTACTTTTCCCTTCTTGTATCTCCACCCATAGAGACTCCACCTCTTCATTTCCCTCTTGTATATCTTCTCTTAGTGTGGGCTTTAAAGTGGACTTCATATATAGACAGACCCCACCCCCTTTCCTTTTTTTACGATCCCTCCTAAACAAATCATATCCTTGCAAGTTAGCCGCCCAGTCATAGCTGTCGTCTAACCATGTCTCAGTTATTCCTACTATGTCCTGTCGTATTTTTCCTCATACATTACCAACTTCAGATCTTCAATCTTATTGGTCAGGCTTCTTGCGTTGGTCAGCATGCAAGAAAGAAGTTTTGCTTCCTTTTTCTTAGCTTGCTTCTGAGTACCCTGTCTTGGGTCCTCTTTACCACATCTAGTATCCTTGATTAGTTTGTCCTTCTGCTGCATGTTCTTGTCTGCTGTTTTTCCTCCCATCCCCTCTTCTTCTAGTTTAAAGCCATCCTGATGAGTGTGGCAAGTCTTCTGGCGAATGTGTGTTTCCCAGGTTTTGTGAGGTGTATCCCATCTCTGGCAAAATGTCCATCGTAGAGGTAATTCACGCCATGGTCCAAGGATCCAAATCCTTGCTGCCTGCACCACCGTCGTAGCCAGTTGTTCACCTCTAGCATCCTATTCCATCTTCTGATGCCATGACCATCGACTGGGAGGATTGATGAGAAAAAACCTGTACGTTCCGTTCCTTTATTTTCTTCCCCCTTTGCAGATAGTTGGTAGGTCATTTCTTGCTGTGTCATTTGTGCCTACATGTATCAGTAGGAAAGGGTAGACGTCCTTGGATTTGAGGATAGTTGGTATCCTGTTGGCCACATCCTTGATTTTTGCTCCTGGGAGGCAGCATACTTCTCGTGCGGTTATGTCCGGCCTGCAGATAGTTGCCTCTGTGCCTCTTAGTAGTGAGTCGCCCATAACTACCACTCTTCTTTTCTTTCCGGACGCACTGGTTGTTGCTCATGAGTGTTTTTGAGTGTCATTTATTTCAGCTTTTGTTGACAGAGTAACTTCTTTTGTTGATAGTGTGTCTTCTCTTGTAGATACGGTATCATCCTGAGCTGTGCCATTTTCGTTCTCCAGCATGATGGCTTCATATTGGTTGCTAAGCTGTGTGGCTGGTGATGACCACTTGATCCGTTTGCTTCTTTTCGTCACATGGCTCCACTTTTCATCCTCTGCATGTGCTCTGAAGCTTTTCTCACTTTCTGTATCCTGAATGGTTGCTTCTGCTTCATCCAAGAAGTCCTCATGTTCTTTAATTACCTTCAATGTTGCTATTCTTTCTTCCAGTCCCTGCACCTTTTCCTATAAGAGGGCAACAAATTTGCACTTCTGACAGGTGAAGTTGAGATTTTGAGCCGGAAGATCCGTAAACATGTAGCATGTGTTGCAGGTGACCATGTGGATTTTCTTCACTTCCATATTGCTATTGCTGATGCAGTCTATGATGGGTGTCCTCAAACAGCGAGACCCGGCAAGTCCCAGAGATTGTTCAGCTTCAGGCGACTCTTCTCCTCTTCCCAGAATGCATCGGAAATATGCAGATGAGCTTCCTGCTTCTCCAAGCAAAAGAAGCAAAATATATGGAAAATACATTATAAAGCCTAATTTAACAAGAAGCATGTTTGTTTGAATATCTTGCATAGCTTACCTGTCTGTTGCTCTAGCTAACTGCTATGCTTAACTGTGCATTCACTTTGTTAATTTTGCAATTAGAGAGTTATTGCACACATGCACTTAACACACATGCTTTCTCTATGCCGTATCTTAACATTTAGTGAAGTATTTGCTAAAATCTAGGCTTAATTTAACTCTTTGAACAATTTAGCAACTAACTAGAGAACAGAGCAAGCAATATTGCTAAACTGAAGACTATAAAGATCATTTGACTGAGATAATTTTGAACATTTAGAAACACACACAAGAGCAATTACTATATACCAAAAAATGAAATCTTGCAATAAGAAGGGAAGGTGTTCACACTTGACAGGGGTTGCACTGCAGAACATTAAGAAGCTGTATGCAGAAAGAAGAGATTAGAATTTGCATCATGCCATGTGTAACTGTGCACACACTTTCATAATATTTGTCAAATATCCAAGAAGTATTGTTTCTCCTTGCGGAGATTGATATGCTAAGCATGCCGAGATGAGGACACTTAAAGCTGCAATGCTCCTCTGCGAAATATGCAAATTGTCTCTTCAGAGAGGAAGAGGACTAGAACTCTAGTGCCACCTATTGGAAGTAGCAATACTAAAAGTCAATGTCGACCCTTTAATGAGCCTCGTCACATGACTTAGGATAAAAGCCAAACCAGGATCTCAACTTGCATCTTGGCATGCTTATCATGTCAATCTACGCAAAGAGAAACAATATTTCTTGGATATCGGTCAGACGCCTCTCACGCAGCCAAACCAGATCTTACACTTTGCATTGATGAGGGGCAGTACCCCGAAACACAGTGTCTGCAAATTGAGATTCTGATTTGGCTTTTATCCTAAGTCATGTGACAAGGCTCGTTAAAGGGTCAACATTGACTTTTAGGATTGCTATTTCCAATAGGTGGCACTAGAGTTCTAGTCCTTTTCCTCTCTGAAGAAACAAGTTGCACAATATTGGACACAAACAGATATTGCACACATGCAATCAGGGGTCTGGTTGTAAAGAGGGTGCAAGATCTGTATTGATATATAATTAAAGTGGATAGATTGGTAACAATGCTGCTGATTACTGTCTGTGTACACCAACTACACTGCTACCTCCTCTGAAGTTCAGTATCACTTGTGCCAAACACTCCACTTCTCATTCACAACATAGAGCTGTAATGAAGCACATTTCAATTATGTTTTTTTCTGTTGCTAGCACTTAACATACCAGAAATGCAATGCCACCTTAGGAATTCATCCCAAAAGAAACACACAGCTTAGTGAAGCTATAATGTTTGCAGTGTAGTGGGTAGCTGATTGGATATAATGGTACAAAGCTTTTGGCATATGTTTTGTAGCATAAGACAAGAAACGGGGGCACCTCCGAACAATTTAAAGGGATCCAACCTAGACCTATAATGCTACATATAATTATCAAAGAAGAGAAAAGAAATAGGCCACAAACAGGGGATCACCCTAGGTAGGAAGTAACGTATACAATACTCATTTTATTGAACACAGAAAACAGACACTGAAAATGTAAAAGCATTAAAAATGGTCACACATGTGACACATACGGAAAATTGAACTATGCTCGTAATAGAGCAACCCACCTGCAAACACACACAACCCCACCGGGAATAATGTCTATAACCCTAGGTCCAGGTAAACATGATAACAATAGAAAAGTATGTAAACCCACAAATGGGAGACATAAACCATACATGAGTCAAAAAGAACAACAATACATGATCAAAAATAGAAAATGAATTGCTAACCCAAAAAGGAGAGTAAAAGCTGATAACATGAGGCACAATACAGAAAATATCATAGCCCCCAGAGTATCTTGACCAAAATTGAATACATGGGAAACAGTGTAGTGCAAACTAAATAGAATTCCTATAATGGTACAACAGCCTAAAGTTAAGCATATAAACAGTGCATAGATGGCCAAAATTATCCAAGCCAATAGGGGCTAGAGGGGGTTAAATACACAAATGAATTCTTGTGACCACCCTCAATAGTTGATACACATGAATATCAGCAAAATACAAAACCCATGTGGAGTGGAGTGGAGCAGGCAGAAAGAAGGACCCGACGAGTGTCGCCACTCTAGGTGGCTTCGTCAGGGGCACTACCTGTCGAAGCTGCGTCAATATATATGGTTACCTGATTATTGAGTGGGGAACAGCTGCGCCTGCTACAATACCATAGCGAGATTGATATCAGGATACACCTGAAGACCGACGGCCAGCCAGTGCTCCATAACGAAGATTGTCAGTCCATGATGCTGGCGTGTGACGCAACAGAGAGTTCTACAGTGTGTGGATTGCACAGGCGCTGGCGTCTGAGAGCCCAGACGTGCACCATAGATACAGGAGGTGAAGGAGATCAACATCATTACTGCGCAGACGCTTAGAGTCCAGACATGCGCAGTAGATACAGGAAGTGAAGGAGATCAACATCGCTGTGTGCCTACTAAATAGCTGCTGCAGCACCTGCGCAGTAGAAACCGGTCTCCTTTCATTTTGTTGATCGCTATAGCAACCGATTGGTAAACTCTTTAGGATCATGCCGGGTATGTGACCCTAAGCGCCTGCACAGTAGCGATGTTGATCTTCTTCACTTCCTGTATCTACTGCGCACATCTGGACTCTAAGCATCTGGGCAGTAGTGATGTTGATCTTCATGAGTTTATTCATCCTCATTTTTCGCAGTCTTTTTTTAGACATTGCTCCTACTAGCCAGTTTCCTACTCCACACTGATGAGGGGCAATACCCCGAAACAGCTGTCTGTGGATGGATACCATGTTTTAGCATAGGTGGTTTCCTTCATTGGAGACTGCCCTTCCCAGGGAAAGATCTGGCTAGTCATTGCTTGCGTTGAGAAATATGTGATGGTGTCTCCGCGGCTTGTGTTTTGCATGTTTTTTCATATTTCCCATAAGGGATGGGGGCATTGCTCTAGAATCACTGCGGTGAGAAACATGTGATGGTGTCTCTGCAGTGTTGGATGTTGATCTTCATGAGTTCATTCATCCTCATTTTTCACAGTCTTTTAGGCTAGTTTCACATTTGCATGTCAGGGTGTAGCGACGGCCTGAGCACGGCCGCTGCTGTGC
This sequence comes from Dendrobates tinctorius, assembly GCF_039654945.1. Taxonomy (NCBI): domain Eukaryota; kingdom Metazoa; phylum Chordata; class Amphibia; order Anura; family Dendrobatidae; genus Dendrobates; species Dendrobates tinctorius. The sequence continues at coordinate 12,788,898 of NW_027361693.1, forward strand.
CCCGCCCCTGCCACGCCCCCTCCAATGGGTCATGTGTCTTGTGATCTTTATCACTGAGGATGCAGGCCGTGTGCAGTATGCGTTTTGGCGGCGCCTGCGTCCTGTTGAACCCCAGATTATTTCTTGTAAACATACTGTTGATTGCACGATGGTTTGATGTGCTGGGGTCCTGCATTTAAGTCTCAAGGACAACATCTGAAAGGAGTTTACATGTTCTTCCCATGTTTGAGTTGGTTTCCTCCAGATTCTTTGGTTTCCTCACACACTCCAAAAACATACAGTACTGATAGGCAAGATTGATTTTGAACTTCAGTGGGGACTGTCATTGTGATGTCTGTAAAACACTTTGTAATTATTGGTGTTATAAAAATGAGTAAAATGACAATAGAAATTTCAATATCCTTCTAACAGGCACCTATGGGTGACTGTAGTGACAAACTTTTGATCAATCAACAAATACTGTATATCTCCTGACTTTTCCATATACAGAAAAACTTGGACAAGCTTTCCTGTGTTCTCTATGGTGAGAAGAAAGCAATATGCTGCTAAAACCACATGGCAGCAGCTTATCTATCCACAGAGCAAAAAGATTTTGCAATTGAATTCCAACCACCTGAATTTTATTTCCTCTGGCATAATCAGTTGAGGTTAATTTGGATGCTCATGTAAACATTAGATGATTGTTGGACTAGGCCAAAGTAGGCAGATTACATCAACTTTCATGTATTGCATAAAGGGGCTTTAAGGGGCATGGGCTTTTCTGAAAGATTTATTTAACTGAAAAGTACATGTCCAATCAAAGAAATACGGTATTATGGAATGACACATGGTTTGATGTAATTATTTCCCTGACATCCAATATTTAATTGAATTTTATCAATGTGTGACCAGACGCTAAGAAATAAGGGCAGATAGGTAAGTATACCTAGAAGAATCTTTGATATTTAGAACAAAAGGGTGGATCAATTGGCAGAAGATCAAGTTTGAGTTGAATTTCTTAACATTTTCCTAAAATCTTTTAAGATTTGTATCACAGTTTGCAAAAATAAAACTTTACCACAAAGCTGAGGCGTTAGAAACCTGATAAATATCATTTTGCATTGCCTTGAGTTCTTCTCCATGATGTCCTGCAGCTATGACATCTTAGAGATTGTCATAATTTGGAGATGTGGAGCAGAGTCATTTTCCATCTCTGCAGTCTGTACAGTCACTGGGTAAGTCTTTCTCTCATGTAGAGTGTAAGCTGAGCTCCTATGGTCACTAAGGTCCTCTCCTGTAAAGTATAAGCTCTTATAATCAGTAGGGTGCTCTCTCTCACACAGAGACTGCATGCTCTTTGTCATAAGTGTCCTCTCGCTCTTTTTCTTTTGCCTGCAAATTGTAAACTATTATGGTTAGTGGGATCCTTGATTTCTCACCTGTGAAGTGTAAGCTCTTATGGTTCTCTTTCTCTCTCTCCTCACCCCCACGTGCATTTTCTAAGCAATGACAAGCTTTCCAGTACTGAAAATTTGGCAAATCTAATTTTTGGGGAAAATTCTATGAAGTCGGCAAATTACAATTTCAAAAGATGCGGTCATCTCTAGTGGTCACACCAAATACCAAATATTAATTTGATTTAAATTTCACATGTGCTCATTTCCTTTTAATTTTCTTAATTCAAAGAAGCAAACTATTAAAACTTTTATTGTTTAAAGCATTCATACTTTGCAGTATTTTTTCCATACCTGCCTTCAGAAGGAAATATCACCAATTTCGACAAATGAGTCCTAGTGATGAACGAGAACTGAAATGCTTGGGTACTCGTTACTTCAGTCAAACAAATTGTAATGCTCTGGTGCTCAACCCAAGTATTGAGTGTAATGGAAATCAGTGAGAAACTCCAGCATTTTTCCGGTGGCCTCCCCACGGAGGTCTGGAGGGGGTCTAAAAATTGCTTTAAATGATGGAAATGGCACTGAAATGGCATGGAAACAGCATGGGGAATACCCCTGTAAGCATCTCTGAATCCCAGGTTGCTGCTGGAAAAAATGTACAGTATTATGTCACTTTTACGGACTGACACTAAAACATACAAATCCGCAGTTAAAATGGATTTAGCTGGAAAAAATGTTAAGAAACACTCTTTTCTGGATAATGACTTGTATAGCAGTAAAAATAAATAAGAGAAAAAAAATGTTGTGTTCACACGTAGTGTTTTTGCTCCTTTTTTTAACGTTTTTATTACTTTCAATGGTGAAGAAAACTTTGTACAGGAAATTTAATTTTATCATTTTAATAAATTATCAGGCCATATGGTGTTTGATATATGATCAGATAGATCCTTTTTAATTTATTAAGGAGAGACTCTGAAAGTCACATTTTGTTTTTTATCAGGGACATTAGGCGGCCATCACTATTTGCTGACCGCCATAAGGCGTCCCATACTATTGTTATAGGGTCAACAGATGGGCCTCACTATTGTCAGAGGACAATCAGGTGGCCCTCAATCTAATTTTAGAGGGTCCGCAGCCAGCACTCTTTAAGCATTTTTGGAGGACCAGCAGATGGCTATGCTTTCCATTGCCATATATTGATACTGCAAAATAATTTATCCATCTGAGGTTGGCAAGCTTTCTTTTTTGTATTAATACTGCAAAGCTTAAATCTTGGAAGGGTAGCAGTCAGCCCTAAAAATTTAAAGGGCCAGCAGTGGACCCCACTATTTTTAGAGGGACTGCATCCATCTTGTGGACAGATGAGACCATATAAGAGTTTTATGGGAAAACATATAATTCTACTGTTTACTGTAATTGGAATGAGGCTTACAAAAAACACAGTAGTTACAGTCAAACATGGTGGAGGTTCAAAGTCAATATATTTTGGGGTTGTTTTGTTTGTCCTAGGTGCCTGACTGTGTGCAAAGAAACATGAAATGTGAAGATTCCCAAAGAATTTTGGGTCGCAATGTAGTGCCTGGGTTCAGAAAGCTGAGTTTGCATCCTAGGTCATGGGTCTTCGGGCAGGACAATGACCCCAAACATACTTTAAGATGCACCCATAAATAGATTGAAATAAATCACTGGAGATTTCAGAAATGGCAATTCCAGATCCAGTAGCATAAAGTCTCTCACCACTACTTCTTACTTTCAGATGCTAGATAGAAACTGTGTGCACACATTGAAACTGTTAATTTTGCCTGTTTTCATGAATTTCTAAGTACAGATCACCATGAAAAACAGGAATCGGTAAATGAGTACATGGAAAAATGCAGCAAACTTTAAGATTTAAAAGGCCATAATCCCTGACTAGATGCTAGTTTTATGAGTGTTTGCAGATAAGAGAGGTATTACTGTAGAATCTAGGAAGGATTTGACATAGCACTGAAAAGATTATTTTTTTGTATGTGACAGCAACAAACTCTGGAGGAACACGAGTAACACTGCCAGCCTTTAATAGGCTATCTCTACTGTGACAGCTCACTGTAGATGAACTGCTGATAAGAGATATATTATTGCAGAATATAAAAGGGATTTGAACGTGCCATGAAAAGATTTTTCTTGTGTATGGCAGCAACATACTCTGAAGGAACACAAGCAACACTGCCAGCTTTTATGACATTCTGAGTATAGCTCACTGTAAAAAACACAAATCTGTCAATGAGCGCATAGAAAAAAGCAGCAAGGAGGATACACTATCCCTGCTGCCACACCTCGCCATAGACGAAGTGCTGATAAGAGTGATATTATTAAAACAGAATAGAATATATTAGAATTAGTCCACTAAAAAAGTGATTAGTTTAATGTAGCAGCATTAAGAACTGTTATTTCATCAACTCTGCTGGGGAATGAAATGAAGCTTTTTGCATCTACTCAGCCTGATATGGAGGAGGCCAGGATCTTTTGTATCTACTGTACAAACTCTCCTTTCCCGGCTGTGAAAACCTGCATGCAGTGTGAGAACTCCATAAGTGAAGACCACCTAACAGCCCACATCAAGGCACTGGATCATTTAGTAATAGAGCCCATTGGCTCTTTTAGTTTCCAAAAATGTTCCCTCAGCTAGAAAGTAGAGCCTCAGAAAAGCATTTTTTCCCATTACAAAGGAGTGGGTCTCCTACACTGGTAAATCGTATGCATTAAGTGCAAGAAATGCCAAAAATTAGAAGGAGGCACTCCAATATCCCTTTGAAGTGATGTAGTGGAGGGCCTCAGAAAACTTTTTTTATCATTATTTAGTAGTGGGCATCCTAGACTGGTAATGCCCATGCATTAAGTGCATGAGCTTAAAAACATTTACCCCTGGGGGGTATACATATATATCAAAAAATGTTTGAGATAGGCCTCTAAAAATTGTTTATTTGGACATCATAAACACTCTTAAAAATGTAGAGTGAGGGTAGCATGATCATTCAATATGGTGGTGGAGGAGAACAACACAAAAAATACCAAATCCTGAAGCATATACACATGTGTTGTGAACACTTTTAACCTGGCTTCTGAGTTTGGACTCCCTCTGGTGGTTGCCGCTGGTAATGAAGCTGGTATAGCTCACAGAAGTCAATCACCTGAGCAGGATGATTGGAGGTCAGGTGTTACAGACTTGGGAGATTTAAGTGAACAACCTTCCATCAGTTCTTGCCGATGATTTGGTTTGCTTCCTCAGCATTTTTTGAAGTCTGCCTGTCTCCTGCTCCATCCTGCATCTTTCAGATAAGTTATTTGTCTTCTTGAATCTTTTTTTGCATTGGATCTATTTTTGCTTGTCTCTGATTTTTGCTTAGCTGGTGTGAGTTCAGCCTGGTTCCCTAATGGGACCTGCACTGGACTCTGTTCCATATGCCACAGCGTATGTTAGTCTTTTTAGTAACCAGTTCACACCAGCGTTCTGATTTAGTGGAGGAGAGGTTGTGTGGCCTCAGTATTTTTGCATATCAGACTTGTTGGATTTTTCTTAGGGTTTTTTGCATGATTGCAGACAGTATCCTTTCCTGTCCTGTTCTATCTAGACAGTTTGGGTCCCATCATTTGCTTACTCTATTCTCTGCCTGTGTTTTGTGCTTCATCTTATCTCACCGGCAATATATGTTCGGGGGGCTATCTATTCCTTTGGGGGTCTACTCCGGGGCAGTTTAGCTTTCCCATTTCTCTGTTTGAGCTTAGTTAATTCTGTGTCTGTGCTGAGGCATCTAGGGCATCGTAGGTATGTCCCACGGCTAGTTGTGTTGTCAGTTTAGGGGTCTGCAATCTGCTAAGCTGCCAACCTCTCTGGTTATCTGGTTGCCTAGTCTATTCCCCCATTATCCTTCTCGGTTACCTAATCATAACACACATGATTTGGTTTAAAAGATGCATCGAAATAAATCATTAAAAAAAAATAAAAAAACATTGGATCTGAGTTCATGTTCCGCTGCTGTCATCTGATGGTTCAGAGAAGTCTAGTCCAATCCAACTCTTGTTAATTTTGATAAGAGAGCCTGTCAGCATTTTCAGTTGGATGTGCCTATTGGTTATAATACCCCCGGCTGCACTCTAAACATGCTCTGACAAAACGCTAGTGGCAGGGCAGGTCAGAACCTCACAGGCATACAGTAGAGAGACAGTTCATGCCATGTGTCTAGCTTGGATATCCAAAAGTTGTAAGGCACAGAGGAATCACAGAGGATGCTGGTATGGTTGGAATCTCCCAAAACTTCTCCCTCCTTCTCAGAGTAGCCTGTGCATCAGGGCGATGAGAGAGTCTGAGAAAACTGTCTCAAAGTTTTGCAGGTGTTCCCCTGCCTTTTAGGCATCTAGTTTGTGTCTCCCTCGCTTCCACTTCTTGGTTATCCAAGGCACTGTGACCTCTGCCCCCATTGTTGTCAAATATTAATTTTATTAATAATTCTTCAACTATGGCCTTCTTGATACTGCAACATTTTATTAAACCTCTACACCACGGGAAAGAGAGATGTAAAATTCTTCTTGTGGCATGAGTCTAGAAGGGTGACCAACCAGTAATTATTGCTGACCAAAATGCGTAGAACATGAGGATCACAGCAAATTCAGCTTAACATAAACTCAGCCATGTCTGCCAGACTGCCAACAGCTAAGACTTCCCTGTCCCCACCAAGAGGACAACTATCCATGTTGTACTCTTTATCCTCCTCCTCGGCCTCCCTCTCCTCCCTATTTTCAGGCAATCCACGCTGAGCAGATGGGATAAAACTGGTGTCAGTACTACCATCTGTAGTGTAAGCTACCAGCACCTTTTCCTCCTCCTCCTCATTATCAACCAATCTGTGTTAAGATGAGATGAGGCTCGGCTGTGTAGCATCACCTAGTATAGTTTCCTACTCCAACTCAACTTTCTCTGCCTGCAAAACCTGCTCTTTAATTGTGCGCAGCCAGCATTTCAGTAGACAGGGAAATGGGATAATGACACTGATTATGGCATCTTTGCTTCACACCATCTTGGCTGAGTCCTCAAAGTTTTTGACAATTGCACAGATGTCAGACATGCTTTCTCATCAGCTCTTCTGTGCAGAGGCTGATCATAATACAGACCGTATAGCTGATGTTCAACTACTGTCTTCTGCTGCTCCAAATGCCTTGCCAACTGTGTAATGTTGAGTTCAAATATGTGGTGACTTCATACACCAGTTGGTGGGCTGGAAGTTGCAAACACTGCTACAGCACTGCCAAGGCAATGGCAACTGTAGCTGATTTGTGGAAATGGGCACTCAAGTGGCGTACTTGCACAAGCAGCTCAGGCAGTTCTGGGTAGGTTTTGAGGAATCGTTAACCACTAAGCTGACTATATGTGGGTCAGGCATGGTACATGTGAGAGGTTGCCAAGATTCAGAGCCGCCCTAAGGTTATGACTATTGTCACACACTGCCATGCCTGGTTGTAGGTTAAGGGGCGAGAACCACAAATCAGTCTGATCTGTCAGGCTTTTCAACAATTCCATTGCGTTGTGCGATTTGTCACCTTAGCAGATTAGCTTCAGTAGAGCTTGTTGCCATTTGGCCGAGGTAGTGCAGCAGTCTCTCCAGCTTGCGACTGATGTTGACATTTCTGAGATGGAGGTTGAGGAAGAGGAGATGCAGGAACTGCAGTAGAAGGTGGAGAAAACCCTCTTTGAACCAGGGCCCCCAATCCTCAGTGTCAGTAGCACATGTTCCATCCCAGGGTCCGACTGGGTGCCAGCTTCCACAATGTTCATCCAGTGTAGCGTCAGGGAAATGTAACGTCCCTTGCAACAGCCACTTGACCAGTTGGCTATGATTATGTGTACCTTTCCAGTAACAGCATTGATTAAGGCACAGCTGATGTTATGGGATACATACAATCATAGAATCATAGAATTGTAGAGTTGGAAGGGACCTCCTGGGCCATCTGGTCCAACCCCCTGCTCAAAGCAGGATTTGCTAAATCATCCCAGTCAGATGTCTGTCCAGCCTCTGTTTGAAGACTTCCATTGAAGGAGAACTCACCACTTCTCGCTCAGCCTGTTCCACTCATTGATCACTCTAACTGTCAAAAAGTTTTTTCTAATATCTAATCTGTCTCCTCCCATTCAGTTTCATCCCATTGCTTCTAGTCTTTCCTTGTGCAAATGAGAATAAAGTTGATCCTTCTACAATGTGACAGCCCTTTAGATATTTGTAGACAGCTATTAAGTCTCCTCTCAGTCTTCTCTTTTGCAAACTAAACATTCCCAAATCCTGCAACCTTTCCTCATAAGACAGGGTTTGCAGACTGGTCACCATTCTGGTCGCTCTTTTCTGAACTTGCTACAGTTTGTTGATGTCTTTTTTAAAATGTGGTGCCCAAAACTGGACACAATATTCCAGATGAGGAATCTGGATGCATCACACTGTTGACTCATATTCAGTCTGTGATCTATTAGTATACCCAAGTCTTTTTCACATGTGCTGTTGCTTAGCCCTATTCCTCCCATTCTGTATATGCTTTTTTCATTTTTATTGCCCAGATGTAGTACTTTGCATTTTTCCCTGTTGAAAACCATTCTGTTAGTTGCTGCCCACTGCTCCAGTTTATTTATATCTTTTTGAATCCTCTCTCTCTCTTCTCTAGTATTAGCTATCCCTCCTAGCTTTGTGTCATCAGCAAATGTAATCAGTTTACCCTCAATTCCTTCATCTAAATCGTTGATAAAGATGTTGAACAATACAGGGCCCAGGACAGAGCCCTGTGGTACCCCACTTGAGACATTCTTCCAACTGGATGTGAAGCTATTTACGACCACTCTTTGGGTCCGATCACTAAGCCAGTTATGAATCCACCTAACAGTTGCCTTGCCCATTCCATACTTAGTCATTTTTTCAATAAGGATTGTATGAGATACTTTGTCAAATGCTTTGCTGAAGTCAAGATATACTATATCTACAGCATTTCCTTGATCCACCCAATCAGTGATTCCATCATAGAAGGAAATTAAATTAGTCTGACATGACTTATTAGTTACAAACCCATGCTGACTCTGTTTAATCATTTCATTCTTATCCAGGTACTGACATACATGTTGTATAATAATTTGTTCAAAGATCTTTCCTGGTATAGAAGTCAGACTCACCGGCCTATAGTTGCCTGGGTCCACCTTCTTCCCCTTTTTGAAGATAGGAACAACATTTGCTCTTCTCAAGTCTTCTGGGACTTCTCCTGTTCTCCAAGAATTTTCAAAGATTATGGAGAGGGGTTCAAAAATTTCTTCTACTATCTCCTTCAGTACTCTGGGGTGTAATTCATCTGGACCTGGAGACTTGAATTCATTTAGGTTAGCTAAGTGTTTCCTCACTATCTTTCTGTTTATAGATATCCTGGATTCTTCTATTCCCTTAATAGGACAGTGAAGAACAGTTGATGTTACATTTCCTTTCTGAGAGAAAACAGATGCAAAATAGGAATTTAAAAGTTTGGCCTTCTCAACATCCTGTCTTACCATTTCATCATTTTCATCCTGTAAAAATCCTATAGCATCTTTGACTTTTCTTTTTCTTTTGACATATCCCCAAAATCCTTTATTATTACTTTTGACATCTCTTGCAAGCCTCAATTCATTGTCAGCTTTAGATAATCTGATTTGTGCCCTGCAGGTTCTGCAGACATCATTATATTCTTCTTTAGATATGCCTCCCTCTTTCCATTTTATAAACATTTCTTTCTTCCTTTTTAGCATGTGCTTAAGTTCTGTGTTCATCCATCCTGGTTTCCTTAAATGCTGCCTATTCTTCCCTCTTTTCGGAATTGTTAACAATTGTGCTTTGAGAAATTCATTTTTTAAGATTTCCCATCCTTCCTGGACATTTTTGTCTTTAAGGATATACAGCCATTGGATCCCTCCAATTCTCTTTCTGAAGCCCTTAAAATCTGCCTTTCTGAAATCTAACCTTGAAGTCTGAGTCTTCACAGGTCTTCCTCCTCCAGATATCTAAAATTCTAAAATAGCATGGTCGCTACCTCCTAGGGTCCCAGCCACTTTTACCTCATCAACCATTTCCTCCCTGTTTATAAGGATTAGATCCAAGGTAGCAGTTCCCCTTGTTTTCTCCCCTACCTTTTGGAAGATAAAGTTGTCAGCAACAGAGGATAAGAATTTCCTCGACCTGTTAGTTTTGCCTGAGAGAGATTCCCAACAAATGTCTGGATAGTTGAAATCTCCCATGACAACTATGTCATATTTTTTGGAGAACTTGGCCATTTGATGCATTAAGAGTTCATCCATATCTTCAGCTTGCACAGGCGGCCTGTAGTAAATGCCTACAATGGTGTTTTTTCCATTGATCTGTCCTTGTATTCTTACCCAAACAGTTTCCACAGAACTCCCAGTCTCTGAGGCTTCAATCTCTGTGCAGATATACGCGTTTCTAATATACAATGTGACACCCCCTCCTCGTTTATCAAGTCTGTTTCTTGCAAATAAGTTGTATCCTTCTAGTCTTGTATTCCAATCATGTGTATCGTCCCACCAAGTTTCAGTGATTCCAATGACATCATATTTCTTTTCCTGCATTAGTAGTTCCAATTCTCCTTGTTTGTTGCCCATGCTTTGTGCATTAGTATAGAAACATTTTAGTTTGTGATTGGTTTCTCTTTCTCCAATATTTTTATTATTTAGATTCTTTTGTCTTTGTTCTTCCTTTCCACTTCTAATAGCAGAGTTCTCAATAGCATTTGTCAGGTGTATGGCTTTTTCTGGTCTTTTGCTTCCCTTCCCACGTTGTTCTAGTTTAAAGCTCTCCTTACAAGTGTAGCAAGGCGACTTCCAAATACTTGTTTTCCTGTCTTCGTGAGGTGCACCCCATCTCTAGCAAGTAGTCCATCGTATAGGTAATTCACTCCGTGATCCAGAAATCCAAATCGTTGCTGATGGCACCATCGACGTAGCGAGTTGTTCACCTGCAGAATCTTATTCCACATCCTTGTTCCATGGCCATCCACTGGGAGAATGGAAGAGAAGACCACCTGCGCTCCCAGTTCTTTCACTTTCTTGCCTAAGTTTTCAAAGTCTCTGCAGATGGTTTCCAGGTCGTTTCTTGCGGTGTGATTTGTCCCCTCATGTAGTAGCAGGAATGGGTAGTCATCTGTAGTTCTGAAGAGTCCTGATATCCTGTCAGACCCATCTTTAATTTATGCACCTGGAAGACAGCACATTTCTCTTGAAGTTATATCCGGTCTGCAGATAGCGGTCACTGTTCCTCTCAACAGGGAATCCCCCATGACCACCACTCTCCGTTTCTTCTTCACAACATTTTTCTTTCTCCATCCAGGAGGACTCTGAAGGCATACAAGGTTGCTGTTTGTGGGCAAAGTCTTATCCTGATGTATTTCTTCATCGTTTTCCTGCGTGAGAGCCTGGTACTGGATCCTGAGAAGTATGGGTGCTGACTGCCTCCTGATCCTCCTGCTTCTCTGGGTCACATGTTTCCATTCCTCTGTTTCTTCAGGTGCACTTCGAATTTCTTCTCTTTCTGTAACATGAAGAGATAATTCTGCTCTGTCTAAGAACTCTTCACCTTCCTTAATGATCTTCAAAGTAGCTAACCTCTCTTTGAGATTTTGCAACTTTTCCTCCAACAGGGACACAAGCTTGCATTTGTGGCATGTGAAGTTTGGCCTTTCCACTGGTAAGTCTGTGAACATGTAGCAAGAAATGCAGCTCACCAAATGGCCCCTGGCCAATATGGAAGAATATTGAGATTTCTTAAAAACGATGAAACATGAGCCAAATTTCCCCTGGTTTTCCGATTTCCTCTTTTCAGCTGTAATGGCCAAAACCCAGTGATCGTTGAGCTCGCGGAGACTCTTCACTTATCCCAGAAGGCACTGGGAATAAGCAAATGATCTCCTCAGGACTCTTCCCCTGGTTTTCCGATTTCCTCTTTTCAGCTGCAACGGCAAAAACCCAGTGATCGTTGAGCTCGTGGAGACTCTTAACTTATCCCAGAAGGCACTGGGAATATGCGAATAATCTCCTCAGGACTCTTCCCCTGCCTTATACTTGCTTGTATAAGGCAGGGATGACACACAGGGAGAAATAGTAACAGCAGGGGATCGAGTACCAAAGGAAGGCTACCGCCATGAGGTTACAGAAAGCTATGGTCTCCACAAGCCTAAATCGCAACATTTCCAGGCCAAGCAGTCTGGAAATGTGGCCTTTTAGTATTATGGTCTGTCGGTGGGAGGCTCCGTATTTCCACCATTTCCCCATTCCTTACCATGCAACTTGCCCATTTTATATTACGTATGATATAACCCTGTTCAGAAAACGCTGCAGCTTTACTATTGCAGGAATATTTACCCACTTCAGGTTCACTTCTTACGCTTCAGTATAAATATAGCGAAGATATTTCTAACCAACCAAGTAATTTTTGTTTTTGTTTTGATGCACAAGTGGAGCATGATTAATGCCTGATAAAATGTCACTGCTTAAAAAAATAGCAGTATTACTGTTCTGTCTCTGACATAATTCATGATCTTTGACTGTCTGCTTGTTTGTATGTACAGTGATTAGCTGAGAATATCCAGAATATTCAGTTTCTTCCCTATATTTAATGTTTTCATTGTTTTTGGCTCCATCTACTGACCAGAGTCATAGCTGCAGTGTTATTGTGTGCTTTAGTTTCTTTTTCTATTTCCCCCCTTCACAATGCATTTTGGGAAGGCACTCTGGTAAGTTTGCAAAGGATTATGATTTAGTCCAGCCCCCGTTTTTCCCTCCAGTCCTCTATCTTCTCTCAAGCCTGCTTCCTGGAAACATCTAATTTCTCTACTCCCCTTGTGTCAGCATCGCTGGTAGGTAATCACGCTTTCTACATCTAATTCCTGTCTTACATCACCCTGTTTAGTTAGCTCTCCCCTAGTTAGCTATTAGTGCAGATAATGTATGTTATGTACATTATGAATTCCTATGAACCCAGTACTGATTGTATTTATATGTTTTACTTGTAGTTTCACCATATCAATATACCACTATGTTCAATAAAGCACAAATTCAACCTAGAGTCTCCTTATTGGAACCCCGGTATAGCCTTTTAGCTGCCTGTGTAAGCTACATGAATTCCAGTTCATTTAGTGAGGACAGAAGAATTACAATCACAGGAAAGTTTGTCCTCTACAGATGGACTTACTACACTGCAGTTTCTATATAGCAATACTATTTCTTACAAAGCAATTTTTTGTTGTTGTTTTGAGGCACATCTGTAGCAATATATTGATGCTATTGAGATCCAAATAAATCTGGCTGTATGCTTTTGATGAATAATTGCTGCAGTAAAAAGTTTGTATAATATTTTCCTGAGAAGGGGTTTTGGTATGAGCTGCAGGCTTCAGCATAAAGGATGTAAAACTTACCTTATCTTGCCCTACACAATCTCTTCAGCACAATCTCTCCCTAAGTGCTGCTAACAGCAGTATTAACATTGATTATAATTAGCCCTAAGAAGGGCTGTTGTGGTACTTGAAAGAAATATTAATGTGCTTGAATCCCTGGCTAGTATGTCACTCTCCACAAGGAGAAACCTTACCACTTAGACCTCAGTCCAGAGCCTCTCACCTAGCCAAATCAGCTCTCATACTTTGCACTGACGAGGGCCTATAACCCGAAAAACTGTGTCTGCAAATTGAGATTCTGATTTGGCTTTTGTCATATTACAAGACTCGTTAAAGGGTTGATTGTGACTTGTAGGATCGCTACTACCAATAGGTGGCGCTATAGAGTTCAAGTCCTCTTTCTTTCAGAAGAGGCAATTTGCATATTAAATTTCCCTGGCTAATATACAGCTACAATTCTTTCCCTCTCTCAATAACACCTCTGTCTGCTCTGCCTGTTTCCAGGGTACAATTTGATCAGCATCGTGCCACAGGTCTTATATAGACTTGACGTTATTCGCCCAGCCAATCACAGTAATGCAATAACCAAGTTGGCTACAGCAGTAAAGGCAGGCAATGCCCACATTCATTGGCTGTCTAAAAAGCACCAAACATGCAGAGCAGGCATTTTAGCTCACGCTTGAGCATTCTAAAAATAGCTTGGATTAATGAGCATTTTGAGCACAATTATGCTCGAGCAAGCAACAAGTAGTGACGAGCACGCTCGCTCATTACTCAGTATTCATGTTGATATGGTTATTTGAAAGGAAATCTCGCAGATATTTTATTTCATTAGGCTTTTTCCAAATAAAAAATATACAGTCAATTACGTCATGACTAGTATTGAGCATTCCGATACCGCAAGTATCGGGTATCGGCCGATATTCACTGTATCGGAATTTCAATACTGAGTTCCGATACTTTTAGCATATCGAATACTGGAATCGGAAGTTCCAATAATGCTATGAGCCAGTTTGATTTGATTCAGCCAATGACAATCCTCAGAAGTGTGGACACATCCTGTTAGGCATGTAGGCATGTTAACTAATGGCATGGCTGTGATTGGCTGCTGAAATGATGTCATGATGCACTATAAAAGCCGCCGCCGCCATTTCGGGTTCACTCTGCTGTGAATTCAGTTAGGGACAGGCTGCTGTTCAAGACTGTGAGGGACAGTTAGAGATAGCGATTTTCACAATCATAGTGTGCTATACCCAGGCTACATAATCCACCACTGTAGCTTTTTTTTGACTTGCAGCAGTGTTCACAGCTGTCTGCAAGGTCTGTGTGAGTGCAGCTCACGCTGAGTAGTGTGTCCTGCAGCAACGTCTGGTTGTAGGCCGCTCAGTGTGTGTCACTGCCTCATACATATTTTTCCTTTTTTGCTGCTCATTTTTCATTCTCCTATTAGTGTGCATCCATCCGTATCCATATACGTTGGTTGCAAACACTATAGGAGTAGACAGCGGAGACTCTCTGCAGCCTTTAACTGCTAGTGCCCAGTTTGCTGCACTGTTCATGGCTGTCTGAGAGGTCTCTGTGTGTGAGTGCAGCTCATGCTGAGTAGCGTGTCCTGCAGCTACGTCTGGTTGTAGGTCGCTCAGCGTGCGTCACTGCCTCACACATATTTTTCTTTTATTGCAGCTCATTTTTTATTCTCCTATTAGTGTGCATCCATCTATATACATATACGTTGGTGCAAACACTATAGGAGTAGACAGAGGAGCCTTTCTGCAGCCTTTCAGTGCTAGTGCCCACTTATCTGGACTGTTCACGGCTGTTTGAGAGGTCTCTGTGTGTGAGTGCAGCTCACGCTGTAGTGTGTCCTACAGCTACGTCTGGTTGTAGGCTGCTCAGAGTGCGTCACTGCCTCACACATTTTTCTTTCATTGCAGCTCATTTTTCATTCTCCTATTAGTGTGCATCTATCCGTATCCATCTACATTGGTTGGTTGCAAACACTATATAGGAGTAGATAGAGGAGCCTTTTTTCTGGCTTGTGCCCTTCAGCTGCAGCCAGATTAGTATTACCCTATTTTTTGGAGCCTCATCTTTTGCATTGTAGGTTACCTTCCTGCATTGTAATAGCTCCAAAAAGTTTGTGATACTATCGCTTTCAAATCTTTGGTCACATCCTTTTAGTTTTTTTGAAAAAAACAAAACAAAATAAAGTTCACCAAACACTCCATTTGACAGTTGTGTAGGCCACATTAGCTCATATTAAAGTGTAGTCCACACACACACTTTATAATATTAGTGTTTCTTATACCTGTTAGCAGCTGTTCAGGAATAAGCACACTAAGCCCCCCCCTTTGTACTTTTCTGCCTATCTTTATCATTCTACCAAGATGAAGAAGGCAGGGAGTAAAGCACGTGGGCGTGGAGTTTCAGCAGGGAGCGGACGTGGGGATTCTGCAGGGAGAGGACGTGGGGATTCTGTGCCTGCTGTGGGCACCAGTGAGTCAGCATCCCCAGTTTTAGCAGGCAACAGTCCTTTATGCGCAGCTTTTTTTTTTCAAATGTGGCAAAGTTTTGTGTGTCCGCCACAAATGTCTACACCATCACAGACGGCTCCAGTCAGCAGGAGGCAAAGTTTCCGTCAGATGGTGGCAGACTACATGTCTTGCCCTGTTAGTGTACTCCCAGACGGCTCTTCCCCCTTCAAGTTTTGGGTCTCTAAGCTGGATACATGGCCAGAGCTTAGCCAGTATGCATTGGAGGTGCTGGCTTGCCCTGCTGCCGGTGTATTTTGGGAACTCGTCTTTAGTGCCGCAGGTGGTGTACTAACAGACCGTCGCACGCGACTATACTCCGATAACGTTGACCGGCTTACTTTTCTGAAAATGAACAAGGCCTGGATCTCACCAGAATTTGCCAGTCCTCTTCCAGAATGAATAATTGGTTGGCAACAGTATCCAGGTCTCCTGTTGTGTTCATGTTTCTACCACCTGAACTGTAATCCCTGGGCTTCAACACAGCCAGTTGTTGCTCAGAAGTGCTTTCTGCACAGAGAAAAACACTAGCTCCTGTGTTTGTGGGGTTCAGTAACGCCAGCTGCTCCCCTGCTGTGTGGACGGCAATGTCTCCACATTCAAACTACTACTGATTTTTAACCGTGCTCCACTTAGGCCTCTGGCTCCACTGTCTCTAGTATTTCCCCTGGCCGAGGTGACTCCTTCTCGGTTTTCGAGTTCCAACAACCTCTGCTGGTCCTTGGTAGTGCTTTGTAGCACAGGTACCTCCTGCTTAGAAACCGTGTTCCAGCACCGTCAGCTGGTCCACGGTTGTGCCATTGGCTCTTGTTCCTTCTGCTGCCCCTCCGGGTTCCAGCACCGTCAGCTGGTCCTCACTAGTTCCATTGGCACTTGTAGCTTCAGCTACCCATCTGGGTTCCAGCACCATCAGCTGGGTCTCGGCAGTGCCTTTGGCCTAGGTGCTTCCTTCTTGGTATCCGAGTTCCAGCAACGTCCGCTGGTCCTTGGTAGTGCTTTGTAGCACAGGTACCTCCTGCTTAGAAACCGTGTTCCAGCACCGTCAGCTGGTCCACGGTTGTGCCATTGGCTCTTGTTCCTTCTGCTGCCCCTCCGGGTTCCAGCACTATCAGCTGGTCCTCACTAGTTCCATTGGCTCTTGCAGCTTCTGCTACCCATCTGGGTTCCAGCACCATCAGCTGGTTCTCGGCAGTGCTTTTGGCCTCTGTGCCTCCTTCTCGGTATCCGAATTCCAGTAACGTCTGCTGGTCCTTGGTAGTGCTTTGTAGCACAGGTACCTCCTGCTTTGAAACCGTGTTCCAGCACTGTCAGCTGGTCCACGGTTGTGCCATTGGCTCTTATTCCTTCTGCTGCCACTCTGGGTTCCAGCACCGTCAGTTGGTTCTCGGTAGTTCCATTGACTCTTGTAGCTTCTGCTACCCATCCGGGTTCCAGTACCGTCAGCTGGTTCTCGGCAGTGTCTTTGGCACGGGTACTCCCTCCTGCCCAGCCTGGTTCCAGCACGCCTGCTGTTTCCGGGTAGTGTCAACGTCACTTTGCCACCGACTCGTTGTCCAGTCGTGCTGCGGTCGGGTTAGCCAAGTCTATGATGCCTGCAGTTTAGGTGCTTCCTATGTGGGCTGCGGGTTCTGGTAATAAAAGCTGGCTCCGTAGTGCCAATAGGACAAGCACCCCCTATAGGACTGTGGGTTTTGGTAACTGCGGCCTGCTCACGGCCTTGCAACTTTGTCTTTTTCATGGGTACCTTCTGCTACCCATACGGGTTCCAGTACCGTCAGCTGGTTCTCGGCAGTGCCTTTGGCCGAGGTGCCTCCTTCTCGGTATCCGAGTTCCAGCAACGTCTGCTGGTCCTTGGTAGTGCTTTGTAGCACAGGTACCTACTGCTTAGAGACCGTGTTCCAGCACCGTCAGCTGGTCCACGGTTGTGCCATTGGCTCTTGTTCCTTCTGCTGCCACTCTGGGTTCCAGCACCGTCAGCTGGTTCTCGGTAGTTCCATTGACTCTTGTAGCTTCTGCTACCCATCCGGGTTCCAGCACCGTCATTTGTTCTCGGCAGTGTCTTTGGCACGGGTACTCCCTCCTGCCCAGCCTGGTTCCTGCACGCCTGCTCTTTCCGGGTAGAGTCAACGTCACTTTGCCACTGACTCGTTGTCCGGTCGTGCTGCGGTCGGGTTAGCCGAGTCTATGATGCCTGCAGTTTACGTGCTTCCTATGTGGGCTGCGGGTTCTGGTAATAAAGGCTGGTTCCGTAGTGCCAATAGGACAAGCACCCCCTGTGGGACTGTGGGTTTCGGTAACTGCGGCCTGCTCGCGGCCTTGCAACTTTGTCTTTTTCATGGCTACCTTCTGCTACTCATACGGGTTCCAGTACAGTCAGCTGGTTATCGGCAGTGCCTTTGGCCGAGGTGCTTCCTTCTCGGTATCCGAGTTCTAGCAACGTCTGCTGGTCCTTGGTAGTGCTTTGTAGCACAGGTACCTCCTGCTTAGAAACCATGTTCCAGCACCGTCAGCTGGTCCACGGTTGTGCCATTGGCTCTTGTTCCTTCTGCTGCCCCTCCAGGTTCCAGCACCATCAGCTGGTCCTCGCTAGTTCCATTGGCTCTTGCAGGTTCTGCTACCCATCCAGGTTCCAGCACCATCAGCTGGTTCTCGGCAGTGCCTTTGGCCTAGGTGCCTCCTTCTTTGTATCTGAGTTCCAGCAACGTCTGCTGGTCCTTGGTAGTGCTTTCTAGCACAGGTACCTCCTGCTTAGTAACCGTGTACCAGCACCATCAGCTGGTCCACGGTTGTGCCATTGGCTCTTGTTCCTTCTGCTGCCCCTCCTGGTTCCAGCACTGTCAGCTGGTCCTCACTAGTTCCATTGGTCTTGCAGCTTCTGCTACCCATCCGGGTTCCAGCACCGTCATCTGGTTCTCGGCAGTGCCTTTGGCCTCTGTGCCTCCTTCTCGGTATCCGAGTTCCAGCAACGTCTGCTGGTCCTTGGTAGTGCTTTGCAGCACAGGCACCTCTTGCTTAGTAACCGTGTTCCAGCACCGCCAGCTGGTCCACGGTTGTGCCATTGGCTCTTGTCCCTTATGCTGCCCCTCTGGGTTCCAGAACTGTCAGCTGGGGCCTCGCTAGTTCCATTTGCTCTTGCAGCTTCTGCTACCCATCCGGGTTCCAGCACCGTCAGCTGGTTCTCGGCAGTGCCTTTGGCCTAGGTGCCTCCTTCTCGGTATCCGAGTTCCAGCAACATCTGCTGATCCTTGATAGTGCTTTCTAGCACAAGTACCTCCTGCTTAGTGACCGTGTTTCAGCACCGTCAGCTGGTCCACGGTTGGGCCATTGGCTCTTGTTCCTTATGCTGCCCCTCCGGCTTCCAGCACCGTCAGCTGGTCCTCGCTAGCTCCATTTGCTCTTGTTCCTTCTGCTAACCATCTGGGTTCCAGTACCGTCAGCTGGTTCTCAGCAGTCCCTCAGCCTTCTTGTACCTTCTGCTACTTTTCCAAGTTCGAGCTTGTGGAAATGGTTTTTGGTTCTCACTCTGGATCTCCCTGACGACGACCCTGAAGATGACGACCATGAAGACCACACCGAAGAAGACCAAAAATATGACCCTGAAGAAGATGACCAAGAGGACAGAACAACAAGAGACAGAAGACCAAGAAGCAGAAAAACCAAAAGCAGAAGAACATTAAGCGTAAGGCTGGAGTCACACTAACCTGCGCAAAATACGGTCCGTAGTTTACATGCGTAATATGGATGAATGACCCCTAAATAGTGCTCCGTAGGCCATCCGTAAGCAAGGTGAGGTCGCGTATTTTGCGCATGTCTGCATCCGTATGTAATCCGTGTGGCATATGTATGCAATCCGTATGGCGAGATTTTCTCGCAGCCTTGCAAAATGGACATTTAACGGTTTTGAGGCCTGCAAACAATTTAAATCATTAGCCTGCACCCTATTTAGACAATATTTCAACACTATGTCCAATTATAAAAAATGGCACTTCAAAACAAATCAGAAAACACACTATGATGGCCACAAAGTGAGCTCACCACGAAGAAGCGAACCACAAAGTTATAAAAAAAATATTTTTATTAGCAAAATCATGTACATTAAAAGGGCCACATACCCATAATTACAAAAATTACCCAAAAAGGGGACTACTGCACTATTTTACTAGTATATTGCATAGGTAAGAAAATGTGTTGATATTCTGAGGGTACGTCCCATATCAATCCATAGCACAACATCATATATCCATATGTAAAATAAATCCACTAGTGCTAAAAATAGCATCTATTACAAATGATATTATCCTTATTTAGACAGTGGAACACCCTCAGAAAATCATCATACACCCCCGGAAGAAGCAGCAGGGCGAAACGCGCGTCGGGGCGCAGGGGACAGCGGCTGGATTACACTTAGCACATTATAAGGTATCTACATTATGTCTCCATCTATTTAAAAACTCCCTACTGGTGGTTGTTATTAATATATTGGTCGCTCCACTCGTACATTGTATAGTGGAGTATGGGGGCCAATGCTGTGGATTCATCTAGCATTGATTAACTATACCTCCTTTTTTGCCATTATGGATTTAATCTGATGTTATGAGAGATTATATGTGGAATTATGTATGATGATTTTCTGAGGGTGTTCCACTGTCTAAATAAGGATAATATCATTTGTAATAGATGCTATTTTTAGCACTAGTGGATTTATTTTACATATGGATATATGATGTTGTGCTATGGATTGATATGGGACGTACCCTCAGAATATCAACACATTTTCTTACCTATGCAATATTCTAGTAAAATAATGCTGTAGTCCCCTTTTTGGGTTATTTTTGTAATTATGGGTATGTGGCCCTTTTAATGTACATGATTTTGCTAATAAAAATAATTTTTTATAATTTTGTGGTTCGCTTCTTCGTGGTGAGCTCACTTTGTGGCCATCATAGTGTGTTTTCTACCCTATTTAGACACTCAGAAACAGGTGGCTGCCTACATTCTGTCCATTTGTCACCTTGCTTTCACGAGGTGTGTTGGTGTTCTTTGTGCAGCATGGCAGAGGGTCTGAGATTCAATACAACTGAGCAGGTTCTCTTTACCTGGCTTTTGTCACGGCGCTTTGGGCAACCATACCCTGTGATAGTGGATCCGCGGAGGAGGAGACGCATGTGGGTCCATCCACTTTTGAGGCAACGACTCACAAGAGGTCATTTTCACCGCCTCTATTCTTCTCTGCGGGAGCATCCGGAGAAATTTTACCAGTATTGTCGCATGAGCATTTCCACATTTGATCGACTCTTGGAGACAGTGCGCCCTGGGATAACCTTTCAGGACACAAGGATGCGCAAAGCGATATCTGCAGAGGAGCGACTTCTACTCACAATACGGTATGTACTACACAACCACATTCTCTATGTTCATAATGTGTGTTCTAAATTATGTTTTTTGGCCTTCTTGGACAAAGTTTAATGCCCTCATCTTACTCCAAATATGTTTCAACTGACACACCAGAATGTTACATCTAATATGCCCTGCATATAACTTAGTCATTGTGCCAGCAAATATGTGTATGTTATTCTCTCTCAATTCCTACCAAGTTTGGTCGGCATGTAACTGATTTTTTTTTACTTTACCCATTCTAAACTTAACTATTTCTGTTGTTCTACAGCTTCCTGTCCACTGGCCTGTCTTATGCCGCCCTCCACCATGAGTTTCTCATTGGAAAGTCAACCATTTCAGGCATAGTAAGGTCTACATGTACAGAAATCTGGACAAGACTCCATCAAGTGGTCATGCCCGAGCCCAGGATGGAAGACTGGTTAAGGATATCAAGGGACTTTGAGGAGGACTGCCAGTTTCCAAATTGTATTGGGGCCCTGGATGGCAAACATATCAGGGTGCGTAAGCCGCCGAACTCTGGCTCCCAATTCTTCAATTATAAACAATACTTTTCTGTTGTATTGTTGGCTCTGGTAGACCCTCAATACAAGTTTATAATTGTTGACATTGGGGCCTATGGAAGGACGGGAGACTCTAGAGTCTTCAATACTTCCATAATGGCTCGGCGGCTATGCACCAACCAGTTGGATCTACCACCACCATGCCAGCTACCAGGCTCCCCCGAACAATCAGTCCCTTATGTCCTTGTGGCAGATGAGGCCTTTCAGTTATCACGCAATGTCATGAGGCCATATCCCCGGCGCAACCTTGACCACAGGCGCAGAATTTTTAACTTGCTCCTATCACGTGCTAGGCGACTGTGGAGTGTTCCTTTGGGATTCTTTGTGCCAAATGGCGGGTACTCCAGTCTGCCATTCAGTTGAGTGAGCAAAATGTGAATGAAGTTGTGAAAGCCTGTGTTGTTCTGCATAACTTCACCAGGATACATGATTGTTCCTCCTCTGATGGTGTTGTGCGTAGGCCGGACAATGTGCGCAGGGTGAGACCACCTATGAACCCTCAATGTAGACCGCTCTCTGGCCTAAAAGTGCGTGATATTTTCACTAATTACTTTATCTCACCTGAGGGGGCAACTTCTTGGCAAGAGCATGCTGTGTCTATGTTATAATTTGTATCTTTAATTGTGTCTAAATATATGTTACTCAAGCCCTTATGATTCTATGAGTGTTTCATTGCATTGGTTTGTGTCTGTTAGTATGTTGTGGGGGATTGTGAAAAATCACACAGAGACGTTAAATAGAGTAGACAAATTTTTAGTTTTGCCTTTTTTTTTTTGTTTTGCTTAAAGGCAAACATAATATTGCCATAAGAAAATTTTGGCAATGGGCAAAATGACCCTTTGTGCCTTCTTTAACTTTTTGTAAAATTAACATTACATAACAAAACACCAACAAAGATTAGGCAATAACAACATTGCTGCATGACTAGATTAAACTAGATTAGCCAACAAAAGGTGAGCTCCATCACCAAAATAAAGGCTAGAAGATAACACTCACATTTCCTCATAATGTTATCCAATCATAGAAAGATTCCACCATGACAGGCAAGGCTACCTCACAGCTTTCACACAGATATTACCTGTCTGTAGAACAGAGAATATTTAAGCATGCTATACTGGAAAGGATGAAAATACAAAACTCACTTGTTAAGACATAGAGAGAGCGTGATATTCTGAATGCTGGTCGCCTTGAATTTTTTTACTAGAGATTGCTAGCAAAAAAGGTGACTACTTCACTAAGGCCAGCATGCCTTTCCTAGGCGTTAGCAAGTGAGTAGTGTATTTGCATCCTTTCATTTTACAGTATAGCGCGTTTAAATATTCTCTTTTGTACACACATGTAATATCTGTCTGAAAGGCGTGAGGTAGCGTTGCCTGTCATGATGGATTGTTTCATATGTTTGGAAAACATTGTGTAAAAATGTGAATGTTAAATTATGTTCTAAATGTTGGTGATGGAGAACACCTGTTTTTTCCTTTCTATTAGGAGCACCAGTTAAAACTCACTGGACATCTCCACCCATCAGAATCATAAATCCTCATAGGTTGGGGAAGGGGAACGTGGAAGAACAGCCTGTGGCTGCTGCTGGACACTGTGGCCAACATCGCCCTGTGTGGGGCCATACTGTTGCCCATGATGCTGGAATTGTCCTGCCTCCTGGGACTGTTGGGGATACTGGCCAGTGTAATGATGATGGTGAGGGGCTTCTTGTTGGCTCTGGTAGGCACGTGGCTCATACCCACCAAGATAGCCTGATCGTCCCCAACCAGGTTGGGACCAGCCTCCAACACTGGGTGGGTACAAGTGGCCATATTAGTGGGGTTGGCTTGAGGATGACATTTGGGGCTGCGGAATAGAAGGTTGGGTAGGGGGAGGAAGGGGTTGAGATGTTGGCCCACGTATTAGGGGCTGTTCGGACCCTGCTTGAGCAAGCATCCGTGTGGATGGTCTCATGCGCATTAAATTTCGTGGTGAGAGCTGCCACCTCTCCAGAAATTCAAATACCTCATATGGGGTATTGGGGGGGTGCTTGCATCAAGCAGGATCTGAATACATCCCCTAATACGGAGCCAGACCTCACGGGTAAGGGCATGGAGATAAAGGGTGAGGCTATGTGCATAGGCCTCCTCCCCATCATCTGTAGTTACTCTAGACAAATAATTGAGCACCCCTGTGTCCACATTGGTCCTGCTCTCTTGGATAGTGACCTGGCGCCTTCTTCTTGTTCGCCATGATGTAAGAGCAGCCTGTGGGGAGGACCTGATCTGGGCAGTTGAGCTGCTGCTCAAGTTGCCCGGCTC